>NC_088245.1:127025130-127650130 GCF_036013445.1 Caloenas nicobarica
TAAATTCTTATTAGGTAGTATTTCCCAAAGGGCAAGATGTTACGTCATTATGTCTAGGCAGCTGCTATTTCTCTGTTGTATGGAACTTTGGAGAAACACTTAGGCTAAATAGAACTTAACTGTGTCATAAATGGGCACGGGCAAGCCTTGCCCACCACAAGGGTGCCTTTTGCACGGCAGAGAGTGCACAGCATAGTCTACTCACTGGCTCTGAATAAAAACCTAGTACATTTATCTTAGTCATCTTTCTAGGACGGACAGTTCACTCCATGGGTTTAAAAAAGCACCTCTAAAGTTTAGAGGATGAAGAGCTTCTCTCCTGCCAGACCCTGTTCTTGTCACCAAATAACAAGGGTGCATTTCAGGATCTCTGCAGAGCTCGGCAAAGCAAAGAGTTTTTCAGCAGATGAAAAGGAGACACATTTCTCTAAAATGCCACATAGGCATGAGGTGGTGTAACTTCACTGCATTTTAAGAAGAAAGTTTGTATTTCAGAACTTCTTTTCTTTTTTTTTTTTTTTTAATATGGATTCCCCACAGGGTTTCTAGGATAGGAGAGATTCTTACAAGTAAACTGCTAATGACAGCTTTCCTTGGCTCAGCACACATGGGCAAGAGTTTTTGGCATCCAGGGTAGGCTGGTGGTGTGGTACTCATCTCCCCATCCCTGGTACATGATAGCTCTGGTGACAACATTGCTTCTCCCTGCCACCAAGCTAGCATTGTAACAGGGGCCGCCTGGCCTGCTCGTGGTCCTGCCAGTGCCCCCGCTCTCCATGCTGCCTGCAGAAGTGTCCTTCATCTCTCCCACCTCCCACCACCCCAGCGCTGGGCCATTGCCCCAACACCAGCAGTCCTTCGGGTGCTCCAGCCTACGTAGGACGTGTCTCGGCAACGTGGACCCCTCTGAGGATTTCTGGTCTGTTCCTCGCTCTCGTCAGCAGGCTGGAGAAGAGTATTAAGGTTGAGGCATTCAAAGGCATGAAGCTGGGGTAACTACTGGATTGCTGGTGACTTCAGGAGAGGCTTGGGAAGACACATGCAGACTGGCAGGCTCCGGCACAATGGACATTATTAGTTGTCTTGTCACCTCGGCAGGAAACGGATCTTTCTTCAGAGGCAGCGTGCAACAAATTCCTCCAGAGCCCAGGGCCTTCACAAACCTTGTTTCCATTAGGGATGAAATGTGTATACGTGAATTAAAGAACCGGCTCTTAGGCAGCGAGCCCTGGTGACACTGGCTTGTGCTGCCCTGGGGGAGCTCCACTGCTGGGGGCAGTATCCTGGTCTACAGGGGAGAATGGCTGAGTCCACGAAAGTTAGTGGAAATATTCTCACTGCAACGTATGGAGCACATACCTTGGTCTTTCATGTATGAGAACCTCTGGTTTTTACATTGCTGTCTTGATGGCAATCTTATTTTACAGCAATTATTTGAAATATATCATTCCTCCAGCAGTAACACACAATTATTTGTTACACACACATTACATGCTGATGTGAAGCCTAATTTCTCTGCAGCACAGAGAAGAGGTGGAATAGTTAATATCCCCTCACTCTGAGAAAGGCTGTGGAAGAATAACACGGGAAGCTGAAATAATCATTCTGCCATTAGTTGTTGTCCCTTGGGCCTGCCCACAAGAAGTCATATGAAGAACTGTTAGAGGCGGGCATCGCTGAAGAATGCCTGCTAATTTTGCTCCCTGTAACGTCATCTGTTTATTCAGAAGATGCACTATATCTTCTCTGGTGTGATTCAGAAGAATCTTAATCTGACATGATTTCTTTCACTCTCTCTCCTTAGTAATTAATATTGCTGCATGAAATCCGAGGCTTACTCTTTATTGCGAGCAATATATTATGAAGTGATTCTTTTTGCTCAAGAAAACGTAATCTATACTTTATTATTAACTCTCAAAATCTGCTTTTCTTTTATAATAATAGAGTTGTCTCGGGACATAGTAGTTAAATGTCTAGTTTCTTGTTTTTATTGCAAAAGAAAACTTGATTAAATTGGGAGCAGGAATGGTCTAGAAAAGTATAGTTTATACAATTATTTGAATACAGCCTTTGTTTGAGTTTCAAATAGCTTCCCAAAGGTGAGTATCTGTTGATAACCCTATTTATGAGCTCCCCAAGGGACAGTGGCTCCAGTTCAATTTGCAGAATGGCTGGATTTCCTTTTCTTATTTTTTTGCTCCTTTTTTTTTTTTTTTTTTAATGTTCAGATCGAGTTTGGCCTGAGTTTCTGAAACTTGAGTGCCTGAAGCTCTGAGCCGTTTCCCCAGACCAAAAATCTGACTCCAGTTTGAGTAAGCTGTACCCGGAGCTGCATACGCTTGCGATGTTTAGAAGCAACTGACCAGTGATCAGCGCTTAAACTATTTACAGGGTGCATTCTCAAACCACTAACCAGAGGTTTTCCTCTCACCGTCCTGTTTTTCTCTTTTCTGTTTTCCCTGGGGAGATATTGCTCCCTCATCCAGTGGCCCTTCTCATTCCCATGCATCCCACACTCACAGCAGCACTAAATATGAAAACTTGCCTCAAATGCCATTTTAGTTACGCGACAGGGGACACTCTCAAGCAGTTAAAATGGAGAGCAATTGCCTGATTACACACTAAAATTAGTTGACGATAAATCTTGCTTTCCTGTGGTTTCTTTCTTTCTATTAATGTCTCCTTCCCTCATTATTTTACCCTCATTTTCCTTTCCAAATATGTAACTATTAACTGGATAGTTGAATGAATAGGACACTCACCTAGGATGTACTTTGCTTTTGCTCGTAGCTCTGCTGCAGCTATTATTTTTGACATCTAATCTTTGCCATGCTTCAGTTCCCTGTCTCTGAGGTAGGGATGACATTTCTCCGTCTCAGAGGGACATTGTAAAACAGAACCACTTGAAGTCAGCAAGTAATTGAGGTATGGTTCTGGTGAGGCCATTAAAGAACTTGAATAGATTAGTGGAGTGGTGTGCTTCTGTCCGCTAACCAAAGAGCTTTTAGGAGATTGCCACTCACATTGTCTGTGCTACCTGTGACAAGCAGGGAAACAGGGCTGTGGAGGTTTATGTGTGTGTGTGTGTGTGTGTATTCATGAAAGACAGATCATATAGAGACCTTTGCAAAGTAGAAAAGACCTGTCTCTTTAACCACAATAGTGGGTAAATCTCGGTAGCAATCTGGCTGTGGGTATAGACAAAGACAGAATGATTCTGACAATTTTTTAAAATTGCTTTTGACAAAAAAAATTGTGAATTCCCTTGCCTTGGCTTATAGATGGTGGAGAATTTTTACGGAGGAAATAATGTTCTCCAGCAAAAACTGACCAACACTCTGCAAGCCCCATCTTGCCCCAAGGTACTCCCCTCTATGACGGACATGCCCAAAGGCCAGGAGAGCCTGGGTCTAAAAAGGCTTGCCTAGGCTGGCTGTGTAGAGAGTAAAATAAAAGACTTGTGTTGGAAGAAATAACTGAGACTCCCGTCTGTGCAAAACTGGGTTGAGCTCATAGCATAAGGAAATCCATCACCAGCAAGGCTGATTCATGGGTCAGTTCCCTGGGCTATATAAGTCCCTGCCATGGTGAGTTGTCTCCTGCTTCACTTGAGATCAATAAGGTCATGTGCCTCTTCAAAATGCCTTTCTCTCCTTCTCAACACTTCTGACACACTTAACTGTACACAAAAGCAGTTGTCCTTCCACGTTCGTGGTGTGTTCTGCCTAAGCATCGTAGTGGCAACACCAGGGACTTAATATTTCAGCCAATCCAGGAATAAATTACTGTTCAGGACTATGAAAGGGATGAACATAGGTGATTTAACAAAAGATGGGACAGCTCTGTGGGCCTTTTGGGAGAATCACTTGGAGGGTAACCAGAGATATCCTTGTTTTGCTTGACCTTAAGAGTCCTACTGGGGCAAACATTTTCCTCCTTACTTTAGTTCTACGTCATTATTTTAATTTTCTTATTGTCCCTAATCTTCCTTCAGAAATAAAGCACTGTGCATAAATGATGCCAGGGCAAATAATCATAAAACTGTATTTTGTGGGACATGCATCCTAATGAGCTGGGGATTGTCTGTAACTGTGTATTAGCACTGTAAAATGGTTTGTTAAATGACTGTGTTGACTTAAATCACCTAAAGATTCTGAGGAAATGGGCAGGGAGGGGGAAAAAAAAGCCTCTAGATTCAGGTTCAGTCTCCCTTTGAACCTGCAGGAACTCATTCATTGATGGTCCAGAGAAGAGAAGCAGGGAAGAATATGAGAGTTCTGACAGATGCTAAAAATTCATCTTCCCTCAAGGAAGGTGATCAGCTAAGGGACCAGACTGGTGCATCACCAGATTATGAGCTTCTAAATGCAAGAGAGCGATTCATGTGGATGGTTTGTTCTCAAGTATTTTTGTATATCAAAATGGGTCGATCCTACTTTTCAAAACAATTCTTTGAGTTTTACCATACCGTATGTGGGGTCTTGTAGGGAGGACCAGGATGTGCCTCAACTCACGCAAATCCTCTGGATCAGCCTGGTGAATACGCACCGCACTCATGTCAGCAGCACGGCCAAAGTGGTAACAAGTGTGAGGTTGCTCTGGGAGCAGATCTCAGCAGCTTGGTGGAGAAGAGAGATCAGAGGGCTCCGAACCAGAGGGCTATGAAGATGATTAAGGGGCCTGGAGCACCTTTCCTATGAAGAGAGACTGAGGGAGCTGGGCCTGTTCAGCCTGGAGAAGAGAAGGCTGAGAGGGGATCTCATCCATGTTTATAAATATCTCAAGGGTGGGTGTCAAGAGGATGGGACCAGACTGTCTTCAGTGGTGCCCAACGATAGGATATGGGGCAATGGGCACAGACTGGAGCACAGGAGGTTCCATCTGAATCTGAGGAGAAACTTCTTTACTTTGGGGGTGCCGGAGCACTGGAACAGGCTGCCCAGAGAGGTTGTGGAGTCTCCTTCTCTGGAGACATTCAAGACCCAGCTGGACACCTTCCTGTGTGATCTGCTCTGGGTGAACCTGCTTTAGCAGGTGGGTTGGACTAGGTGATCTCCAGAGGTCCCTTCCAACCCCAACCATTCTGTGATTCTGTGATTCTGTGAGGGAGGTAATGCTGAGGAGGTGGAGTTACATACACGCCCAGCCATACCACACAGTCACTTGGCTGTGCAGGTCGACATAACTCCCATGGGACCTCATTTCCAAGATGAATGTTCTCGACAAGAAATCTGAAATTTGTGGAAGGCAGGCAGAACCGGTGTAACCAGCTAACAGCTTAGAAAATAGGAATGAATATACATACAGAAAAAATGTTTTCATTGTTTGACTTGGCCAAAAACCTTGCTCTGACTTTGTTGTTCTCCTTGTTGAGAAAAACGGTTTGCAGTTTGCACAGCTTTTCAGAGTACAGTTTCCTACATTTGTGTCATTCTTTGGACTTGTAATTATTGAAGAGACAAAGGAGACTTGGCAGGCAGTCATACTCACAGCAGTCCAATGTCATACGGTTTCTCTGAAAGAAAAATGTTCTGAAACAGATGAGATAATATACTTAACTTTGAAAAAAAAGCTACTAAGCACTCACGGGACAAATAGTCACATAACATTTTATGATCAGTACAAGAAAATCAACACTTCTAAGCCATCTGACTGTGGCAATGGCAGCTGAAGGTCCACGTTAACATTAGACCAGATTTTTGCAGTGCAATGTGAGGTTTTCAAGGGCCGCTATTTTTCTATTTCTCTCCAATCAAATTAGGCTCAAAGCGGTTGGAGGCCAGCTTGCAGACGTCTCTTGAACAGTGTGTTATTTTTATGCAGTCATAAGTAATAGGTTTTTTTCAGGTTCTCCTAGCTTTTGGTGAAAGGCCATCTTTTCTTCTCCCTCCTATTATGATTTTCAAAAGAATCTCCAATAAAACTGTACAAACAAAACTGCAGGAATTGCATTTGTCTTGGTAAAAATAAAGGGTTGCTGTCTGCTTTTCCCAGAAGAAAGGATAAACTCAGCGCTTTCCTGAAAGCTTTGTATTATTATGCATCTGTGTATCCCTGACCTCCCGTTTGCCTTCAGCTGAAGATTGTTGAGACTGAAAGAATGAATAAATAAACTCAAATTTTTACAAAGTTTGCAACTACTTGAAATGCTACTGCCACAGGCAGCCCCCAGATAAAACACTATGACAGGAAAATTGTCTCTTATGGTCTATTCCATTTAATTTGTCTAATTCTTCATACGGTTTAATCAGGGAGTGAATAACTCCAGAAGCTTAATTCTAAGTAAAACATAACTTATATTTGCACAAAACTTTCTTCCCTGAGATTCAACAAGTTTACGTTCTTGCTAGTTTGATGGCTTTTCTCAGAATGGGTTTCATTCAAAAGGAAAAATTGTGCTTCCTCATTCCTGACTGCAGGAACCAGAGTCAGACCTGCATAATCACGCACAGCTCAGCTGATGTGCCTGCAGCTAAATGCCTTCCCAGTACAGGTCTGCCCCGTTCTTTCCACGCTAAAGGCTGCCTTCCAGGCAACACTAGGGAAAAATCCAACTTCTTCCTCTTCTTTTAGATTCTCACTAACCTGAACATCATTTAATGGCTTATTTGTATGTTTACTATGTACTGCATGGAGGTTAAACCACTAAAAACTCAGCTGAACAGGACATTGCTTACACTGAAGCTACTCGTAACTTTTAAATGATTTTAAGGTCAATTTTTTGTGTTGGCAACATTAATTAACACCACTCATGCTGATGGAAGTGGCTAAAGTTAATAATGTTCACCATTTTGTTTGTTTGCTTGTTTTCCTGATTATCAAACCTGAAAGTCTTTTATTTTTCTTTACATTATAGAAAATTCATGTCTGGACTCTCTGAAATTGTGTCAATTGGACCTCTGCACTATAACTTGTCAGTACTTTTGTGAAGAGAAGGTTGCTTCTTTGGGGAAACAGGGACAGCCATGTCTCTCATCCTCCCTACAGAAAGAAAGACAGACAACAAGATCCTAGTTCATGCTAAACCAGAGACAAAAGCCAGGTCTCAGGTTTATGTCTGTGGATCCAGAAGACACGGACCTCATTGTAACAGCTCAGCAACCTTGACCCTGACAGGGTCGATCTCTGTACGATGCCTCTGGTAGAGTTGATGTGCTCTGTGAAACTATTTTCTCATAAACCAAATCTAAGTTTGAGCTTCTTATACCCTATCACTTCAACTGTCATCTGAAGAGAAGACAGTGTTTATGTGACTTCTGTGCCATAAATTAAAACAAGACAAAACTCAGAGTCCCATAGCTGAAATGACATACAGTATTTGTAGTACTCAGCAGTAAGGAAAACATTATTTCCTCATTTTCTCCTGTCTTCTCTGATTCAGCAAATTCCATTTTGGAAGCTAATCATATTAAGTAGTTTAACTTAGTATAGGCATGACGGCAGGCAAGCACACATAAGTCTAATACCCAAATTATTCTCAGAGAGACAGTCCATTGTGTCAGCTAGTGATCAAAGTGTCCATTTATATTCACAACACTGTGTACAAAATGATTTAATTCCAACACCTAAGGATTTTTAGCCATAAATTATTATGTGATAAACAAATCATTTGGAACCTAAAGGAGTGGAATCATTGTAAATATCCGTGTCTCAACTTGCTTAATGACATATGTTGAAAATCTGAGACGCTATAACCCAAAATAGTTCCCTTAGCTGCTCGAGAAAGAGGATACAGGACATCTTTACTACATTTTCAAAGGCACATATAAAGAGGGAACATTATTAGAAGTGATTCTGCTGTTCTCTGTTCTCCCTGAAGTTGTACTCTGAACATAGGTATTTTTATATTCTCGCTTTATACTGTAAGCCTTGTTTTAAATAAGCAACCCAAGGTAACAAGAGCTCTTCTGGCGAGCCTTTGCTTTGTATTATCTTGCTACAATAAATAACTGGGCCTATTTTCTGAACAAGATTTCACATTTATAGCAGAAGAAGGCATCCTTTTCATGGGACACTGCAGAATTGATTGATGTTTCAGAAGAAGATTATTTCTGTGAATTCTGGGATAAAGTACTGTAAAATAATACTCAGTCATTTTCTAGTTAAATAAAACATCATCTGTGCTAAAACCAACACTTTGTTAGTCAGCATTTGCCCCCAAATCCAAGTCTCAATGAGGAAAAGATCAGTCAGTACGGCTCATGCATATAAAAATCTTATGCAGGTTTAGGTAGTATCTTCATGCTTGCCTATAGCAAGAGTTGAACAACCCTGGGATTATTAATGTTAAATAAGAGAAGCAGCTTCACGAAAAAGCTTGAAACAATTCAAGGTGTTCTTGAGATACTGGCATTTCTAGAAAATACTGAAGAGTAACATGTGAGTCTTTCTTCAACCCAGTCATAGATTTCATTCAAAACTTCATTTACTTTATCTCATTTGTCATCTTGGAGCAAAGGCAGTGTCTGAGGTCTTTTTTGCTGTCTCATCTTCAGCTGTAGCCAACACTGAAAGTCTGAATACTGACACAGATCTTGGATAGCACCCAACTGAGGCACAGGGTGTGAAGAGCCTCCTGTTTCCCCAGCATACAACTCTCTACCATTCGCACAACTGGATCCTCGTCTCCCTCAGGAAAAATCTCACTGCTCTGTTTCCAGATGCTCCTGCAACGGCTCCCTCACTGCTGCTGCAGACGCCCAGCTCTCGTGGGGAGCAGCCCTGCCAGCACCGGGGCTCAATGGCTCACTGCCAGCAGTTTGGGTCCTCTTCACCCCCGCAGCCTTTCCTTCAATGTGGTGGCCAGAGGGGCACTGAGCTTCACACCAGCCCCGGTGAGCAGTTCCTGGACGTGACCACAGGAGTTAGGGTGGACCAGAGAGCTCATCAACAGCCTGGCAGCAGCCGCGGCTCAGGGTGCTCTATGGCTGCTGGCCCCAGCGCCAGGGGACAGTCATGGGTAGGTCTGAGTTACTAGTACGTCTCCAAGCTACACGTGTTGGTGCTGATTTCAAATATTGCCATAGATTTCGGGTCTGTAGCGGGCCTTTTCTCTGGTGTATATATGCACTGGAGCAAAGAGGCATTTTTGTTTCCTTTCTTTGTTCGAAAATCTCCACAAAAATTTGAGGTTTATGTACCCAGGGATGTATGATCACAAAAATCTAATCTGATACTTGGTAGCAGAATAATTGGTTACTGCCTTTTGTTCAGGCCACTGTCAATTTGCCACCTTGTTTTGGTTTTTTTTTTTTTAAAGGCCAATGAAATGGTCTTCATGCAGGCAACATGTCACTCTGATGTCATTAAAGTAAACAAGAAAACAAATAAAAGCTATATCTGTCAAGTTGCCTAAACTATATTGATGAGAAGGGAAACCAGACCATAGAAGTGATTATGTGTATCAGATACCTGACAACCTATGCTGTCATTGTTCTCTGACTTAAATACTTTGCTAGAAAGAGGACAATACTGCCTATAAAAAAGAAGATTATCTGAAAAATAAGTATGCCCTGCTTTTTTGAGAGTCTGGGCTTTTTTGCTTAGGCGTTTTTGTTCTTTTTTTCTTGTTACTATCTTTAAGGTAGAGAAATGTGAAATTTACAGATTTTCATAGCAATAGCAAGTATTGGCATATCTCTTTAAAAATGCCTTATTTAGTCTAGCTGAGACTCTGAGCTCCTAAAGGAGCTACCCATTACAGAAGGGATGTTAGATAGCTGTTAAGTTAGACTAATCGCCTGCTAAAGACACCTCATTCTCTTCATTGCCTGCAGATGGATCCTAGATAAAACATGTAATCTAAACACCTGGGACAGGATTCAGTAGCTTAAATACTAGTCCTCATGTTATTTTAGTTTCTTCATGCTCCTTGGAAGGGCAGTGTGAGGCTGGCAGAGGTGACCTAGAGCAGGTGGCTCCATACATCTTCTGAAGTAGCAGGTAGGTTAGGCTGGGGGCACCCAGGTGATACTGGATGTTTGTGGTTTTGTTATGGAATTATACCTAGAATGCCACAGCAGAGAGGAGTGTTCCGCTGGTTTCTCCCTGCATGCTGTTGGGGACTATGCCTTGATAAGAGATCTGCAGCTCTTGAAATTTCAAGTGAAAGACAAGAAAAGCAATGTAAATCTTTTCTGGCTATTTCAATGAAGAGAAAAGGCTTTCATTATGTGATAAAAAATAAGCTGTAAGCCACAAGGAATTATGGCAACTTCAGGAGTCATTCTTAGCACACCATGTAGCTCTGGGTAACATCCATTGAGCTCTACTGTTGTGACAGCATTGAAATCAGCTGAAGTGGGGGGGTTATATTTATAAGTTGTGGAGGTTCTCTGGCACCATTTTGATGACAAGATTTTCGGACTGATGAAATTATTGAGTTCCCAGTTCCTGTTTCAAAAAAAGCAACAAATCTTTTTAAATCTGTCCCTTTGCTGGAGCAATGACACTAGGGGTATCCTGCCAATCCACACTTTTGTGTCTGGAGTTTCTCAGCCGTATACCCTCTGGCTGTGGTATCCATTAAGATTTCTTATTTACACACTAGTATAGCAAGTCATTCATTTAGCTTTAGACCTATAATTGCCTGCCAGGTTTTGTTTTCTGATATGTAACAGAATCTTCCTGCTTTAGTGCCACAGGAACAAGACCTGCTTTGTGTGTGAGCACGTATTTGTATACGTGCATGTGAGCAAGCAGGTACCTCGGTATGAGTGGGTAAGAATCCTGCAGGGAGAATGGAGGGAAGGAGGAGAATGAATGATTCCCCATCACAACACCCCAGTAATTCCAACAGGAAAATCCTTGCAGCTGGGAGGTGAATTTCTCACCAGAACAATCCTCAGCCTGTAAGACAGAAGGTAATATGAAGTCTGCTCTCTCTCCAGCATGCAAGGGTAAGAAAAAGTTAAAGGTGTGGAGAAGATAAAGGGATTTTTTTTCCTGTGTGCTGGTTTGACTGAAAATGAGTTAATTTTCTTCATGCAGTTAGAAACGCTGCTTCTTCCTAGCTAGCGTGTTTGTCATTTGGGTTTAGTTTGAGAATAGGAAGTTAACAACCTGGGACAGAGTTAATGTTGTTTAGTTGCTGTTATCTGAGAGCCGAGGACTTTTCTAAGTGCTCTGCCCACAGGTGTGAGGCAGCAAGGAAGAGGGGCATAGATGGGGCAGAACTTGACTGACATCCAGACTGATCAATAAGAATATTGCATGCCATTAGTGTCATGCTTCATATTTAAGGAGAGTTGGGATTCTCCAGCAAGCTCACACAGAAGTGTTGGAGACAGGATGGAGACCTGTTCCGGGGAGTTCTGCTCGGGACTTCCTTTAGTTTGGCCTTTTGCCATCCTGCTGTTTTACAGAGGCCTCGAGGCCTTTGTGTCTCTTTCTTTCTTCTCTCACCAGGGTTGGCTGTTCGGGACCAGGGTGCTGCTTAGTGCAGACGGAGTTCATGAGGAATTGCATTGAGTACCTTTTAATTTTATATTCTATTTCCATTTTATATATATTAGGAGTAGTATATTAGCGTTACTTTGTTATTTTATTGAGCTGTGTTTATCTCAATCTATGAGTTTCTCCCTTTCCTTTTGATTCTCTCCCCTATTCAGGGGTGCTAAGGGGAGTGAGCGAGCAGCTATCATGGTTATATTGCTAGCTCGGGTTAAACCATGACATGCTGTCAGTACCTTTTCCTGCAATGTTTTTTTTCATGCTTTTGCATTTCTGATTTAAACAATGCTAGTGACAAAAAGAGCAAACAAAAATCACAGGGAGGGATAACTGTGGGATAAATCCAGTACTATTTCAAAAAACATGGGGCAGGAAGATGTATGCTGCGAGAATTCTTCCTTTCCCTCCTTCCTTAATTCTTCAACTACCTAGTATTGCCCCCAAACATCCTTAATACACTCATAGCCCAATTTTTGTAATTAAATATCTACCGTGTGGCAAAACTCTGACGACCTCCAGAGAGCTTAAGCACTGTGCCCCGTTGCCAACAGGCAACGTGGATGTGAACAGGGATGAGTCCCCAGCCGTCGCGACCTTCTGCCTTATGGATCTCTGAAGTGTTGGGTAATTCAGTTCCCTGTCTGATAATCGCGTTTTGTTTGATGTAACTTCTTAATTCTACCATGAATATGTGAAGAAACTGCTCATCTGTTCAGAGTGTGGCGATTAAAATTAAAACTCTGTTTTCTCTGTTATTGTGTGGGTGTTGCTTCAACAAGCTAATATGGAGCAGACAACTATCAACTGAGATGTCAAAAAAGGCAGTCATTACAGCAGCTGGAAAGGTTGCTATTGACCTTATTGCTGAAGGAAACATTTGCTTAGTAGATGTCTGCAGGTAACAATGCATCTATTAAAATAAACTCTGGATTAATTTCCTGGCACTTCACATTTCTCGAATGCCTAATCTCTCTGTGGTAAATAGAATTGTTGTTTGGATTTCAAGGATGAAACATGAATAGGTCTCCAATACATGGGTATTTTTAATATTATGTTTATTAACAGTAGCAATGATGGAAACCTTTCATCTTCTACTTATTATTCTTCTGATTAGCCAGGAGTTGGTATAAAGACTTCAGATCTGTCATGTTTCAGGAAGCCAGTTAGTGCATGATAACTGCTATTTTGGTGTTTCTGGTATGTACGGGACTAAGAGGAAAAAACACTTCTTGGGTTTAGTCGTTCAACCTTATCATTCCAGAGGCAATGGCATGTTAATTCAAGTAGAAAAGTCATAGATAATAATTTTATTCACCTGCTCATTAGAGCACAAACTGCTCTTCCATGGTGAGGTTTACCCCCTTGAATAACAAAAAAAAAAAAAGGGGCAATACATAATTGTCAGTATATTTTGAGCATTGTCTGGAAGGCAAACAGGACATATCTTTGTCAGCTGGCATTCAGCACCACCAGTTTTATTGATGCTTACTGATTAGTGTTTTGCACTTTATTTCATGTAAGAATGAGGCTGAATTATAAGATTGGTTAGGAGAAATACCAAGTGTTTTGTTAGAGATGCCAGATGTTCTCAGTATAAGTTGTCTTATAACTAGCCAAACCCCTTACTGCTAAAACACCTCTGAACTACCAGACTGTGCTTACTACAGTATATCTTAAGACCGTGTCTTTCCTCCCATTCTTGACAAACAGCTGTTTGTCCAGTGAGTTCTTCTAGATGACTACTGGAGTACATGAGTCTGGGTTGTAGCTTGTATTACTAGAAGGTAAATCTTCCAGAGATGTGAAAATCATACTTATTGAGTTTTCTGTATTGATGGCTATTCTGGAAAATGCGTGAGCAGCCAAGAGTATCCATCTTATTACTGTCGAAGTGCTGACAACACCCTGAAGTGCAGGGTCACAGTCCTGCGGGTGGAGGAGGAAGAGGAGGCAGCCTCCATGGAGGTGCCCCAACCTACTGGAGGCCTGTTCTGAGTCATCCCTGCTGCTTGCTGGAGAAGCAGCAAGAGGTGTGTGTGACTTGGGTCCTGATGGGTTTTTGCCTTGGCTGCCTCTTCTGCCTCTGTCAGGGCCGCTAAAGGTCCCTGTCCCCAGTCCTGGCTGCCTGATGCTCCCCCACAGCTGGGGGCTGCAGGAGACCTGCAAGGTCACTGATCACTTACCTGGCTGTCTCAAACTGCTGGGGGATGCCCTCTGAGATGCCTCTGCTGTTTTCTGGTCATCCTTTCAGGATGCTTTCTGGTTAAAGGTCACCTTTTACTTCTGTGCCTTTGTGTTTGGCATTTCACTGTTTCAGCCCTTTATAATGACTAGTTTGGATACTAAATTGGCAGCTAAAGACTGGATTAGTCCAAAGGTATTTCTTTTTAATTTGAAATCATCTTGAAATTGGCTCTGATGCACAGACCGTTAACCAGCTTTAAACACACGAGGCCCAGTCCAGCCCTTTACTTGCTGTAGGATGTCTCTTGTACATAGGCATAAAATACACAGGTACAGAGATCTCACTTCTAACAATTGTACATCAAAAATTTTATGTGACTAATGAAAGAGGCAAAGAAACTACTGCGATGCAAATAACGGTTGGAGTACTTAAATAAATGGGAATACACCCTCTAAATACTGCCTATACACAGTGCTGATAATCATGGCTAGATTTAAAAAGATGTGTATTGTGAGTCTGAATTCTATCCTAGCACAAAAACTAAGGATTCTTCTGTATGGCTGGAGGAAAAATCTGTTCTTCTCTAAAAATAAACTTGCAACTGTACATCTTTGAGTAAGTGTATGGCGTCACAAGTTTGTGGTGTTTTGTTGGTTTGTTTATTTTTTAGGTTTTTTTATTCTTTTGTGTGTGTGGGTGGCTCTTTTCCCAGACACTGGTTAAAGAAGTCTTGTCACATGGATTCAGTTCTCACAATGCATGCAAAGGATGGTGTCAAGAAGACTTTCTAAATCTATATCTCAGATGATGTACTGATCAAATGTACTTCATGACATGTTGTCTTAGAAGCTGAAGAGAAGCAGCCAGTATGCTGGTTTGAAGGACTTAACTAGGAAATATTCTGAGCCATTATTTCTATACAGAGAAACAGACCTTAATGAGACTTAATAATCCACTCAAAGTACATGCTTGGATGTTGACCTGGCACTGTGGAAGGTTTCCCTATTTTTTCCCCCATCCAACCATAGAGGCTTTTTTTGTGGTTTAACCCAGCAGGCAGCTAAACACCACACACAGCTGTTTGCTTACTCCCTTTCAATGGGATGGAGGAGGGAATCAGGGGAGAAAAAAGAAGAGGTGGGGGGGGAAAGAAAGGTAAAACTTCCAGGTTAATATAAAGATAGTTTAATAGGACAGAAAGGGAAAATAATAATAATAATAAAGGAATGTACAAAAACAAGTGATGCACAATGCAATTGCTTACCACCCACTGACTGATACCGAGCCAGTTCCTGAGCAGCAGCCCCCAGGCTGATTTTTTTTTTTTCCCCCCTAGTTTGTATACTGAGCATGATGCCATCTGGTATGGAACATCCCTTTGGTCAGTTGGGGTCAGCTGTCCCAGCTGTGTCCCCTCCCAACTTCTTATGCACCCCCAGTCCCCCCACACTGGCAGGGCAGTATGAGAAGCTGAAAAGTTCTTGACTTGGTCTAAGTGCTGCTTGGCAACAATTATAACATCAATGTCTTAACAACATTATTCTCATACTAAATCCAAAACACTGTACCAGCTACTAGGAAGAAAATTAAGTTTATCACAGCCAAAACCAGAGTATCTTTGAATCTGAACTTGAAGTTTACCCTCTCAGTGCAAATGGGGCTTTGGAAAAAGAGGAAATATAAGATTAAGCTGAAAGAACTATTAAATATTGAAGAAAACTTTGAATTGCAAGTGCCTGGAGGAAAGCCCAACCCTTTAGTAGGACAGTCATTAGAGAAAATAACACATTACATCCAAGATAATAAATCACTCAAAATAATCTTAGAGGCTGGATCTTCTAGAAGCAGATTAAAAGCAGGAGTTTAATTTAGACAATCTGAGTCCATCTTGGATGACAGATATATTTCTAGAGATAAAAGTTTGCTTTTGAATACTCCCAAATCAAGCTTTGGCAGCATTGTGGTTGTATCCCTTAACCTTGGTATAACTCTTCACTCAGGAATGCTACTGTTTTATTTGCTGCCAAGCTTCCAGTTGCTGGAAAGGAGATGGTGAGATTTGCTATTGTAACATCTGGATGCTGGGTTAAAATATTCAGTAAATGGGGCAGAAATTGAACATGGCATATGTGATGCTTTGATATACTATTGAGCTGTTACCCCAGGCTTTCACTGATGTTAGATGCTGTCTTTGGGAATGATAAAAGATGGCTAATTAATGGCTGATTTGCCTTCTCTCTCATTATGTGTACCACAGTGCTACATTAAATGTACTTGCATTTCATCTTAATCCACTTGGGATATTCATATTCTATGCAAAAAAATTGCTTCTGTCTGTCTACCACTATGACTTTTCTTATTTTATTTTGCTCAGCCTTTTTTGTGGGAGTTGATAGTAGGAGGAGATTCTGTGACTTTGATGGGCTAACATATTTTTAACTAGAGGCAGATTAAATCTATGCTGATACGGTGGTACAGCTGTGTTCTGCAGTTAACCCTCAAGCCTTACTCCCCAAGCTGAATGGTGGGCTAGGCGGAGGTGAGGGAGCACAGAGGGGTTGTTCTCCCTGTCTTCTCAGTCATCTGCACTGAGGTCTAACATATATAATGAACATGGGATGCAAGTGGAGTGAGCATCCAAACCAACGGCTCAGCAGATGCTCTTGGTCCCTCCAACTTGGGTGTAGTTCCAGCTGATAGGTCCTGTAGATCAATGGGTTCAGGGGGGTCCACAGGCATGTAAGTGTATTTAATACTGTTTTGAGACATTCTTCTCTTGAGATGCAGAACTATCTCCTCCCCACTTTTGGGTCAGTGTTACATCGTCTCCCACATGGACTGCGTGGGTGATATTAAAAGGCACAAAATACAGATAATGCACTTTGTGTTCTGTGAAAGTCAAACTGAATAGCCAAATAAGGCTTGGAAAGGGACTGAAGGATAATTTCAAGTTAGAATAACTTGCCATAATTGCTGGTTTGACTTTGTAAAGTTAATTGGTCAATGCTTGCTTCTTACCCTAGGTAATTTCCAGCCTCTCTATAAGCTCAGCGGAATCATTACATCTGTTTATACGATTCCATTTTAAGTTTACTTGACACCATATAGACAAGAAATGTAACCTAAAATTAAAGTCAGCTTGTGTACTACAGTGTATTCCTTTGGCAAGAAGTAAAATGGATTTTGTAGTAAATTTTACAAGCATGAAGTCTCATGATAACAGGCACTGAATATAGCATCCCCCCAGACTTGGTAACAAAGTGTGTTGTTGGGGAATGAAAAGGATATAATAGGCAAAACTCAGAAAATAAAAGCAGTTATAGCTGTGTTTGGGGTTTTACTTTACAGGCAGGAGAAGAGGCAGAGTAGCTGCTTTTAATTCATCCCTAAAAGATAAAATGTAGTGAATGTAAAATGGGGGTGGCTAGACAACTGTAAGGAGAATAACATGTAAGTGTTGAAATACATTAAGTATTGGGGTAAAACAGACTGAATCTTAGGAATAAATCCAGGACGCCAATTTATTTTTTATGATCTTCCAGGGAATCCTAAGCCAGTCTTAGTGATTTTTCTTTTTTCCCCCCCCTACATCCAAATGAATTCCTCTGTGCGTGTCCAAGTCCTGCCAAGTGGAAATGCAGGATCGCTGGTGACAGCTGTAAAGTTCCCCATCACCTCCTTTTCATGGGCCACTTGAAATGTTGTGCTACACATTTGCTGCCATCCCTTTGGCTAATACTATGAGGAGCAGCTCTAGTGAAACAGGCATAAACAACTACAAATTGGTTTTCAAGTGGCTGTCAGACACCTAAAAGCCCACAACTTCTGTTTAATGGAAGCACAAAGCCAACTGAGAAACCCTAAAGGCAGCTGGAGGTACAAATGTGACTGATGCAGATATTCCACTGAGATACAAAAACACTGTACTTAGAGCCAGGCTTGCCATCAAACTCACGGCAGAGCTTAGTGTTTCCAAGTTATAATTCAGAGGATTTAATCCTTCTGAAGGCATATTTGCATGATCGCAGAGAAGGGAACCTCTTACCTTCATTGTAAAATGTTATAAATAGCTTCCCAGAAAAATGAACCTTTGCTACATCCATGAAATCTAATAAGTGTAATATTTTAGTCTTTTTGACACAGCATGACTTCAGCCACTGATTAGATCTGTGTTGTGCATGTGCATGCATAGAAGCCAGTGACAGAGATGGATATGCTTTCTCTGTTGAAAAAACATCAGGTTTTCTTAACACTAAATTCTTCATTTGAAGCATATGGTGCAATAAGCCTTTGTTCAGTTTATCTTAATTGTTAAACCAAACAGATACAAAATGTGTGCCAATATCTTGCCTTATTCCTTTTAAAAATCAGTCTCTTGGAACATTAATCTTCCCACTGACCATGTCTGCAGCTTTCCTCCTGAGCTCAGCTGGAAAGCAAGATGCCCACTAAAGGCCTTGTAAACCTGCATGTTTTGAAAATGTCAGTTTTACTGAGAGCTTTCTCTTGTGAATTCTCATTGCAAATAAAATGATCCTGGGGAAAACAGGAAACACTGAGGAGCTGGAAAATAACAAAATCATAATCCAGCTTTCCAGTAGAACTCATAAAACTGAATAGAAGAGGAATTCTATAAAATAACACCTAAAAGAAGTATTTAATTACTGTGTTAACCCTTCTTACACATTTTTTAAAAATTAATCTATTGGATTTTTCCCAAATACCATAATGTAAAAAAATACTCAGAATGCCAAAGTCTTACACAAGCTGATGTTACTTTATATAACACTTTATACCTGATGTGTTGCACAGAAAACCTACTTTATAAGTTAAATGGTTTACATTTAGCATTTCTGATTTGTTGACATCTCCCTGCTAAGAGCCAAAGACTTTTCAACCCATTATGTTTAAGGAAAAAAAAAAAAAAGAAAACAAACCAACCAACCAAAAAAACCCAAAATACCCCCCAGAAAGCAGACAAACAAACTAATTCAGAATAAGGGTGAATATGTAGCCTTTTCACTAGTCTAACTAGACTGGTTTCAAGACCTGCTTCAGCTTGATCCATGGCAATTTGCTGTCATAGCCTCAGATATCAACTATTTCTAGAAGTGATCAGGCAAGAACGTTGTCGATCAGGCAAGAAGGCGTTGTACTTAATGGTCTGAAAATTATTCTTTCAAATATGCACGGTCAGCCTCCTAAAAATATGTTAAAAGATGTAACATAGCCATAATAGTGTTATTCTTTCTCAGTGTTTGTTTCTCTTGGCTTAACTGTTAACTCTTTACAAGCTGCAAAGAAGACAAATCTGATAAGCATGGAATTAGGGTTGACACAAGCTGAATAAAGTCGCTGAGTACTTTTGAGGGAGGAAAACCTCATAATACCATTTTCAGCTTGCATGAACTAACTTGCCGCACATGTATACCTTCTGTTCTGTGACTCAAAAAATCAGTTTAGTTTCTCGCTGTGCTTGTGAGGTGGGGATTCTTGACAGCTTGTAGTGAAGAAAGTTCAAGAACCAAGAGGATATGTGACTTAATGTTCCTGGAAATCTGTATTCATCAGCCATCAAAAGGAGAATCTCCAAACTTGTAGTCCTGTACCTTAAGAGAAACCTGACTGAACTTCTATGAATGTTACTTCATTGATTTTTGTAGCACTTGAGTAAAATATTTTTTTCTTTACGGCAAATCTGTGGTATGTTCCAATTTGCTTGATGCTTTTATAGGACAGCCCTGTATTAATATGTGAGCATGGAGTTAGGCTGGTTCTGATGCTGTCCTACTCTATACTGATGGGAGGACAAACTGGGGTGAAACCTTGGCTGTTCAAAAAATTCCTGGATTCCAAAGCTTTCCCTGCCTTTGCTGAAGCTGGACATTTCACACAAAAGTACTCTAGTTCTTTGCATGATGGCATGGTTAATCTAGCTGTAGGGGGGCATCTTCAAAAATCCATAGGTTTTCTAAGTAGCAATAATGATTAGATAATCTCGATTTACCATATTGTAAAGCAGTATGGAATCCACAACGTTCTGTGATACATAAATGCTCAGCCTACATAGTTTTTCTGTCATCGTGATAGCCAAGGAAACACTGTTCACATCTCTCTCGTTCTGTAATTTCTCTCATGTCTAAGAAAACAGTAGTTGTTAAAAAACTTAACTGCAAACCATGCTATAATTTTGCAAGAGAACTTGATGGAGAAAACAGAGTAGCAGTCCTCACGCAAATTTTGAGAGGCAGAGCTGTCTCCTGCAAGACTGAGATCTTTGGAGTTGTTGGAAGATTTACCTAAATGAAATCCCAGGTGAAATGGATAACTGAGGAATGCCACTTCCTGCTGGCAAGCAAAGCTGCTTCAGCATGTGGCCCGATGGAAGAAAGAAATGAGGAGATAACCATGAAAGCTTCAGAGAAGGAATTTCAGTTTGGGCTTTGGAGGAGGGGCTGGGGAGGACAGGCCAAAGCACATCAAAGAGCTGATCTAGAACACAAGTGTATTGTAGCAGTGTCTAATCTCTGGTCACATACTATATCATTTCACTTATTAGTTATGTCACTAGTCCTGAAAGACAAGTCCTGGATGTGAACAGTGTCGCTGAAGTGCAGTCAGGGACAGCTGGAAGAAGCCCCTGCAGAACCTCAGCTTCCTCTGGCACCCAGAGGTCTGCGGACTGAAGGGAATAACTTTGGTCAGTCTCCAGCTAGAATACCAAGATCCTTCACGTCTCTCACCTGCTGCTCAGATAGACCTGCTGCATGGCGCATCAGTGTGTTCAAAAGAGATTTTATGGCATTTTATGCACCATTTATTTCCTGACTAGAACTCCCGAAGATGCTGCCACGCAGCCAAACATAAAACAAGGCTGGAAGAATGCTGATAGCTTGTCAAAAAGAAGATGGATTCTGTGACTTGCCAGAGGGAGAGCTCCCGGCTGCTGAGATGCACCTTGCTGAGGGGAGGTTTGTCACAAGCATCATCTGTTCTTCCTGGGAGGTGCTCAGGTTGCGCTCGCCCTGGGATGTCACGCTGGGATGTTGCTGGCTGTTGATGCCTGGTCTGACACTGCCCTGCAGCAAAGGCGGTTAATCCATCAATTGAAGCTGGGGATGAAAACTTCACTGCAGCCCACAAATACAGAGAACTGGCATGGTCAGCCCCTCTATGTTGGCTTTGGGAGCCTGCTTTTTTTATCTGCTGAGATAGCAGCTGCTCTCCGACAGATGTATACTGGAAATAGAAGTATGATTAAGGAGACAGGATGTAGCCAGAAATGATAAAGGGCTTTATTTACTTCTCATCAGGTCTTATTTCATGAAGATTTTAATCTTCTCTTAAAGTAGATGTATAAGAATGGAGACAGCCAGCCTACCTACAGCCGACAATTTTAAAAGGGCTATGAGAACTAACATTTTTTTAATCAGTGCTTTCCCTTGCTATCCTTGAGCTCCTGGTGCACTGCTCACTTCTCTCATGAAGAAATCTAGAGCAAAATTTCTAGGCAAAGTTGGTGATCTTGTTTGCTAAAGTGCCGTTTGCTAATCACAGGTAATCGCAAAGTTAGAAGGGTTTCACTGATAATCGGTTAAATGCTTTTGCAGTCAGTTGGTTTCTGCAAGATCATTCTCATTAGGATGAGGAAAGCTCACTAAAAACGGAAATGCCGGACTTTCTGCAAAGCGTATTTGTTTTTTTATAAAAACAATTTATCCTAATCCCAGAGCAGAAAACCTAACTCTTATGCAGAAAGAAGGTAATTTATGTTGAACATTTGTTGCTCAGTAATCAGATTGTTGATATTTGATGATGGGATTATGTACCAAGGGTATCTCCAAGTTAGAGCAAGAAAATTTCAAGTGGCGAATGTCCTGTTTTTCCATCAGCTAACACTTTTGTCATAGAAATGACTTCCAGTATATCTGACGGCACAAAGGAACAAGGGCAGTTCCACAACTATTTTAGCCAATTATAGAATCATAGAATGATTTTGGTTGGAAGAGACCCTTAAGATCACTGAGTCCAACCATAACCTAACTCTGGCACTAAACCATGTCCCAAAGAACCTCATCTACACATCTTTTAAACACCTCCAGGAATGGCGACTCAACCACTTTTCTGGGCAGGGGAAGCCTGTTCCAGTGCTTCACAACTTTAAAACATGTGAGAAGCTTTTAATCAGATTTCACTGAAATAAACCAAAGAATTACAGGGTTATGATGTTTGTACATATTCTTGGCTTAACATATGTAGCTTTGAGATTTGTTTGTAATTTGCCAATTTTTGTTAAAACCACTGCTTTAATCATTTTCAAATTTAAAAAAAAAAGGTAGCACTAGAAAAAAATATAATTATTAAAAGGGTGTCTTTTCTTACCATGTAAAGACCTAGCATATGTTTTTAACTTGTAGAAAATAATTAGAAAAAAAAAATCACAAAACCTTTGCAACTCACCTTTGAAACGCCAAACTGCTAAGGTTCTCACTGGGATGAATGTTTCTGGGAGGGCAGAACAGTGACACTGGCCTAAGAGAATATTTGACATCAGACCCCACCTATGAAGGCATAGTATGCTTGGCTTCATGATGTGAAAATCACACTTACTTCATAAGTGAAGCTCATTAAATTGTGTTTTTCCTCTTTTTTTTTTTTCATGAAACATAAGCATTACATCTTTTTTTAAAAGAAATTGCTTACTTGAATGAATTCAAGTGAACTACTTTTCATTTTTTAATTCTGTTCAGTGCTTGTAGACCTCAGGCTGCAGGGGATTGTTATTCAGTGCTTTAAACTTGAGCTGCAGAGTTTAGCTGTGATTGATCTCCAAACTTTTACCTTGTTTCCTTACTGACCAGACAATGCCATTTTCTTTCTTTTGCCAGCTGCTTGAGTACTGATTCCTGTAGTCACACTGAGGGTGCTGCTGCTGTGTTTCCATTGGGGAGAGTATCAGATGATTAGAAATTCTTTTAAAATTGAAAATCACTTCCTTTGAACTCCCCTGTCTTTTTTTCTGTGCGGGTTAGGCTGCTTTAAGATTTCTTGGTTCAGGCGCAAGTTTAAAATGTAAGCAGGGGTCTTGTCACATTCAGATAAAGATCTTGGTGTGTGTGGAGGGGTGCCTGGAGGAATCCCCAGCTGTTTTGGGGAGCTGCTGTGAGGTTCTGGCAGGAGGCCTGGGCTGAGTGTCCCCTGCAGCCACAGTCTTCCCCGGCTGAGAAACCCTTGCTGCTCCAATCTGGTTTGATTTTTCTGCAAGCATAGTAGGCAATTTATTAATAACAAAACTGACCATTTTGCACCGCTTAGTGGAGGTAAGTCAGGAGGAGAGAAACAGCAAAAAGTCATCAATACGCGAATTCCCAGATTTACTCTTTGGCAGACCTAAGTGCCCACAAACATTCCTGATACTGGGATTACATTGACTAGATTAAATGCACCCTCAATCACCTATTCTTACATGACACAGTGAGGTGAAGAGTGAGTATCAAGCACAGGGTTTACTCTTATAGCACTGTCTGTCTGTAACTCCAGAACACAAATGTGATCTTCCATCTCGTGAACAGAGGATACCAAGCATTGGAGTCACAATAGTGTAACAAGAGCTATGAAAGTGCAACTTTCAGTGCCAGGTTTGTACCCTGAAACCTAGTGACTTGTTTCTGTCTACTGAAAACAGGCTTTTGTTCTTCAGAACCTTTTATTTAAATAGTGGGAAGTTGACACTACACTCTTCTAACAGGTAAAGCACAAAGCACAATATATTGTCTCTGTCAGCAAGCTTTGCGTGTTTCTCTTTCACCATAGAAAACAGTTGTCTCAACTTCAGTTGATATTGGTGATTTTTGCTAGTATTTCCACAAGTTTATATGTTTGGGAAACCATTTTGAGGCATGATATAGCTTAACACTACCAAGATTTCCTGCAGGTGTATTTCACATCGACGTGGTTTTTAAGTCTTTATTGTGAAGTTGTTATTGGTTTAGTGGTTGGGGCTGCTTTGATAGCCCCATGTTCTTTTACAGCAAGCACTCAATGGAATTGTAGAGCAGATAAAAATAAGTATCATACATCAGGCATTCTCATAAAACCACCCCAAAATTGTTCTGCCTGCTAACCAAACTAAGGAGCGTCTCAATTACTTCCTCTTAATGCACTAGTTGTTCTTGTGGGCTTTGCCTATCCTACCCTCACGCAGACATCGATTATCAAGGTTTATTCCAAGCTGTATTGATTTGCAAAGCAGAGCAGTAGCCTGTCCACATTTGAACTGCCACTCCTTGGAAAATTGCTCTATCTGACAGAATAGCATCAGTGTTATGCAGTGGCAAGAAATTTAAAGAGGAAGGAAACAGCCATGCTAACAAAGCTTCACAAAGTTGTTATATATAGTTACAGCTTCCAGTTTCATTAACATTGTTAGACATTGTTGACCTCCTCTGTAGTCACCAGTTATTCAGCTGGGGAAGCTGGGTGTGCACAACAGCACAGCTGAGGTCAAATTGGAGGCTTACATTGATGCAGCATCACTGGCTTAACTAGATATGACTGCGAACAGCATGTGGCCAGCTAGATGACTCAGAAGATAGGCCAGGCCCATTCTTTCAATGCATAATTGTAGACTTCTCCCTTCAGAAGCTGCTTATGGATTATTAACAGAAGAAAGGGAGAAACCTCTCTGTAGTCACAATTCAGGGATGTGAAATCCAGAGGGGGACAGGACTCGGGCATACAAAGGTTTTCTGCTCTGATCTTTAGACCACCTTTGAAGGTTCTAAACTGCAAACAGGGCAACTTACGATGGATCAGCAGATGATGCATCTGTCCTCACTTCATGGAGGCTGTGCAGGCCTGAAACAGTTTGTTTGAAGGTTTTGTCATGTTCCCATCTGCAGTACAGGAAGCTCAGAGGCTTCATGAGCAGCTTGTCCTTCCCTGTAGGGGGAAAAAAGTGGAAACCTATAAGAGAAGGATATTGTGGGCAGTTGGGGGCATCCATCTGACCCACAACTGCAGCCATTGGTAGACTTGGTGCTTAGCTCTGGATCCTACTCTGGATAATAAGTCCCTAAAATCTGTGGGTATGGATATAGATGCTGGGCTCAATCAGTGATGATTAACAACAACAAAGGCAATATAGTATTTTTTTTTAGAGATTTCTGTTCCTCTGTAGCTTGGATAATAGAATGGCTTGCGAAATAATTCAGATTTGTGACCTGAGTATTACACTACTGTGAAACTGGTGTAGGGTTACAGGAAAAACCCAAGACTGTTGAAAATAAAAAAAATTGTATCTAGAATTGTGCAGGTACAGAATGGAATATACAAAGGCTGTGTGTGAAAATCTGTTCGCAGCACTGTACTGTTCATGCACCTGCTTGGGTTCTCAGGTTAAGTTTTCCAAGTTAAAGATGCCACAGTGATTGTAAAAGACATGCTGTGTTTTGTATCATCATTTATAGTTGCGGATTTCCTTCCATCTCTAAACTGCAATTAAATGTTCCTATCATCCTGTAAATTAGCCTTTCTCTTTTAAACATTCCATTTACAACTCTATGTTCATATAATCCTGTAATTATGTAACTATTTTCATTTCAGCACTGATTCAGCAATGTACTTAAGCATATGAATAATCTCTTCGAACCCAATGGGACTCCTCACATGTTTAAAATTAGGTATGGTTTAATTACTTTGCTAAATCAGCAGTTATACTGGTATACAGAAATGGGGATAAAGGAGGTGGCATGCATCTACTGTAAACACCGTTATTGAACTGGACATTTCTAAACTCCAATTTTACCTTCTTATTTTCAATGTTTTCAGCTGAATCATAGTATTGGAGACACCATATGTGAGGTATTCAGATGCAATCACATCTTTTAAAACTCCATTTTCTCTGGAGGCAAAGCAGTTTGAAGAGGTTTAAGCCTTCCCTTGCCCTGTGTGCTTTCTTGAAGCTGACTGCCCTTTCAGGTATGCCATGGCAACCGGTTGGAGACCGGCATCAGAGATGGCTGTTTTCCATAAAAAGTAGATTGCTGTGCCTGTCAGGATTACAACATGACCTTGTATTGCATGGCTATATCTGAGATGGTGGTAAACCATGATGCGTGAACAGGAACTGATGGTGGAGATGAGAAGACTTGGGGCCACTACACTACTGAAGAAAATATATGTATATGTCTACATCCTGAGAAATCTCTACTGTGGTCTTCTATATTAAAATTGCATATTGTCTAGGACCTATAACATTAACAGTTTTAAACAAAGCATATCCATGAAGTTTCTTTTACCTTATGCTATATGAACTAGGAAACGCGAAGCATAGCCACTGAGCTGCACTTACAATTCTTCCATATTCAGAAGAAATGGGACAGCAGGAAGTACTGCAGAAAGTAGGAACATAAAATAATTAAATGAAACACTGCAGACTGCCTTTTGTAGCAGAACATGGAAGTCTGTACCAAGCATCTCCAGTTTTTACATTAGGAAACAGAAACACACAGGCTAAGTTCTTCAAAGTTAAGTACAAATGAATGATTTCTATGAGGCCAAATGTTGTGGTAATTTTAAAGAATTTTTCTTACTATCATAATGTATCTTCCTAGCATTGAAGAGCTTTCAAAGAGCAATGGTCTTACCCTGAGTCCAAACAGGGCTGATAAGTTTGACATCTTTGGTACTTACACAGTGATTGTTTTACAAAAATATCAAGAGACAATCAAAATTCTCTACAACAGGGCAGGCAAGGACAGAATTCTGTCCCACAGCCAGAATTTAATCTTAGCACACAAAAGTGCCAAAATATGCCAAGACTATTTTAGAGAAACAGAATCCATATAACAGTTGTTAAAGTTCCTGTTTGTAGCTTAGAAGCCACTAATGGAGATGGACTTACCCGAAGCTGTGAATAATGAGAGGTTGCTCAGGCAAACGTTTATGGAACAAGGTGACAGTCTGCAGGGAGTCTGGATCTCAATTAAAAAGCCAGCACACAGCCCCATAAAATAGAAGACAAAAAAGAGAGGAGGGATATTTCTAGTCCTTGGCTAGGAGATCTATTTGGAGATGTTCATGGAGTGAATGCAAACGGACCCCTTATGAGCAAAAAAGGTTTTAGGAAGGATTAAACAGAAGGGGATTTGATCTATTTGTTTCACAGATTAGGTTCTGAAAAACAGATCAGTCTGTGAAGAAAAAGCCTGATTATTGGTTTCTAGTTGAAGTTCTGTTTCATGCAGGTTTTAATGGTAGGGGCCTGGTGGTGGTAACACTGCTGCCAGCAAAATGACTAACGCTCTGGAAGGCATTACTGGAATAATTTGCCATCTTGCAGAGCTCAGTCCATAACTTTACAAAATGTTTTTACATCAAACCCTTACCTTTTGCCTGAACATATCTTCTAAGCATTTAATGTTGATTTACAGATTTGCTTGGATAGAGAATAAATACCCTTCATCTAGTGAGATGTGGGTTTTTTGCCTGAATTTCTCTAGCTTCAACTATCATACATGATATGAGTCAGTTAAATAGGTCTTTTTATCTCTCATTCCACCAAAAAGATCACTGAGGGTACTATATATTATATAGAAAAACTGCTTTACCTTCTGATGTTCTAACAGCAGTCACCTCTGACTCCAGAGCGAGGCTACTGTAGCACAGGGAATCCAATTAAACTGTACAGCCTCTGTATGAGAAAAACATTGCAATGTTTAGCACTTCAGAATGTAATTTAGCTGCCTAAAAGCTATTCTATGCAACCTAAAACTGGGATTATAAAGCTCCCATTCTCATTTACCTATGCATACTAGAAATGAATAAATGAATGCTGTTTTGCATTGAAAAATGATTTTTGCAAGTGAGAGGAAGGAACACACTGAGATTGCAGTTTCCTCACAACTTGGGTACTACCACAAGGAATTTCCAGGCACTTGGCCTCAGTGGAGTAGTGGTGTGTGCTGGCTTCTCACATGATGGAGCAGGAAGAGCTGGGTACCAGGGAAAGGATCCAAAAACTATATAGTCTATATTCTGTCTAAATACAGCCTTTAAGAAGATGAGGACAGAGGCATCTCACATTCTGCCTCTTCAGGACTCCGGAGTTTACTTGTGGCTCCGTGTCTTCCTCCAGTTAGGATCCCAAGCTCAGTACCTGCATTTAATAGTAGTTTTCTTTGTCTCCTTGCAAAGATAGATCAAGGACTGCTTTCTCTTTAAAAACACCACTCAGGAACTGGTTTTATGTATTCCATTGCAAGTTTTAATTGATGAGTGTGGGAAGTCTTTGGTAATGTTCACACACTGGAATGTGAGTCCTCCTCATTCTCTGTGAGATGACTATTTTGAACATATTATTTGCTTTCTCAGATCTTTCACAGTTCCATCAAAACAGATAGGGATTATAACTCCTTGTTCTTATGCTTCCTTTTTAATGAGATCTTTTGGGAGGGAAGGGCCTTCAGGACATCTCTGGTTCATCCTCCTGCCTAAAGTAGGACCAGCCCTGAGATCAGACCAGGCTGCTCAGGGCTTTCTCCAGGCAGGTCTTGAAAATCCCCATGGAAGGTTTCTTTTCCTTTCTTCTCCCATGGACTACAGCCATTATCCTGGTAGTCAGACAATTCACTTGAAGTAGACAGGCAGAACAGTTCCTAACAGAACTGGAGGTTTGACATTTTATATGACAGAGGATGGTAGGAACGTCACCTCTTCTACCAAGCCTGCAGCCACTACTAGAGTCTCTTAACACTTCCAGATGTGCCAGTGGTTGTCAGGTACCTTCTGAGAGTGTCTACTGGAGTATGGGTTTCAGGAAGTGCAAGTAACAATTGACTTCATGGTTGATTTAATGGCAGTAGGTAAAATAACTTGATATTTAACTGTGTGGTTTTATTTACAAAGAGAGAGGCACGTCATCTCTGTAACATACTCTTCCCTTCTTGTCAATGGTCTCCTGATTCAGCTCCTTGACATTCTCAAAACATCTTCAAAAATTGTACTCAAGTTACATTGGGGGAAAAACTCTTTCTAGAAATTGAAGGACAAAAGGTTCATTAATATTGATGAATAATGAATCTTAGGATATTGCCCTTCGATAAACCAGCTATGAGAACTAAATGCAAGTGACCTTCTACTGTAAACACAAGTATGATGTTCTAATTAATTTTCGGTTTCCTTCTATTTGCTATTTCATTGATTTATTAAATTGCTTAACTGGAAAAAAAAAAGACTTTGGAAATAACTATTTCATTTTTTACACACTTCTAAATGTTTAATATTAATAGTTCAGGAATTTAAGAGTGAAGGTCTGTAGGAATGATGTTACCGCCTGTGCAACATGATTTTTCCAGCTCGCCTTTATCTTCCCATTACTTAAGATTTGCATCAGCACAGAGCTCATGATAATCTTGTGAGTACACTTGTGTATACTCTATCTGTGCAGGACAGGGATGAAACAGCTCAGAGGAGCCTCCTACCTACCATGTGTCCCACCATCTACGTGAGTAACCAGTGTACTGAAGGAAGAAAAATACCTCAGGCCCTCTGTGTGTTCTTGCACTAGCAGATAGGGTGAGACACAATAGATTTAAGGGCTGTATACATCAGAATCTGTTTGTTCTGCTGAATTGTATGCTGTGCAAGGTACAGAAATTTTATGCTTGGTGCAGCTGTTGAATTCTTACTGGTATTACTCTGATTTCTCGCTGCTTATTAAGAAATTATTCGCACGTGTGATCAGCACCATACAACGATGAGTCATACGATAGCTTTTTCATGCTACATCTTTCCAACGTTCACGAAGCTGTTTGTTTTTGCTTTAAGAAAGGAAAGTGAGTCTGCGTAGCTGTTCAGCTCCTGACTCTTCCACTTTACTTTTACTTAATTTTCTCACGACCTAAGTTTTCAGGTGCTGGGCATAAAATTATTGTGATGTAACTCATGATCAGTAACTCATGATCGCATTACTGCAATGATTCATTATGGATTATAACCTTTGACAATAGGAGGGTGCCTTCTAGCTGAGTAGCTTCAGTGTAGCTAGACTCCGAGCAACCACCTCTGCTTTGCTCTGCTTTTGGAATACATTGGAGTGGAGAAGCTGCCTAATGAGAGCTCATCAAGAGTCCCATGGACACAGGATTTGTGAAGCATAAGGAAGCAGGTTGTACCAAGACCAGCTCCCAGAATTAATCTGATTTCCTATTCATTTAATAAAAAGAAGCAATAAGCTTTTCCCACTCTTAGTTGTTTTATTCTGTTCATTCTTTACTTAGGATAGTCTGCTTTTTTGTTTCATAAAAAAACAGACCTCATTTTTCCTCATCATTTCTGTTCAATTAACCACTCCATGATGTGACTCAGTTGATCTTAATAAAGTTATATCCGTAATTCATTTGATCTAGTGAGTTTTAAAGCAGTACACTGTTCTTATTTCTTCCTACATGCACTTGTTTTGTCGGTTTTTCTCCTTACAGCTGGTGGTAACATTCCTATTTTTGTATTATAAATACATGGGTATTTGTCTTCATGGGCTTTGAGGATGGTTTGTTTACCACATCCTAATAAACAGCCTGATTTCTTGCAAGAAAGATTGAGAGAGACTTTTTACCAACACCTGTAGTAGTGACGACTTCAAACAAAAAGAAGATAATTTCAGATGAAATATAAGGAAGAAATTACTTACTATTAGGGTAGCAAGACACTTGAACAGGTTTCCCCTGAGCTGTGGATGCTCCATCCCTGGAAGTGTTCAAGGTCAGGTTGGATGAGGCTTTGAGCAGCCTGATCTAGTAGAAGATGTCCCTGCCCAAGGCTGAGGGGTTGGACTAGGTGACCTTTTGTCCTGGTTTTGTTAAAAACAAGACTAGTTTCTGTTTTAGTGAATTTTCCTTTCAGCTAAGTTCTTTTAAGTAACTGTACTTTTCTGAAGTTGGATACATGTTTTGGTAGACATAGCAATGGAATGCAAGGTCACTGATAAGAATGCACGTCCCGTAAGTGAGAGGGGCAAGGAGGAGCGAACTGAACAGGTGACTAAAACTGACCAACTAAGTATTCTATCCCATCCACATGATACTTCATATAAAAGTGGGAGATCATGAAGGTCTTGCTCTCTCTTCGACTATGGCCGACATTTGTCTGCTGTCTCTGCGACCTGAGGCCTAGTGACAGACCCTGCATCCCTGAATCCAGTTCCAGTTTGCTGCAGAGTCCAACCCAGGAATTCCGGGTGCCTGCCCTGCAGGTGCCGGAGCAGCCGGCCCTGAGCTGTGCTGGAGAATTCAAGATTGGTTTTGTATATTTTGTATTATTTTCTCTCTTTTATTAGTAGCATTAGTAAAACATTTTTAACTTTTTCCAACTTGCAAGCCCTCTCTCTCTTTGCCTCTCTTTGCCCTCCTATTGCTTTTCCGTTGCTGGGGGGGGAAGGGGGTGGGGCTTAACAAAGCATCTGCCACAGTTTATTGTCAGCCTGCAATCAAACAGTGACACCTTTAAAGATCCTTTCCAATGCAAACCATTCTATGATTCTGTGAAAAGAGTAAATTATTGTATTTCATACCATCTGCAAGAGAGGCAAATGACTCCATCATTTTTATAAATGCACTGGTATGTGAAATCAAGGAAAACGTGACTGTTGACTTTTGTTCTTGTGTACTGTTTAATCCTTAACCTAAAAAAACTTTTGGAAAATTCTGTGCTAGTTAGCAGCTGCAAAATTTACCTTCCTACTTAAAATTCTGTTTTAATGAATTGAAACCTGCCTTTACGAAATTGTGGCTGCTGCCCAGGCCTTGTAAGTGACATTCTATTTACTGTCAGCACTCCACTGAAGTTCAAAACTGCTGCCTTGTAGCATAGCCACAGGAGTCTGGGTTTTCAGACTAGGTATGCCATACATTTTCCATGAAAAATAATGGAAGCCTAGTGTCTTTTGCCTAGAAAATCTTAGCCAGGACATTTATTTCATAGACATACTCAGCAAAGCATTCTAGGCATGTAATCAACTGATATGTGTCATAGACAAGAGATAAGTGCCTTTACATGCAGGTGCGTTGCTAATATCAATGGGCAGATACCAATCTCTTTACGATTACTGGTAGCGTGATGTATACTTAGATACGCACCCAGAGAGCAGAAAGCAGGGAATGATGAATTTAGAAAGATAGTTTTGATAACATCTTTACTGTTCTATTAAATTACTAAGGGCTGCCTCAGTTTGAGCACTCCGGGTGTCTGTCATACAGCCTCCAGGAAGCACCAGGTGTACTCCAGCAAAGTACTCTCAGGCCACCACCCCTGCCCCAAAGCCCCCTCCTAGTTACCTCCAGGCAGGTTCCCCCTGCCTTGAGCTACTGCCCTTGGGTTTGCATTTCTCTGACAGCCCCATGGCGAGGGCCATATGGGGGCCTGACTGTACCCCACTGCCCATGCACTGCAAACCTTTCTTGCCGTCCCTCCTCACCTTCAAGCAGTAGGGGGTGAGGGGGCTAGTAGTGCCCAGGACCATGCTGTGGTATGTCCCCTGTGCTGGTGGCCATCTGTCCTAAGTGGCTAGGATCCCCACAAAAAAAGTAGACACTCATGCCTTCAAAGTTGAGACACTCTGGCCTCCAAGCAGAGACCTGGGGCCTAAGAATAGCCCACTCCTGCCTTTGCTCAGGCTGTGGTCTCCAGATGCCAGCTCATGGACCGCTTAAAGCCTCATATCCCACCAGGATGGTTGTCAGAAAAGATACAAGGCAGGACTAGGAAAACCTCTCCTGAGGCTGGTGCTGTAGTAAGTGTGGTCCTCTCTCCTGGATAGCACAGCCCTGGGGTTGCTGAGCCACACTGCCACTGAGAGTGTTGAGGTCCCGTATCTCCATCCAAGCAGGATGGCCACCTCTGCCAGTCCTGGTGGAGAGGAGACCTAGGCTGTCAGAGAAAAGCCTAGAGCTGCCACATCTGTCCTCACTGGGCTCAGATGGCAAGCAGGAACCATATGATGCGGGCAGGAGGCCCCAGAGAGGGATGCTCTGAAGTGGTGAAGATGGAGCCACCCAACAGCCCTGCAGGCAGTGTTCTCCTCTCTACACAGGCTGTTTCCAGAAAACCTGTGCTGAGCTCCTTCAGGAAACTCCTGTCTGAATCAGAGTCCTCCAGTGAAAATATCATGAACCTCCTTTAAAAGTATGGCTCATGTGAGAGAGGATGACTTTTGCTACATGAGCCCTTGCTCCCCCTGCCCTGGCAGGGGATTGCCATTCTTCCCAGGTACATAAATTCGTGCTGTTTCTTTCCCCTGCTGAGAGTCTCTGCCTGGATAAGTGTGGTGGGTGCATTCAACCCCCCCCAGGCAGTAAGTCAACCCCTTTGCAGTGGCTGGCAGGCCAGCTGCCACACTCGCTATTTTTTTAACCAGTATTGAGAACACAAATCGAGGCATATGCTGCATCTGCTGTTTCCTGTTCCTCAAGATGATCTGTAGCTGTAAAATCAGGGCATTTAGTATTTTTGTTTCTGTATCCAAGCAAATGATGCTGAGTCTGTCTGACAAGGAGGCCCCTCTTGGCACACTGCTGTCCAGGAAATGCTGAATATTTTCCAGTGAAGAATGAATCTGGTGAAATACCTGGGGTTTGTTATCCCAAATGAGCTGTGTGTTACAGCCAAATCAAAATAGTTTGCTTGTCGCAGGCAGAGGGGAGGGGTAGAAATGGAAAACTGAGGAAGTAAATTCACAGACCAGAGGGAAACAGTTGGTGTTGCCTTTCCTTCCAGTGCCTCAAATTTCCCTCTGAATGTTCTGACACTGTGTTTCCAGGTGAAAGAGTCAGTGGTACCATCCCCAGCCATCTGGGGATTCAAGCAGAATTCAGTGGCATCTTTTAAATGAAATTAAATTTACTGCAGAAGATTTTCATTCCTGTAAAGCAAAGATCTAAAGATCTTCAATTTTATCTGAACTATATGTGCATGCAACTTTTTGCTTTTCTCATTGTCCAACTGCAAATAAATCTAGCTTTTGCACATCACTGTTATGGACTAAACAGAAGAGGGAGGTGTTGCTAGAAAGGCCTTAGATCCTTGGGCACTTCCAATATATTTCAATACCAGATTCATGGTCTGCCTCTTCATGCAAATGTTTATGAAGTTATTTGAGAATAACTTCACTAGGGCTTCTATAGATGTTTGGCTCAGAGGAAATCTTGTTGAAAACTGTTGCCTTCAAGCAGCATCCTAGTTGCCTTTACGTAAGAGAAACGTGGAAGAAGATAATATGAAAAAAACAGAAAAAAAATCTAGTGTAAACACAGAGCTGTTGAGATCAGGATAAAAGCACCAAGAAGGCATTTTTATGCTGAGTTTTCTGATCTTTGTGCTAGAGCTTTCAGAAAATACAGTCCCTCTCTTGCTGATTAAGTTCTGTCCAAAAGGAAAGAGGATTTAGTTTGTTCTTTGCAAAATAAACTGATGGTGGCCCATCAGTAAGGATGGACACAGACACTGGGCACCACACAGATGACAGCAAGTTTTCCCCTGTTCAAGAAGTATGATGATTTGATAAAGGCTTCAGTGTTAGCCTTCTCCACTCCCATGAAAACAAGTCTCTAATTTTCAGACTGCACTTATGAAAACTAAACCACCAAAGTGTGGTAAAAGTGAATAACTTTAGATTATTCTCAACATTCAAACAAAAGCCTAAGCCAAATTTAGGAGTAAAAATTCTGCCATTCCATTTAAATACACCATAAAATGTTCCTTTTCACTTAAATGGTTATGATCATTGTAGGTGCTACCTGTTCCCAGGTATTGTGCCTTAGTACCTATCTAACCTAAACCTGGTGCTCTGGAGAGCAGGTGGCGGCAGGAGACCAAATGCTGACTGTATTTCTAAGCATACACGTGCAAACATGCTAGAACTGAACTGGCTGAAAATGTTGTTTATCCATGCGAAACACTGAGGGAGAAAGGATTGCTTTTCACATGGATTTCATTTCTCCTTTGGGATTACTCTAACAAATCATTTCCAGTTCAGATGGAAAAATCTATCTGCCCTTCATTCTGGTGGTTTTTATTCCCTCATCACCTGCTGCTAGGAGAGTGGCAGATAGGTAGGGCCTCGTGAGGAATCGGAAGCAGAAGGCAAGGAAAACACTGATTTTATCTAATACGACAATTGTTTCCCTAACCTTGTGCTTTGTGTGTGGATGGTTGGTTTGTAAGGCACACCAGAGGAAAGATAAATCAATAAAAGCTCTTCTCACGTGTTTGAAATTAAAGCACTGACTGATAGTAAGCAGGTTTTGTCTTTACATTTGTTCACTAATCAAAATTCAGTGGAAATTTTCACGAGACTTTTTTTCAACTTACCACAAAAGTTTGGGGTTTTTAAACTTCTTTGTGGTTCTAGATATGACTTTCAAAATTTACCAATTATTTTGATTGAGGAAAGATTTTGATGTGCCTTCAGGGTAAGAGTTAAGGAATGACGAATTCCCATATTGTGAAGATCCAGATTTTTATTGCTGTCACAAAGCAGATAATTTGATGATTGTTCTTTCTACAGGATAGAAAAAGTAATGCAGGCAATATAGCCTTGGAATGCATTTCATTTACCATCTGTCAAATGCCAATTAAAACGTTTTCATTAATGCAATAACATGTTTTTATCATGTGAAATGTATTAAGTCTGCTTCTGATTAACTTATTAAATATGGTCATTAACAAGAAATCTGAGGGCCTGAAGATGAGAAAATATTATTTGATAAGCTGTTCTTTGAGTCAATCAGAATTATTCCATTGGCAAAAAGTGTTTCAAACCAGCAAGAAACAAATGTATAAAAGCCAAAGGATGGATGTTATTGTAATTACAGTTAATAAATCTAGACAAAAGGCCAGTTCCACAACCGCCTAGGTCTCTGCTACAGCTCACCTCTGCATGACACAAAGAGAGAGACATAGCTTTAGGCAGGCCTGCCACAAGTCAGAATAACTTCCCTGAAAGAGCAAATTAAGAAGGCAGGGGTGTGAGGATAGCACTAACTCTCATGGTGTGAGCTACAGGCCGTGCAGGAAATGGTTTGTACCATGCACGTGTTTGGCCAGCAAAAACTCCTCTGAAGGGAAGGTAAAGACACAGTGCTGAGCTTTCCTCTGGGCACTAAGGCCCCTGGTGTTACGCTGGCTCTCCACAACAATGCGTGAGGTGGAGCTGCTTGACCTGATCCCCAGCAAGAAAGCTGAAAGAGGGGGAGTATTAGCACCCCAAACCACGGAGAGGAAGGTCACAGTGTTCTCCAGCTTGTCCTTGCTCTCCTGTCCCCAAGCCTGGTGTTTCTGTTCTGTGCTACCTGAACTTTCTGTCTCTGTTGCTCTTGGCATTGGTGGCTCTCAGCTGATCATCTGCGTGCTGAGGGTTTCTGCAAACCAGCCGGGCACAAGGGAGGAAGCACTGATAAGAGAAGCAAAGGAAGAACAGTGTGCTTCAGGGAGGCTGCCTCCTGAATATGGTAAGGAAGCAGCCTAAATCAGACAAAAGGATGCACAGCATAAACTGCTCTTGTCATCCAACATGCTACTCGCTGCCTCAAGGAGTAGAGTTGCTTTTATTTTGTTCCTGTTTTACAGAAAACATGGTGTTCAGTATGCCAAACTGAATTTGGGAGAATTTGGGCTAACAGTTGTTTTCTCAAAAAAACCCCTCTCATGCTATTTATTGAAGTCAAACTATCACACTTCTGAGGAGAAATGGCTGAGGAACGAGCATCTGAAAAGGGCATATTCTAAGGCTGCCTTAGCAAAGAATAGCAATGCTTGGAGAAAGGAAGCCTGTGCTGGTTGTTTTTCAGGACAGGTACGTTAGATATATAGTAGATGGGTAATAGTACAGTTACTGGCTGTAAAGAGATCTTGGATAGATCATCAGTTGATTTAATTCAGAACAACTGTAGCATTTTCATTTTCTTCTGTTTATCCCAGCTGAAGATCAGGTCCCTTAACCTTGCTAAGTGGATACAAATATATGTTTGAACAGCACCAATACTTTAGATTTTATTTTGACAACAGAAGTTATAAGTCATATCAGCATCAGGATGAAAAGCACTCTACTCAGGCTTGTTGATCAAAAAAAAATTTTCACTAGGTAAAAAAGTACAAGATGAATCCTTGAGGCATCTGGTTACACATAAGAAAATAACGTCCTATGACTCAGTTCCTTTGACTTTCAAGTATGCAGCCAGGTAAAAAACATACCCAAACTTACTTTCATCGGCTCTTCTGCTCTTGATGTTCTGATTCTAACACTGTATATGCATTTGTTTAAAAATTGTATCTCCCCCTATTTAAAATTCAGCCTTGGGTTTGTATGCAAACAGGTTGAAATTTGCTTACATTTATGATACAGAAAACAGCTGTGGTAACAGATCTATTATAGTGTCTAAAGATTAACTGTATAGACAAGTGAGGAAGAGCATAGAAAATGAAGGGTTAAGTGATGATGTGAGCAGAAATGGAGCTCAAAATTGAAGCTGCTATAAATTGAGAAAACAACATAGCTCCAGGGTGTTTTATTACTTGAAAAGCTATTCATTCTTTACATAACATTACCATTAGTTACCTGTGTAGGCTGTATTAAAATAAAGCCAAGAGTTAACTGAACCTTACATTTTATAGGTGCACGTTTAATTAAATTGTATGTTTTATCTGTAGTAATAAAATACCAGACTCATCTGAGCTACTACACAGTTTTACAGTTTTAAGGTCTGAAACATCTCCAGCGTCTCCATTTAGGGCTGTTTGGTATATGAGCCATAACATCCATTGAGGGAGAGTTCTAATCTCCGAACCTTTTCATTTGCAGCTTGAAAGTTATCTTGCTCGTCATGCTGATGCCGTATTAAGCAAGTAAATAAAACGGCTTCCTGTTCTGGAATGGAGCGAACCTACAAACTCAAAAGAAAATTTTCTTAATCATTGTAGAGCACTCAAATTTTCATATGATTTAAATCTAAAAGCACCGATGTAGGGTACTACTACAAAAATGTATTCAAGCTATGCTGAAGGACACAACTATTTCCTGCTCATGTTGGAGGACAGAGGAGGACACTTTTACATAAGGCAACGTTACATGAGAAACCCTTATCTAACCATCTGCACTGTTATTGCAGTGTTTGTTTTGAGACACTGTTGACAGTGAATAATCTTTCACATTGCCCCCTATTACAACAGGCTTATAAGCACTTTATTTCAGGCATAGCCCAGGAAAAGGCCTGATTCAGTATGTCCTGCTACTTCAGTTTTGTTTACACAAGAACCGAACTTGTTCAATGTGTACTTCTGGACTATGATTTTGCAAACTGAATTTCCAAAACTTTAGAAGGAAAACCAATGACCTGATCTGTCATGGCTCCGTTATGGTAGCAGAGTCACTTGTCTCTCACTCTTTTTGAAAACTAAAAAGGCTCCAACTCGGTTCCCACTCAAACCAGCACAGAACCCCCTCCAGGGGGGTGGCTAATGAGGTTATCTCCATTTGGCAAAGCTCTGCATTCAGCTCTACAAGCTGTCTAGTGGTGTCGCCGTGTTTAAAAGGACGAGGCTGGGAAGTTATGTGCTGTATCACAACCGTGTTCCTCCTGCGTGTTGGAGGAGCCTGAGCTGGGCAGACACCTGCCAGGCCCTGTCTACCATTCCTCAGGCACAACACCCGCTCCCACGGCCAGGAATGGTTTAAAACTAGAATATCCACTAGTGGGCAGTTATACCTTGTGGAGGCCAGTGCTAGGCCTCGTCTGTCAGGCTGCGTGACAGAGAGTTGGTTTGCACCCAGTGTACTGAGTGTCTCCGTTTTAAGAGCATGCTGGAGTTTGACCTATTTTTGCTTGTGCCTATATAAGTCAGGATTTATGAATGGATTCCGATTGCTGTCAGTCCATCCTGGCAAATGACTCTGTGTGATGCATCTCCTGAGCTCTGGTAACAGAAACTGCGTGAAACTTATAAGGTAGAATCAGATACAGTCGAAAGTTATTTACCTTCCTTACATGCCAAACTTGTGTGAATACAGAATGATGTGGACAAAACAGGCCAAGAAACATTTCTGCTGAGATTGAGCACAAAATTTATTTGCAGTAGTTTAGTGTCCATGGAAATCTGAAAGGTTTTCATGTCCACTTCTGTTGTTGAGGTCCGAGATGATTTATAAGAACAAGTTGTTTAAAACAAATCTCTCTCATTTTCTCTATAGGGTTTGCTGTGTTTTGGGTGGTCTCTGAGATGAGAAAGATGGAAATAACTTTTTTTGTTTCTTTGTTTTTATTACTATCTTACAATGAATTTTCTAAGTGTGATGGATTTGCAGTGGATTCTCAGCACTCACAGCGGTGCTCAGTTTCCCAGAAGCCAATGGAGCCAACAAAAACCTCTGCAGAATGGATCTCTACCTGTATGCTGGAGATCATCCTAATTAGTAATGGTAATGATTTGTGTTCATTAGAGGGCGGAATACATTTATCATATAGATAAACAATCTCTTCTTCTCTAAACACTGCTCGTAGGTGTGAGACTGTTGAAGATTCCGTGTTTTGGAAAGCTTGGCCAAGCCTCTCTACCTGAAGCATAAGTCGTAGTCCCTCAAATATAAGTTGTTGTGGCCTAACAATGTTTACTGCACAGGTATGCAAAAATGTATAATACTACCCCCTTGATAGTAATATATGGTGGAAATGTAGCTTTTGATAATTCTTTCTAAGGTTATTACTTTCGTGAATTCTTAGTTAAACAAAACTGTAAGCTGACTCTTAGACAGCTACCTTTTATCAGCAAGCAATACTTTGCACAATCGTTCCCAAGAGAAATAGTACTGCACTGGCAAAAGGAAATAAGTCATTTATGTTAAGGTTTGGTCCTTGGCTGTAAGTTCTCTTTGAACAAAGGCAGTATTGTTTCATGTCTCTGTAATAGCACCCTGGGTTTGAATTTGAGACTTCGGTTACAGGAACGTATGCGTCTAACAATGCATTGCATGCACATTTACTGGGTAAATTTACATCTAGGATTTGCATGTTCTTCCGTTTAGTTTACACCCCAGAAGAAGAGAAGCAGCAAGGATTATTTGAAGAAGAAATATTTTGTTATCATACCTGACCAGTCTGGCTGCTCTCTATGATGAGATCACTGGCTATGTGATGAAAGAGAGAGCAGTGAGTGTTGTATATCTTAACTTTAGTGAGGTCTTTTATAGTGTTTCCTGCAGTATTCTTGCTTCCAAATTGGTGAGATCTGTGTTGGATAAGTGGACAATAAGTGGGTGGAAATTTGGCTGAACCACTGGGCTCAAATGATGGTGATCAGCAGTACAAAGTCCAGCTGGCAGCTGATTACTAGTGCCCTCCCTCAGGGATCAATACCATGGCCAAGGCTGTTAATGGCTTTATTTACAACGTGGACAATTCAACTGAGTGTGTGCTCAACACGTCCCTTCCAGCATAAATTATTCTATGGTTATTTTCATTTGGAGATTCACAGAATAGGTAGGGTTGAACACAAGGCACAGTGAATGTGCTAGCTTTCTTTGCTTGTAAGGAGCACTTAGTTCAGAATAGTGCTTGACAGTGTAAATGTGGATTCAGTAACATGCTGGCTTCGTCTGTACCACAACACGAAGGAAGTGGCATAGGATTATTCTGGAAAATTGTGTCTTAAGTTGGTGTTACCCTTTTCAGTTGAGTTACTACTCCTGGGACTGCCTCTTACATGCAAAAAAACCCCCCAAGACAGTAAATTGTGGTATTTTCTCTCTAATCTGAAGTAGTAAGAGCAGACAAGGTGGATGGCCTTACTGTAGTTTCAGATGCTATTTCTCTGTGATTCAGCATCGCGTCCAGAGCTCTGCCTACTCTTTCACTGGCCAATGCATGTTTCTCTAGGACCTGCCCCAAAACCTAGATCTGCCATTCTTTCTCAGGATGAAAGTGGTATAAATACCACTGTTGCAGGCATTTGTATGAGAAAAAATATTACCCTGTGGTAGACAAGAAGTTTAGTGTTTGCCTGGAGAAGAAAAACATTCAATGCCCAGGAGAGAGGGGGCAGCTGATTTATGTTTTCAATGGTTTGAGGTTTGGAAATTTTTATTGGTCATTTTTGTGGACCTCTCTTACAAAATAGCTGCATTTTATGCAGTAAGCAGTATATGATTTGAGGAAAAAGAAATCCCTTGGCATTTTATCCATTGGCTAGTTATTTCTAGACACCTATTCCCACCTGCTGTTTTATAAACTACAGATTTGCAGTATTTCAAATAGACCACAAGACACTCATCTTCCTATTTTGCTGTTCCTATCTTCTGTTTTCAGTGTGCTGATGTACGTGATATGAGTCATCCCTGTCACTTTTACATTTCCTGACTACCAGCAGTTTGGGATGAGACTTTATTTTTTTTCCCTCTCAGCTGACATTTTCTTTGAGAGTTAGGGGCACAGAAATATTTAAAGTAAATCTAGTGGTTTAAAAGGTTGCCAAAATAACATGGGAACTTCTCAGTGAAATCTGAAAAGGCACAAATTTTGTCAGTTTCCTGCTGGAGTTCTATCCTGACCTCAAAGGAAAGCCCTAAGTAATAAGAGGGCTTTTCATTTTCCATACCATCTGGGTTTCTCCATCCTACCTTCTCCTTGTCTTCACCCTTCCAGGTTTTATGGCTGCTGTTTCTATTTTTTTAATTTCTTACTCATTTCTTCCTCCCACTTGTTTGCCTCCCTCATGTAACTTTCCCCCATCTGCATTCCATGCTCATGTCAATTTCTTAGCTTCCTTCTGATTTCAACCTTCTACATGCCTCTTTTAATATTTCTTTTCTATCTTTCTTGGGTACTAAGGATCTAAATTATATACCAAGAGAAAGCAAACATCTCATCATATCTCATAATATTGTAGAGCCATATAGTCCTTGATGGCTACTGGCAAACAAAAACAAACAAACAAACAAAATGAAAACAAAACAAAAACCCCCACAAAACCTCAAGTGCTTTTCTCTTTCAGTTGGTTTTTGGTTATATTTCTGGAAGGAGTTAAGAAAAAGCAAACAAATATAATCTACAATATTAAAAAAAAGTCACCACTAATGTAAAAATGCTACTGCCCCAAAGATACAAATCCACAGGGTTAAAACCTTGACTTCTTGTTCAGTTTTTCATGCTCACTTTCAAGTACAGCTGCCATTGAGACGAGACTGGAACACAAAACCCACAGCAAAGAACAGACATAACTCATCTTAAAATACCGTAAGGCTGCCATGATTGTAAATCTTTATGACAGACAGTAAAATGTGAATTTTATCACCCCATACTTAGTCAGCCCTTTTGTTTCACTTCCAAAGACACAGTCCACAGCAAAGATGATTATCACTTGTGTGATGTCAGAGAGAGCACATTAAGCACAAACACTCAGCATCCACCTAAAGAAAATTATATCATAAGAAGCTTTAATTTGCCACATCTGATAATGCCCAAGTCTTACCAGCTAGTTAAGTAATGCATAGTGTTATTTCAGAGCAACACTTTTTTCTGTAAAAAGTCCTTCCCCATTCTTACATTAACACATATACATTTTTAAAAAGAGTAAGACTGGGGGTTTCTTTTTTTCCTTAAGTCATGATTTATATTCTCAGATTGGATTTTTTTCTGAGTAATTTCTTCTTGTAGAGGCAGAAAATCAATAATCACCTTCAAAAAGGATGCATGTCAGAACCTGACAAAGTAAAATGTATCCCTACCATGCATACACCTCTGATACAACTGTCCCTCGTAAACTTAAAAAAAAAAAAAAGAAAGAGGAAAAAAAAAAAAGGTGAGAAAGATTGAAATCCAGAGATTTTCACTCTGAATATTGGACTTCTGATGTACTTGGAAGTCAGCAACTCTCTAAGTTTGCCATTCTGGTACTGGTAAAACATTTACATTCTCTAGCAGCATTTGTCATGTATTGATAGGAACAATGAAATAAGCCCATTTTTAGAATGCCCTAAAAGATCAGTTTCCACTTCAACACTCAACCACAACAAAGTTTTATGGTGCAGATGGTGCTGCCTCAAATAAGGACTTGCCAAATAGACAAAGATTTGTGACCAGACTGGATAAAGGACGATTCGATTTGCCAGAATAGGAAGTTCAGGTTTTCAGCTGGACTTTGCAATTGATTATAAACACTCTGCAGGATCATTTCAGTCATGCTGCTGATCTAAATAAATCCAATAGCTAGAGAAGTTATGCAACCTAAAATGTTTCTATCAGGAGAGAGTTCCTTATGAAAACTTTTAAAATGTTACATGTATTTTATTAACTGCAGGAGCTTTGGGGGACTTTTAGTAAAATGGTTGTACTTTTACAAGAGCGGGAAGGGGGATTTAACTGCCTCTCCTCCAACAAGCAGTCTTGCTGAGCCCAGCAAAGCTCATTGTTTCATTTCTCAGAGATAGGTACCTTCTTGTGGGCAGATGCTGTTCTTTTCGGTGGGTTTATTCAAGTGCTTGGAGTTGTGCACTTCCTTAAATGCTTTTCTGAATCAAAACTCTGAGATGACATTCTTTTGGTTGACTCAGTCATTTCCTATTTGGCTGCACTCCTCCTCACAAAAAATTATTGGACTTGCTCTCCAGTGTCTCAACAAGCAGTCAGAAATGTCTCCACAAATCTTTGGATGCCAATACAAATTCCAAAAGTGATGAAACAAAGGTACTCCATAGCACTTTAGATAGGCATTTTCACTTTCATTGTCAAAACCTTGTTCATCAACTGCATTTGTCCATTTTGACTTATTTTTATATGCACAGCTTTTAGCATCACAGCAAAATATGATTTACAAAGTTAGATCCAACTATCCGTAGGTGGGAATATCTAGAAAGCAGGAGCACTGTTCAAAGCACTGATTTTAAAAGATTCATTAGTTGTGAAATATATTCATTCTTCTTGGCTTGTTTCTGATCTTTCTGTTCACTTCTGTTATTTAGCTCAATAATGCACCTGCTTCAGTGTGAACTCAGTTTGTCCTAAAGTAAAAAAAAAATCTGATTGCTCTAAATCATATCTCAGTAACAGTAAGAGATAATATCTTCAGTTTGTTATGCCTTCAAAAATGTCTGGGCCAGCAGGACTGCCAAGACTCATAAAACTCTTACGTCACTACTAGTTTATTGGTATGAATCTATCATATCTTCCTTTGATGTTTACTGGCTCATGCCAACATTAACTTCCTTTGATTTTAACTCTGTGCTTGGACATTTTTGGTAGGGGATTTTTTTGGTTTGTTATGTTTACACCTTCTTTGTGGTAAGGAAATTGATGTACAAGATTATCTTCAAATTTGGTGTTCTGAGAAAGGGAGGGTCTGCTCAGGTTGATAAGCTCTTTTCTTTTTGAATATTGAGATTAATGTGGACTTGAGCCTAAAAAGATATGTTCCGATATTTTCTTACTTGACAAATAACGTTTAAATGTCATTACTTCAGACAGTCTTTTTTTTTTTTTTCTTAAAAGGCACTGAATCTCCTGCTATGATGAGACCCAGTTCTTTATAGTACAAAATGTAATCAGCCACTTTCCATTATTACATTGTATGACAGCATGACTTCATTCCTAACGCAATTTACTTAAATTGAACATTTTGGCAGATGTGTGCATGAGACTAGAGAAGCAGAACTTCTATTAAATCGCATCCTGAACAATAACAGATTGTGCTGTAGATCTAGCTACATAGAAGTTTCCAGCTCTGCTCTTAACTTACCGCACATTATAGGAGGTATTAGGAAAGAACACCTAGCACAAGACTGAAAAACACCCCATGATATGGCCAGAAATTACATGCATAGATAAACAATTTGATTTGTGATGAAGAGGTTTACATAGCACCACTACCTAGTCAAGAAAGGTCGGTAAACAGGTCCACTTGCAGTGAGTCCAGTAACACTGATGAGAGGAAACGAGCAATTCTTTAGTGAAAGACGCCTTTTTCTTCCACTCTACTGTGCTCATATACTGTTCTCCTTAGGATAAGTTACAGACACAAAATGTGATTCTTTCTACAGGCTGCAAATGGTGCAGGCACTGTGGGGGATTTAGGAATGATTTGTGTGTGTGAATGCATTACTGGTTGCTATATAGTAATGAAGGCTGGTCAAAGAAATTCTCCTAGCACTTGGAATAAAGTCATATGAGTGTCTGAGGAATCTCCAATAACCAATTGAGAGCAGCCTCTGAGATCTGTGTCTCCTGCCTAAACACAAGGGTACTCAAATGGAAGAATGCTGCTGAGGATGAAGCAGGATTGTGAACCACAGACTTCAACTACAGCCCCAAGGAACACCGGGGTAACTTATAAGATATATTGGCTTGACGGACAAGTTCTAGAACTGGAGAAAATACTCAGTGGCAAGTCAGAGTGACTAAAATCTGCATCAATATTCATATTGCACCCTTGCACTTTCTTTTGCATTCTCTCAATGGGGTTGTGTATTCTAGATCTAACGGCTTTGACTAGAGTAGTTTCAACTTGAATTAAGTCAACTTTAGACTGATCACAGGGCAATTAAGGGTCATTAAAGACAGTCAACATGGCTTCACCAAGTGGAAGTCATGCTTGACCAACCTCATAGACTTTTATGAGGGCATAACCAGCTGGCTAGATGACGGCAAAGCAGTGGATGTGATCTATCTTGATTTCAGTAAAGCATTTGACACAGTCTCCCACAACATCCTTGCTGCTAAATTGAGGAAGTGTGGACTGGATGATCGGTAGTGAGGTGGACTGTGAACCGGCTGAAGGAAAAAAGCCAGAGAGTCGTGATCAATGGGGCAGAGTCTGGTTGGAGGCCTGTATCTAGTGGAGTGCCTCAAGGGTCAGTACTGGGACCAATACTGTTCAATATATTCATCAACGACTTGGATGAGGGAATTGAGTGTACTATCAGCAAGTTTGCTGATGACACCAAGCTGGAAGGAGTGGCTGACACACCAGAAGGCTGTGCTGCCATCCAGCGAGACCTGGACAGGCTGGAGAGTTGGGCAGGGAAAAATTTAATGAAATATAACAAGGGCAAGTGTAGAGTCTTGCATCTGGGCAGGAACAACCCGAGGTTTCAGTATAAGTTGGGGATCAACCTGTTGGAGAGCAGCGTAGGAGAAAGGGACCTGGGGGTCCTGGTGGACAGCAGGATGACCATGAGCCAGCACTGTGCCCTTGTGGCCAAGAAGGCCAATGGCATCCTGGGGTGTATTAGAAGGGGGGTGGTTAGTAGGTCGAGAGAGGTTCTGCTTCCTCTCTACTCTGCCCTGGTGAGACCGCATCTGGAATATTGTGTCCAGTTCTGGGCCGCTCGGTTCAAGAAGGACAGGAAACTGCTGGAGAGAGTCCAGCGCAGGGCCACAAAGATGCTGAAGGGAGTGGAGCATCTCCCTTATGAGGAAAGGCTGAGGGAGCTGGGTCTCTTTAGTTTGGAGGAGACTGAGGGGTGACCTCATTAATATTTATAAATATGTAAAGGGTGAGTGTCATGAGGATAGAGCCAGGCTCTTCTCGGTGACAACCAATGATAAGACGAGGGGCAATGGGTATAAACTGGAACACAGGAGGTTCCATTTAAATATGAGAAGAAATTTCTTCACGGTGAGGGTGACGGAGCACTGGAACAGGCTGCCCAGGAGGTTGTGGAGTCTCCTTCTCTGGAGACATTCAAAACCCGCCTGGACACATTCCTGTGTAGCCTCATCTAGGTGTTCCTGCTCCGGCAGGGGGATTGGACTAGATGATCTTTGGAGGTCCCTTCCAATCCTTAACATCCTGTGATTCTGTGAAAAAAGCCCGTAATGAAACTTATTCCGTTCTGCAGACCTTGATTTTGGAATGAGGTTCACTGATTTTCTGAGACCACAAATAGAACCCAACATGCTCAAAATGTGGGATCATCAAGCTCTGAGTGCCATGGGAAGATGCACGTATCTTCCCTTATGTACTGCTTCCTCTTTCCTTGACTTCCTGATTTCTTTTAAAAGACCTAGTTGAAGAAAACAAAAACAAAACCCAAAACCAATCAACCAAAACAAACAATCAAAACCCAACAAGCAAAAAACCCCACACTGGATGTGCCACTTGGGTTGGCAAATCAGTAAAGGACGTACCTAAATCTGAATTGAGTAATATAACAAAGTACACCAAGGATTTCAAACCTCTGACCAGAAAAACAACTAAAACATTCCAGACTTTAATGACTTCGAATAATCTTGTGTTTAAATGCATGTTTGAATACTCATGAAGTCAGAGATAACACAGGGCAAAAAACAACTCCAAGTAAATTCAGAAAGTGTCTTACCAAAATTGAACAGGAATTTGCATTGCAAATATAAACACAGAAAATATGACTTTTCTAAGTAGATAATTGTCGACCTGCAACAAGTAACAAAATAGCTGCGAAAGCAATGGGCAATAACAATTACCATTCTGCTTTGGGTGGAACAGAGACACAGTTTGACCCCCCATATGTTGAACGTCACTGAGTAGCTTTGACTTTTTTCTTCCATCACTGGGATCCAATGAAAGCTTAAGGATAGATTCTTAGTCTCTGGGCCTCTGTCTCCTTTGCAAAAGATGAACTTCAACAGGCACTTCTCACAAAAAAACAAACTCCCCCCAAACCAAAACCAACCAAACAAAAACCAAACAAAACCCCCAGACCAAAACCAAACAGACAAAACCCAAAAAGCAATAATTAAATGTAAAGTTATGACTGAAAAAAAAGGTAAAGGAGAAAGAAAACAAATAGAAATTGTGTTATTTCCTCTATTGCCTGGTATATTTTAAGCTTAAGAATCAGAAATCAGGAGTCTGTCACTGTACTTTGCTTTTGTTATTTAGGTATTACTGAGATTTCCTGGGGCTGTCTTGCACTGGCTTTGGAATCTTTGTTTTGGAGTTTTCTGCTTTGTCTACTCAGAATTTGAAAGCAAGAGAATATAGCTTTGGTTGCAGAGCTGCACCAACCAGTCTCACTGCTTAGACAAGAGGGAGATGAAGAACCATCTCCCTTAGACACACCTTTTTCTTACTCCTTCCAGAGGTCCGTTGTCGCATAGGTACTCCTTTCCACACCACACAGCTGTTCAGAACGGAGCCTTCAAGACTTCAAGAGCTAAGTTTGCAGCTGGTAAGGCTCCTGCCAATATACATCAGCTGGGCCTCTAGCCCACGAGATCTCTTGTCCATAATGGTACACAACGGAGCAAGAACCCAAGATGACCTTTCAATCAGGAAAGCTCTCTGAAAGCAAAGTGAGGTCAGAAAGACCTAAGGGGACCAAAGTTTAGAGGACCTAAAATACCAAAAAGCGGTATTGCAACATCTCATCATGAACTTTGCTATCTCCTGCAGTAGTCGGGCCTTGAGCCAACAAAGTCTTTGTATAGCTGTTTAAATTAAAGCACACAAGCAGCCATACCGCAGTCAGTAGGATCATTCATATGTTAAATATTGACTACAGTAAATGTGCTGGATTGGAGGCAACAGACATTTGTCACGAAGGGCTATTCCTTTAAAGAAAGCAACCACATCTAGCAGCAAAAGCAAACAACAGGGGAAGTAGAAGTCTACCTGAATGTAGGAAAGGGGGGGTTCCACTACCTGGGCTGATACAATAATTTCTTCTAGGGGGGTTGACTACCCAGGAGTAACTTATGGACAATTCTATTAAAGTCCTCATCTGCCCAATGGAAGCGTGAAATGCCATTACTGAAGAGTCAATGGTGTCTAATGACCTCAGAAATCCCGGGGCTGTGTCACCTATGGCAGTGAAACTATTTTCCATCCATTCCTGCCATAAATGAGAGAAAAAAATTGTTAAAGTTTGTCTGGGTATTTCTTGTGTTTTAGTTTTCTTGTGTAGTAACCTATATTTAAGTTTTAAAATTAAAAGCCTGATCTTTTCAGTTCCTATTTCTACTAACAGTCCCTATTCATTTAAATAAATATACAGATGGAAATCTATTTTCAGAGGTGCTCAGCATTGGCTTATATTCTGTGGAAGTCAGCAGTAAAACTCCTACTGATTTTTACTCGGGAGTAGAACTATGTCAACTCTGAACAGTTTTGAAAAGCACAACTTAAGCATCATTTTGACTAAATGCTGCCCAGGTATAATCTTGGAGAAATGAAGTCAAAACATGTAATTGAATATGTCACCATATTTTCTGTCCACATTTTCTCCTTAACATGGGTGCCTTGTCTGCACAGGCAGAGAAATACCACAGAATAGTCAAATACTTCCTAGGGATACTGCCGCTTAATTCAAGCTGCTGTTATGGCATGTTATGTAGCTCACAAAGTTTACCTGAAAAGGGTCGGAAATATGCCAGCTGTTTGCATCCTTGCTGCTACACATAACTCCTTTCCTTTATTTCTTTTTTTGAATGCATATAGCTGAAGAAATTTAGGTAATTTACATTTGAGCTTGAGCAGTACGGCGTTAACATCCAACTAAAACGGTAGATGATGCAGTTCTGCCAGAACAGAAAAAAAGCATCCTTAATCATGGTAATTCCTATTTATACCTATATATTTACATCCATAGATACATACATGGATGTATGTATTTTGGTAATTTCAGCACACTGATTTTTAATGCCCCTTTCACACTAGATTCAGGATGTTTCCTGAAGAATGAGGCTGTGGTTCCATGATAATTGAAGCCAATAGGTTGGGATAATTGGGCAATTGGGATAATTACACAAACAAATCTTACCAAAAAATGGGTACTTCAGCCAAATCAGTTCTGAGTGGACTCACTACCTGGGTACTGGTGCTGAAGTAAGACAGAAGGTAGAAAAGCCTGGATGAAGGCAGAGGCACAGGCCACCCTCACACAGGTTTGTTTAAATGGCTGTGGAATTGCACTAGAATATTTTCAGTATTCCTTGATGTGGACTGGACACTGTAGGATTGTTCCCTTCAAATTCTGTCTCGTATCTGCTAGTTAATTGAAGGGCTTTTGTTGATCATGATGAGACCTGGATCAGCCCATGAGCATGTAAGAACAGTAAATGTCCTGCTTTCTTAAGCATTTTTCATGAGATAAGTGATTAGTGATGGTTCGGTCAGTTTTGAATTGTCACCAATGCTGTTGCAACACTAATGTGTTGCTTCCACCAGCCCACATGATTAATGGGAGTCAGGGCTGTTCTTCTTGCCTAGACATAAAGTTACATCAATAATAACTACCTTAATAGATGTATACCTAAAAAATACACTACAGTGAGCGTACCATATTTTTAATATATATTTTTATATGTGTATATGATATATATTTTTTAAAATAGTTATGTATATAAATAATTTCTGGGTATAGATATAGTGTTTAAGTACCAGGAAAGAAATAGACACTTTCACATTGTGACAGTAAGAGGTGTAAAAGGCATTAGAAACTGAATGAAACGACTTAGAAATTAGACCCACTAATGCTGGATTTATCTGCTTGATTTCCTACATTTTTTAAAATTTGAGACTCTAGAGGAAGAGCATGACAATTTTAATCTGTTTATTATTTTCAATATATTTAGGTTAATAGCCACGGTTTAGTAGATATACTGCACAGCTATTATGATAGAAATATTTGCCCATTATGTTTTGAGACACTGCAAATTCCAGTATAACTTTTCATTCATTTCCTCTGCCATAAGAATTTCTCCTTCTGTCTCTTAAAACTGAATTTGCATGAGGTTTTCTGAATGTATTATGTTCAAAATTCAGAGCAATTGACTGATATATTTGCCACCTCAGCTATGCTGTACAACCCCCTGCCACCTTTTCAAAAACGTGGTTTGGGTTTTTTTGATTTGAAAAACAATCGAGGCTTCATTTGGGGGAATGAATATGTAAGTTATATATGTCAGGTGATGTATTTGAAATAACCTCAGTGATTTCAGAGTAATTTCACACATTTTCAAAAGGGCCTTTATATGAAATTAAGTCAACTTCAAATGAATCATTTTGAGAAATAGGACTCTGTGAGCTTTAACTGGATATTAGCTTTTACAGCGTGATCCAATTCCCCCTATGATTATGCAGTGCAGTAGCTCACAATAAACTGAACTGGGAGTTAGTTCCCAGGGAGGTCTTTCTTTTGTGAACAAAGCTAGGCTTCCACACGCAGGTGTTGGAATATCTTCTCTCTAATGCACTGTGTTGATGTTTTGAAAAAAATAGATGGTTCTTCAAATGTCTAACATGACAGTGATCCTCTTCAACTCTGCGTATTTCCATGCTATCAATAAAAAAGCAGCCACATCACTTTCAACGCTTCAGTAGTAGCTCATTAAAAAAATGCAAAGAATAATGCCAGCATCTCTGTTATGTTGAATATTCTGACGTTTGCACCTCTGCCAACGGGCACCTGAATGAACAGGCCGTGTGAGCTGGAGGGGTGCTGAGTGGGCTGGAGGGGTGCTGGGTGCCTGGGACCCAGCCCCAGCCCAAAGGCAAGGAAGGGACAGCTCTGCATCCCTCCGGTCCCGCCGGGTGACGAGGCAGAGGGCACAGTGTGCACCAGCCTCCGTGCCCGATGTGAGCAGGTTGTGATGCTGGATTTGTTTTGTAACAGCTGATGAGAGGAGTCTTACTTTAGCTTGCCAGTATGCAAAGTTTAGTTTTATTGCCTTTTTCAATGAAACTTGCTTTGTCTGTACCAGTGGGTGCCTTTCACAAATCCTGCAATGGGGGAAGGAAATTTCACCTACTCTCCTACTCTCAATATGTTTTTGTGTCTCTGCTATAAGTCGAGGAAAGATATGTCCATTTTTGTGTGTATGTAAAGGAATAAGGCAGACGTATGCCAAATCAACTTGAACAAATATTTTAAAATCCTTTTGCTGAGAGAAATCGCGGGGTGATTACAAAACATGTATTATCTAAGGATGGCATTATTCTCGTATACAGAACAGTCTGCAGTTCTTCATTGCAATCCCCCGCCCCCACCCCCTTCTTCAGCACAAAAACATCCATTACAAGGCTCCTGCAGTCACTGATTTATGTGCTTGTGATCAAACTTTCCTGCTTCTAATACTGTGTGCATTTTATAAAAGATGGTTGCAATTCCTAGACGGACTGAGCATGTCTGTTCCTGTGCTGTTGTGCAGCTGCTTTATTATGCTCCTGGCCTCCCATCAGTGATTTCAGTCTTACTATGAGACTCTACAGAAATTAATCTCTTGGAAGAGTTCATCTATATTTTGATGATCACCCAATCTGCATAGCTGCACTATGTACTATGCTTTGTGATAGCAGTCCATGATCCCCAAATCCCGATAGCTACCCTACAGCCAATTTTGGAGGCCACATGAGATGATACCGGTCCTTGTCCCAGAATAGTATCAACTGTCTCACCAAGCAGTGTGATCAGTACTTCCTCATGCATGCATATTAGCCTAGACGTATTATTTTGAGCACCAGCTAATATAGGAGAAAATGCCTCACATTCCACAGTTGCATGCAAATTTCTGAGAAGGATACCAAGTTAGCTTGCCTGGCAAATGTGAATTAGAGCTGTGTGCAGATTTCATAACAGAAATCAGCAAAGGATGCAATATTTTGAAACTTCCTCTTCTTCCACTTTTTTACATTTTATTCTGTGAAATAAATTTACTTCTGGATGATAACCATAGGAGACATTAGCAATCTCTGCAGCATGTAAAAATATAGGAAGCCAACAAGAAGCAGTACTTTTAATTTAAAACGAATGTTTCCTTTATTTTCAGGTCTACCACTTGGTTTGAACGGCAGATCCTGAGGACGAAACTACCAGATTTTGGTAAAAGGAATAAAGGAAGATTCCTTTTTTCTTTCCACTTTAATAACAATCTTGCACATACAGGCACTGCACAAGCTAATCCATTACACTCTTTCACAGTTTCCTAACATGAATTTACAAACAGCAAGCTAAGAGAGTTACAGAGGCACACTTTAACCTCTGCCTCTCACTCCTCCCATCACAAATGCTGCTGCAGGGTGGCACTGGCAATGCAAATGTACCAGCACTGTGGAAGGTGACGGCAGTTGTCAGCATGAAAGCCCCAGTCACTTCCAGAGAAAGCATCTGGGGCCGCAGCAGTGTCACCATCGTTTATAGCTCCCATTTCTGTCTTAGCAGCTGGAGCCACAGACTTCCAGGTAATCACAGAATCACAGAATGGTTGGGGTTGGAAGGGACCTCTGGAGATCATCTAGTCCAACCCACCTGCTAAAGCAGGTTCATCCAGAGCAGATCACACAGGAAGGTGTCCAGCTGGGTCTTGAATGTCTCCAGAGAAGGAGACTCCACAGCCTCTCTGGGCAGCCTGTTCCAGTGCTCTGGCACCCTGAAAGTAAAGAAGTTTCTCCTCAGATTCAGATGGAACCTCCTGTGCTCCAGTCTGTGCCCATTGCCCCTCATCTATCATTGGGCACCACTGGAAGGAGTCTGGTCCCATCCTCTTGACACCCACCCTTGAGATATTTATAAACATTGATGAGATCCCCTCTCAGCCTTCTCTTCTCCAGGCTGAACAGACCCAGCTCTCTCAGTCTCTCCTCATATTAAAGATGCTCCAGACATCACAGTACTCCAGATGCGGCCTCAGATATCTGAAGCTACTTCTTCTGTCTCTCCTCCTTTGTCTTAATCAGTTTAATATTCTGTATCCATGGTTTCTAATGACCACTACATATTCTCTGACATAAGTACACATTACTGAGATGAAAGTATATTTTAACTTGCTTTTCTTAGTTCTTAGTCCAGAGGTCTGGAGACTGAACACAATGCTCTAGGTTTTGTATTCTTATCTACATCACATACAGGTGGAAGGATGCATAATGCTTTTAGTCTTCCAAATGGCTGTGTAGGGAGTGAAGAGACACAAAACTGTGGCACCCACACAGCCAGCTGCTGCTGAAATCACCACACCCATGTAACAGTTTCTTGGATTGGGTGCTTTTTGTCCACATTTGAAGTGCAGGCTTTTGGCTTAAGAGACTTCCTTGTTGCCTGCAGAATATCGGTGGAGTTGTGTCCCAGCTGAATTTGGCATTTTATAACATAAAGTCCTCAGACTTCACTTCGCCTGAACAGTCTCTGTTGACTGCTTCAGATTTTCACAGACTTCAGAAAAGCTACTATTTTTTTTCTCCAGGGACAGTTGAGGAAAGGCTAAATTATGTGGTGAGTTAAGCCTCCTACGAGCAAACTGAGGAATGGAGATGCTTTTGTTAAAGTTTCCTGACAAACAGCTGTTTTGTATTAAGTGGGGTCTGCTACTGTTATTAAATTCGTAGGTTTTAATTTCACTATTGCAAACTAGCTGAGACTTTCAAAATAGAGTCAAGCATTGTATTTCTAGCAACAGGTGGTAGGACGGGTCTTTGAGCATCTCAGCCTGCTGTGTTAGCAATTAAGCAGGTATTTTAAGATATGAGACACTATGCTGAAAGAATCAAAATAACAACGTATTTTCTTATTCTGTACAAAAGGTTTCAGTAAAAGGAACTCAGAATCTATTATATATTTTATGTATGTACATACACACTGTCTGATAAATTTCCTGTTTCTATTTTTTATTTCAGTTCCAAGATAGTGTTGAAACAAAGCACCATGTCTAACTTTGTACAGACAGTTCCTTTTGCCCAGTTAGTAACCTCGTTTTATCTTGGGGTCCATTCAGACATCCATAGAAGACTTGTGTGGCCTGAAAAAAAAGTGGAAGCTTATTCAAAAATACCAAGATTTTTGTTTAATAACTTCACTTCCTCAAAGTATAGGTCGTTCATTTATCAGCAGCACCCTTCTCTCATGTACAAGTCTTTAAAAGAAATAAGGTGTGTATTAATACGTTCTATACTATAGAAGAGGAGGTAACAAGAGCCCAAAAGCTGAGAGGGGTGTTTGTGGAGTTCTGGTCTTTGGGAAGGGCTGGGCAGATGTCAGAGAGCAGGGCAGCTCTGGGCAAAGCTACAGAAAAGCCAGGTCCCGTGGAGGGGAGCCTGATGTGGACAAAGCTCGAGAGCTGTGTCTGTGGAGAGATGGGCAAAGCTCAAGGGAAAAAAAAAAAAAAGAAAAGGAGAGGATAAAAAAAGAAGCCAATATTTAATAGCAAAAAATATTACTTTATGACTTTCGAATAGTGCTGAAAAAACTTACTAGGGCATTCAGAGATTGAGAGAAATCAAAGGCATCCTGGGTGCAAAAACCTAAACGTCATTTGCATAGTTGCTCTGGAATTCCTGTGGAGTTAGGTGCTCTCAATGGTTTGCTTTAATCATTCAGAAATGCTGATTGTTCTCTGAGTAATGCCAAACATGACTTGCCTGAAAAGAAATTGGCCTGTTGTACTGTAGGGTGACATTTTTGTTTGTTGGGAGAAGCATGTTGGTATTGAGATGTTTCCATATAGGACAGTGAGAAAAAAATGACACAATACTTTACTAGTAAATTGACCACATGAGGCATGAAGCCAAAAATATCTAGGAGGATTCAGTACATGCAGTAGGAAAAAAAAAAAAAAAAAGAAAAAAAAAATGTTAAAACCTGGTTCTGCTATGAATAGTTGCATTATGTAGTAATTGGGCAAACCAAATCAGGAGAACAGAATCACATGAAGAAGCAGCCATCCTGAAGATCTCCTCTCTACTGGCACCATCAGCAAGCAACAACAGCTTCTGTGAACAAAGAGAGAAGCCATAATAATACCGTGGGTTTTTTGTTACAGAGGGATGTCCATGTGTGCTCACATCCTAATCACTGGAGCAATTACTGTTTTTCGCATCTCCATTTCATTTCCTTGGCTGAGCACTCCGGGGATTTTGGACTGTGATTTCATTATTCACTTGGCTCTGCCGTTCGTATTGTGTACCTGCTCCAGTAGATATCATCAACTCTTAATACTCCTGTGCTATGCAGAATAAAACATTTGCATTTGAGAAGGTCGCTATGGCTACTGGCTACCTAACTGTGCATCTGTAAAAGCCCAAAACTGAAGGTGCTTTGCAGAATTCAGACAAGGATCAACTGTTTGCTATTTGAAATCATATCCACACCCATTGTTGTTGCTAACAGCACGTACTTGTGTAAGGTTGATTAGGTACAATCTCTCTCTTCCTATTGTGGATTAATATTTAGAGAGGCTCTTTCTCAGGGCTGCAGGCTGACTCCAAAGGAAAAAAATGTCTTTAGAGGACACTTGCATGACAGTGAGCAGATTAATTATACCTGCAGTGGTTCAAGGTGTAGCATAGAACTTAAAGGTTTTCCATTAAAATTAATTCTGTGCTATTCAAAAATACAAATTCATGCTGGAGTTGTCTGAAACAAATTTGGTAATTTACACTGTAGTAGTTTTCAGAGCACAGAAAAACTCCATAACTGGGACTAACACAGAAGGTGCCAGCTCAGTAGGATCCAAGTCTTTAACTTGCAGAGGTTCATTCAGAAATACCAACCCTAGTGCTTTGTTCTGAATCACAAAGGCAGAGAAACAGTATTATCCACAGTAAAGAAAATGATGAACAGTGAAACGAAGCGACTCCAGAAGGAGACAGTGAGTCAGCATCAAAGTCTGGACTGAAACTTAAGTTTGCCAACTTGGAGACCTCTCCTCAGAGCTGAGAACAAACAGAGAAATCATGTCTGTGAAAGCACTGGGTGTAGAATTGTACCGAAAGAATCTGCCTGAGGAATCATTGTTAAGAACAACAAAATACAGCTGAGAATTGGGCTAATAACAATAATTTTCTTGATGTGGACGAAATAAGCCTCCATGATCAGAAATTCAGTGAACATTGCATGTATTCTATAAAACCTCTTGCACATATTTGGAGACATCTGGCAGTGTCGTAATTGCGGCAGTGCTGTAATTGCGCCCGTGCCACATGCTGCCTGTCCCCCTTCAGAAACTACGTACTAACCCTGTCACAACTCTCTGCTGCGATATCCACAGGAGTAGCAAGGAAAAGTTTATTGCTTGAAATTAACTGAAGACCGTTCTAAGTGCTGCAATTCTGCTTTTCCTCCCTCCTAGCAAACATCTTCAATTAGCTATTATTTTGGGAGGGGGGCTGGGGAATTAAAAAATTTCCCTCTCTCCTCTTCACCAGAAGAACAGACTCTTTTCGAGGACAAAATATACATCTGACTCAACAACATGCTGCTTTGGTAACATAGATGGAGTGAAATATCTGTTCACTTATTTACCACTGAAAATTGTTAGGTTGTGAAGCAGGCTGAGGTGTTTTATTGCCTGTTGTAGAATAATATCAGTATTTGTGGATAAAGTCCACTTGCTTCATGAGTGTTCAATGAGAAATGGTGTGGCTGAAAAATGCTTCCATATATGTAATATATTAAAATGAAAAGGCTGTAAAATAATGATAGACATCACTTGCGCACAAAGATACATAGGCAGAACACAAAAGCAGCTGAAGAATGAAACTGGGCATGTATGCTTGGTTGTCACTTTGAAAGTTATCACATTAAGATGGAACAATGAAGCTCCACAATTAAAGGGAAAATCACATCTGAACATAGTTTGGTATTATTTCCTTAAAGCATTTTATTAGATTCTAATGTAAGCCCTATCATTTTGTGATCCAACCTCCTTCTTCGGGAAGATGACTTCCATTATTCGCTTTGTCGTGGGGTGGCAGTGGGCTTTGTTGTGTTCCAGCTATGACAGCTTCCTTTGGTAAGACTGAATTTCAGTACCAAGACAACAGGTAGAGAAAGCAAGGAAAAAAGGATTTCAGACCTATACAGATCCTGAAAGAAGACAGAGAGTGGACAATAGGACACAATCACTCTTTTTTTTCCTAACAGCAGGTCATCTACAAATTTTGTAGATCTTACAAACAGCTTTCAAAAGAGTCTTTAGTTATGACTTTTCAGTGTGGCTAACAATGAAATCTTAGCAAATATTGTCACTGGTTTAGATTAACGGACAGGTTGTAAATGGAAACACCTACCTGACAGGTCCTCCTGCACCTTTGACTTATCCCCACCTTTTCACTTGAGTCTTCCCTGCTCTCCAGCAAGGTGTGCAATCCCATGGGTCTTAGCCACAGGTAAAAGGGGCCTCTGGCCTGCCCACCGTCAGGGAGGAAGCCTGCTTGGCTCATCCAGAGAAGCAGCTGTTGAAATACTGTTAGATTTTAGCACTAGGAAGAAGTGATTACAAAGAACTACCAAGCCAACTTATAATAAAAGGGCTACATGAATCTATTTTGGTCTTCCATCCACCCCATCTGGAAGCCAAATTTTTTTCTGGGAACTTGCAAAGAGCTTCCTTCTGATTGCCTCCATTGTTCCTGGGAAGAATTGTTTTTGAATGACCTCCATCAGCTTTAGCAGGAAGTTGCTTATTTGCAGCCATCGCTGCTGAGTTTAGAAGCCAACTGGTTAGAAACATTTGCACAGCAAATCCTTCCCTAACCCCTCAAAGCCATGTGATCATTACCCTGACAAGCAGATGACAGTGTTAAATTATTGTAGCTAAGCCTACCATTGTTGCTGTTTAACTCATTTTAATTTACGGGTTGTGTTGTGTCATGGGTGTGTGTTTCTTAACAGCATCTACTAAGTGCACTCGTTGGATGTACTTCACATCTGTATTTTGAGGGGGAGGGAGGGGCCTCATCTGTTATCTGCCTGTCAGATTCAGCATCTGCCTGTCTCAAATTCAGTAAGCGTGACCCCAAAGCCTTCATACATTCATATATACATTCATTTGTTTGGGAAGGTTCATGTTTGCATGAGGACGGTGTTCTGGGGCCTGGCTGTTGGGGTGCAATGCACCGAGGTCTCTCACTGCGCGTTACAGCCCGCCTGACGCAGCAGCAGCCCTGGTTGCTCTCGCCCGGTAAGTGTCCCCCTGCGTGCCTTGGCCAAGCGTCTCAGGGGATTCAGTTCTGACTTCGGAAGAAGATGAGGGTGAGAGCAGCAGGGAGGACAACACAGCCCAGGTGCCTGTTAACCAGCTGTATGGTGAGGAGATGCCCACCACCTGCCCCTGACGGGGCCTGGCTGTGGGTCCCCGTTACAGGGCGGGTCTGTTGACTGCCGTTTTGGGAGCCTTGCTGGGTGCAGAGACGCTGCCACCGAGCCTGCAGGTCGGAGTCAGAATGGGTCAGGCTGTGTCACGCTGCATTTCAGCTGCAATAGCAGCTGTTTCGTGATACTCTGTCAATACTCGTTTTTAGCTCTCCTTACAGGTTTACTGTACCAATTATTACAATGCTACCGAGAAGACGAGAAAGTAAGCTTGCTTTGGCCTCCCGATTACAGGCTATTTGACAAAGCCTGACATTTTAATCTGATTTCTTCCTTGTTCAACTGTCACAAGCCTCAGCTCTGCCGATGCTCCGCTGTGCCTCTGCTACCAACAGCCCTCACACAGGTTTCGCATTGATCTCGCCAGCAGCGGCGGGGCCGCGGCTGCGCCCCCAGGCTGGAGGCTGCGGCTCTGCCCCTGCGCCCTGGTGTGCCGGGTACGGCCCCTGGGCCGCGCGGCCGTGCTTACTCATCACCTCCCACCCGGAGAGAAACCGCAGGTCTCAGGTCGGACTCGCAACCTGCGAAGGCAGAAATTTGTTTAAGCAGCCTCTAAATCACACACGTGTTTGGGTTCGGGGTGTTTTTTTGCGAACACCTTGCAGCGGTGGGGGTTGCTGTACGCAACACCCCAGAGAGGAATGGCCCCCCGGGGGGGCTCCCGAGGGCGTGTGCGCCTCCTGCAGCGGCGGGCAGGGCGGTGCGGCGGCGTTTGGGAACGGCTACCAGGGTGCCCGAGCGGCTGAGGGGGCAGGCGATGCAGCAGCGAAACACCCGCACAAGCGCAACCCTCTCCCCGCTCTAAGGCTGGCCGGGGTAGTCGGCCCGAGGCCGCACCGAGCCGCCGGGACGGGGCCTGAGCCTAAGGAGCCGCCTCACAGCTCGGGCCTGACTCCTCGGTGGCCGGGCCCAGAGGGAAGCGGTGCGGTGGGCAGCGAGGAAAACGGGAGGGCCGGGCGCGGCGGGACGCGAGCCGCGCCCGGGCTGCCGGCGCTGGGGGGCCGCCCGCCGGGGCTGCACCGCCCGGGCGCCGCCGCTAGGGGTCTCCGGCGGGCGGGGAGGCCGGGCCGCGCCGGGCCGCGCCGCCCGCTCGGGGGCGGGCCGGGCCATCAGCTGACCGGCCCCGCCGCGGCGCTCGGCTGGTGCCGCCGCAGCTCAGTCGCTCTCCCCGGCAGCGGCGCAGCCCCGCGGATTTACAGCCGGACCCCGCCGCGTCTCGCCGGCCGGCCTCCCTCTTTCCCTTCCTTCCTCCCTCCCCGTCCCCCGCGATGCTGCCCCACTTAGCCCTCCTGCTGCTGGCCTCCGGCGCCGCCCGGGCTCTCGAGGTAAGCGGGGAAGGGGGCGGCCGGGAGGGGGCTTCCCCGCCGTCCTCGTCCGCTTCCCCGGGGCTTTGTCTGCCCGCAGCCGCCCCTGCGGCGTGGGGTCGGCCGCAGCGGGGCGGTCGGGTGTGGGTCGCCGGCGGTCGTCACGCAGCCGGGCGGCGGGGAGATCCTCGCCCGGCTGCCGTCGCCCTCCCGCCGCCGAACAATAGGGCCGCTCCCGCCGAGTGGGGCGGCGAGGAGGAAGAGGGCTGGGAGCAGCCGGGGCGGGCGCCCGAGCTCCCGGCACGCGTGTCCGCGGCTGGCAGCCGGGACCGTCCCTGCCGCCGCGGCAGGCTCCCTTCGCGGATCCGGCTGCGGCCGCCGGGGTAGTTCCCGGTTAACTTCGGCCGCCGCCCGCGGAACTGTCTGGCGCGGCGGGGGCGGCGGCGGGGGTCCGCGGGGAGGGGCGGCGGCGCCGCCAGCCGGCGAGCAGTGCAGGGCGGGGGAGGGCTGAGCGCGTCCCGCGGGGGTGCCGGCCCTGCCGCGGGGGTTCCTCTACCGCGGGCTGGGGACGGGAAACTTTCCCTGCCGGGGAGCGGGGGTCCGGCGGCATCCCCCCGCGGGGCCGCGGCTGGGGGTGCGAAGCCTGGCGGCGGGTACGGTGCAGCCGGGGGCGGGCAGGGCAGTGCCTCCGCCGTCGCGAACACACACGCAGGTGCGTGGGGCGGCGGTGCGGAGCTCCGCGCGCTCTGGCGCAGCAGCCCTGCGGGGGCGGGCAGGCGATGCCCGCGGAGCTGCGTGGGGAGGGGGCGGCGGCCGTGGCCGTGCCCCCGCGGGCGGGCCGGCGCGGAGGTGCGGGAAGATGGCGGCTCTGCAGTGCAGCAGGCAGGCGCCGCCGTGCGCGCTGCGGCCGCCAGCAGCCCGCGCCCCTCCGCGGCCGCCCCTGCCCTGCCCTTCCCTCGCCTCCCCGGGGCGGCTCCGCCCGCCCGCCCCCGGCCTGGCGGCACCTTCCGCCGGCCCCCTCGCCGGGTGAGACGCGGGGTGGGACGGGTCCCTCGTACCCCGCCTCTGGCTGGGGGTGTGAGCGCACCGCGGCTCCTGCCGGGGTCGTGGGGAGCCGGGGGGACCCCGGCGGGGCAGCGCAAGCCCGGGCCTCGAAGGAGGAGCCGGCGAGGGTGGGTGTTGTTCTGCCCGCCCACCCGCCTTCTCCGAAAGAAAAAAAAAAAGTGTGGGAGGGGGGAGACACCTCCCGTCTCCCTTAGTCCCTGGTTGTCAAACCTCGGCCTTCAGAGCTTTCATCCTCCTCTAGTAATAACCGTCCCCTTCCGCCAAGGGGGGCTCAGGAGGTGGGTGCAGGTGAGGTGCGTGCCAGCGCTTACTCTGAAGAGAGCGGGGAGCTTGGCACTCGCTCTTGGGCAAGGGGCTGCAGCTCAGGTGCCCTTCGCAGGAGAGACCCTGGCACGCGGTGGGTGAGAGCAGACAGCTCTGCATCCCGGCGCTCCATCCCCACCAGCCAGGCTGCTGACCACCGCCTCGAACTGCCAGCCGTGGTCTTGCCAATGTTGAGTGGGGTATATCGAGCCGAGCAGCTGTAAAGGTGCTCAGAGCTTTAAAGCTTCCAGTTACAAAACTTGTTTGGGTTTTAGCAGCTTGATGCAATGTTTTGTCATCTAAATGCAGTGGAAGGAAATCTCTGCCTTGGGTGCATAGCTGAAGTAAAAAAATGAGGTTTTACGATGGACATTACTGTTGTATCCCTGTAGCCCTGGCCTTACTGACAGGTGTGTAGGTATTGCCACTGTCCAGGTGCTTCCAAGAAAGGGGGCTTGCATTTTGCACCAAAACCGTTTGAGGGAAAGTCTATGTTCAGAGACCTCTGCAATGGTGTCTGCCTTAGCGATATCCAGAATTTTCAGAGACGTTCTTTACCTCAAAACGTTTGCTTAAATGGGCACTGTCGTTTCTGCAGAAGCTTTCAATCTTGTTCTGTCATTCCATATGAACATTTGAGGTTTTGAATTTATCCTTTCTTTTGATGTTTGATAGCAAGGTAGGTTTTAACATCTGGTCATCTTGTGATCAGGCATTTATGAGTTTTGATACTCTAAGGTTGATGTTTTGAAGAAATAACTGCTTTTATAATATTAAAATATTTCATAATAGGAGTTGCATGCATTTACTGCACTTGCACTGTCTTCATGTGCTCAAGTGTGAAATTTTGATGTTTGAATTAGACTCTCTTTAGATCTCTTATGAAATGAAACATTTTCCTGCCATTTTAACCAATGCTTTCTGGAATGCAGCAAAGAACCTGTACTTGCTTTCAGAGTGAACAGTGTAAGAAAGAGGGAAAGCAGGAACAAAACAAGTTCTTTCTATATTACACATGGAGAATTCCTTTCTGAAATTACAGGTAGATGAATATTTATTTGTGGAGCTTTAAAGGAAATGTTCCATAGCGATGCTGTGGTGATGCCATAATTGCTTAGCACGTCGTTTCTGCCACTCATGTGAATCATAGTTACTGGGGTTAGGAAATCCATTGGCCAAGAGCTCTCATAATTTGCAAAATCATTATATTCTTCAGTAGCTTATTTTCCATTTAAACTCTTTCCATTAATTTACTGATTTCAGAAGATAAATGCAACATACAGTAGCAGTCCTTGTGAATTTATGTGAATGATCTTGCTTTATAAATCAGGATTTCTTCTACTTAGCACACTGAGGTTATTAGGACTTCAGCCATGCTTGCTCTGCTCGCTGCTCTACTTCCATGTTTATAAGAGACTCTTCACACCACCTGACTGAAATTAAGTTGTTAAGACATTGACATCATGTGCTGACCCTCAGAAGGTAGGTTGACAGAAAGTATGTTGCCTGACAGCTTTTTTTTTTTTTTGACTTGGTAATGTAGTGCTTTATAGGTGGTTGGTTGGTTGGTTTGTTTGTTTTAATGGAAGACCCCAAATATTTGTTTCTTTGCAACTTGGGAAGGGGAAGAAAGCCTTTCCTTCACTTCCGTTAGGGACTTTCATTTCCTCTTCCTGTCAGTTCTGTTCCAAAATTCCCCTGGCAAAGGTTTTACATTGGTTCAAGGGTCCCTTTTGCATTTCCTATTTAAAATGCTGCTATGTTGGGGCGGGTAAGTGGGACAGGGCAGGCACTGTGGGTACTGTTGCCTTGCCAGGATCCTTGGCAGTTAGGTGAACAAATTAGGGGAGTGAAAAAAGAATATCTTCCCAATTTTTCTTTTGTTTGATTAATAAATAACAGACAACTTTGAGACTCGCATTCTCTTCGGATGCATTTTTCTGGGGGGGAAATGATCAGCTGTTGTGCTTCTTCACAAAATGTGTATGAAAACATGAGGGTGATGACAAGATTTAGAGATTTTTTTTTTCATGATCTGTTTATGTGACAGACACAAGTGATTTTTCTCAATCAGTTCTAATTGAGCAGTGTTGAGTTGCATGCAAACCTACAAGATGTATAGATCATCTTTGATGGCTTTTTATGACTTTCTGTTTGCATGTGTTTAAACTGTAGAGGATAAAACTGGCAAACCAAATTGTTTTCTATGAAGAACAGGTATGTTGATTTATTTTGATTGGCAGTTCGTTTCCAATACGAAGCTCAGCAAAATACCTTCAAGCATAGTAACTTCATGTAACTGCCCGATGAATTGGCAGGTGGTTCTCTGGGCAAGAATTTTTTTTTTTTTTTTTAATGACTCAGTAAAATAATTAACACAAGTTGCTGGGTGTGGAGATGAGGTCAAGAAATGAGTAGATAGGATCACAGGATCCCTCAGGAGGTCTCTGGTCCGCCCCTCCTGCCCAAAGCAGGGCCAGCTCTGGGTTTTCTGCGATTGAGTCTTGAAAATGCAGCTCCAAGGATAGAGCCTGCGCAACCTTGCTGGGCAGCCTGCTCCATCCTCAGTTTGGTTGGTTCACCTCTGGCTTGAAGCAGGTCTCCAAGCTGTTATTTGTTTGTTTTTAAGGTAGTGTCTCCAAGCTTAATTTACATCCTCAATCCTGAATACTCTGAATGTCATTTTGACATGTCACATCTTCAAAAAATGTATCTAATAATCAGGAGTTGAAAAAAATGTATTTGGATTTAATTAAAAAAGTATTTCCTGTCAAATGTCCATGCATATGTATTAATGCATGCATACACGTAATGCATTAACATCACCTAATGTGTCAGTGTAATGTATGCAAAATACTGAAATGTCCAATTTAATGTGTGGCATTAAAATAATCACATGTACATATGTGTATACATTATATTCGTGTATAGGCTATATTAAACCAATAGTCACTTACCTCCTTATATCCAGGTAATGAAGAGGTGGTGTTCTAGACTGTTACTGATAAAAATATAATTGGGTTTACATATGGTAATAGATTAATTGAAGTCGTTAGGTGAGCTGTCTGGTGTGGTTTTAACACAAGTCTAGAGCTATGTGTTATTGGATTTAAACTCTGGGGATTTTGAAAAAAAAATCCTGTGGTGTAAGAAGATTAAAAGTAAAGCAAATTGAAAAAATACCGAATGACTTTCCGTAAGCTTGGTTAACTGTTCGAGCGTGCTCTTGCGATGAGAGTTTACAACACCTGCTGCCAGGCTGAGGATTGCCAAGAGCAATGTTGATACCAGGCTTGAGCCTGGAATAATTTGGAGACAAAGGACTTGTCTTCAGAGAAGTCAAAACTTTTGCTCTGACCTGTTTTTAGTTTTTGTTTAAAACTGAATGAAGTTGGTCTCGTGAGCCCTTATTCTCACAACTTGGTCTGGAATCCGCCCTTCTTCCGTGACTCGCCTTCAGAAATACCTGCGGTTGAGGTTTTGAAAATGTGTCTTCCTCTCTTTTTGGCAATACGAAACCACCTGAGAATATCAGGCAGTAGTGGCTGGTGCAAGGTTTTGAGTCTTCAGCCCTAAATAAGTCACTTTTCTGCCCTTGATTGTAACGTGGCGTTGGTCCTGAAACCTGGGTATTTGTCATCTTCTTTTATTAATTTTGATTAAAAAAACCTTTAGAGAGCTACCAGAGTATTAAATCCTGCTGTGCTCTACTGTAGATTACAAAAGCTCTGGAGTTACCTTGTTACCAAATATAGCTACCTTTCCTTGTGAGAATTTAGCCATATAACAAACGAGAAACAAAATAATGGGGATAATGGCCTCTCTTCTAGGGGATCAGTTTGAATGACAGCCAATTAGTACGTGTATATACATGAGTGTTTATTTAAAAAACAAACACCACGCCTCAAGCACCTTGCTGTATAGAGGATACAGGATTGTTTTGATACTGCACTTTGTATTAGAACAAATACTTAAGAGTGGTTCAAGTTAATTACAAAACAAAATCTCACATGATGGAAATGACGGGTAAGAGGCAATACACTTTGCAGTATGTAATTAATGCCAGTGTCTTGCAGTGGCCCATGAAATGGACTTTCTAGATGGCAAGCACATCTTGGTGTGTGAATGTAAAGATATTAAATTAAGTGATGCTTTTTAGAAGGGTGGAAAACTTAAACCAGCAACTGATAGTAAGGACACTGTTCTTCTACAATTGTCTGTTGCGGGTTTCTTGCCCTGCATTGATTAATAGAAACAGAAGTGTGATAGATTATGGGTATTGCTGGATTCTTTCCTGTAGCTTCCAGTGTAACAGCATTGTAAGCACTGTGACTTCTTCAGCTGAGAAGCAGGACTTTTGACTTGCTGGGTTTTCTTGCTGGGCTTCCAGCAAGTTCAGGAAAACTTTATCTTCTCTTGAGGACTTAATATTAAAGGATAAGTGTAGATTGCAGTGATTTACAAGGCTTTCCAAAAGGAGCAAACCTTCTGGTCAAGCGATGGCATTCCATGGACTGTGGGACAGCCAAGCTTTCAACAGAGCAGCCGGCATGCTTTGTGGGTTTGTAATCTGGCTGCTCTTTTCAGGCGGTAGCTGAACGCTGCTGTCTGGCTGCAACCCACCTAGCTCAGGAGCTGGCTGCCCAGAGCTGCTCTTCCTGCTTCTGCCAGTGGCCACACTCTGTAAAGTCAGCTTTTCAGCTCTCTTTGATGCTTCTCTAGGTTGGCTTTGCGATCCTGTGCCTTATGAAAGGAAGGAGCTGTGCCATTTTTGGTAAGTGTCATCTTCTGGCAGATGCTTCGGAGACCTGAGTCAGAAAATGGCCACAAGCAGTCAAACTGGCCCAGCTAAAAGAGCAAGCAGCTGTTTTGAGGAAGAGCACCAACCTCTGAAACCACATTTGCTGAAGTTTGCCTTAATAGTGTTTAATTAAGGTGTTAGTCTCTTTGCCTTGCTCTGATGACCGGCAGCACAGGGCGTGAACAGTCTTTTCACACCTGACCCCTCGGTTCTCAATTGTAAAAAGTTTGCGTCTGGTCACTGCAAAAGGCAAAAATCCTCAAGGAGCTGCTTTCAAGGATGGATAACTCCTTTCAGTTCCTACTGACCCATTTTGAGCTAATCCAGGTAGGAATTCCCTGATCATCCTTTACTGGTCTGTTTTCCCCTAGAGCACAGCTTATCTATTCAACCACAGCAGATAACATATGACAAGAATGGGGCAGAACTGGTTGCACCTGTTAGTAAAAGCATTTAAAATTACTCCTTTTCACAGCAGGCTGCTAATGTGATCCAGTATGGCAGTCTGTAAGATTTACGTAATTTCTATTTGGAGTTGCAATTAGTAAAACAGAGCACGTATCTGATAAGAGTTCAAGATGGGGGCAAGGGTGAGGGTGAGAAAAAACCCCATATTGTTTGGGAGCTGTAATAGTTCAGGACTTTGAAGTTTTTTTTGAAACTGAAACAGGAGTTTATGCATACACAGCTCAAACTTAGGTTATACAGTTATTTGGTGCTAATAGATTTGAAATATACCATTAATTTCTTTTCTCATGGTGAAGGTGAAAATTGCCTCCTCATCCATCTCCAAAATTTAGGAACAATATTTAATGGACACTCATTGGAAAAATAGCAATGGGGCAGGATTTTGGAGTTATTTCCAATCTCTTTGTCATGTTATCACATCATATTTGTTCCTGCAGCAAACCACCTCTTAGCTTATCAGCACATTTTTAAAGTAGAAATTCTTCGTTCTGAAGATCTGACCCTGTAAAATTGATTTTTCTCTAAATTATGGGCTCTGCAAAAGGGCTGATTTTCTTTTTTGTTTTTTTTCCTCTTTCTCACCTGCCTTGTCAGATACCATGATACCATTCCAAGACGAACAGCCAACTTGAGTTCTTCCTTAGTTATGTAAATTTATCTGTAACTGGAATTTTGTATCTGAAATATGGTGTACTGAGCTGATACAGTAGTTTTATTGCATTCTGCTTTCTCATAATTTGAAAGGTAACTTGAAAAAGTACATTTGTTCCCTATGTCTCACCTGAAAACATGGGGAAATAGATTTTTTGATGTGTTAAAGGAGTGATTCTATTGTAGTTAATTTTCAAACCTTCTCATAAGCTGAGTCATGGCTTCCAGGGCTTGCTTTGCTCTTTAATACACATCCCATATAACACCTGTGTATTTGTTTATGTGAACAATGAAAAATACAGTATTATCTAAGGGAAGGTAAACTGAGGAAGAAAACTGTAAATGCAACAAAAAGGCTGTGTCTTTAAAATGACATTCATTATTTTGGGGATTTTTCCTTTTTCTTTATAAGTGATGTAAATTTAAATGTACTACATGTTGATTAGTTGTAGTTTAATTGTTGAGCACTTACAGTATGTAAAATTAGAGGGTTTTGTACATGCATAGCATTAGTAAGCATCTAGACCTGTAGCATGCGTTAAGCTGTAGGGTTGTTTTGAAGCTTTTTTGATATTCCACAGCTCTGCTGTGTGTGCCTTGTCTGTCCTCTGCCCAGTTCTCTTAACTAAGAAGTGCAATAAAATTGCTTGTAATGACATGTCTTTCAGCATCCTAATTTCATCGCTGTTTCCTTTTGCCAGTTCTGTCTTCAGTGCCATTAAATCTTGGGTAATATTGATCTGAAATTGCTTAGCAGCAAACTTTTTAAAATGAGAGTTTTGAAACTCCAACTTTTCTTTCTTTCAGTGTTGCTTTGCTCCTAGAACTTCATTGCAAGCAACTTGGTGGTGGGAGCTTGCCTGTAATCCCATTGTCCAGAAGGATGTGATTTACCATGAGAAAGTCAGCTTTACATCATTTTAAAAAAAAATAGCAAGCCCAAACCCTCTCAAACTTAGCGTTTATTATTGAAATTTTATGCAAGAGAGTAAGAAGGAGGATTGGAAAGCCTGAAAACTCAAAGACCACATAAGAGACCCACAGTACCTGTGAGTGTTTGAGAGAGTTTTGAGGACTTCTGAATGTTCCCAAGGGGACCTGGACACTGGCACTTGGTTTTAAATTAGTTTCTACTTTGGTGTTGTCTCCTTCTGTTTCTCATAGTGGTAATACAAGCTGTGGGGAATTTTTAAATTTTTCTTGCTAGCTTTAATGCCTGAAAAGCCAGTTTCTCTTTTTTCGTGTGCAGCGTGTTCTTCTAATTGTGATGCCATCTCTGAGTTGTTGAGGTGAAGTGTTTCATCTTTGCTGGCCTGTCTGGCCTGTTTGAATCCAGGCTGTGGTACCATCTCCGATGAAAATCAGCCACAAACTGTTATTTTCGTGGACAGCCAAGATGAGATGGGTAGATGCCCATGATGGGCAGTTCCTGCTGTGCGGTCAGGGAAGGTTCTGGTAATTATCAATGTTGATAGCAAGCACTGGCACTGTGCACTGACCTCCTTCGTTAAGTCTCTGCTCTGATTATGGGGGGGTCTTTCCTTTGGGCAGAGGAGCTGACACCTTTCTGAACGTACTTGCAAGAAAACCCTGTGAACAGCTGAGCTTGGAGAGAAAAACGTAATCTCTGATACAAACAGCACAGTAAAATGAAATCAAAGCATTTTACTTAGAAATTGCAGTCTAAACTATTTCTGAAAACATATTTAAATGAGGTTTAGGATTTGTCAAACAGCTTTAGATTAATGTGGAGCTACAATACAAATTCAAAACTACTAAGTTCCTGTTTAAACCAAACAAAACTTCTGTGGGCAATGGGCAAAAATACAGAAGAGCAAGACCAGGCCCTGAAAACTGAGGCTGATGTATGTCGCCCAGCTCATGTGAACCATCCCCCTTCATTTCAGTGGGGCTGCGCATGCTTGAATATAAATGTGTGCGTAAGTGTTTGTAGTGTGTTTTAAGGAAATTGTATCTCTTAACTGATAAGAGGAAGAAAGCTTTAATTAAGCTGTCACTTAAAAGAAAACTTTTGAGTCACAGTGGCTGTTTTGTACTCTTTAATAAGCAGAAGGACGAAATGTGATTTCAGCAGTGCTGTTGACTTGTAAGACTCCGCAGTAACAGGCAGGAGGCTCAGTTTCCTTCTGCTGCTGTGAAATCGGGTGTTTAGGCTGGTCGTTAAGTGCCCTCCTCACTTTTAAAGAGGAATGTCGAGTCCTGGAGCCCATATGGAAAATGGGCCATGGGAAGGATTAGTCTTGGGTGAAGCCAGGGGCGCTCACCCTGTGCTCTGCGGGGTTTCCCCCCTGCCCCGGGCTGCTTCTCTGCCAGCACCTCCTGCCTCCTCCCCACCGAGCAACTGGGCTTTGCTGCACCGTGAGCTTAGGTAAACTCTGTGTGGGTTTGAGGTCACCTTCTTGTGTTCTAGATGTGGCTTTGGGAAGCTCAGCCCATCCTTGAGAACGGCTCAGGGAAGAAAGGGCCAGGACAGGAATTAGTAGCTCTGATGGATAGAGGTAATTAAATTAAAAAAAAAAAAGGTTTTTTAATTTCAGCTCTGGTGGTAAAAACAGATGAGAAAACAATCTGTAATTTATCACAAGGAAGACTGAACACAGCCTTAGTTACCTCCACAAAAAGAAAATACCGGCCATGGAAAGGCATGCCAAGTATCGCTGTCTGGAAGGCATTCAGGTAGGAAACCAGAGACATGCTCTTGACAGTACAGGCTTGGGGCAAGCTGAGAAGGGAGGTAATTTTTTTTTTTGCCTCCAGATGTGGAGACTGTGCAACTATTTTTCCAAAGAGGTAAATATGAGATGTTGGGCTCCAGCATGGTAAACAGGAGAAATGTAATACCCTGTGGTGTGCAGGAGGTCAGATCAGATGTTCTCTGTTGAAATAATGGGATTTAAATTCTCTACCCACGGGGAACTTCCAGGGCCTTTAAATACACACCCTGAGGGGGGAATACAGTGGTGTCTGGTCATACAGGGTTTTGTAGACTATAACACTTTTTGCAAATGCAGCATAAGCTATTTGCTTGCTGATTTTAGGATATGAGTTTTGGTATTATCAAAACATAATTAAGCCTTACATTTGATTTTTTTTTTTTTTTTTTGGTTAGTCTATTGTGAGTTAGCATTTTCTGTGACAAACTGCTTAGTATGGTTTGGGATTTCACAGATAAAAATGCTTTAATACTTGCAGAACTATTCAAGGAAACAGTTGGAAAGTGTCTGTTCTTAGTGGTAAATTGTGATTAAAAAAAAAAGTGATAAGTTTTCTGAGCACTTTAAAAGGCTTATTTTTTTTTTATCAGTCGTGCTGAAACAAAAGACGCTGGAGCTGGCAGGCTGGGCTGGTTGGGTGTGTTTCCCATGCGGCTGGGTAGTGCCGAACGAGTTTGGATTGTATCTGCTTACACTTGTCTTTGCTCCCTGCGTTCAACCCAGCTCCGTGGCTCTCTGAAACCGAAATTTTAAAGAAAGAAAGAAACAGTTTTTAAGGAGTTGGCTCAAGTTGTAAATGACCTTAGCAGATAAGGAGTCCTTATACATTTTCAAGTGTTCTCATTTTTTAAATGTTTGAGCCTGCAAAAGAAAAATCCTTGGGAGCGTGATAACTAAATAATGTATCTTGGGAGCGATAGCTCCCCTGTATATCTGTAGCAGCTGAGGCTGGTGTAAAAGGCCACATGAGCCTTTGGGGAATGCTGCATTTAAACTGGAGCGCAGGCTTGGTTTATGTTTGTTACTTACTGCTTTTTAATTACAGGGCACAATTTGGGTAGGGAAAATATTTTAAATTTGAGGAACTGGGCACATCAGAATTCTCCAAGTTAAATTTCAGTATGGTACCCTTGCCCCTGCTGCTAGCAACTCTCCTTGGAATCAGGCTTCTTGCAAGGTCTGAGCTCGTCCAGGGAGGTGAAAGAAATCTTGAGAAATTATGGGTCTCTTTGCATATCTCACCTCTCTATCGGAGTATAATTTTTTGTTGTTGTTGTTGTAATATGGCTGTCGGAAGTCTTAAGACTTGCTTTGAATTCTTGCCTTTACGTTGCTATTTGCAAAAGGTTGGGTGGGGAGACCTCTTGTGTTCTCCCTGCCCTTGCCAAACACGATAGTTCTGATGCTGCTCCTCCGCAGCTCTCCAGCCACCCGGCTGACGGATGTTGTCAGGAGCCATCCCTCCGGGGCTGGAGGAGCTTTTGGGTGTTTTCCACACAAATGAAAATTCCTGTTCTTATTTACTGTACAGTAAATAAACTCTTTTGTAATTCTAGGTTTGTCTTTGGGTCAGTGCTGTCTCTGTCAGGGCGCTTTTGATATTCAACTGCCTTTGTCTTGCTCTAACAGTTTCAATTCTTGTCTTAGGGGAAACAATGCAGTATAAGGTTCACCTCAAAAAAAAAAATTCAACAAGAGAAAGGAAAAAACACCCCAAAGAAGCAGCTGCCCCTATCCCCCAATTCTCACTCTAGCTGTCTGTCTTTGAGAAGCATATGGTGTCTCTGGCTTCCTAATTCAAAGACTGCTTTTAATCATGTCAGCAGCCAAATTGCTGGTCTGCCTGAAGGTGATCTGCAAGGGAAGAAAAAAAAGACTACCTTTTATGCTTCTCTGTGGTTTATGTTGTAAAAAACCAGACTAAATGGTTTTTCCTGAGTTGCTGGGAAGAGGCAATAAACAACTTACTGAGTGTTTTTTGGAAAACTAATGAATCTCTCCCAGGAATCAAGTGGAAGACTAGGGAGAAAGCCTTAGAATTACTAATTAGTCTTTGGTGGTTTAGTACTTCCTAATTAAAATGCCTATAAATTTTAGGTAACATGTACCTTGACGATTCAAGCCTCTACTGCTTTATTTGAATTCACAGTATATGTTGTAGGATACCAAGTCTTCTTGCTCAACCAGGTGATATAGAAACCCAGGATTGATGGTTTTGTTTGTTTCTTTGTTTGTTTTACTCAAAATGTTCAGAAAAGAAAGGAGGAGTGTTTTCAGCCAACCATTCCCAAGACTTCAATTACATGTCATAAAAAAGCACATAAAAATTCCTTTGGGAAGTGTCTCTGGGTTTTTAGTCTTATACAGTCAAATCATTGGGGGCATCTAAATTGGTACAATGTTGGGAACATCAAAGGCATTGAATTGTGTGTGCTGTGTCCCCCTTGTCATTCTGCTTGTGCTTTGAAAGGAAAAAAACATATCTGGGACACAAACAGCAGGCAGGCTGTGGATAGCCTGCCCAGCCTGTTGGGATGTGGCTCATTAAGTCAGTGAGAGATGCTTTGCTATGTATGATTTTTACCTTTTCTTCTAGGAAACTGGGGTAGGTACAGCTTTCTGAAGAACTTCCTTTAAAATAATGTTTGTTTCTAGAAATGTTATTTTGGAGAAGTAGTTTAAAATTGGAGGTGGGGAAGGGGTGGGTGTCACTAATTGCAAGTTTGGTGTTCTGGCTACACCCTTCTGTCTTTCAGAGAGGGTTTATTTCTGTAGTCAGCAAAGCTGAGTATCAAGGGCAGCAGATGCAAAGAGAGTAGAAGTGAAATAGAGACTGAGCACCTACAGTTAAACTGAGATGTTGTATGTCTTTTTAAATGTATTCGTACAAATTCGTGCTAGTGGTTTGTTTCAGTCTGCTGAGAAACTTGCCTTCCCCCTCTGTCTTTTCCTCTCAGACCTGAAATGATACTGTAGAAGTTTCTTAATTAAAAACAAAAAACCCCAAACCAAAACAATGATGAAAAACCCACAGACCCCAAACCAACCAGCCAAACCATGAATTTTTGATTTGCTGGGGTTCTTTTTGGATGTGGTGTTTTTTGTTGTTTGTGTGTTTTGTTTTACCCAGCCCTTGGTAGCTCCCTCTCTGACATACCTCAAAAATATTCTTGAAACTTCCCAGACTGATTCTCCCATTTTTGTCGAATCATGTGTATTATACTAAAACATATTTCTGGTGCCCAGAATAGTAAATGTTGTTGGTCTTTTTGTTTTCAGGCTTAGGCAGATTTCCCTGTAACAAAAATGGGCAAGTGGCTTGTAAACCAACAGCTGACAAGTAAATGGCATGAGTTTCAATATACATTTAAAAAAAAAAATTGAAAGGATATAATGGCGTTGTTTTCAAAAGCAGCACGCTGGTTATGAATTTCTGTTTGCAGAACAGAGTAAATAATGCAGTTCTACAGCTTGCATTGTTTTGATTAGGTGTTCAGAAATGCGTATCATAATTGCTGGATCATTGGCACTTGCAACAGGCAGCTGGGATTTTTTTGAGAAATTGCTGCCTTACAGCATACCACAGGAGTGTTGGAAAAATGACATTTCATTTTTTCATAGTTAAGAATGCAATATTAATGAAGGAGAGCTTGTCATTTGGAATAAAAGGGCTTCATCTCAGTGAGGCTCAACTGTCCCCTCAATCTTCAGTAAATTTTTAGTTTTTAGTTGGTTTCCATGTTAATGCAAGGGATGTCATGACTTGTGTGAGAAAAATAGGCTGCTTTAATTTTGTAGACATGGGTATAGATACTGCAGTTGTCATACACATAGGTTTATTTCTTTTTAATAAAAAGGTATGTTTTTATGTAATGGTGGTGGTGTGTGGTTGTTTTGTGGTTTTTTGGGGTGGTTTTTTTTTTTTTTTTTTCTTCCCTTAGGTGAGTCGTTAGATCCATGTACATAAATTCTTAATACCTTCCCCCACAGAGACATTTAGTACCTGGAGTTAACTGCAGAGCTAATTCTGAGTTAGAGAATGGGTTTGGTTGCCTGAAACTGTTTGAAATACGCAACCCAGTTGTACCTGAAGGTACACATAGAACAAATATTTTATTAATGCTAGGTTAGTGGACACACCCATGTCTCTGGATGGATTTCTTTCTCTTCCTAGGTCTTAATGATGGGAGGAGATGGGAAAGATGTGTTAAAATTACATGCTTTGCTTGTAATAATCATGGTTATGAAAGTTGATGCTCATTATGCGCCTGCATTGGCTTTGGTGCTGGAAAGTCTTACCAACTTGTGTTGATTCTGCTTGGCATGTCCCCAGCTCCGTCACTGCTACACTTGCCACTTCTGCTGCTTGGGTTCTGCCTCCCTTTGTTCCTCACCCTCAATGCCAGGCTGTGGGCCATGGAATAGAATCATAGAATCATTTCAGTTGGAAGAGACCCTCAGGATCATTGAGTCCAACCATAACCTAACTCTAGCACTAAACCATGTCCCTAAGAACCTCGTCTAAATGGCTTGTAAACACCTCCAGGGATGGTGACGCCACCACTTGCCTGGGCAGCCTGTTCCAGTGCTTCACAACCCTTTCCATGAAGAATTTTTTTCCTAATATCCGATCTGAACCTTCCCTGGCACAACTTTGAGGCCATTTCCTCTCATCCTATCACTTGCTGCTGGGAGAAGAGACCAACACCCTCCATGCTACAACCTCCTTTCAGGTAGTCGTAGAGAGCAATAAAGTTTCTCCTCAGCCTCCTGTTCTCCAGGCTGCACAGCCCCTGTTCCTTTAGCTGCTCCTCATCAGACTTGTGCTCCAGACCCCCACTAGCTTTGTTGCCCCACTCTGCACTCTCTCTGGATTTCTGCTATGTGCCGTGACTGTCCCCAGGAGCGCCTCTCTTGAGCTCTCTGCAGGGGTGACGTTCCTGCCATCCTGCTTTAATTTTTGGTTTGCGGTAGCGTGTGGGTGTACTTGACTTAGATTGTTGTTTTCCTTTCTCCACGTGTGAGCACATACAGTTCCCACACAGATAATTTTTCTGAGATGTCAGAAGGAAACAATTTTCTCTGGATTAAGCTTACTTCTTAGTATGATGTTCTTCTGAAGTGGGGGTGAGCAAATGTCTACCAATTCCCTTCCCCTGGGGAAGTGATGCCAGACCAAAGAGTAGGCTCTGGCAAGGCACTGCCGTTCCCCTACTAGCTGCATCTTTTTGTCAGATTTCCCCGTACTTTTAGGAGGGAAGGCACTCCTGATAGTCTTGAACAGTTGTTATGGCTTTGAGGGCTTCTTTTTCCAATAGATACCAGTTCTGAATGAGTGGCAGTGGTTGTCAGTTTGCCAGCAGATCTCAGGTCTGTGGACTGTTCTGATAACTTTGCAAAAGTAAGCTAGGAGACCAGTTGCCATAAGCCTAACTGTTTTGGACTAGGATGTGCATTTCCTCAGCCTATTTTTAGAGCCTCTTAGGAGGTGGAAGCAATTGTGCTGAGCCTCGTCTGGTGATGTGGCACCTGCTGCTATCAGCTGATAAGCCTCATTGAACAGGCGTGTTAAGCCTCGAAGAGGAGAATGTTGTCACACTGAGCACAGAGGATGGAATGGGTTTGTGTTGTGGTACAGGGTGGGTTGGTGAAGCGCCTTGGTTTTAAGAAACTCAGTGAGTCAGATATTGGTTTTCCCTTTTGATTAAGGTTGGTGACTTTGTGCTGTGCCTGTATTAGCATTTATGTTCAAATCACAAGCACGTGCCAGGAGAAGGTGTTGATGGGCTGGCTCACTGGGCTCGACACTGTGCTGTGGGGCAGCCTTGGGGCACAGAGGCTGGCTTCTTCCATGGTGGAACCCAACTGGAAGATGTTCATCAGGGAGGATATGCCTGAAATGTGCTGGCCCCTCTACAGGCACCCATGCCATGTAACTGGTCTAGATATGGTTGGAAGTGAAACGTGCCAAGGACTGGTGGAAACACAGCTGTTCTGCTCCGCAGGTCTTCTCCATGTCTAACGTAGTTGTAGCTGCAGAGGTGACAGGAAGGACATCATCTGCCAGCTCTGAAAGCTTGTAGGGACACTCAATTTGTTTAAGGTAGCGTAGTCACTGGACCGTAGTCAGAAATGTAACAGTGCACGCTGAAAAGAAAAATGTGAGTACCTAGCTACTTTGGAAATGTCCTTGTGACTGGCTGGTGCAATGCAAGGAGTTGCTGCTTCTCCTGTCTCCCAGTGTCACCTGTCTAATATAGGCACTGGGGCCACTGTGTCCATGGCCAGAAGCTGAGGTTACACACCACTGTCCTTCTGTTAAGGCTCCAAACAAAGGGGATGTGGGATATGATCTTAAATAGTGTTTGCGAAAAGTTCAGCTTGAAGTTAATGGGGTTTTTTTACACCTCTCCTCCTTTTATAGGGGCAAAAAATGGTATGCAGCCATTTGGGAAAGACTGATTAAAGCAATCCATATCTCTTACAAAGCACCTAGTGACTCCTTGGTGTAATCTGCAAGCACATTCCTCCGAGGGCACGGTCACATCCGCTTTCATCAGCACTGCGGAAATGTGCTGAGCAGGCGTGTGGCTGGGACCTGGGCTCCCCAGGCATCTCTTCCCAACCTCAAGGGGTTTGTCGTGTTTGTCATCTAAATGAACAGTGCAAGGGCAAGAAATAGTTTCCTGCCTCCTTTTGGAGTAGTTGCTGCTGTTTTGTTTTGTGGTGGTTTTTTTTTTCTGAGTCATCTCCTGTGTTGTCTCTATTTGGTGAAGACATTAATAGTTTCACAGTTAGGAAAATAAGACCCTTGTTAAAAGAGGTAATGACCATAGGGTAGAAGTATAAAGCTTATTGTAGGTGAAATCCAGACAGTCTGAAATGGCACTGCAGGCTGTTGGAGTTGCATGTTTGTGCTTGTGTGTTGACGTGTGTGCATACTAAAGATAACTAGTGCTAATTATGGCTAGCTGTAAAGTGCCTATCTGAGGAAAGAGTCAGATGGACAGCGCTTATTAGTGTCTCAGAATTTATATTTGCTTGCTCAAGTAGAAAATATAAGCCTGGGGTTACCTTACCTGCCCCCTTCCACTCCTCCCAAATAAATAGTATATTGCCTCTTCTATGAAGACGTTCCTTAAATTAATCCTGCTAATAGTATCCTAAAGTTTACCTCTAGAGTAATCAAATCAAACGTGGAGTGTAGCAGCTCAGATAATAGTGAGATGTGACTTTTCTTGCTCTGATTGATTGTGTTTGCACATGTAAATGTAATATCAGCTCCATGGCATCAGGCAAAAGCATAAGAAGCGTGGCTATACATGTGTAGGGTTAAACGCTCTGACTCTCAGTGGGAAACCCAACAAACAAAATGCTACCCAACTGGAAAAATAAATAAAACCTACCCTGACTTTTTGTTGTATAGGTCTGTAAAGGTTTTCAAGAGTGTATCTGTATTTTCATATTCTTTTGCAGAAACTTGTGATGCTGTTAAATTACTTTACTATCCAGTATTATGCTCTTATGCCTCCTTCACTGAGCACATGAATTATATTTCCATTTTCATTGTTTCACTTCTTAAGAACAGCACGGTTAGGTTTAGCAACCCAGCTCAGATATTATGTTGAAGTTGAGGTAGTTCTTAATCATCTTTTATTAAAATTGCTCATGTATAATTAAATTAATTTATGGTTAGATCTCAGGTGGCTTGCAGAAAAATTGATGATAATGCTCTACCATCATATTTTTCAGAGCTTTTAGCAAACTAATTAATACACTACTTATATATTCTTGTGTTTTTCTTAAACTAACAATATACTGTCTGTTAATAGTTTCTAGGTTTGCTTAATACATTAAACTAAGAAGGAACATAGCTATCATAGTTCCTGTAATTTCAAAAACTTTTAATAAGCAGCTTCCTCATGGAAGTGTTTAGTAGGATCACATAATTTTACAGTCAAAGGTCTTGAAAGGATGGATTTGGACAGAATTGCAGCATCAGTTGCTTCTGTGACTGCTATAGGTATTTCCCAACATGATGCTTGGGAGTGCAACAATGATCAAGCTACACAATGTAAAATGAGTAAACCATGGTCAGTTATTGTCACCTAGGCGATAGTCCCAGTTTGATGTTTCACTGGTGAATATGCTAATTTTTTCCTTAATCACCTAGAGAGCTTCACTTTTTAGTCTGTTGTGAATAAGGTATAAACGTACATTATGTGTGATCTGTTCTCTCAATGCAGAATATTTCTCTGCTAATTATGTATCAGGTGTAGCAATGGTAGACACAACAGTGAAGCTGAACAAGTGCCAGTTGTAAATCTGGTCTTGCAGATGGAATAAATGACCAAGTATAATTGAAGAATATACTGCGGTGACTATGTATGCATTGCATATCTTGAAGCTGAATGCACTTACAGAGACTGGGAACGTGTACAGCACGCACTTGTCTCTTATGCACTGTAGCATCCGTTTCCAGCGTGTCTTCCTCGATCATTGTTATTGCTGGAAGAGATGTTCTGTCTTACCTGTAATTGCAAATAAATTGGTCTGACAGAGATGCCACTAGGCTGGGCTCTGCTGCATGTCAGGGCCTTGGAAATGAGAAAAGACTGGAGCTGGAAGAATATGAAGAGGAACAGCTGGACGTGGCAGCTTGTATCTGAGTGGCAGGGTTTTCTTTTGCAGAAAGAAAGCAATGTTTTCAGAAGTGTAATAAACCTTAATGAATGCAGTAATATTCTCACCAAAGCATTACTTTTGCTCACGGTTTTCAGACGTTGCGAGTTGCGGTTGCGGTGTCCTAGGTTGGCAGTGGAGGGGGAACGTGTGGAGGTGGCTGACGAAAAGCAAATGTTGAGTTGCTGCTCTTGAATGAGGACAAGATGAAAAGTCAACTATTCTGCCCATCTTGGGGGGAGATGTCTTAACTCTTCAATGCTGAAAGCTGGGCTGCTGGCTTTGATCTGGAGTTGGTTCTCTAGAGGTGATCTTTTGTCTCTGCAAATTCATGGGAGCAGAAGTTTTGCAAACCCAAGTTCATGTAGTTGCTGTTATGAGTAGTGTGAAGTTATTAAGGTTCAATATTGATAGGTACTGATGTATTATTGCAGGGATGAAGAGGCTGAGGCAAGGGCTTCATGCAGTAGTCATGATTGGTTTATATGTAAGTTTATGCCACTGTCCATCTGCCCAAATTAGATTTTGTGTAGTCTAGTGAAACTTTGACTGAGGTTGTTTGTGATCTAGGATACAGAAAAAACAGATGTGAAATTCGATGATCTAGAGGAAATGTTTGTCTAGATAGGTGGACTCCTAAATCTAAATATACTGGAATCTCAGCACTCTGAGATGAAAACACTTCCTATTTATATTTCATTTTAGTTTCGAATGCATCACACGAGGCTGTTTGCTCGCAACTTCAACCCTTTTGATTTATTGAGGATATTGCTTCATATTTTATGATGTCAAGTGAGGCAAATGGCATCAGCCACACGCTCTGATGGGTACAGGCCTGGTGGCGGAGCCAGGTGTGTGGGGCCGAGGCAGCCCCAGCCCCTGCGGCGTGCACATGCTGCTTCAGAGCCTTCTGCTGCCTGAGGAGCATCGTGTCCAGGCCATCAGGGATAGCAGTGGTCACAGGCGACTAGTTTTGGGGGTGTGGGATAAATGAGCATGTCAGCTTTGAAGGAAAGGGATGGTCCTGCCAACCTGGGAGTTGTCCTTGTTTTCTGTACGTCTGCTGTGCCAAGCTCATCCTGAAATGGGAGGAAACTGCCCTGAAAATAATCAGCACCGTTGCGTGTAAGGTTATATGCTGTGCTTAAGCTTGGGAATTTTGGGGTCCTGTGGCTTGCGGTTATTCTGTAAGAAGTAAGAACTGAAGGTGGTTTAAATATTGAGGTTTTAACTAGAAAAAACTCTTACGGTAGGCACGACTAGTAATTTTATTCTTCTGCCATAGCTGAGGTTAAAATGTGTGTAAATGAGAAGTATTAAGAACCATCTCAGGTTTTCTGTCTACCAGGCATTCAAAATTATTATCTTCCTAGAGGTGGATGGTGTTTTATATGGCTGCCTGGTGTTTATGGATCATCTTGTTGGAAGAACGTCTATTCTTGCTGCTGTATCCTTACGATTTCTGTTGAGCTGGGATAAAAATAAGCTTAGAACCATGTTTATAGTCAAGAGTAATAAAAAGAGCAGCCAAAATCCAGCTTTTTTCTGTCACTTACTTCACTTTCAATGCTGTAGCTATAAAAAAAGCGCAAAGTAGTTGTTTCCAGTTGTCATTTTTAGGGCGGTAGTCAGTGTTGCATCTGGACAAGAAGACAAAGAGGTTTCTTGTTTACTGTACCGTGAATTTCTGTGTATGCCTGCTAATAGTCCCCACAGAAATGGCCGACAGTGTCACCATTATATGTTCCCCTGTGTACGAGGAAGAAAGATGGGAAAAACATCCAGGTGAGAAGCGAGCCTTAAGTACATGTGAGAGACTGGGTGGCTTTAGTGCACGTTTACTTGCTGTATGAGGATCATCTTTTATAAGCGCTTATCATTTATACCAGTGTGTTAAGGGATGATGCCACCACCAGTTAGGTGTATCACTGTCCTGAACCCTGTCCTTAGATTAATTTGGTGGATTTAATTAATTTCTCACACATTCCCTTTTCCATAGCAATATAAGAGTAGAGTCTGCATACTTGCCAACACTGCGTAAAACATTCCAGGTTTTTGAACACTTTGTGCGTTTGCTGAAACATGTTGAAACCTCGGGTGATAACACACAGGACCACTGCCCAAAAAAATTTCTGGTTCAAATGGAAATTTCAGGGCCGGAAACTTCATTGCAGCGGCTGCTTAGAGATGGACCCAGGCTCCTCTTGGTTCAGTTGTGGGGTGGCTGGGAAAGCCCCAGTTTGATGCCGGGGCGCCGCCTGTGCAGGCCGCACTTTGCGGTAGGGGGGACAGACAGGGTGGGGTGCGGTTACTAGGGGACACAGAGGTTTCCCTGCTTTGTTGCCTCAGGTTTGGCTTTGGTTTTCAGGTTCCTAATTATGTCAAGGTTGTGTTTTCTCTGCATGAGGCACACCTGTTTGTGGTGTTTGTTTTTTTTTTTTTTCTTTTCTTGCCTGTATTGTCCTCGCTGCAAGTTGGTGTTAATTAGGCCGCCGCTCTATGTCACTTTTGCTGACAGACGGGTTTTGCAGAGGCTCTTGCAGCGTGTTGCTGTGCCGTGGCTGCTCCGTCTTGTGTCCTGCCAGCTCGGGTGCTGGCGGATGCCTCTTAATCGATTTGGCCTCGGTGCGACCAGATCAGATGTTGCTCTGCGTGATATTGTTACGGTTGCATCCTGTGGCTTATGCTGAGCATTTTGATGCCTGCCTGACCGCAGACAAGTTTATTTTCTGCTTTTTCTAATTTGTTTGTGATAAACTGAGTGGAGAATCAGAAAATGAGATAACATTTCTGTAAAAAAAGATCCGTGTGATCTATATGCAAGTGTACACAGTTAGGTTTGTGCGGTAGCTCAGAACTGGTTGTCTCAGCCCCTGGCCCTGGGAGTGGAAGAAGAGCGGGCTTCTCAGCTGGGTTGGTGGCTCGGTTCATCACCGCCCTGACCTGAAGAAGCTAGTGGTCCCTGGGATTGTCTCATAGTCAACATCGTTCTTCAGAAAAAGAAGTCAACAGAAAATCTGCTTGGAGTTGGTCTGTCTTGAGATGAGCATTTTGGTTTCTAAGTGGTTTCTGTAGCTTTGGTGGCAGCTGGTTTCACGAGGAGCATCGTTCTGCTGTGGGGAAGCGAGGGGTGCTCCTCACCTGTGTGGTGATCTAGTCAGGTGAGGAACATTTCATGTGTCACCTGTGGGTTTGCGTGGGACGCCTCTCCTGAGGTTACTGTTTGGTTTTTTTGTGAGAAAATAGCACCTTTTACCCTTTAACTTGCGTCCTTGGCAAAATGGCTACAGGTCTGTGTGTCCCAGTGGACTTAGCTCATGTATGAGATGGAGCTGTCATTGCTGTACCGGTGTGTACATTATAGCAGCCTTATTTGTGCAGGAAAAATAAAAGGTTGTCTCTTTTCTTCCTTTCATTTTATGTCTTCTCTCCTCCTCCTACTCCTCTCTTCCCTGCCCAAAGCTGAGAGATGGGTATTCTAGATAGCCCATGTATGGATTTTTTTTTTTTTTTTAATAAGGAGTAATATTGTCTTTGATTCTCCAAGTTTATTATTAATAAAAGTAACAAATTTTCTTAGATCAGCTAAGATGGCTGTTGAGGGAGACTACAGATCCAAGAAAACAAATGTATATTTTGAATGTATTTTTTTTCTCTGGGTATTTAGTAGACCTTTTGTATGTGTTTTGTGCTTTTTCTTAAGACTTTAAAGCAAGGATATAATTGCTGGCAATTTCAAACTAGGTTTGCTTTCAAGTCCTCAATAAGTTTGAGTGCTCAGTTTGGGAGGGAAATTATTTTGGTTAATTGTATTAAAGTCAGGTTTGATAGTTGAATTGATGCAGAACCATGTCAGTATTGACAAAAATGTGATGTTCCGTTCTCATCTCTTGATTGTGAAGGTTGATTTGGGAGGAAAAAAAAAAACCAATTAAATGGAACATTTTTTGCAATGGACTCCAATTACAGTTCCTGAAACTGGCTTTTGACAGCCCACTTCATTCTAGGTTTTGTGTTTATTTTTGTATTCCTTGAAGCTTGATAGACATTTAAATTGATACTGTCTTTGTGTTTGCTCTGCCTCGGTATATTTGTCCATAACAAATGGTTTCCAAAACTGAATTCAGTATGTCATATTGCCCAGTAGCAAATGCTTTCTGTGATGGTTTAATCTTATATTTCTGCCTTTCCATAGTCAACAGAACTGCCCGTGTAAGGCTTGAAGGTGGTCTAAAAGGGGAAAAGCTGAGAGTCTTTTCCTGTCCCCTCAGTCTTTTCCCCCTTTTCCTTATTGCATTTTCTCTCCCAAGAGTCTGAATTGGTTTCTTCCCAAAGGACGTGTTGTTGTAGGGAGGTTTTTTTTTTGTTGCAGCTGAGCTGATTTTACTAATGGCAAGAAGAGAAACATCCTGTTGAGGTTGAAGGCTCTTTCCATCCATTGTGAACTGTCCTTTGCAAAGAGTGAGGAAGAACTTCCTACGTTTCCTTTGCACACATGCATTTTTTTTTAATATGATGATGCTGTAAACAAGTAATCCCTTCCAAGAGTAAAAGCCTGGTTTTATTTGGATTGTGCTGGGATTCACGGAAGACTGAACAGCATCTGGGGCAATGCAGGCTTCATAGCTGTGTACTGGTTCCAATAGAATAAAGAATGAGGGAAGGAGTGCTTGAGTGGTGGTTTGAAGAAGTGATTTTGTAAACAAAATTTATTTAGGGTGTTTGCTCTTAAAATAGTTTGCTGATAACTGTTGACTGTACTTCACATTGAATTTTAGCAATAGTAAATTGCGTCATAACTTCTTTTTTTTCCTGGCAGACTTCACAAACTGTTTAATATACAGATAGTACAGTAGAAACATTCCATATCCCAAAATCTAGATTTACAGAAAGAGTTTTATAAGTCGTTTGGTGGTTTGTTGTTGTTGGTTGTGGGTTTTGGGGTGTGGGTTTTTTTTTTTTTTTGGTTTTGTTTGTTTGTGTGGTGTGGTTTTGTTTGTTTTCCACCCTCCCCTCCCCGCCCCCCCCCGCCCCCAACCCTGCTAGTTAAAGTTTCTGCCTTCCTAAGCACATTTTGAGTGAAATGATGCCAATATTGGGCGGGGCAAAGGAACTGATTGTTTTTTAACAAGCCTGCCACATTAATGTAGAAAGCAGAGTAGGGTACTTGCTGTGCTGGGACATAATGTTTGAGCATTAACGCTGTCTGTCTGCATAGCCGCATCCCCAAGGGATGCCCCACCTGGGAGGGAGGGTGGGCTCAGCCCTTCTGGGCACTGTGTCCTGCCTGCCTCTGCCATGGCCCTGACACTATGTGCTATCTGAACTACTTATTTTTTCTAGTAAAACACAGTGTTGTTTTGGGGGTGCGCGAGAGACATCCTTTGAGGAATCTTCCTGTAGGAACATTTCTAAATCTGTCCACCTTACAGCTCTGACCCAGATTTTCAGCATACTTGGGTAATACACAAGCACAAAGTATGATCTAAACTCTTGCAGGTCTTTAATTCAGTCTTCTCTTCAATGGCATTGGTGGATTTTCAGTGGTTCAGAAGTTTGTTTGGACGTCTCTTATTAAAGCTGCTTCTGTTTTGCTCAGTGCAGAAACCAGTGGCCTGAATGGTCCTGAACCTGGAAAAGAAGCTTAGTGGTGGTTTTGTCCCTCCCTTCTCACTGTCTTTGAAAACATCTTAATCTTGCTGGTCCTGTAGTTTGTTATTTACTTCTCACAAGCCCTAATGCAGGAGATCAAACAAGTTTTTTTAGTGCTTCGAATGTTGCTGTACGTGTAATCGTATGTGTCAATTGTGTGATGGTTGAAATGGATTTATGGTGTCTTTATTCAGGCTAATTGGTTTTGACGGATTTTAATGTTTTGAATCAAGAGTGGGTAGATGCATATTTGAACAGCTTTTATCTTAGAAACAAGAAAGTTGTCTGAGCTGAAGGCAGAACGTAGTATCTGTGTGAAGAAGAGAGTTTTTCAAGTCTTGTGAAAACAGGCCGAAAAGGTCTGGTGGCACAGCCACCCTGAAACCTTGCAAACATCAGAAAAAATGGTATAAAATCCCTTACTTGTTTGAAAAGGCTAAGAACTGATGGTTTGACATTTAAAACAAGCTTGCATTTAATTCATTCTGCTATACAGTGTGGGAAGAAATGTGTGTTATGGATTCTAAATTTGTCAGGCAAACATATTCTGAAGATTTACCAAGATGGTGAAAGTCACGGATATGGAATCCAGTTCACTGTGAATATGTAAGGTCATGCCTGGTGAAAACAATAACTCTGGTTTTCCTATTAAAAGCTGAGAAATTGCTGTAGAAGAACTAAAATTCTCACAGTGGTTTGCATTTGAAAACCAATAAGGTGAACAGATGTTTGCCAAGGTCAAGAGATGGTGTGCGTGGGGAAATCTGTATGCGTGATGATCTACCAGTGCTTCATGCTCTCTGGAGCCCGGGGTGAGCTCATTGCTGTACTTTACTTCTGAAATGCAGTAAATGTTTTATTATTGTGATTTGACACAGCCGAGTTCGCTTTCCAAAAACTTTTTGTTATGTTGATGTGGATTAAAATGCTTGAGTACTGTCTATATCATGCGAAGAATTACTTGACTTTGTATGCTTTTCATGTTTGAAAAAATAGGATGTTTTATGTAAAAGTATATACATGTTTTTAGGGAAGTAAGCGAGGCTTTGCAGGTGCTGAGCATTCCCGCAGGCAGTGGGTCTGTGCAGAGGTCGGTATGTGAGGCCAAGGGCTCCGTGCTGGAGGCTGCGGGGTCCCCAGGGAGCGTGTCTAGAGGAAAGGACGTGCGTCAAGTCATCGTTCTTAGGGCTTGTCTGAAGCGTTAGCAGTCCTTGGCTGTTATCATACTGTCTCTTAACCTTATTTTATTAATTTAGATTTGATGCTTATTTTCTGCCTTTATGTAACAAAAGAAAATAAAAATATCTGAAACTAAGTATGTGGTGTTCTGATGATAATCTTGGTTACCCTGAAGCAACTTTAGCTCTCCTCATGGTTGTAATAGTGCGAGTAAAAAACAATGCTGGTGTTAATTGATACTATTCCCTATTGCATTAGCAGAGGGAAGACCCACAGAATGTATACTGACTGACCCCAGCGATTGAGGATGAAAGAAAATGTGGCCATGCCAGTGAAATGGAAAGCTGTACTGTTGGTTGGAATGAGCTGAGGGGCTCTTAAAAATTATTCTGTTTTCAAAGTGATGTGGTTGTGGGTGATTTGCTGATATAGAACTATACCATCAATAAAGGCCCATTCTTAACCAGGTACATACTGGGAATGTAATACGAAGTATTGCCTTATTAATAAATCCTCAGTTTTGGGTTCTGCGTTGTGCGAGGTACCTCATCACTGCAGACTGAACATGATGATGAACGCTCAGCTTGGCTGAGCCTGGGTTGAATGCAAGTAAGGTGGCTGCTGTGTCCTCTCATGAGTGTTGCTGAGGCTTCTGGACCCGAACACTGTCCAGCTTCTGTGCTGTTTTAAGCTGAACCCTCCTGACATCTCAGCAAATGTTGGGAAGCTGTGCCTGACTTCCTGAGCTTGTGGGCAGGAAGGCGAGAGCTGGAGGAAAGCTGCTTGCTGATAGCTCGCTGTCAAGCTTGTCTCTTCCTGGAAGGGTGGTGGTTACCACCTGGAAGGAGAAGAACCCTAAGCTCCAATGCAAGTCTCAGACCTTTTCAGCTAGCTTGGGTTGAAAGCACTAAGGAATTCTTGGTCACTTTCTGTATGAAGGTAGTGCTTGAGATGGTCCCAAGGCTGACATTAGACCGCATATTACCATTCTTGGACGTGTCAGCTCTGTGATGTACTTTCAGGTCATCTTTTTACTGTTTTCTCGCTTTCCCCTTGGCATGTGCAAGGAATTCTGCCAAAGTGTTATTGTGGCTGGTATTCAGAGCTGCTGCTTCCAGCAGCTGAACAGGCCTGGAAATGGGAAGGAGAATGAGAAGTGAGTTTTCGTAAGGTGGGAAACAGGAAGGCAACTGTAGACTGCTCTAGAATTTCATAGCCTGTACATAGGATTAGAGCAGAGTTTTGAGGTAATACCCAATGTTAGCTGTATTTTCTACTGTATTTTTAGTGGTACAGTTTCTTTCAGCCTCTCGGTATAACAAGTGAAGTGTAGTTGTATAAGACACGTCAGATTTAAAGGTTTCTTGCCTTGAGATTGAGAGCGTGAAAATGAATGTGCACAACTTTCAGAGAGCACATTGTTCAGAAGGGGGAAAAACCTCCAGAGAAGAGGCTGTGTTGCAGCTTGGGGCAGCTGTTCTGTCAGTGTAGGTCAGAAGCAATTTTTAATATCTGTAAATAAATCCGTGAGGAGAACTGGAAGAGAAATGATCTGTTATGTTGCAGCTCCATAGTGTTTGGATCATGGATAGCTTGTGTAGAGCTTGTGCTGCTACATCTAGTACTCTGGTCATATTCCTGGTGAGGAATCAGCATCCCTGCTTAGAGTCCTTAGGCACCACATCAAGTGAAAGAAAATAAATGTTATTTCTGCTTTCAATGCACGTTGTGACCTAGCTAGTCTTAAATAAAAGTTGACAGCCATCGTGCTTGTTTCTCTATTAGTGAACAGAAATAAGGTTCCCTGTACTCCCCTTACTAGGCATCATTAGTGCTCAGTGGGACTTTTTGTAGTAGAGCTTCAGGGTCAGTAACCAAATACAGATTTTTTTTTTTTTTCTTTTTTTGCTTCTTCTCTGTGGTTGGAGCATGTGTGATATCTTTCATGGTATAACTCGTTCTTTCTACATCTCAATAAAACAACAAGCAGGAGGTGGGAAAGCATAGTATTGTTTCTTTCTTTGTGATGATGGTTATCAGGATGCTATAGGTGATGAGTTTTAAAAAGCAACATATTGTATTAATCTTCCAGATTATTCATTAAAAAAGACAAAAAGTCTCCACAAGCCACTGTTTGAAGGATATATCGGTTCAAAATAGCAATAATATAGTGGGGGTATTGAAAAAGGAGCATTTTTTGGTTTGAAGCATGTGGTTCCAATGTGATTAAAAAAAACGGAGATTTTTTTTTTCCCTTAGGAGAGGGCTAATGCTTTGGTTTTTTTATACTTAATGATCTGTGGTGATTTTAGTCTACTTATTGCTAAGGAAACAGCACTTCATCTTTATTATGTCCTCTTATTTGGATCGGTTCTCTCATATCTGATAACAATGGTTAACGATGAATAATCTCATTTATCTGCATCATTTGAGGATCTGAAAGTGCCTCGAAGTTCGTCTTAACCTCTTTCATAAAAGTCTGTTAAATTCAATTAGTATGAATTTGAAACAGTCTTTTTAAGGATGCTCCTTTTGAATGCAATACTTCTCTGGAGCCTCAGCATCAAATGCATGTGAGCATCTCCTCTTCTCACTCTTGTCAAGATTGAGAGCAGCTGCTGTTAGTGACTGGACCTAGCAGAGGACTCTGGGAGTCCTTAGCATAGTTAAAAAACCAAAACTGAACAAAACATAAAACCCACCAAAACAAACAAAACAAAACACCCCCCCTCTCCGCCCCCCCCCAACACCACCACCACCCAAACTCCCATTCTGAATTTTGGCATCTATTTCACCTCTTCAATCAGTTGCTTTCAGACAAGGCTAGAGAAAGTAAGACGTTTGTGCATGCACCGTAATAACAGTCTTCTCATGGAAGAGCAAGAGCTGTCAGGCAAATTTTTTCTCGTGTTTCAAAGTTTTGCATAACTAAACTCGCGTGAGGCCAGACTTTCTTTCTGAAGTGCTACATGATTATTATGAAAAAAATCATGACACTGTTTAAATTTTTGTAATGAAAACCTGTACTGAACACAGAGTAGCTGCTCAAAAAAAAGAGCAGCTGGGTGCACAGTGATGGAGAAGAAATCTTGTGTCTAGTGGGATAGTAGGGTTTGGGGTGGGTTTTTTTCCTTATCTTTTTTAGTAGCAGGTGACTTAAGTACCCTGAAATCAGATCCAGGGCAGGATCCGTTTCAGCATGGGATGTCTAGTAATGCTGTACTAATTCCCTTCCCAACACAGTATTGATGTTATGGAGAGGTAGAATTTAATACATTTTTAGGGAGGAAGGATTGGACCTTAATTGAACTCAGAATGAATCGAAATCTGTCAACCATCTATTTGACTCTGTCGTGTGGCAACTAGTATCAGGCTTCTTTACATCCAGGTAATTTGCTGTGTTATTTAATCCTAGGGCTGACAGAGTAATTCCTTCAGGCTTGCTCATATTGGTGTTTTTGTGAGCTAAAAAAAGGTTTGTCTAATTAGAGATGTGTTGGCATCTTGGGTAGCACAACTAATGTCTCAGGAAGGATCTTATGTACGTGCTCTTCCTTGTAGCAGTCAATGAGTCCTCAGCTTGCCAGATGCTAATGGTTAAAGTCAGTGAATGCCAGAAATATTTTGTTAACTCATCTTCACGTTGTTCGTGGAATGAAATTGGGGAAATTGTTATTTTTATTAATAAAATAATTTTAGTAAGCCAACCAGTTGGACAACTTTCAGAGAAGACTAAGAGGCACAGAGAATAGTTCTGCATGAAATGAAGATGAAGACCTTTGAGGTATGGAATGCTATAACAGTGCAAAATAGCTGAAACGCTTCGTTTTAAAACTAGTGAGTTACATCAGACTTCTCACATGGCTCTGTTCAGATGTTTGTGGTTCAGCGAAATGGCAGCAGAGGAGGATGCCATTCTGCATCGTTTGAAGCATAACATAAGCAAGGTGGTCCGTGGAGCAGTTGCTTTAGCAGCGTAGGTTGTGCCTCTGTGTTGAGCGCGGATAACGAACTGTGTGGAAAATAAATAACAAGGATAAAATGTCAGCCTCAGAGCTTCCTTTGAAATTGAGTTGATGCAGGATGGAGGTCCTGTTTCAGAAGCAAAATTTCAGCTCTTCTGGCCGTGGTGAGCAGATGGGTTGCAGCTTCTGTTCCTTCTTAGAGCAGCTTGCAAAGTGCACTGTGTATTTCTTCCACTACAGTAATAATACTGTAGGCTTGGAGTAATTAGTTTAGTGTTGTCTTTTTATGGTAGGAGAACCTGTAAGTCTACAGGATTTTCCAAATCTGGTATCTATTTTTAGGGAAGTTTGTTTCAAGAAAGCTCAGGTGCCTTGTATACTTTAGCTTACTTTGTCTAATTGCTATATTGTCAAAAACAGAGGATGTTAGTACTGTGTAATAAATCAGTCATGTAAGAGTCATGCTTGGAAGTGCGATGTGCGTGTTGTGATTTTCATACTGTTCTTAAAAATTTGTTGTTGTTATTTATTTATTTAGAAAGTCACAAATCCAAACATTTAAACAGTGGTGTTTGTCATATTGTCGTGTGTTTTGGGACTGTACTGTAAACAATGTCTGCTGATTTGTCCATAAGAGCATCCCATATAGGATCTAAAAAGAATAAAAACAGTACTGAAACAGTAATTTAAATAACTTGTTTCCTTCCTTTCTTCCTTCTTCAAAATGCTTCTAAATGAAAGATCTAGTTCTGTGAGAGATTGAGTATGAATAAATTTTATGCAATGGAGGTAAGATGTAAGCATCCCTCAAATGGAATAGCATCCTCTTACAAACTGTCCTTTTGCAGCCCACTTTTAGCAGGAAAAGTTGAAAAAATAAAAAACATTAAAAAGGAGTGAATATATTATACAGAAGAATTCTTCTTCCATGAGGTGTTTAAGAGAATGAGGTGCTGGAAATGTGACAAATGAGATGTGAAGCTGTCGTAAAGTCAGCAGCTACTTCAAATGAATTCCTGAAAACTGAAGACTGCTATTCTGTTTAAAAATAAAGTCAACAAATTACAGAGCACTGACATTTGAGTAATATAGTTCATTTCAGAAACTGACATTGCTCAAATGTTAACCTGTTTATCAGATTTGTTGAACTAGGATTGTTCCTCAATTTTTGATTTGACAGATATAATTTAAGTTTGTTTCATGGTATGGAGTTGGGCTCTGCATATAGTAGTTTTCACGTCCTTCCCAGGTACACATGCATGGAAATAGGTTTAAAATATATCTTACAACAACTCGAGGTACCTTTTTTTTTCAAGGAAAAAGTGCTTTAGTGTAAATGAAAACTAGATCTTATTTAGGGCTATTTTGTGTACTTTACCTTGTAGTTTCAATTTTACAGGAGCGAGTTTCAGGGGTATAATAAGAACCAAAAAGTTACTACTGAGCTTGGAACAGTTCTGTAGTCTGTGTTGCTGTGGAATACACTCTTTGTTAAACTTCATGTATTTATTTAAGATAAAATAAGCAATGGTGGTTCTGAGCATTGGAATAGAAAATAGTATTCTGAAATTACATGGATTACAATGAATGTATTTCAGTGCAAAACTTTAATTTGATGCTGTAAAACAGTGTCTTATGTTTGTTTTGGGGTAATGAAAGGCTTCCAGGTGATGAGATTTAAATGCAGTATCATAGCATTTCTGCCCGTGTAGGTATACCAAAATAAATTATAACACTTGTCATATTTATCGCTATCATCAAACACTTCTCTCATCAAACTTGCACACCTGCTCGGTTGCATCCTTTTTTTTCTTTTTTGCCAAATGAGACAGGATATCTAATGCTGATAGGAATTTTCTTGTTGTTTGTAGTTTACCCTGCTGCTATTAGTCAACACATTATATAGCCATGTAAGTGACCAAAGACTGTTTCAAAATCTAAATGAACAGCTTGACAGCAAGACTGGCTTTTTTTTTTTTTTCCTACTTCCACCATCTTAATGCACTTTTTATTCAGCTTGTAAAATCTTGATTTCCCCCTGCCTCCCCCCCCGCCTCCACCTTGTTAAGTGTTAGTTGGTGCTGCACTAGATTTAATAGTTCCTGAAAGTAATTCCAGTCATGGATAATTTCGCTCAGCCCACTTGTTGACATTCTTCTTCCTGCCCAAGCAGCAGTTTTTATACTGAAATGTGACTAAACCATGCGGAAGTATGTTCAGGCTGGTGTCACCTGGTAGGAATGAAGGTTTCCAGTTACTGTTATATTGATGGCTAACTGCAAAATCCATAAATTTGACTATGGGCTCTTAAGTAATTCCAAAAGAGACCTGGTTGGGTCTATCTGTGGTGTGCCCCTTTCCCTCATTGTCCCCCCACCTTTGGTGATGTCTGTCATTGGGCACATCAGACGGCTTGTGCTTGTGGTCTGGCTGTGACCAAAGTTAGGTAGGCGTTAGAGTAGAGTAGAATATTTTGGTTGGAAGGGGACTGCAATGATCACCTATTCCAACTGCCTAACCAATTCTGGGCTCACCAAAAGTCAATGTGTGTTGTTAAGGACGTTGTCCAAATGTTTCTTAAACACTGATAGGCCTGGCAGATTGACAACCTCTCTGGGAAGCTGTTCCAGTGTTTGACCACCCTCTTGGTAAAGAAATGCGTCCTAATGTCCAATCTAAATGTACCCTGGCACAGCTTTGAACCATTCCTTCGTGTCCTGTCACTGCATACCAGGGAGAAGAGCTCAGCTCCTCCCTCTCCAGGTTCCCTCCTCAGGAAGATGTACAGAGCAATGCGGTCACCTCTCAACCTCTTCTCCAAACTAGACAAACCCAGAATCCTCAGCTGCTTTTCATGGGTCATGCCTTCCAGTCCTTTAGTCAGCTTTGTTGCCCTCCTCCGGATACATTCAAGGACCTTCACATCCTTCTTAAATTAAGGTGCTCAATTTGAAGGTTAAGGGAGTGTGGGTTTTAGGGCTTTTTGGAAGCAGCTGTGTTGCTGGTAGGGGGCTCTCTAGTGTTGGCGGTGGGTGGGAAACTCTTGACCCTGCACTTAGTTGTAGGCAAATGTCTTTTTATTATGTTCCTGGAGCTGACACAAAAATCTACCTTACCTGACTTGCTGGGAATACTGCCCACCCACCCCCCTTCCCCTGATACTTTCCTCACATTTATGACCATGTTCAGAGATGTTGATTTTTGTAGGTGAACTTTAGTTTTTAGTTTCTCTCACAGGAGCATGCAAATGTTGGTGTGGCAAAGCTGGGCAGGCCCTGCACATGAGCCAGGCTTTTGCTGGCCGCCCTCTGTGCTTGTCTGTTTTTCCAGGGGCCCTCATTGGGGAAATCCCTCCTGTCTTGGGCGAGTGTTCGCGCATGTGTGTGTGTGCAGGTCTGTTCTTCATTACAGATATGACAGCGAAATTTCTGCTGAAGTCTTGCAAATATCTCTGCTAAGCACTTGGTTGCTGGGTCGCTAGGCCCTTTGGGGAGGGGAGCGCTTACCTCCCGGTTGCTCCGAGAGACAGCCGTGTAAAATCAGTGCTTAATCCTGGCCAAGTTTTGGTTTGGTTTTGATACCTTTGGCTTAAATAGGTTATAGCGCAAAATAAATAGGGCGAAATAAACATATCTGATCTTCCAGAAGCTTTTCAGCGGAGGCTCTTACTCAGCCAAATTTCAGGTGCCTCCTAGTTCACCTGAGTGCTTGAGCTTCTCTGTAGCTAATGGCTTTTTGTAAAGGAGATGCGGGTCTTCCCAGGGTTTTTTGTAGTTTAGAGATGTGGCCCTTTTTGTTACTGTTTGCCATATACATTTTTCTTTCAGGAGGAAGCAGCTGTACCAAGCAGTTTAGCGAGCAATCCGTAAAATATTTTTTGGCCTATTTCTGCAGGCTGTTGACAACAATAATTGCTGCTGTTGTTTCTATATTAACATTATATTATAAAGCATTGTTTCTAAATTATTCATGTTGATTTTGCCAACCTCTTACTCTTGTGACACTGTTTAAGAAGTTGGGAGATGGAGAATTTTCTTTGGTTTTGACAGACAGCCATCTTAAAGTTGTGGGGAGACAGTAATTTGGTATTTCATCCCTTTTAATTTTTGTGCTTTATTCTTTTTTTCCCTGATTGCATTTACAAGAAAGGAAGAGATTTTTTTCATTGTTTATCCACCTGTAAAGCATTTGTGGTCTGCGTAGATACCTAATAGAACTAGGAGGAGAACGAGTGTTTTATGGCTTAAATAGGAAGTCTGGCAGTCTGTATTCTGTTACAGTCTGCTGTAAGGTCAATGGTTAACCAACGGGCAAGAAGCCATGGATTTGTCTGGTGACACGAGTGTATATTAGCATGGCATTTGCCCAGTTTGAACCACAGACTTACGCAATTGAGCAGTGATCTTCACTTGTAGGGTTCAGCAGACCAAAGATAGTCCAGTGGAAGAAACTCGATCTTTCCAGGGGGAATAAGAAGGTTATCTCATGTTTTGATCACTAAATGTGTAAGGCCAAGCAGAAAGTCCTTTTTACACTCATGTTATTTTTACCTCTGTTCTTTTTTTGGAGAAAAGATCTATGAGCAGCCTCACTTCAAAAATAGAATTTATTTGATTTTGTTAATAGTCCTAGAGGAAGCAAACTGATTTGCATGCAAATCAGTACTGCTTTAGTTAACAAGAAACCTCAAATATCAACCTGAATGAGGTATAAAAGTTTGGAGGAAACACAGGCATGGGTGGGAAGGGTGGCATGTTACTTGGCTGTGTTTAATTCTTCACAATATTTGAAACCGCATTTGATTGTCAGCAGAAGTTGTTAAACCTTAAAACTGTTGCCATTGACTTGGTTGAAGAGCAGGAACTAGTGTTAGTGTAAAAAATGGAAAGTAGGGAGGGATTACTTTAATCATCTCCTAAAATAAAATGAGCATTTGTTGTTCTTGAGTAAGTTGTAGATATGGAGGCGGTTAGTGAATGTCCTCTCCTTGAAAATAATTGCGGATGAAGCCATTAATACAAATTAAATGCACTTTGAAGGCATCTGAAAGTGGCTTCAGGTTGGTGTTTGCAGAATAAAACAACCTACATCATAGAAGCCACCTTAGGGACCTCTGAGGAATGTTTTTTGATGCTTCAGCATTTAATAATAGCACACATAAGGTCTGATGCTTATTTTTGTATTAAGTTGTAGTCTTTAATTATAAGTTAATAGCAGAGCTATCTGGAGTGAGGTGTTAACTTTTGTCCCGTGATGAGAAACCTTTTGAGGGTAAAACCTTGCAGCCTATGTGAACAAAGCCAGCCCTTGTTGTTGAAATAGGGATTATGAAGAACTATTAGCAAATACGCTAATTACTTTTGTAACTGCAGAAAGCAATGACAGAGTGTGTGGATGAGGAGAGGGCTGCACTTTCTGTCTTAAATAATGGTGTTTGATAGGAAAAAGTCTTTTGATGTTAAGATTAAATGATAATGAGCTAAAAAACTCCAAACATTTTTTTTGTTAAGTTGAAGTATTCCTTTTTTTTTAATTAGATAAACTTCTTTTGGTCTTCTGCTATGAAAATCCTTTTTGAGTGTCTCCAAAACCATGTGAATGGCATCCAGCATGGCGTGTGGACATGGAGTGCATGGATGCACTAAAGACCCTTTGCACCTCTCCTCAAATAGATGTGTTAAATTACCAGGGCTGGAAGAAGGGAAAGCAGAGGCATCTCTGTACTGCATCTTAACATGGGAAGGAAACAGTTTCCCTTTGTCTTAGTCTTTTAATGCTTGTGTAACTTTTTTTTTTTCTTTATTTTGTATCGACATTTTGACATCAAATAAATGCTTGGAATGACTGACTGTTTTACCTCTCAGAACAACAGAAAAATAACATGAAATGCCAATTTTCAAAGGCAGGCTCCAGTAATTAAATAACGTCATTCAGGTGGCTTTGCCAGGACTTGCCTTGTTTTGTCCTGCTTTGACTAGGTTTGTAAATATTTCTTTGACACAATCTGATAGGGAAACAGCTGGATTATGTCCCTCTTCTTTCCTTATCCAAAGCAGCTATAACCAATAGGCTGACATATACCCGATGGGCTGCTCTTATGGAGTTGTCTTCTAATCTGAATCTTCAGTATTGATTGGATTTTCTTTTTTTTTTTTTTTTTTAGTATCTCCAACTAAAGTATGAGTCCTTGCTGTGCTTTCTCTTTGAGAGTAGGCAAAATACTGAAAGCCTATGCTAGAAAGGTATATTAAATGTATTTACTGTCAAATAATATTTTAAGCACTTCAACAGTTAGCAGCTCAAGAAGGAAACGTGGCAGGGGAGCACATGGGAAGATACAATGTGAGATGAATTGTCTTGGGACTGGCAGATGGGTCTCTGAATTGCTGAAATTCTGTAAGAGAGAACCTGCCATCAGCATTGAGCATTACCACTACCTTGCACATCCTATCCTTTCTTTCAGAACTTGTACCTTTACTACACTTTTGAAAGTTAATAATTAAAAAAAATATGTAACAATTGAATATTTTGCTTTCTAGATAAAAAAATGTCAGGTTGGTGCTTGAACATCTTGTGACATTAGACTAATGATTTATACAGAACTCTAAACAGTGCATGATTGATTGAGGTAATTTTTTTCAGAATAGTTGCCATTTGCAAATATGAGTAGTGCTTTATTTGATCTTTGAAAACTGGATGTACTGTGAAAGTTAGCTTGAGACGGCATGCTAATTGGTCTAACTTATTTAATGATTTGCCAGGAGGCAGGAAAAAAAGCACGTGCTACTTCTTCGAGGTCACATGCAAAGTGGGCTCAACAATATGTGATTACAATTTCATTAATGTGCTTGGAGTTTTTACTTTTGCAGAATACTAATAGAGCAAATAATGCTGTTAATGTAGTTTGTGTTCTGAGAGTTATTCTTTGGGAAACTAATCTGCCCAAGAGCTTTAGGATTAGTGAAGGAGAGCTTTGCCACTACAGGCATTATTGTAGCAAACTGGACTGCAGCTTTATGTTATTCAGCATTACTGTATAGAAGCTACTTATCTGTGTAGATTTGGATTCTAGACTATTTAGTTACACTGTAATGCAGATAATTTTGGGAATGAATGTAAATTAACTAAACCATTGGCTGTGAAGGAAACCTGGATGAAACATAAAATTCTTCACTTGTATTTTAGCTGGATATACCTTTGATGTGACAAGGGATTCATTAATTCATGTTTTTTAAATGTCATGACAGCATGTATGGGACAAATCACTTCTCACCTCATCTAGTTTTACTCCCATTTCACTCTCCTGCCTTTTTTTGAGTTGTTTTAATCTCTTAAGTGTATGTGTTTTAAAAGAAGTCCTACTTTCCCCACCCACCCCTCGAAATAGTGCTGTTCAGTCTGCTTTGTATTGGAACTGCTGTCGGATATCTCTGTTAAAATCAATAGTTCATTAGGTTTTATGTTATCAGTAACTTGCACAGACTAGAGACACTTGCGAAATCAGTTATCTTAGCTAAGTTTAGCCTTTTATTTTTGGCTTTGCTGTGATAGTGAAGCATCGTCACAATGCAGTCCCTGGGGAGAAAACCAGACTGCGTTTCTTCCCAAAGTGCCGTGATGCTTGAAGTCTTCAAGACAAACTGGATGGGGAAGGAGAGGGTCTGAAGAGAGAGTTGTTTCTTTCTGTTGGTGTGATATGCAATACATAAGTGATGTGTTTAGTCTCTCACCTGGAGATCTCAAGATAGACTCAGCAGCGCTTTCCAGCACACTTTTCATTGCCTGGAAGGCTTTTCTAGCACGGTCCCAGTGAAAATATAGTTGTGCTGGGTGAAGCTTGGTCTTCAAATGGCAGCATAGCCTAGCTGTACAATAAGTATATCAGCTGGAAAAGTGTTTAATGTTTAGTCCTCTGTGCTGTTAACTTTGGGAGGGGCAAAAGTCCACGGCAGAGGCTGGAAGATATATGTAAACCCGTAAGACATGCAGGGCAGCGTGTTGGAGGTGAACACTTCCAAATGTTTGCATGAGAGGTGAAATGGTATGCAGGAATTTTGTTAGATTCTCCCTTGTTCACTGGGTCTTGTGCTTTTTCCTACCAATAGATGCCGTGCTGAACACGTGAGCAAAATTACAGTGCAAGACTGGCAGTTGGCATGCAGGCCTTAGCAGCTCAGGATTATTTGTCATAATGAAGTTTTAAAAACATAAGGAGCTGCTGAGGTGTTTACAAAAATGAGGTTTGTGGAGGTTAGAGAGGAGGTGCAGGCAGTAAGTGCTGGAGACCCCTGCCAGTGCCAGTCCAGACCAGAGGGGCTTGAGAGGATTCATGTAGCTGTTTTTCTCCCCTCATATCAATCAGCCTTACAAAACTAAATGACAACAATGCTCTCTTGAATTAATTGCTTAACTTACTGTTATTAATTTAGGAATGTGTCCTGGATTAAAATAGATCACCAAAAAATCAAGGCTATGAAGACTGATCTCTTCCAGGCACTTTTTTGGCAGGCACTTCGGGAATGCTCTTGTGTTGAGTGGGGAAGAGAGTTGGGAAGAAACCAGAAAACATACCATCAGAAATATTATTCTTAATTATCTCTCTGTTGTTTAGCATAATTAGTTATTTTGGACCAAGAATGGATTTTTAGCTTTATGGATTTGAGCTTTTTCTGTGAATTTTGCTGTAATCTGAATGACTGCAGAGGAAAACAGTATGTAGAAGCGTGCAATATATAGCTGAAGGCAGTAGCTGCAGATTTTCGCCAGTGATCCGAAATTTGTGTTTTCCTTTTTTTCGTGTTAGAATCACTGTCAGTCACTGTGTTTGACATGTTCACTCTCGGGAAAATAGAAGTAACAATGCTGTGAAGCATATGCTTGCACAATGGAGTAAAGGGAAGTCTTTTAGTCATACACTCATATACATACATAGGAGTATCTTGCTCAGGTGTTGTCAAAAGGCTCAGCAGAAGCTCTAAATCTAGGATAGGTAAGGCCAAGGTCAGATCTAGTAACGCCTTCCTCCTTTGCCCTTGCATCAAAGAATGCTCCTGGGCTTGACTGTTGTGTTTTGACCATCATCTTTGCAAAAAAGCCTCTTATCAATGTCAGCTATTTCTGTGGATTTTGCAGCAAGAGTAATTTCTTGACAAGCAGGAAGCTGCCGGTTTTCAGTCAGAAGAAAGTGCCATAGCAGACCAACTTCTGCTATCTGATATTTCATTTCTGAAGACCATAAGAAATCTTGGATTAGAGATGTATGTTACCTATTGAAAGAGCAGGGAGATGGCACAAAGCCTGTCTCAACAATGAGTCTGTTCTCCTGTTAAAACTTTGCAATGTTACTGCAACTTTCACAGGTACCTTGCTGAAAATGCAATGTATAAAATTGCTGCTTGTTACTCAAGGTGAGAGGCTTTTAGTTTAAACACCAGGGCTACACAGTAGTAGCAAGTGTTTACCTTCCGATATTAAATGATTTAATGAGTCTTTAAAACAAAAGCAAAAAACCTAACATATTTTAAAAGGTATTATTTCCACTCCAACTGTTTACAAAAAGCTATTTTGAAAGCTCAGTGTTGCATCTTAGCTGGAGATGTAACAGACAAATCCATTAACCTACTATCCTTGCTTTAAGGACACTCTTAACAGAGTCCAACTTGGGAAACGGAGTATTTGAATTATTCGTGATCATGATGTAAATGCTTTACTTCTGCTTACAGTGTCTTTAAATTGCTCCGGTATTTCTTTATGATCAGAAACATTTAGCTGTCCTAATCAATAAGATGAAGTGCTGTGCTGAGCAGTTCATTAGCATGGTCCTTTCAGCTCCATGTATAGAAAGCTAAATGTGATCATGGCTTGCTCTGGTAATCTCATTAATCTGGAGATGTTATGTCTTTTCTGAAGGGAATGAGATTTTAAGTAAAGAGTCATAGGTTGTCATGTTGCTAGGGTTGAATAGATGGCATTCCAAGTAAACGGCCGTGTATTTTTCCCCAACTTCAGCTGTCTTCCTAGCCAAGGCAAAAAATACTAAAAAGCTCCCTATTACAAAGCCACAACGCCAGGTCTCTGTAAATTACCAACTTAAATTTTTGAGTGAAAAAAAATTAAAATCTGCCACAGTATGACTGCTGTGTGCTTTATTAATTCAATAGAGATCCCAGTTGGAAGAGCTGACTGTGAATAGAGTTCAGATTCACACATGTCACCTGTGGAATGAGTCGCTTCTGTTTTTATTGAAATTTTGATAGGGCTGTGTTGCATCAATAAAGAAAAAATATCATTAATTTGGAGGATTTTTTTGCAAGTATTTGGTATGGATCTGTCACGTTTGGGGTGCTCACCAGAGTTTCTGAAGATATTAGAAGGAGTAAGCATGTGATAGTTCTACTGATCAAGGCAAGGTGGACCAGGTGTCATCCCAGTTATTGGAAAATTCTCTAATTAGCCAACGAAAGGAGAGTGATGGTTAACTGTTAAATTGTACAGAACTTATTAGTTTCACAAGGGAAATTGACATAGTAGAGGGGAATCTGCCAGTAGAAGTGTTCCTGCTTTATTTAAGTTAAATTGTGATAACATGTTAACATCTTAAAGAAGGCAGGGAAACAAGTGTTCTTTCCTTTTCTTAAAAAAAAAAAAAACAAACACCAAACACAAACAACAACCAAACAAACCAAAACACCAAACCAAACCAAAAAAACACAAAAGAAAAAAAAAGAAATACTTGTTTTGATTGTTGTGTTTTACCTTAAAGTGCTGAGCTAATGTGTTAGGATAGTTAGATGTTAACTCCTACAATCTTTCTTGGTGTGATTTTTTTTTTTTTTTTTTTTTTAATTACTGTAGGCATATAAAATTCACGAAGTTTTTTTGTGTTTAAACACAGAGTGGAGGAGCTAAGATATGAGGTTTACGTACCTCTTGTAACACAGTAATTCTGTTTCTTCAGTTTTTCATGAATTTTTAAAATGTTGTTAATTTTCCCCTTGAGAAGCCTTAAAAGTAGATATTTAAACATAATTGCATGCTCTCCTGTACCTCGAATGCAACAGGCTCGCCTTTGGAGTGTGAGGAGCAGTGGAGAACCATTGACTACTCTTGAGGAACCCAACCCAAAGAGGAGACTTATCTTTGCCTTTTGTTGCTCAGGTGGCAAAACTGAAGCGGGTACCTTCAGCTTCCACCTTCGGATGTTGGCGCCCTCAGGGGGCAGAGGGCTCAAAGAGAGAGCTCTTGGTTTGCCTTGGTGATGTGGTCCCACAGAAGGGATTGAAACCCGTAGAATCATGGAATCATTTTGGTTGGAAAATACCTTTAAGATCATCGAGTCCAACCGTAAACCTAACACTGCGAAGTCCACCTCTAAACCATGTCCCTAAGAACCTCATCTACACACTGTTTTTTGAACGCCTTCAGGGATGGCGACTCAACCCCTTCCCTGGGCAGCCTGTTCCAGTGCTTGACAACCCTTTCCATGAAGAAATTTTTTGTATTGAGGTTTGCGTGGAAGGAAGGTTGCGTTGGTTTATCAATGCAGGTAGGAAGCTCAGAGACGTTTCGGAATCGCTTTCAACTGGGAAATTGAGGGCAGCTCTGATGTTTGGCTCCATATCCCAGGAGCACTGGGGTGTTCCAAGGTGTGTGGGGTGTCCTGGGCAGCCTGCCTGCGGGAGGCGAGGAGGAGCCCTGCGGGCAGCTTGTGCTAAGCCTGAGCATCTTCATGCTTGGTCGGGTACAGTGTGTTCTGTAGTACCTTGCTGTGAGCTGGACCTTTAGCAATCCCACTGGGACACCACCCCAGCCACTGCATTTTAAGGTTCAGTCAAAACAAAGCTTAGGTGGAAGCTGCTGCTTTTAACCTGCCGTCTTTATAAGGCATGATGAAATACAGCCTGTGTGCTCAGCATCTAAATGAACTGGAGAGGGTCTTGAGAAAAGATACATTGTGGGTAGATTTTGGTTTGGTTGGTTGTTGTTGGTTTTTGTTTTCATGGTGGTTTTGGTTTTTTTTTTTTTTTTTTGGAAACTCTTGAGGAAAACATGTTACTTGATTGTTAGTGAACCACTTTCCCTCAGTATACCAAGTATGTTCAGAAAATTAAATTTCTGAAATTGCACCCTAAGTATGCTTGTTGTTCTGTGTTTAGCCCAAGTTGATAAGAAGACAGTTCTGGGCCACAAAACAGTTTGCCTACAGCTTTACACTCTGTATTATACTATCACATGCCTGGATTTCTATGAAGACCACATTTAATGTTTTTCAAATCTTCCTGAATCAGTTTCAGCCTTTGCTACCATGGGTGGGTGAGCACAGTTTGCTTCAGGTTTACTTTAGCTATTCCTGCTTTGGATGGACTGAATTGTCAGGTGTGAAATTAATTTTTTTTTTTTTTCTTCCAGGTGCCTGCTGATGGAAATGCTGGGTTGCTGGCGGAGCCTCAAATTGCCATGTTCTGTGGGAAACTCAACATGCACATGAACGTTCAGAACGGAAAATGGGAATCAGACCCCTCTGGCACCAAGACATGCATCGGGACGAAGGAAGGGATTCTCCAGTACTGCCAAGAGGTAAGTCCCGTCCTTAGAAACAGCTGTGGTGGCTCTTCTGAAGCAGCAAAGTGCAGGTGCATGCTGGAGAACTCTGAGTCTGTATGGACCTTCCTCTTTTTTTTTTTTTTTTTTTTTTTTTTAAATTCTTTTGTCTTCTGCTCTGTTGTCGTTTTTAAAGAGGTTCTCTGCAGAGCCTGTTAAAACAGCTTCAAAACCTGGTTGCTCAGGGTCACTGAGGATATTGGACAATTTTGTCCCTCTGTGTTCTGCCCTTGGGATAATTTTGTATCATAAATGCACTATGAACTTATTGCTTATGAAGTATTTTTAATGAAGCTGATGTGACATTATTTTAAATGCCCTTGTTCTTTCTGGGCTGATCTTAAAAGAGTCTGCTGTAACACATCTTCTGTCATCCTAAAATGATACTGAGATATACTGGGTCAGTCTGGAGTTATTGGTCTCTGCTGCACACTGAACCATTCAGAGTTTCTTAATGGAAAAAGCTTGCCCTACAGATGAAGTCACAATGACTGATTTCATATTTGAGAGCAGAAACTTATAATCCAGTCACTTGTGACCTAAGAACAGATTTGAGACCTAATTTCCTTTTGTCTCCATGCTGTGATAGCATGATAACCTTGTGCCATTGTGTGACAATTTGAAAAGAAAATAGGGATTTCATGCCATGAAACAAAAGGGCACGGCTTGAGTAGCTTTAGTCCTTATGTCTTTCTATACCATCTCTGCGTTTTTTTTAAAGCAGAGGCTATTATTGCTTATTGCCATAGCAGTAGTTGTCTTACTTCCTAAATATCAAACCAATTCCTGTGAAAATGCCTCTTTAGAAAGTAAGATAATTGACTCTTCAGATCTCTGCTCTATTAGCATCTTCATTTCTGTCTTTCCACCCACGGATTGTTCCTTCTGTTTCCTGCAGTGTTTTGTTCCTTTTTTTCCTGAATTTGGGCTTTATGGTCTAGAATATTAACTTTAAGGATGAACTTCTAATGGCTACTAAAATTGATTCTTCACCAGTAGCTTTGTCTTCTAACTAGAAGTATTACTTTGTGAAATTATTCGTATTTTTGTTTACCAAAAATATCAAACCTAGCCTCCTAGTAAGGTTTTAGAGGTTTCCTCTGGTTTTCCATTGTCTCCTTTGAATTATGTAAATAAAGCTGATTTATGCATGATGATATTATTGGAGGAAGGAATAAGGAGATGAACTTAATAATGAATAAAAGTCTACAACACGAGAACTCTTTCTAAATTTATAGAAAGAAATACTTGAATTTATAGGAAGTAAGAGTAGAAAGCTTCACTTGTTCTAAGGCATGAATAGCTCAGGTTGGCAGTTTGGTTACAAATGCTGTAGGTAGGGAAGGATTCCAGAACAAAGACTCAGAGCTGCAAATATCAGCTGAATGCCAGGTGATTTTGGAATTTTAGGTGGCATCTTACCAAAAAAAAAAAAAAAAAATCCCTCTTAAAAATAAAGCGAAGAGGAAAGCAAAAGCAGTCAGAGTATAGGAGCTGTATATTGTTAGATGACAAATAATGTGGAAAGCTGTGGCTGCACGTAAGGTAAGTTCTTTGCCATGAGAGAGGCCATGTGGTGGCACAGGCTCCACAGGCTGTGGAGCCTCCATCCCTGCAGACTGGGAGAACTTAACTGGGCAAGAGCCCCAGCAACTTGGTCTGGCTTAGATGTGAGCCCTGGCTGGAACAGAGGAAGGTCTAGATGACCTCTGTAGCTCCTGTTTTAGCCTGATTTATTTATTTATTTTTTTTTCCTTATGTCTGAAACTTTCTCCTGACTGGAGAAGCAGAGAAGAGACCACCTGTTACTTGGGTTTTTAAGGATAAGTATTTAAACTCCAGTGTCGCGGTAGCCTTGATTTGTGTGTGTTGACAGTTCATTAGCTTCATATTAGGTGATCTTGTCACAATTTTACAGTGTCACTTCAGCTGCAGTTACAAGCGTATTGTAGGGGGTTCTGCACTATCGTGGGGCAAGGTGCTCGTGGGTCTGCTCCCTAAAAGTAGGATGGGCATCTTACTGGTTTTAGTAAATCTATGTCACTGTGGATTTGGAATTAAGCAGCGTGCTCTCATTAACTTCAAGTGAGCAATTCTGCTGTGGGAGTCTGGCTAAAAACCTTTTTCCTTGCTGTGCTCACCAGTAGGCTTATCTGTTTGTGGGAAACTGCCAATCTCCTGGCTGTCATGCCCCATCCTTTCCCCCCACACACCAGTACAGCTGGCTGTAGGACACTGGTGGAGAAGGGACAAGCTGGTCTGGGGTCATAGAGTACATGGCAGCACCATGGCTTTCTGTCAGCAGCTTGTTTGGGGGTGGGGAGGAATCATGTGAACCCCTATTTTTTTCATACTGGTAATAAATTCAGAAATAGATAGCAAATATTAGGATGGTCAGATCTGCTGACAGCAAGTTAAAAACAAACAAAAAAGGTGTGACATGGAAGTTGATACAGCCTGGTAGGGTGGAAAGAAGGTCCCAGTTCAGTACAGCTCTTCCCCATAGCCTTCCTTGTGCCCGGGCCTGTAGCATGATCGGCTTTGGCCAGGAAAGGGCACTACCGCTTTGCTTCTGTGGCCTTTCCATGGCCTGACGAGAGAAACAGAAGAGTCAGATAAAAAGCACCCACTTCTCTACAAATTCATTTATTTAATGCCAGTAAATTATTTAAATTATTTTAAATTATTTAGTAAATTATTTAGTGCCAATAAATGCAACTCAAAATGGTTTCTTAGCTGTGGGGAACCTCTTGTTGCATGATACTCCAAATACGCTTTAGTATCCTGGGGGGAACAAGTGAGGTGGTTTTCCTCTTGCCTTCTGCTGTTTACATTGGCTGTGAGACAGTGGTTGCTATGAGACCCAGGGAACAGGGTGGATTTGCATTTCCCCATTAACGGGAAGCAATAGTCATTAAGGTCGAGATGTGATACCTCTTGCATTGGAATAGCATGTAGGTAAAAATCTCCTTTTTGATTACTTTTACCAAATACCACCTTTTCCTCCTGTCCTTCCTTCCATCCTTCCTTTTCTCCTGTTCATGCTGCTTTTTTCCCCGAAAGGAAGGCTGCTATTGGGCTGCTACTTCTTGGGGTGCATTTTTTCTCAGAATAGGCACAGTCTGAGCATATTTGCTCTGCTGATCAAGCAGACGGGTACCCTGCCTGAATCTATGTTCTTCATGCTCCCCAGCATCACGGCAGCTTCCTTGGTTCCTTGGTCTTGCTGTAGCAGCAGCTGTTAGTACTGCGCTGCTGAGGTGCTGGGTTTTTCCCCAGCTCTGAGCAGAGCCTTGGAATGACAGTGGGCTGTAAAATAATACAAGTTAATAACTTTTACCAGGAAATTCTGGTTAATCCAGAATGATGCTCTATGTAGTCTCTGGCTTTGTTCTTTTCTGTGGAAGATAACTTACCAAAAAAACAAAAAAATCACCTCTTCCAGCAGAACTTACAAGTCACATGTGTTTCTCTGCCTCCTTATAAGCTGTTTGCGAAGAGCTTTTCCTGGCATTGCCAGCCCAGATGTCTGGGTGGTGGGCAGAGCACTGGGCTGTAGGGTGCATGAAGTACAGAAGGGCTTCCATTTCCAGGGAGCCTTGTATCTTTTCCTTGAGATTGTCATCACTGCCTCTCCTCATCCACTGCCAGCATAGGTGGATTTTGAAGTCTTGATGCAGGAAGTAGCAGTAGAGAAGTGTCGCAGGGGCAGAAAGGGAGGAAGGCAATAAGCAGAACCACCTACGTGTTTTAAAGATGTATGTCACTTGTTACTTTGCTGCTTCTGAGTGGGAGTACAGTGCAGCACAGGAACTGTCTGGTTTTATATTTGGACAACACATTGCACAGTTTGAAGATGACAAAGCTCAGAGTGTGCATTACTTATTTGAAAGGAAATGGGAAATAGTTGGGTGCTGCCTTCTGCCTTCCTTGAGTTCAGTTAAACTCTGCTACTGAAGTCACAAGAAGTAGTTCTGGAAGCAGAGCACATCCATCTCCTCTGCATTTGAATCTGCGCGTTCTCCCTTGTTCAGGCTGAGCTGGTGGCGTTTCTTTTTTAAAATATTGGAAAATCAACCTTTCTTGGGTGGAATGAGATGCTGGTTAGAGAAGTACAATTTACTACTGGTATCTTTTAATCTCAAACTAGTTAGCATGCTGGTACATTAATTGTACCTGTTATTGAAAAGTAAAACAGCATAGGCCCCATCTGCAAATAGCTGTCACATGCGAGTGCTGCAAGTGCTAGAACAGTGTTGCATTAATGTAAATGGGGTGGTTACACCTGTATATGTGCCAAAATCCTTAATGTGTTGTGAGTGTAGTAGCTGACACTTCAAATCAAGCCATCGGTCAGTCTTGTCCTGCTGCTGACACTGCAGTGCCAGCTGTTTCGAAGGGATGTTGGGAAAACGCTGCCATACACAATTACTGGGTAACCAGCCCCCTGGGCAAAGTTTCTTCCTGTCAGTCCCTGATGGGTGGTTAGCTAATGTCTTAAAACAGGTGGGGACCGCTGCTCCTGAGTTTCGCTTTTTGTTGTTTTGTGGAAGAAACTGAGTACCCCCACCCACACATGTTCCATTGCAGGGGTGACACGGTACTGTTGAAAGAGTGTGTGTTTGGGAGCTGGCTGTGCTTTGCTGGAGGCCACTCAGCTCCTTCTCCTGCTGAAGAGTTTCCATAACATGGATCTGGAGCCTGCCCTTTGGCGAAGTGCATGTTTTCAGAGCCAGATGAATATGCAGAGTAGGAAGTTAATTTAGGTGTGCTCAATTCCCCGTTCAAACAGAATGAGTGTTCAGATGGAATATATTGCTGTATGTTTTATGATATTAGCAATTTTGAATAGCTACTGTGTGCTGAATTTTATGTCTCGTAATTAGGATACATTATACAAGTTCCTTGAAGGACTGGAATTATTTTGCTGTCTGTGCTGAACCTGGTGTCCAAAATGAATTGTAAAAGTAACACAGCTGACAAAAAATTCATTTCGTCTAATGCATGTTTTTTTTCTCCAGTTAGTTAAATTTTGGAGGTGTTCATTTACATTTTAAGTATGCAAGGAGTAGAACAGAATGGAAAAGAATGGTTCTGAAAACTGTTTCTGTTTGTGGTTTGTTGTTGTTTTTTGGTGGGTTTTTTGTGTGTGTGGTTTTTGTTTTTGTTTTTTTCCCCCTAAGACCAAACCAAAACTATAATAAAACTAGTTTGGGTCTGGATAATTATGTGCATGGTTGAGTGGATGGAGAGTAAACCTGGGAGCCTGGAGATTTAGCTGCGCCTTGTAATCAGCAGCTGGCTCACTGTGGGACCTTTTGCTAAGTGCTTAGAATAACTTTCAGATGTAGAGTATATGTTGACTTTGGCAAGCGTTAAACCTGGCATCTCTGATACCACATCATGACTGCTTGGTTTCTCTTGTAAAGAGAACATGTGGCCACGTTCTTTCTAAACATCACTGAGATCTGTGGGCATCTTACATTGAATGTGTTTTCTCACAGAAGTGCCTCCCCAGAAATTAAAAAAAAAAAAATAGAGTTATAAATGCACACTACTATGCCGTTAACTATATCTTTGTGTTACATGGAACAGAAAATAGTAGGGTAAATTCAGATAACAGATAATTCATTGTAACTGTTGACAGAATAGCATTGTAATTTCTAATCTCTAATCGTAATACTTCCAAAAAGGATCATCTTGTCATTTGCACAGATCTTCTGTGTTTATGCCTCGTGTTTAGGTAAGTTGCTGGTGAAACCCAAAGCCACTTAGACAGATCGAGTACAAGCTGGAATATGACCATAATAAGGCTTTGACGTTAATTCACCCCACAACCTCTAGTTTCAAAGTAGTCCTCGAGTCCCTTGTTTTGTACATGAGCCAAAAGGGCCATCAGATGACTGCCCCATCTTCATTTTTATTTACTTGCTTAACTCCCTACTGCCTTTATCTCAGATCATCTTTCAGCACCAGGCAGAACCAGGCAGGCAGGACTGATGGCAGAGCTTCCTTCCCTCTCTAGTCTTTGTCCTTGTTCAGAGCTTCTAGAGATTTGTTAAAGGGTTTGTTGAACTGGCATGGATGCTGAAGATTTTTAAAAGAGGAAAAAAAAAAATAGTTTGGCCTTTTTTATTCCTGAGAAGAGAGTTTGAGATGCAATGAAAATGGTCTTGCTGCTTTGATAAAGGTTTCTCTCCATGTTACCTTGTCATTTTCATCCTAATATGAATTGTTGCTTTTATCTAGGCTGCATAATGTGCTCCTTCTAGTTTCTCAAACCAAATAGCCACTGTATTGAAGAAGAAAATGAATTTTAAACCTGTGCTACTCTAAATTCAGCAGCTTAAAAAGCCATACATTTTGCTCTGAGGAAAATGATCCATTTAATGGAACATTATGGAAAACATACAGATTTTTGGCAGCACAGACTGTCCTTAAAAGCAAATGACATTTTCAAGGCAAATATGTGTTGTTATATTCTGAGATGTGCACAGTCATGCTTAAAAGCTTGGGTGAACAGTACCTTAGCACTCTTCACATTGATTATTGAGGTCTTCTGTTTTACTTAGGTTTTGGTCCACAGCAAAAGTTGCATTAGTTCACTATGTCTGCTAGTCCTTAAACCTCATTTGCTTCAATGAAGGCTTAGATTTTGGAAATGCAGGATCTACTACTGATGTTATATTTGTCCTGCGGTTAAACTTGAGTATACTCTCCATGTAACTGTAGTCTACCATTTAAATGCATTTCAAATCAAGTCTCTAATAAAACTTGGAGCCTATGTTGCGATATAATGCCTGCCTTCCTTTTGTTGATAATAAAAAGGTCACCTCTCAGTTTTTCCCTATACAGATATTTTTTGCATGTCTCAAAAATAAATAACATTAAAACCATCAGGATCTCAGTACGTTGCTGCTTTTATGATAAATTTTCCAACGCTTTTTGAAGTAACACGCTTTTCTTGTGGAAGGAGGCTGCTTTTGCTTTGAGTCTAAGGGAGGAAAAAGGATGAAAATGGAAGAGGATTGTCTGCATAAATATATATTTAGATAAATACGTACTGCAGTGTTTAATGAAGCTGCGATACTGCATTTTCCCCTAGATTAATTTTGAGTTTCACAGATATAATGGAGTAGATAAATGACTCAACTTAATCGGCAGGTTCCACCAGCATAGCATTTGTGCCAGGAATACAAATGTTCCTTCTGTCCTCTAAAATGTATAAATGCAATGGCTGTATGCAGAGTAGTCTTATTGCCTTTTTTGGTTCATAGTTGAACTAGTAGACAACCATTTAGCATGTGATCAAGATGTCAAAAGACATCTGCTAGGTTGGAAACACAAAAGACAAGAAGAAGATGTTTGACGTTATCATCAGCGTGCTGTGCTCTGTGCTTGTGGTTTGCACCTGAAGGTTACAGAAGGACTGTCTCACCACGCTTCCACAAGTCTCCCTGCATGCCTGGGGAAGGGAGCAAAGCTCATCTGGCCCAACCCTTGGCCTTACTGAAGCCCAAGAAACTTCTAAGAGGCCTGTGTGGTATTTGATGTGGTCTGTAGAGATGTTACTTCTGTTTCTGTGATGCTGCATGGAAGATGTCCTGGTGAGGACAGCACAGCAGACCTCTACTGCTGCATTTCACCTTTCTTTTTTCCCTCTGACATACAAAGTTATTGTAGTAAGCTGTCTGCTGTTTTCTTTACAGATATATCTCCCAAACATCTTGCACTATGTAACTCTGAGATGGACTGGTAGCAGCTGTCCCTTTAATAAATAATGTTGTAAGCCTAAGGGATACTAGGTGTAAAGTGTGATGATTACCCTGAGTAAAGAAAAATCTATTATACAGTTGTTAACGTTTCAGCCTTTTTGAGGAGGAAATGCCCATGCTAATCCACTTTATTTTCTTCTAACTTTTCAGACCACTCTTGTGTGGACACTTCTGTCTGGCATAGATCTGTCCCACTTTAGATGAAGTCATCCTAGGTCCCCTTTAACTCCTGGCAATTTCCACTCTGATGCAGTTTTTATTCTTGAGGAGGGATGTTTTCAGAAGTAGGTCAGTTCCTTGATCTGGCTCCTGTGTTAGCGCTGGCTCATGGAGAGGTGTTAGCAGTAGATGGCCAAGGGATGGAATAAGTCAGGAACCGTGCCCTGGGAATGTCAGACCTATGTCCAGTTAAAGGCACTGAAGCCACAGCCCTGGCATCTGCGAGGTATCTCTGCAGATGGATGGGTGCAAGTGTGACTCCTTCTTTGGACTGGTGCTGCTGAGAGGCTACCAGCAGGATTTGGATGTTTGGTTGGGTTTTGAGTGTTTAGGGGCCTCAAGTCTTTTTGGTCTTCGTTACCTCTCTGTGCATGACTGGGTGTGTTTGTGAATTGGTAGTATGCCTGGCGGCATGTCCTAGTTTTTGGGTCATCTGCATCCCTTATGGATGGCTCTGTGACTTTCCTGTGCTGTATCTTATTGCTTTATAATAGAATCATAGAATCATTTTGGTTGGAAGGGACCTTCAGGATCGTTGAGTCCAACCATAACCTAACTGTAGCACTAAACTGTGTCTTTAAGAACCTCATCTATGCATCTTTTAAACATCTCCAGGGACAGTGACTCCACCACTTCCCTGAGCAACCTGTTTTCTCATGGTGGTAGTGTTACTTTCCTTCCTCTCTCTCTCCCTCTTCTCTTTTTTCCCCCCCTTGCCCTGTTTCACTGTTGTCCATCGACTTTGAAATACATGGAAATCAGAAACACTGAATACAGCTGTGTTTATCTCGCTATAGCAGTGCGTATGAAGCTTATTAGTAGCAAACGGGGCTGATCTGTTTAGATCAGTAGCACAGAATAGGTTCACGTTCAGAAGTCTGTCTATGCAAGTAAAAGGGCATTATGCACATATTTTCAGTTGTCAATTCTGCAGGCAAAAATGTTAAAAAAAGAGCAAGACAGTTTCTCTCACTCCATAGCTTTGAAGCTGTTAGCAAGGTGATGCTTGCTTGAATTCATAGCAGGGTAATGCCTCAAGGTTGGATGGGGGAAATATTTCTTGATTTTTGAGACATTCAGTTTTTTCCCAAGCAGTTTATTACCACTGCTTTCTAATTCATACAGTGGCATTATCATCCAGTTAGTCTTTATCCAATTAAAATTATACTGTACTGAGCACCTGCTTTAGTATTCCAAATGCTGTATACCTCTGGCAAATAAAAAAAATCTCTCCGATAATCTGCTTTTATAGATGTGTGCTCCTTACAGAATATTGTTCTAGATGGCTGTGGATTAGTTATAATTTATAGTCATGAAGAGGTTTCTGAATATCTGGCCAATTACTGATGGCTTTATCCACCTTTTTCCTTTATATACATGTAGTTTGGGGTTTTTTAATAATTTAACCAGAATTTTGCCTTTTTTTTTTTTTTTCTTACTTGAGTGAGGTGAGAATTTAACTCAAGGGGTGTTATTGCAAATTGTTAATGAAAAAGTTGGAAAGGTGAGGATTTTAGATATTTAGATTTTTTTTCAGACCTCTTGAGGTATCTGACTTAACATTGAGACTGAAAACAGCATTGAATTTAAGGTCCCTAAGACTACTGCAAATTGTTATGAGGCCTTGGAGTGAATCCTTGCTAGAGAAAGAGAAATTGTCCTTTTTAACTAAGACAGGAGTTTCTACTACAAAGATACCTTGTGGTGTTTGGAAGATGCATCACAATATCTGTTAAAACATCAGCTTTGTATTTTGTGGGTGCCGATAGCTGTTGCATATATTGATAAGAAAAAAGTAATTGTACAGTAATGACAATGCCGTGTTTGAATTTTTTCTTCTGTCTGGGTGTGTTGAAACATGAATGCTGTTATTCTGGATATGAGGAAATATGATCTGATACAAATTTTTTTTTCTTGCCAGCATAGTTTCTCTTTCTGTAACTATCACTCTAAGTCAGAAAAGTGCTGATCCCATGGAAATGTAACGATATGCAGGATGTCCTATTCCAGCTATTTGAAGAAACCACATAGTCTATTAGAATGTAAACCAATGCAATTTAATTTAATTGGTTATTATCGTAAGTCATATGTCTTCTTGAAAAACAGTGATAATTAAGCCTTTTTTATAAAACACCTGATTTCCTTCATTGATAACTCACTTCTTCCACTTAGCCTGGGAAGACAGCTCTGCCAGTGTTGTGGACAATAAACAGCTTCTTGTAAATTCAACTTCTGAGTTGCACATGGAAACCATTGGTTTTTGAGACACTATCCTTTCATATATTTTGCTTTTCCTTCTCTGAGCCAATTACAGACTTAAAAAAAAAAAAAGGTAAATTTGGTTTTGATGAGTATTCCTTTAAACATATGTGTAGTGTTGCAGCTAACGTTGCTTGTCCAGGTTCCCACACAGCTTGGCAAGTCTGTATGCTCCATCTAAGAGGAAAAAAAATAGAAGGCATCATCCAAGAGGCAGGAATTATATTTATGCTGCTAAGCAAGGAACCTAAGGGGATGTGATAAGACTGATCTTGCTAAAGCTAAACTTGTAATACCATGTAAGTTAATATGTGTATGTTTTTTAGTATGTTAGAGGAGATTGTCATAGAATGTTTTGTTTTGAGCTATTGTGGAGAACATGTTGGTGGATGTGCTAATATGCAATTCCTTGCTGAAGCCCGGAAGATGGCTTTTAAGGTTTTGGTGCCAGTACCTGTCAGAGCCACTCTGCTGAGCACTGGTGTGATGCTTTCCTATCACCATTTAATTCCTCTGCCCCAGGCCTTTCACACAAGAGATATTTGTCACTTGGAGTGACACAGCAGACCAAGAAGTCTCCAGTATTCATGCAGGTTCAAAGTTCTGAATGTCCTCACTTTTACATACTTTTAATTTTGGCATCTTGAGCTGTTGTAGCTTAAGATCTGTAGCAAGAACGAACAGTCTCTCCTATGAGATGGTCAGATTGTGTGAGCTAATTTTAGAGTTTCTTACCAAAATAATAGGAGTGCTGCCATGGAGCGGTTCAGCAGAAGTGTTGAGCTTAGGTGGTACATGCTGTTGCAGAAAGAGTCAAGTTTTGTTCCCCACCTCCTCCTCATTTCTGCGCTGCCAGATTTTAGCATATGTCTGATCTTGCGATGAGGAAATTTAGGGGACTGAACTGGCACAAAGCTAACCCCTGCAAACAAACAGAAAAAAGGATGAGTTTTTCTCTCTGACCCAGCTCAGTGAGGGTCGGATGAGATGATCTGGAGTGATAACACAGGAGAGGTGGAAGGGGAGGGCAGGACCACCCTTTCCTATGGCAACTAACCAGTGGCTGGCTTTGCTATGGTGTTTGAACATCCTGTGAAGGAGAAGCTTTTTAGATATTTCTGAAGGCACTACATCTTTCTGTCTCTTGGCCCTATGTGTTCTCAGAAGAACACACCCAGTTAATTAATACCTGAATTTCCAGAGCAAATTTTTTTCTGGTGATAGACAACACAAAGAATTTAAATGGTGGAAAAAATGGATGTTATGGGGTCTAGAAGACAGATGTCAAATCAAGCCTATAATGAAGAGCAGGCCACATGTTAATCACAGATGCAAATGTGACTCCATGATTTCATTTTGGGCAGCAGCTGGAACTTAAGTGAAGACTGAATAGACTCAAAATACCAGAATCTGTGCAGAAAATGAGAGAAAATAAGGCAGGTCAAAATAAAGAAATGTGAACAAGACTTGTATTTTTAGACAGGATGATGACAGCAAGAAGGATGGAGGAGAACTGACAGATGAATGAAAGACTGAGAAATTTGGTGTAATGCAGTATCCTTGTAGTGGTTATCTGATCTGAAATCTAGTTTTCTTGGGTCATTTGCTAAACTCTTCTTCTACAAGCCTGCCATAAGTATTTTTAGAAAAAGGAGATGGATCCTCCATCTCCAATGTAGAGTCCCAAATGCTGCTGGTTTTGCTGTTGCTTTTGTTCTGCCGGGTTTTGCAACTGGAGGTGAAGGAGCAGTGGCTGTGCTCGGGAGAATCAGTCTCACATGGTCTTTTCGAAGATTAGCGTTCTTTGTTGCTGTTGTCTGGCAAACTAAAATCCTGTCTTAAGCGTAATGCAGAAGTGGAGTCAATATTTGCAAATTAATGGGATGTGTTAATTTATCACGTTGTGTAGCATTGACATAGACTTTCTTGTGGGAGAACTGCTGGGCTCTCACAGGGTGACAGGGTCAACCTGGCGGTTGGCACAGGGCTGCACCAACAGGTCCGTGCAAAACTGCTCACACTGCGCTAGGAGTTTGGTACAGAGTTACTTGAAGTCTGTGCAAATCCTTACATGGACTTCGGTGCTTGTGTGAGTCTTTGGAGAAGGACCTTCAGTCTAGTTTAATGTCTCACTTTCATGAGTACTAAAGAAATTAAAGCTTATCTCTGAAACAGTTATGCTGCTAAACAACAGTAACTGCTAAGCCACAGAGGGCAGTAATAAAGTAGATTGCATCATAACATAATCCTGCAGATAAGAGCATTTAAAGCTTTGATCTGCTTTTTTCATTTCAACGGAAGCGTAGGTGCATTTCTACAAGGCGAGAAGTAATCTCTCTCCTAGGATGAGCCAAGGCAGTATGGAGTGTTACGGATTTTTTTTATTTCTTCTTTCTTCATCAGTTTGAAAATCCTTTCCATCACGAAGTACTTGATTGGAATGGTCCAACTTGATTTATTTATTCTTTCTTCAGTCCAATTCAGTCAACTTAGTTCCTGTTGGAGGAAGAATGCCGAAAATTGTTTTAAATGTATTGTTTGTAGTCTTATTTGATTGTATTACTGCCACCTGAGTTGCAATTACCGTAATAACTGCAAATGTACCTGTTTGCGTAGCAATTAATACAGAAAATAAGTTTTTCTGCTTAGCTGCTATTCATGATGCCAGTCTGTTAAATACTGCTGTAGTAAACGTTTTTCTATAATGAAGGGCAAGTCAGTTTGATGCCAAAGACTGAGTTTGTTAGTGCTTGTACAATAGTACTTGAAGCCCTTTTTATTTTTCTCTTGACACCTTCACTGGGCTTTCCTACACAGAATGTCCTGTTCTTGAGGTGCTTTGAGCTTGCTTAGTTGGATGCAGCCATAATAATTGCATGTTAATTAGTTGCCTCCAGCAACTGGTTAATTGGGGAATTGTTACACAGTGAACAAGGAGAAATGATGGTAGACTCCATCAACACCTTTTGTCAGTTGATGTACTCAGCCTGTGGTGTCCTCTTCTGGGCGCTCATAGCTTCTGTTTTCCTAGCTTCAGAATTGAAAATGTTTATCTGTATCACAGTAAAGCTTGCTTTTCCTCCTGTTTTTCCTGTACTGCTTTGTCTGCCTGGCAGGGCTCTGTTAGATGAACTTGCTCTTCATCTGTGCGAAGGGCACTGATGTCCAGCACAGGAATAAGTGAATACTTGGGTAGCAAAAGGACCGATGCTACACATCTGCTTTTGCAGTTGGCTTTTTTTAAAGAGTATTCAAACAGGGTCACACTTTCTTTCCTGGTTTTAACATTACCAAACCGTTAGTCCAGCCTATCTTAAAAATAACAATCAGCAAGACAGGAAACCAGCTTGAGAGTGCCAGCAGTCAGGAATGGCTGAATTGGCAGTATGAAGCCTCAGTCATCTTAATGCCGTGGAGCATTTTTTGTGATCACGTCTTTGTATTTCTTCGGAGATCGTGCCTCAGGGAGAACAGGGTTCAGGCTTCAACAGAAATGAAATCCTGCTGCAAGCCTCATTGTTTTCCTCTTCAAGAGCAAAATATACTACAGGTTTGAGGTCTGTGAAGTTCAGAAATGTCTGTGGAGTTTGTGCAAAGCTCTTTGAAACAGTAGAAGTATTTACCTATTTCCCCCCCCCATGTATTTGGAGATGGTAGAAACCGGTTTTGTTATTGTGTTTTGGGATCACATTACTGAGCTAGTGTGATTCAGGTTTCAAGTAACAGCATTTCACCCGGGGTAGTAGGAGTCAGAGCTTGGCAGGTAGTTGTGTCACACCATCAGCAAGATGTTAATGCTCTTACTTATGTTAAGTAGACATTATTTTTTCATTTCATGTTGAAAGCCTCATTCATACAGTATGTGGACAAGAATACATGGTGTTATTTGCCCTTTCGACCCTGTGACAGTATCTGGTTGAGCTGGGTGCTCTTTGCTCATGGCCGGGGTGTTGTGCAAGCGGGTTTGGAGACCTGCTGGCTTGATGTGTGGTGCAGAGGAGCATGGGCATGTTCCAGCTGCGCAGTGTTCTGGGTTGGAGAGCAGATACAGGATTACAGTCCTTCTTACTCTGTCCTTTAAAATTCAGAATGGACACATCTCAGAAGATTCATAATCGGCACGGACCTTTAAAATTTATTCTAATGCTTCCTTTGCTCAGCATGCCTTTCAGCACTTGGAAGTGCACATCCCATTTTTGCTTGAATAAGGTCTTAAATATTGGTGTTGAAATCTTGTTGGATATGATTTGACTTGATGTTATGCCACAACAGTGTTGTTCTCTAGGGATTAGCATCACTGTGGTCAGTTGAGTCATTGGGAGAAATTTGAAGTGCTTCTGGTTTCTCCATTTGGCAACCATCCTAATCCTCTTGAAATTGTTCTTTTGTGAGAGAAGGAAAAAAAAAAGTATTTTCATTTTCCTGGCTTGCTTTGAGTTGGTGGATTCAGTCTTTCTGCTAGAGAAGTCAGTGTCAGGGTTCCCATTGACTTCAGTGGAGCATGCAGTACAAGGCCTCAAAAACTGTTTTGCCATCTGTGTGGGAACAGACTGCAGGAGGAAGAAGGCTGGCAAGAAAATGTTTAGCTTCTTTTTCGGTGGGGGATGGAGCACGAAGACAGTTTGTTCTTTTGGTTTGCATGCTTTCGAGCTGCTTCTTTTAAACTTAGAGATGCCTGTAGACAGCCCAATGACTGGGAGCTTCATGCACATCTGTATTTGGTGCTTATATACCAATTTAAGAACAGCTTCTGTCAGAACCTTTCTGCTCCTCATGTCTGCAAGGTTCAGTAGCCAGCTCTGCAGCAATGTTCGTTAGCTGCAAGTGAAAAAATTTACTCAAAAGCTTTGGCTTCTAACCTCTCCTGTGCTGTGTGAACAACTTGGAGCCGGTGAGTAGTAGGGCTTGCTGTGAACGTGCCATGGGGGAGCGTGGGTTTGAGGGGCTGTGAGCAGCACCTCCTGTGTTCTCGCTGCCAGAAAATAAACCAAGCCAGGTGCTTCTGCTGCCATAACACAGCAACAGAGGAAGATTTTCTGCTATGTGGGTTTTCACTCTGAAAATACAGTAATAACATATTTCGATGTTACTACAAAAGAGTGCAAACTGACGGATAAGCAGCTGAATTGCTCTGGGAGATGCTGCATGTGTGCTTCTGTTTCAGACCCGGGGCTAACTCAGCAGGCGTAGTGCCTGTGTGTGTGCAGTCCGGCAGACTTGGAAGTCTGTTGTAGAAAAAGGATGTTAGAGCTTGGCTTTGTGGCAAAGCGTGGATGATGATGATGCTTGCTTCATTTCTTGCTTTGCTTTCAAACTGGCAGTCAGCCATGGACTCCAGGGCAGAGCTTCACCTGAGGGCTCCTTGGCTGAGAGCCTTTGTTCTCAGAAGGGGAGGTGGCTGGGAGCTCCTCCTGTTGAATACCCACATGGACATCATTCACAAGGTCAGGATGATGGCTTATTTCTTTAGCAGCTACAGTATTTAGCAGAAAATTTGCATTCGTTGGGTTTTAAGTCCAATTTAGCAACTGGAAATGATGGTGCAAACCAGTTTACTAAAATAAGCCAGAATTTTTACATCTTTCTTGGACAAATTTTCAAGCTTTTTTGCAAAGGCATCTGCAGGGTACAGTTGTTAGAGACCTCTCCATACCCTTTTTATCTTCTGTTGCTCTAGGGATTTGAAATGTTATGAAGCACACAATTAGAGAAACAATAAGTGCAATTTATGAGTGAAAGTGAATTCTAAGTGACCTGGGCAGCCATAATACTTTTAATGGTAAATGTAGATTTCTTAATATCCTGTTGGACATTAGCTTTCAGTAATGCTTTGTGAGTATTATGAAAGACACAAGCAGTAGGTCCTGCTCCAGATAAAGCAGAATTTTTACCACGTATGCACGAGCTGCTTCCTCGGCAGATTCACTTCATTGTGTGCCCCGCTTGAGGCCTCCGTTGCCTGGTGCTCCGACTGCCCTTTACTGATTCCTCCCCTGCCCCTTTTCCACCAACGTGGTTTTCTGTGTTCCATGGCCCAAAAGGAGCTGGTTATGTGGGAGTTCACAAAAGACAACAGTAACTAAAGGGACGGGGGAAAGGAGGAATGAGGCTGAAAAAGCCCTGTTCTTTGAACATATCCTTACTTCAAAACTGAGTACATGAAGCCAGTGAAAGTGTTACGGAAGTTTTCTGTGCTCCTAAAACGTGGTGTCCACAATTTTGAAATGTTTCCAATACTTTGTTTCTCAGTGCTGCCTCTTTTTTTAAAAGAGTGCAGGAAGCATATCCCTTTACAAACATTTGTATCATAAGGGTTTTTCTGCATTTGAAAATTATTTCAGATTAAAGCATAATGCAAGTTCAAAACAAAATCCTGAATAAGTCCGTGTGGGTCTAATCAGGCTGAAGTACATTTGTTTGGTGTATTCAGCTTTCGTACTGGAATTTATTGCTGGTATTTTGGAGCATTGTTGTTTTATAGAGTCCTCTATTTGAAACACAGACACATGTGAAATGTAAAAGACTGAATCAACTTCTGTCTTGGTAACAGTTCCCTTGAATACATAGGGCTTCAGAAAATTCTTAGTTTCTATAGATGAGCTTTGACGGTGAACTTCATTTTATCTGAGATATGGTTAATATTGGTAATGGAAGTAAGAAATGCCTTATTTTTATCTTCAGTGTTGTATTCTCCAGGTTACTGTCCTAAGAGAGCAGTTTGCAGGCAGAGGAACTGTATCTGTGCAAGACCGTAGTATGGCAGTTCTGATTACTCTGGACCAAATGTTACGACAAAGACTTAAGAAAAGAACTTGGAGAAAAATACAAATTCATAAATATTTCTGAAGAAATATATGATTTCTTTAGAAAGGCAACTTACACTGTTTTATACTGATACTAAATATTGTGTTTGTGTTTCAAAGCTATAGTCTGTATAATGTGTATCTCACGCAGAAGAACAAGAATTATTAAAAAACATTGCTGCTCAATTTAAAAGAAAAAAAATACAATGTCATCTTAGAGCCAGTGAAGTAATTACTGTAGATATCCTGCTTCAAAGGACCAGTCAAAGACATGGAAATGTGAAACAATGGATGCACATTCCTGTGCTGTTCACAAACAAGGAATGTTACAGTTCTGAATGTTTTCTGCAGATGTGCTCACTATAGCTTCATTCCTCATGTTCAACTTTTTTTTTTTTCCTCAAAGTCAAGTACTTTAGAACATCAGGTAGTCTGTTCCTGATTTACCCATTTCCCAAGCTTTTTCTGTATTCCTTTCACTGCAGGGCTAAATCCTGCATGGATTTCTTGTACTCCGGATGGTGGAGTACAACCACTATTTCAGAATATAACGTTATATTACCACTTCATGTTCTTGGTACTAGAGCCTGAAGTTGATTTCATGAAAACAGAAATCACAGCCGCGTTTGTCTCTCGGGGCATGCATGCAACTGAATCTAGGCTTTTAGATTAATAAATTACCCTTTGGCTAGTTCTGCAGTAAACTCAAGAATGCATAAATTAATTAGATTATTAAAGATGAGTTCCCTGGCCTGTTACTTTGTGACAGTTCTTGCATGGCCCTGAGGACAATTTTGACATAAAGTAGGTCATTTTGTAAGCAGTGGAACTTGGAAGTAGTTGAATAGAGAACAATTATATTTTTTCAAGTATATTTTCATAGATTTTGTGCTACTGCTTAGGTACGTTTTGTACTGTGATTTACTCAACAAATATAACTGACAACTCAGTTATAGTCACGTATGTTCCCATTAGACAGAAAGGTAGGAGGTTTCTTTAGGTGAAGCTTGTGAGACTAGTTCATGTAGGTAGTTTGATGATTTCAAATGTGTATTATAGCCCACATACATTGATGATTTCTTTCAAAACCTGCGGAAAAGGAAATGGTAACTTTCCACATGTGGTGATTTTCACAAAGCTATTAAATTGTTTAATTTCACGCCTTCAGAATCGTACCCCATCTTTGGGCAGAAATTGCTGCACAAGATCTAGTTCTTTCCCTGCGGCCTCTTTTTGAAATTTATCATGCTTGAGATGAAATACAGTGTTGCATCTTCATAGTGATAATACAACAAAAAGGAAGGTCAGACTTTGTTTGTTGTTGTCTGGGGTTTTTTTAATTCTTTTTTTCTTTTAATGTTCGCATTTTTAAAAGAGTAGTCCTACCAAGGACTGTTCCTGAAGATGCAAGTCAGGTGGCTGAGCCTTCATTGCTGTCCCTTGGATGCTGGTGCTGTAGCCAACACAGTTTCATTAAACACTCTTCTTGCATATTAGTTGTCTTATACAGATCGCTGACATTTCGTGTATTGATGTGATCAAGGAAGGAGCTGCTGCCCAGAGAGTGCTGTGTCTCGCCTTCCTCCCACTGACGTGTGCTGTCGGAGGGATGGCAGCCTGCAGGAGTATCCAGAAAACCAGGACCAGGCTCTCTGGCTGCTTATTCTGTCCCACCTGCCTTGATATGGTTACACAGCGTTTCAGGCAACCCTTAAAGAGGGAATGGGATGGATGAAATCTTGTATTGTGCCTGAAGGGGGAGGGTTGGGTGTTGTTTTTTGTTGTTGTTTTTGTTTTTTGGTGTGTGTGTTTTTGGTTTTTGTTTTGTTTTTAAACTAATTCTGGCTGCCTGTTTTTTCCCTCTTGGGAGGACAACAGTTCTCATCCTTTGTACATGATATGTTACTTTGAGTTAAAAATAACCTGTTAACTTGATTAGGTAGTATAGCATCTAATACTTAACCTGATTCCTTCAGAAATTTAATTAAAAGAAACAAGCAACAACAACAAAAAGCCAAGAATTCACCCTCCCCAGTAAAACCAATAATTGCTTAATTGCTTCTAGCAATGCCGTAGAGTAACAGGCAGATGTACTTTCATCTTCTGTGTTTGTACTTGAGCAGAGTAAAACTGTGGAAGGGTTTATGGTGGCACAAAAAAGTGGACTTCGCTGTGTCTGTGAATAGAAATTTCTACCTAGAGAGAAATAGAAGCGCTTGTTGAATTTAAACCAGTCGGTGCTTAAGATGGACAGGGAAGTAGCTTAGAAGAGACCCCAAGTCCAACCCTGTTTATTCTGAGGTTTTACAGTATGAGCAGCTGGAAATCCTCTGTAATTAGATGAGAGAGACTTCAGAGACCTAATGTAGTAAACAGAGTTTGCCTGGCAGGGCTCAGATTTTTGGTTTGGTTTTCTTATTGCATGCAAACATATTTGTGTCATAAAGTCATAGACTTGAAAGGCAGCGAGGAGAATGTGGTTGACCATGCACCCGTATTTCTGCTTACATAGGCTTCTGCTTCCCTGGTGTTTAGAGGAAAGCGCTCAAGAGAAAGCCAGTGTATGAGGGCTCAGTTAAGTCTGTGCTAATAGATGGAGCCCTGTGTGTGAATTGGTGTTGAGCAGGCTGCCTCACGTCGGGCACTTTTTCCGATTGCTTCAATTACAAGATAAGTGGTGGTCTTCCGTGAAATTCTAGATAAAAAGCACGTTCAGGGGTTTTGAGAGAGGAGGTTGCGTACATATGAAGCTTCTTGTGAGCAAACCAGCCCAACTAGCCACTGTACTAAAAACAGCATGTGTTTCTACCACTCTCAATACCAAAAGCACTTGGGATACTGTACCAGGATTTTGTACATACCCTGATCACAGTGAAAAGTGGTGAGTGTGTGTTCTCATGACCAGGAGTGAAACCACAGCAATGTCTTAATCTCTTCTCCCTCTCTGCCCCCATCTTTTCCCCTCATCTGTGGATAATACCTGGAAGATTAATGATCTACCCAGACACGCCTCCCCCTGTTTTTTGTTGTTTTTTCTTTTCCATAGGCTAGGATCGGTAATGAAGGAAACTACTTGAGTGTTGAAATGTATGCTGGCTTTGTGTGCTTACAGGAAAAAATAGAGAGGTTTAAAAGAAGCTTAGAAGAAGAGGAAAGAGGATTTGCCTCTTAGCACGGGACTTAAGAATCACTGGTTGGGCAGACGGTTTGGAAACGGGAACCAAGAGGATGCCAGAATGAGTGACTGGAGCAGCAAGAGTTGGGGTGCAAGGAGTGGGAATAATGGGTGAGTTTCATGGCAGGAAACTCTTGAACAGCAGCTCTGTGTGTAATAGTGAAGCAGCTGAGTTATTGGAAGGGAGGAGGATGATTTCTCAGATGAGTCCTGAAAAACAGTTTTAAGAGCCATATGTGAAGCTCCTAGATAAGGCTGAGGGTTGACCCCAGGTAGCGAGTGAGGCTGCAGCCATTAAAAACTGAAGGATGTCATAGGCGGCTGCTAGGTGATAGGGCTGAAGATGAGAAGTATTATGTCTTTGGAAACTTGTCCTCAGGGTTGAAATAAAATAAATAATTCTCTGGCTGATTTGGAAGACACTCAGCCTGGGATTATTTATTTACTGTAAGTAATAGCGTGTGGTTTTGCTTCTAAGGATTGATTACTTTTCTTTTAAACTGTGAGGTTAAAAGGATTCTCTCTTGCCAAGTGGCAGCTGGCAATTACTGTGAACATTTGAGATGTTATGCTGATTAAGTCGCAAAAGCAGATACCTGGGACTTTGTGGGCAGAGCTGTTCCTTCTTGGTCACCTTGCTTTTTGTCAGGTCGGCTCATGGCAGCGAATTTGGAAACTGCTCCAATGTAGCTGGTGCTGGATTCGACTTTCCTGTCATAATCCTCTTTGATTTTTGCTGAGGATAGGTTAGCCAGAAGGAACACAGCACTATTCCTGCGTAATAACTCTGAGAAAATGTAGAAGAGACTAGGATGTGATGGGTGGGAGATGAGCCAATGTGGCAATATACAGTTCACCTCTTGTGAAACACAACAGCTGCTCTCTGGACCTCGGGGGCTCTCTGGAGTAGTCAACTTGACCACGCATTGCATGGTTTTTGTGTTGGTGTGTAAAAGTCTTTCTAAAGCTTGCGGAGCTTCTTTTCTCTGCTTTGCCTGTTGATTTGGTAGAGGGGTTATGCCCATGCCTCTAACCATGCGAGAAGACTGCAGAGCTGACGTGCCAGAGGCTTGCTGTGCTGTATGGTTATGGTGAGCGTTGTTTCACCTGGTAAGCCTACATGTCTAATCAGGAGTTACACCTAGGGCAGATGCACACAAAACAAGGGTTAAAAACCTTAACTTGGGACAGCAGTTGCTGAAGAAACAGGCAAAAAATTAGGACAGCTGGTCGAAGTGAGTGGGAGTGTAAACATAATAAGCATCCATGGTTGCATGTTTAAAGTGCCTGCAATTTAATGTCTTTTTCCATTATTTGTAGATAAGACAGTCAAGGGACAGTCTTTCCACAAGAATTTGAGGCTCATAGTCTCTTTTTCATGGAGGTTTTTAGTTTGACATAATTTTTAGCCTTTAAGTTACATGACTTTGCAGCAGAAACTAAAAAAAAAGTAACCAGACTCTCAAAAATTCATGCTTCTCAAGTCCCAGTTCCGAGTTTAGAATATTAATGAATATTCAAAATTACATTATCCTAAGATCCTCTACAGTCACGTAGAGAAGTAGTTGTAAAAACTAGTATAAACTGCAATATTTTGACATGAGACATATAATAACTGCATCTGCGTATAGCTGCCTGTTTTGCAGATACAGATTGCAGGATTGAGAACAGGGTATTTAATTCAGGGCTGGCTGTGCTTGTGTCATTGCTGCTCATGTGATGCCACTGCTGCTGCAGCTGATCTGGAACAGCTGGGACTCTGCAGTGTTGCTGCTTCCGAAGTCATAGATCAGAAAGTTTGCAGAGATATTGTGCATGGACACACAGAAATAATTATTGTATAATTCTTCTGGGAGGATATACCAAACTCTTGAAAAATGAACTCAGCGTGTCTGCTTGTTACTGTTCTTTGTAACATATCTATGCAAAATACTGGGAAGCAGCTGGTGTTTTGTTTCTTTCTGTGGTTTTAACATGTAGGTTGCTTTCTGCTCTCCGACAGGAAAATCCTCAAAAGGATTTAATGTATTTATTTAAAGCGATACTCTAAAAAGGAATAAAAATAGTTTTGACCCAACTATATTCTTCAACCAGAATGCCAGCTCATAAATACCTGTCAGATCTGGGTTGCAATAGCACTGGTTCTTCAGTGGCACGTTGCAGAGAGACTGGACAAGGTGCTTTCGGAGAGACTGCGCAGCCTTTTCTCGTTGTGAGAGTATAGAGTCGAGGCTTACATCTGAATTCAGGCTGGCATCAAAATCTTGCTGTGCTAGGTGCTGAAGCTTAAGGTAAAAGGAAGATCTAGAAACCAAATGTGTGTTCTAATTGTTCTAATAAACCAAGACATCATGAGTAGGTACAGCAAACAACTGAAGGATTAACTAAAAAGAATAGAAGGAAATGATAATAAGAAAATGTGTCCACTCCAGACTGATGCAGCATTCGGTGGCAGTTAAATTGATAGACATCTGGTAACCTTGTAAACCTTTCAAAAATTTATTGGAAAACATGACAAAAGAAGCGATATTCTGAATGGTCAGAATTACTCTAGATGATGAGAGGCATAATGAATAATATCAAGAGGTTAAATACTATGCTTTTAATCTAAATGTTTTTTTAGTGTCAGTGATGACTGTGTCTCATACAATTATGGTGAAGTATTACTTCAAGATTGCACCAAGATGTGCAGAGTTTGTTTGCTTCTGCTGAGCATGTATGGCTGGGTGGAGAAACCTTTCTGTATAATCGTCTATCAGGGATTGATTTAAAAAAAAAAAAAAGTATCTCTGAGGTTTCAGTTGCATTTAATGCTGGTATTTGAGTGCTGGCAGGGGTTACCCATAGAGGCTGTGGAGTCTCCATCCGTGAGATATTCAAAAGCCATCTGGACATAGTCCCGGCACCTGGCTCTGGGTGGCCCTGCTTGAGCAGGGGAGTGGGGCCAGATGACCCCAGAGATCCCTTCCCACCTCAGCCATGCTGTGATTCTGTATGGATCAGGGCAATAATCAAACACAGCTAGCATGGTTCATAGGATGTGTTTCCAAGTATTATCGCGGTAGGTAGGCATTTCCTGTTTGAACAGAGAAACCTCCAGTAGTGGGTAGGCTGCTTGGAGAAGCACCCCCAGGGTCACAGTTGTTCAGTCTCACCACTCAGCAACTCCGTCTTGTTAGCTGTTTATGGGATAGGTTAAGACATTCAACAGATTTTAAATTTCTGAAGGGGATTGTACACTGCAGCCGGGCCTGGCCATGCTAAATGGAGTTGAGCACTTCCTCCATGCAGGATATGTGATGAGCGACTTTTTGAACTCCTTCCAATGTATCCAAGTCCTCCTGAACCGCTGGCCCTGCTGCCGGCCCTGGTGTTCCAGGAGGGGCCATGCTTGCCTCCTGCCCACAGTGTGCCCTCGGGAGCTGGCACTGGTCCCTGACTGTCACCCCCTGCCCCAGCCGCCCTTCCTCAAATGGCCTGCCCGTCCTGTGCGAGGGGCCTGGGCCTGGCCCTGCCGAAAGGCCTCTCAGCTGGTCTCCTTCCGTCTCACAGGCAGAAGCGATGGCTGTGGTGGTGGTAGCCCGTCCAAGTCATTGCTTTAATCGTTTTCTCTGCCTCCTAACCTAATATCTTTTCGTTTTTCCCAGATTTGTTTCAAAATAACCCCAAATCTCCTGTTAGGTTACAGGTATTTGAGGTTGTCATAACACTGTCACCATTGTATCATCAATAACTTTGTATGTAAACAGATCAAAACGCCCTTTCTTTCATTAAGTATGTATACATTTTAGTCCTACATCCATGTGTCATTAGGCTTGGCAGTGGTAAACACAAATGTAAACAAGATTACATTGAATTCTGAGTAGCCTGAGTGCAGAGGCTTATTAGATTTTTTTGTTTCTGAAGTCAGAATGTAAGGAAGCTTAGTAATGAAAATGGGAGTAAATTAAGATCTAGCAATAACTTCTGATTGCCAGTTAAATATTTTAGAGTTTGTTGACCTCTGTTTCTTCCACTGCGGCTTTTAAAATATACTAAAAGAATTACTCTGCAGCAAGTTATGATAACACTGGAAGTTTGGATCTCCCATAGCTTTCTAGAGCTGCTTGCTCTGACTCTCAAGGAGGAGCAGTAGCTCATTAGGGACACTATAAATAAATACAGGGCTCATTTTTCTGTGCCACTAAGTAGGTCCCACTTCAGTTCAGAGCAAATACCTTATGTAAGTCTAGTGAGGGGAACTTTCCTCAGAGCATACATGTTGCTGGCGTAAGCCTATTGATAATGAAATTCAAAGCCTGTTTTCTCTTGTGAAGGGTGGACGGAGCTTTGTGTGAGCTGTCAAAGGAAATTAGGAGTTTAGTAACTGATGTAGAAACAGAAGAGGAGACTTCTTTGTATTTCTTTGTCCTTGTGTATTTCTGACAAATACTGTTAACTACTTAGAATTTGGTCCACTGTACTAACCAGAAGTTAAAAATATGGTTTTGGGCAATAGTGAAAATAATATATTCATATCCATTCCCTCCATCCCTCATCTTATTGTTCTGATAAGGAATTACAGTAATAGTTTACTCTTGCTCATTAGAAATTCACCTCAGGAAAACAAGTAAGTTTGTCTTTGTTCTCAAGGATCAGAATCCTATTTTCTATCATTTTAAAGCAGTGTACACATTCCTGTGGGTACATAAATTGGTTTGAGGTTTCTCTCTTAAATTCTTTTTTTTAATATCGCAATCCGGCAATTGTGTAATTTTGTAGTTGTTTTCATTTAAGACATTTACTTCCTCTGTACGTGAAAAGTGACACTTAACCCTGAGGAATGTTAAAATGTGCCTGATGAGAATGTGTCGGTGACCCTGTGATACATCAAGCGCGTGTTTCGTGACAGCATCTGGTATTACGTAACCATGGGCTGTAATTATTCAGATGCGGTGTCTGCAAACTGATGAGCTTGAAGACGGTAGCATGATGATGCTAAAGGCAGTGTCCAAAGAAAATCAAATGGTTCTCTTCCATCTTGCCTGTTAGCTCTGGAGGCAGCTGCGGTGCCTTCTGGTGTAATATTTACACAGCAGTTGAGGTGTGAAATTGCCCGCCACGGTGGCATCCTAATCCATTTTGGCAGTGCTGTGATAAGTCAAGAGCATGAACATGTACAGACCTGTTTGGTGAAACTGGGGGGGACCCAAGGGAAAAGATGAAGATATTGGAGAGGAAAGGGGAGCTTTCCTTGAATGTGCAACCTTGCTGTTTCAGTTCAGAGTTCAGTATTTGAAGCACTGATGGAGCCGTGGGCGCAGCAAGTTCCTCTGGAGCCGCTTTCTGTGAGTAGCGTAAAAATAGTGGTATATTTGTAATCAGCCCTGGTCTCCTGCTGACAAAAAGAACAAAGCAAAGCTGCAAGCTTCTCAGAGCAGAAAAGTTTCACCCTTAAGTTTTCCATTTTACTCTGTGGGCTTCCCCTAAGTGGGCCGTGTCTGGGTTAACATAGAAGGCTGCATCTGAAGCCTCTGCACATGCTTTAACCATCCACTGCAGTGAGCTGAGGGTGCTGTTCAAGCTGACAAAAAAAATGTATCAGATGGCTTCTATGATGTGCTTATGCAAAGCATGAGGTATCTGATTGAAAAATGCTGGTTTGTAATATAAGGCAAGGTTGATGTTCAATCTCTTTAGTATAAAGTGCGTTGCTTAAGTAGTGTTTCTCTAGTAATTTTGTTGGCATTGTTATTGTACCTGGCCTTGTTTTGTGCATTAGCTTCTTAATATAGTTCAAATTTACAATTATACTAGCCCCCCTTCTTGTCTGTTAATGAAAGTGAGATGTTCTTCCCAAGTTTTTCCAATCACGCTTTGATTACTTTCTGTTGCTACCGTGCCCGTGGACCAGGCCACAGTCATTCAGAGGCTACTGATCTCAAATCTGAAAAGACCATACTCTTGTTCATTAGTGTCTTTTAAAGTTTGAAACTTTTACTTGAGCTGCAGTTAAATAGCCTGCTTGCTTCATTTTTGCCACAATTAAATTTTAAACCTTCGGTCAGGGGAGTGCCAGTAGGCACTGGCATACTGAGATGGGGGGGATACGTGATTGAGATGAATCCTTTTTCCTCAGGGATCTTACAGTGGTTTTCCAGGCATTGGTTGCGGGTTCTCAGAATTCTCCCAATCTTGACCCAGCCCTCTTTAGGTGGGATTATGTTCCTTTTCTGCAGGGTGTTTTTGGACCATCTCCAATTACTTATTTTTCCTCTGGCTCGTTCCTATTTCTGTTTTCCTTTTTCACTGGTAGATACGAGTAGCTTGTAGTTTTCAGTCCACCTAAATCCTCAGATCTGACATACTCAGAAATTGGCAAGGATTGCTTGAGGAAAGACAAAGGAAGACTAGTCCTTTCTGAATTTCATGTTAGGGCTGATTGACGATTTGAAAAATCAAAAGCGAGTGCCATAGGCTGTGCTGGCAACTAGCGTGGTGCAATGAGAGCTGGGAGTGTGGAGTGAAGCAGCTGGGGTTGAGCATCCATGCTGGAAGCATTTTGCAGTCTTTGCTTTAGTTAGCTCTAGCCTGGTGGCATGGAGTAACCATCCATTATGTGTGCGCCAGGAGCACATCTTCTCATCTGGTTTTACCCACAGGGAATCTGGTTTGCATGCCTGAAACTCCTCCACATCCTGAACTGCAGTGGCGTGGGAGATAACTTGATCCCAAGGAGTTGAAATGTGCACGTAGATGCCCTTGTGGAACATGTTGGATAAAGGGACTGAGTGGGATTAAAAGCCAAATACGTAGCTTGATCCAAGTTGTGGCTTGCCGATGAATTAGTCATCCAGTTTGCTGGTGGCACAGTTGTAGGTGAAGTGCATTGCAGTATTAAGAGCAGACAGGATTTTGATCTCGGCAATTTAGGGAAGTTGGAAATTGGTTCGTATTGGTGATGTAAACCTAAATATGAATACCTGATTCAACAGGCTGTTAATACAGTGCAGACTGCAGTGGGAAAGAACTATAGTGGTATTTGTTAAAATGATTGAGATAAACGTAAAAGCATGCTATTAATTCTAGATATGTGGAGGTTAGGCCAAATATGTGCAGTTTTGCAAGGAGAGTGATAGCCTAGACATGGAAGAGACAGTATTTTAGTCAGCTATGAAACAGCTGTTTAGCTGATATTTAGCTTAAGCAAATGTAACTGGCCGAGTTACATTTTGACAGCTAGCTGTTACCACCAGCATATTCTGAGCTGGCAACCACATGTTTTTACTGATGAACAAACATACCAGCTTTCCAGGTAAGTGCACATACTCATACTGTGAAGTAAATATAGAACAGAGGGAAAAGATAGGAAAATGAGGATTGTATTGTGATACCCACGTTAGAAACATGTAACAATATTGCATGACCCAGGGTGCCTACTTGTGATAATGTCTTTTTTTTTTTTTTTTTTCATACTTTTAACACTAGGTCTATCCTGAATTACAAATCACCAATGTTGTCGAAGCCAACCAGCCAGTTACGATCCAGAACTGGTGCAAGAGGGGATGGAAGCAATGCAACGGCCACCCCCATATTGTGGTTCCCTACAGGTGTTTGGGTAAGTGACTGAGTTTCTGTCTGGTTTTTCCTGATCTTTGTTTTTTCAGTCCCTTTATTAAAGAGAGGGACTCTACATAAGTATATTTTACATCTCTGTGTTCTGTGAGGTGGGTTTTGTCCTCTTTTTCAGTCCTTTAGAACTACATTAACTGGAGAGAAAATATTCCTGCTATTCCTAATACTATTTTCATGAGTGACTGCAACTAGGCTTTTGCTTACTTCCCTGATTTCTGTCATTATCTGTTCTATCCCCTCTCTTTCTCCCATATAGACATACATGTATGTGCCCAGTTTACAGTTTTTTGCCTAAAAGCTATCTATCTTTTCCCTAAATAAATACTTTTCCCCCCCTGTTGTGTTTTGGATATCTAGTACTTGGTCTCTTGCTGTGAAAGACAATGAGAATCTGTTTTTATTGAAAGCAAGCAAAGGATAAGTTATAAAGTCCCCTGTTTCTTTCTGCAGTTTTATTTTTTTAACAGTTGCTTGCTATTCTCTCCTGTGTCCTTGCTGCTTCGAATTGATTCACCAATCTAAAAGGGAGGTTCAGTCCTTCTCTTTTTTTTTTTACTCTTCTCTGTTAGCTGTCTGTCAGCATTCAGAAAACAGAATCTTATTAATGTGTTGTTTTCATTAACATTCTAGGCACAACATTTTCTTGAGGTTATTCCGTGAGCTATTTAAATATATTGCTTTATCCCTGCCATTTGAATTGTGATAAACTGGCTGCCTAGTTTCATGTTTAAATGCTGGAGTTCAGAGTTGGAACTTGCTTTTCTACTAAGCCAGGGCAGCTAAAATGTTGTATGGAAAGCAACTCAGGCCAGTTATGCCATGAAATAAATAATGAAAGAAATCCAGAAAACATGCAATCTTTCTAGAATTTTTGTTCATTTGTGTACCATAGGTAAAACACATGGCACACTCTGCCTGGTGCCCAGCTAGTGAGTGTGACAATTTAACGAAGGCAGGACTGCAGAGTAACTCGCAAGCATGCTTACCATTATGGTCCATGGTGCCAAAATATCATAGCAGAGGTGCAAAATCTGTACTAAGTAGTATCGTGGAAATTTTATTGTTCAGTAAAGTTTCTAGATCTGATGTTTGTATGGATATGAAATAGGTGTTTCTAGACCTGCAGTATATCGTTGTTGGTGCTACTGCAGGTAAGAATAACTAGTTTATTTTGAGCAAAAGTGTTCAAGGAGAACCCGAATTTCAAGACTTATGGTGGGAGGAAGGACCTGCCTTTACTAGTATGAATCCTGACAGCGGGAAGCAACCTACTGCTTTTTGTGTGTTTTCCAGGCTTTTACGTGAGTTGAGTTGGTTGCTTCCACCAAAATTTTGAATGCTAAAAGGGACATGCTCTTCTACCCATTTGTTGCTGTGTTTTCTTTAGCTTTCCATGCTCAAGATAAAAACATCAGCTCATAGTGTCGATACACTCGTAGAGCCAGATAAGCAACTTGTTAGAGGTGAGACAGAACTGCAGTCTCACTTAGCTTCATCATGATGTATTTGATCAGATTCCACGTGAGTGCACTTGCACTAATTGGAGATGTGGCAGAAGAAGATCAGACTAGTGGAACTATAAAAACTAATTTTTATTATTTCTTGTCACTGTAAGCAAAGCTATGAATTATAATCAGGGAACTGTTATGCTCAGGACTCTCTGTACTTATGTAGATTTGGTCAGTGCCCTGCAGAACTCACAACCTAATTTAAGATAAAAGACAATGTCATCGTAAGAGCAAATGGATATAAATTGGCCATGAATAAATTTAACCTGGAAATTATAAGGACGTTTCTGCAAGAGTAAGGAGCTCCAACGGTCTCTGGTAAAAGGAATAAGAATAGTAGTAATTTAGAAGGAAGCTCATAAATTTATGAACAGGACCGTGCAGTTCCCTGCAGGAGTGAGGAACTGGACTTGAACTTTTAAGGTGTCTTTCCAGAACTGTGGTCTTGAATGAAAAATTATCAGAAGTTGAATGTCTGCTGTCTTAAGTAGCAAGGTAGGCTTTGCTTGCTGGAGGCAAAAATTTTAAAAGACATTTAAGCGCCTCATGCCCATTAATGCTTTGCCCTTAGCTGCTATTTTGTGTTTTAAAATATGCTATTTTTTGGGTCTGATTTCCTTATAATTGAGGCTTATTCAGTTGTGTCTGCCTGCACTTAGATGCGTTTGTCATCCTTCTCCTATGCCACCTTCATCTTGTGACCCTGAATAGAATAAAACTGATGGAAGCAAAAGCCTTGGATACTGACGTTCCCAAGATTTTACTGGGGGAAGAGTGGCCACGCACTTACTTTGACTGGAGGAAAAACAGTGAGCGTGGCCATTATCTATCATTTCTCCATCAAACAGCCATCCACTTGTTCAGTGTGGTTGAAGTTGGAACTTTCTTGCGTGAGGGGAGAAGGCGGGAGGAGTGGGTCACTGTCCCACACATGAGGCTGGGGATACAGCCCATCATGGGAACCTGGGCTTGCTTAGTACCCAGTAGCTTGGTGTTCATCTATTGCCAGCAACCCATGGTGTCCTCTCCTGCCATCTCGCTGCCTCTATAGTGGTGAAGCTGGTCATAAGATGAACAGCTCCTCTGACATGAGAGGAAGTCTTGAAGGAAAAAATAAAAAAATTGTGGCTTGGGGTTTTTAACAAAGGCTGTTCATTTACTTCTCCTGTTGGACAGTTACCCTTTTAATTTATTACTTTGATTTTTCTGTAGTCTAAAAGTTGTGGTCAAATACCTTGAATACTCTTGCTGCCTTGTAGACTGGAGGCAGGGAGATGGTTGAGTTCAGTCTGTCAATGTCTCGTGACTTTGAAAGATTATATTTTTAAATAACCTTATGCAATGTCATGTTGGTTTTCCTTTATTTTGGTAACTAATCTTGTAGCCTGTGCAGACAGCTCAGTATGGGGATACTGATTTTATTTATTATCACTGTAAGCAGTACTATGTCTGTCTTGGAATACTTTTTTCTTTTTTTCCTTTTTCTCTTATTACTTCTTCAATGTTAGAAGATATTTTTTTTAAAGCTGGACCTTGCCTGTCAGCTTTGTGTGTGCCTCCACTGTCCTTGGGGTGGTAGCTGCTAGTGGGTAATTTTGGGAGTCAGGTGCTGGCAGTGCCCATTCCTCAGTAATTTTAGTGCAAGTAGACCCTCGACGTAGACCACCAGTAAATCCATTGACTCTGGTAAGAATTAAGATGCCAAAAGAATGGCCGTGGGCAGCTGACTGTAGGATTGAGTATTATAAATTTTACTTTGCTGTGAGAGTTGCTTTCAGTATCTTGAGTCAGCTTGTAGTTTCTTCCATCTTGACATTTGTTTTCCACAGAGGTGAGAAACACTGAGTGACAGAAATGTGTCTGCTTTCAGGCCAGAGCATCTTCATGGTCCATTTCGTCTCAGTCTTCAGCCAAGGCTTTCTGAGACGTGTACAGAGCATGTCGCTACAGTGCTTGGCTGCTCCATTAGTTTTTTCTCTTTGAGATTCATGCATGATGGTAGTTAGTGCAGCTATTTGTAGCAGTATGCTTCAGTAATGCTGATCAGATTTATTAGATTATACAGCTTCATGCTTTCTTTTCTTAAGTGGATGCAACTAAAGCATGAAAGCAATAATTTAAATAAAGCAAAATGAAAGCCCCTTATTTGAGTCAGCCATGTGTCATTGCAGTGAGCACATAAATATGCCCCCTAAAAATGTTCTAGTTGGACTCAAAGAAGAAAAGCACTACTGGTTTAATTTAATTTTAAGATACAATTTTGTGCCTGTGTGCAGGGCTTTGCAATGTTCTTACAACTGCAAGCTTTGAGAAAATGTTCTCATGCAATAAATCTGATTTACCGATGTATTCATTGCATGCCTCCAGGGACACGGGATTACTGTACAATTTCAGTTAGTTGAAGAGGGGAAACTTCTTGTGGAAAAAAAAATTGTTGAGTAAATTTTAGTTACCTTTCTGAACACACTGAAGGCATTTGCCTTAAAACTATCTTTATTTTTACCTTCCTGCTTTTAGAAAATGACCTCTTCCAGTGTGTGCTTATTCTGGCTCAAAGCTCTGTTAGCCACCTGATGTCAGACATAGGAATAGAAGTGGATATTTAGGTCTCTTGAATGATGGTGTCCGACTGCCGCCTTAAAGGGCAAAAACAGTCTGGGGTTTGAGGAGAGTTTTTAAGTAATAGAAATATTAAAGGATTGAATTATAGCGTTTGAGGAGTGTGCTGCTTGACGTAGAGCCATGAATGTGTTTCAGTGCTCAGGCAAAGACGATGAGCCGTGAGATGTGCTGGCAGAAGAGCGCGGATCCGCAGCGCTTCCTTGGCGCAGTGCGGGTTGTGTGTGCTGGTGTACTTGCACCTGCAGCACACAAAAAGCGGGTACTTTTAAGAAGAAGCCCTCCAAAATGGTAACTAAGCTTGATGTGGGGACAGGCCACAGGGTTTCATCAGGCAGTGCCAAGAAGCCCATGATTTCCACTTTGTTTTATGGAAACTGTTCTTGAAAAATAACCTGGCCGTGTTAACGTTGGAGTGAGGTCGGCCACTGGCTGCTGCCGGAGGGCAGGACTTCTGCCTGCCTTGGGGCGGCCTGGGCAATAAGCAGTCCTGGTTTGCTCTCTCCTTTCTCCTTTCCTGAGGAAAAAAAGCTGGCAAATTTGTGCAGCGTGGGCTCTGAAATTAGATAGTTCACTCTGTGTTCACGTCTGTTGGTAGGAGTGGGCATCCTTGTCCCAATGTCTTGATTCGTTGAATACCTTGGATAGATGTCATTTATTCAGAAAAGTATAGCCATACATTTCATTTACTGTTGGTGAAATATCCCCCAGCCTAGCTGCTCATTGTGCATAGTAGCCCTGGAGAGGGAGAAGCTAAATGATACAGATGTTCGTGGATCAGTCTGTGGGCATGGCAGTCAAACAACTGCGAGGTGGGGTAAAGGGGAATCACCAGGGCACTGATTAACTGAGCTGTGTGAAGTGCTTGCTGGCTCACTCACACGTAACTCTGTTTTGTTATCCCATCATGTATGCTGCTAAACGCTGTATTCAGAAAGTGTTTGAAGGATCCAGATGTAGTGGAATATCATTATGTATGTAGCCTCTGTCAATCAAAATGTGATTACTTGCAATCATTTGTTCATAAACAAGTGGATTAGTTTATATGACAAGTATATTTTGCTATTTGGTTATGCAGTGAAAAGCTGGCTTCTGTTTCTGGTTTTAACAAAAAAATCTTGTAAAATATTTATGAACTTGTCATGCTTTATTACACTTTAACAGCTTATAAAGTTAAGCACTTGTTGATGTCAGAAGAAAACGCATACTCAAGTTTTGATACTTATGCCTAACGAATTATACCAAAGAAAACACCAAGGTTACACATGCAATGAATCGTTTAAATAGAGATACATGTAATTGTCAGTTCTTTTGGTTCATCTGGTAGTTTACTTGCAATTTTTACTGTGGGTTTTTTTTCACACAAGCCTGTTAAACTCCTGTTTACTTCTGCTACATGGCAGTACTTTTTTTTTTTTTCCTCTTCAGCTCCCTGTCTAGAGCACCTATTTCTGTCTGCAATGGCAAAGCTTCTCTTCCAGATACCTTGGAAGTGCTTTCCGTTAGCTTCTCCACGCAGTGCCTAATCAACAAAATGACATGAAATAATTACCTCAGAGTTTTCCTGTCCCTGCTAGTTTAGCTATCTACCTCCAGCTTGCCTGAGTCTCCACTCAAGCCATGTGAGTGATGCAGACAAGCCACACTCTTTTCCTAAAATATAAAAATGTACTTAGTTTCAGCCTACACAGCTACATCACATCTAGTTTTTCTGACAGCACTAGCTGACAGGAAGGAGAGGATCTCCATGAAGTCTGACAATCTGAATTGCTTAGTGGGGAGACTATGGGTAGAGAAATCCCAGGCGCACTGAAAGGCACAGCTATTCTTTGGGAGAGATACTTCATCTTTCTCCTTTTCTCCCTCACAGACAATATTCCTACCTACTAGTGGTATTTCAGGTATAGTGCTGGCAGGCGGATGAGAAAGCCCTGCCTACACAGGCTAGGCCCATTTTTTTTTTTTTTTTGTGAAACTGTAAGCGCTGCAGGGATGACGAGGTGCCCCAACACACCGGCTTCCTTCCACTGCAGCAAAGCCTTGGCCAGAACTCCCCAGCCGGGTCCAGCCCGGCCCAGAACCGCGCCGGGCTGCTCAGGGCAGCTCTGGGGCGCTGTGCCGGTCAGAGCTCTCTCCTGTCTGCGTCCTTGCAGTTGAGCCAGTTCCAGCAAGCTTTTAGGGCCTCGGTTCATCCAGTGTGTTCTTAAAAGTGCTTCTGTCAGTGGTGTCATTAAGAGTGTGCCCTGGCATGCTTCGTTGAGCAGAAATGGTTTTCTGTATATATCTGAACTCTGTTGGCCTGAATGTTGTGGTCAGCTTCCGTTACAGAGAACAAAGTGGCTGTTAAGCATCGGTTGGGTTACTGATCATTCATACAAATAATGAGTTTGTCTTTTAATTATAATTCTAAGCAGCTGTGTTACCTTGTGATTTATAACTGTCTTTCCAAGTATTTTCTTCACAGAGCAGGACTGTATAAACTGTATTAAAAAAAAGAAGTATAAATTAAAGTGGCCTTTGGCATGTTTCAGGGAACCAAATATCATCAGCTGGAGGAAGAGGTGGGGAGTGGGCAGAGAAATGCTAAATGAGGTCGCCCACCAGTAGCACGAAAACTTCCTCAGGCAGTCACAGATCTCTTTCTGGAGGATTCCACCTCCTCACTTGAGCCAAACATCAGTTCAGCTGTTGGTTTAGCCAAATCCTAGCTCAAGGCGTGGAAACCTTGAAGTGAAGAGATAAAGCAAAATTAGCATTCTGGTGGTGACCAGAATGAGCCCTTATGTATGACTAAGAATAAATGTAAAACATTTGTGTATAATAAGCCCAGAAGAAATAAATCTGAACTTCTGTATTTCCGTGCATTTTTAGGGTGGGGTGTATGTATGGTTTTTTGTATGTATGCACTTTTTGAGATCTTGAATGTAACAACTCTGCAGATCTACTTACTCCTAAAGCAGTAGAAGAATTCCTTATAGGTAAACATTGAAAACGAGGGGCTTACTTGTCTCTTTACAATGGACAAAGGAAACCAGAACCAGGTGTTGTATACACTTGTGGAACAGCTTACAGGAAGCAGTCAGTGACATGTGAAAGTCTTCTTCATAGCCTTCTATTAAAGACAGCATTACCAATTGTAGTAAATACTGTGTTTGGGGGATTTTTTTTTCTATGTTTAGGAGCTTGAAAAGATAAATCTGTTTTCTGCTCTATTGACCAGATGGACTAGATGATCTTTTGAGGTCCCTTCCAATCCCTAACATTCTGTGATTCTGTAACCAATGCTGGCTGGACTAAGTTTTCTGTGTCTCGTAACTCTGTCCAGGCTGAGTGTGTCAGGAATTGAAAGCAGCATGTTCCTGGTTTTTCTGCGGTGTGCTATATAAAATGAGTTAAGCACAAAAAGTAGTGCTGCAAGCATATTAGCGAGGATAAAAAGAGCTCAAAAATTAGGAACAAGGGAAGCCAAGGTGGCCTCCTGACCATAGTTCAACCCTTCCCGTGCAAGCGGTACCAGGGAGGCTGCAGTGGTGGGGCGGCCCCTCGTGCCTGAAGAAGGTTTTTGGTATGTTCTTCTGACCTCCTGGCTTGGTCTCTCCCACAGCCTTAGTTGCTGCTTTCCTCTCCAGTCCTGCCTGAAGACAAAAATAATTTTCCTCTCAGAAGTTTTGCCAACCTTATCTGAGCACTTTGGAGACACAGGTTTAGTTTCACAGAAGTCATGCGGTGAGGAGTGTCATCCCTACTTTGTAGTTGGAAGGCTGGGGAGAAGTTTCAAAATCAAAAGTATCTGTTCATGGTTGGGCTTCAAATGGTAAAGCATTTGAAACATCATGTGTGTGTATTTATGTGTATGTACGCGTGCATACAAGGTTTCTTTATGAAGTATATACCTATATTTGGCTTTGATAGTTGTGTACGCTCACACACACACATAACACACACACACCCCCCACACAACCTGTGAGTAATGCATTAAACCACTGCATGAGTTTCATAGCTTGTTCATTATATACATCCATTGTATGCATCATCTAACTGAAAGCAGTGCTGAGATCTCATCCTAAATACATTCTGGTCTCAGAGGAGGGTTGAATATTGCCAGCAGATTTGATGCAGTTGAGAACTGCAAAGAAAGAGCCAGTGATGGGAGTCACTGGATATTTCTGAAAGGTACTAGGGAAGATCCAAGAAATGCATTTCAGTAAGCCTGTTTGAGGGTGGTGATGGTGCTTTTTTAAGTGCTGAAGACCTAGGAATATGGAACTTCTCAGTGAGTACGATATTGAGGAAGAGGCTCTTTCAGTTTTTTTTAGAGGAGTAGGTAGGCAAGTGGATAGTGTGTCTACTTCAATTTTTCAAAAGAAATTTAACAAGGTCCATTACCAGAAGCTATTAAAGAAATTAATCTACCATGGAATAGAAAACTCTTATGTGGCTAAATAAGAAGAAAGATAAAAAAAGGCAGGAGTTAATGGTCCATCCTCAAGGTGGAGAAAAGTCACCAGTAGAATCTCAAGGGATCAGTTCTTGTGCCTATGACATTCAAAATATTTGTAATCTGGAAAAAGAACATGTCATGAGGTGACCCATTTGATGATGACACTAAGTTATTCAGGGTAAAATTAATAAAGGCAAACTGAAGAATTTCAGATGGGTCTTTGATATTGATCGACTGGAGGTAAAATGGTAGGCCAAAGTAGATGTAGTAAAGGCAGAGTACGTGGGAGAAGAAAAAAATGAATTAATCTTACCTTAGTGTATATAGTGATACTGTGACTAGTCTCTAACTTCTCAGGGCTGAGACCTAGGGTATTAATAGCTCTGAAAACGAAGGTTAGTTAGTGCCAAAAAAAGTGGTGTTAGGGATTATTAGTAAAGGCATGGGGAGCAAGACACAGAACACAACTGTACCACTTTGCCAGTTGTGGACTTAACCTGTATTTGTGAATACTGTGTGCCATTCTGGTCTTCCTCATAAGGAGTGTTACATATAGTAGAAGCTGAAGAATTTAAAGAGCGATGGTGAGTGCTTGCAGTATGATACGGCCTTTGCAGAAGAAATGGCACAGTTGAGTGTGTTTCTTACTGCTTCTGGAGTCCCCTTGGGCCTGGGAACAGCTGAACCACCTCTTATTGCATGAAACATAAATTAGCAATGCTTCCAGGGGATCAGCAGCCTCTGGACAAAAGCTGTTATTGTGCACTTGGAGGTGTACGCCATGTCCATGTTGGTTTTTCTTCATTATTTTCATAGTATTATTGTGCCCATGCAATTTAGAGGTGGCCTTGCATTTAAGCTCTATTGCTTTGAATTTAAGTTCTTAAGTGGTTTCTAGATTTGGTATTTTTTTGTGCCGCAGTGCTTTCACCAAGACATCAGAATTACTTTTCATTAAAAATATGGGGTTTTTAAATAGCACAATGAAATAGTTCTTAATTTGTCAACCGTAGCAATAAAATATAAAAATACATGTGTAATATAACCAACACGATATGTATTTGTTTTTTGTTGTCAGTGGTGGTATGAATTAATCTTCATATTTGCCTTTTTAGTTCAGGCAGGCAAAAACTCCTGTGTTTAATGAATTAAGTGTTTTACTGTGGGAGACGTTTTGTCCTTCATTAAGAGACTTAAGACATTTGTTCATAAATTTGCTCTTACGTTACCATCCTTAGCGGATAGTCCGGCTTTTGGGGAAGGTTTGTGTCAGAAGGCTCATCTGTAACCTTGGAAAAGTGTTTGCAAAATGACTTTCAGTAAGCGTGGGAAATAACTTGGCTAATTTTCAGTGCAGTATTTCTCATTTAGGGCACGTTGCCCTTCAGGCAGTGAGGACTGATAAAGCTAGCACTTAGGATGTGACAGCACAGCACCTCAGCATTTGTCTGCCCTCAAAGGATAAATTGTCCGTAACTGGCCAGGGGAGGCATGGCAGCATTACGGGCCTGTGCTGGAAGCTCGGGTCTAGCACGCGTTCATTCCTCAGACCTTGTTGCTGACATCCCGGGGACGAAGGAGAGGTACGGCCTCGTGTCGACCAGGCTCGGACCCAGGAGTGTTCAGTGGCATGACAAGCTGGGATTCAAGGTCTGTGTCCACAGAGCGGTGCTGGGATGGCACCATCCATCTTCCCACCAGACTGACGGCTGATGTCTGTGCTCAGACTGTGTCCCTAGGGAAAGAGTTAGAGCACTTCATGCCTGTATAAACATCCAAAATCTTTGCTAGATGAACATGCTGACATTTGGAGGTCAAACACGTTTCAATACTTCCAGTTCCTTACCCACAAGCACAGGCATCTTCATCATGCTAGCAGAAATTCCCTTTGGGTTCCTTCCTCTTTCACATGAAAGCTTATACTCGTAGAGGATGCTAAAAACTACTGTGTAACAGCACATATTTTGTCTTCAAATGTGGGGGGTTATTTTCTTGCAGAATACTTCTGCAGTGGGAAGTATAAATTCAGAATGGTTATATGCGATTCATAAGAACAAAGCATCCATTAACCATCTAGGAATTCAGGTTTTGATGAGTGCATGTAGACTAGGTTCTCTTTGAAATGGGAAAAGCAAGCTGCTTTTAGTATGCTTATCATGGAACCAGTGGCAACAGAAACCCAAGAGCTTTCTCATGCAGTTGCCTTTGATGTTTTGTTGGTGTTTTGTTTTGTTGTTTGTTTTGTGTGGGTTTTTTTTTTCTTTTTTTAGCAGCCCTTAATCTGACTCCTCTTCCAAAATTAGTGAAACGGTCGTGTAGTTTTTTAAAGAACCATTTTGACTCTGTGTGAGATGACTGTGCTGGGAAAGCTGCACAGAGGTCAGGTGGGGGGTGGGTGGTCCCAGGAGCCGCCAGCTTGGCCCCAGGAAACCAGGGGGCTGCTGCTGGGTAGTCACTCTGTCTCCTTTGAGCAAGCTTTTGCTTCCTCCCGCCAGCCTTGTCTGGCTTGTTAGCATAGGGGATGTCATGGGTTTCTGTAGTTTACTCATCCCTGTTGTTACAGGAGGCTAAAGGAAGAACAGCTACAGAACCCAGGGGTAGGAATGCACTGGCTTTCGCTTATGAAAGCAAGCATCTGATGGGATTGTCTGTGTTTTTTTTAATCCTGTGCTCGCATTTCTTTATTTATTCTCCGTGAGAAGACTTGCATTCATTTTGTTTCAAAGGGACTGTACTCTACTCTTCTCTACTTGTGCCTTTGTAGGGTTAAAAATGAAGAAACATGCAAGCGTGGGGGAGTTGCAAAGTGATGGAAGCAAAAAATCTGCTTCTGCAGAGCGGTTATGCATGGCCAGTTTGGTTTTAAACTTCCTAGACTTGATCTATTTGTGCATAGATCGTACCAGCATAATACTTAATAATACCCACAGCCTGCTTGTTAACAAAAATAAAGCTAATGCCTTTAATACTTCATTAGCTTGAAGAATTGCTGCTGATTTACTGATTACAGTATAGTCTTTCCTCATGAGTGGCTTCATCTGTATTAGTGAATGCATGGTCAGTCCTGCATTTTGCTTTTGCTGTGGATTTAAACTTTATTTAGACTTTTTGAACTTTCTTACTGACCTCCAGGTTGAGAAATAACAGTAGGGTTTTTTAGTATATTTAGAATCGTGTGGAAATTTTTCTTAATAATCACTAAGGGAACTTAAAGGGCAATATCGTTCCAGTTAAATATGCGAACCTGAAGCTAATACAAAGTACTTCAGTTTTAGTAGAACGTATGAGTGTTCTTCAAAAAAAAAATTATGGTCATAACCTTTCATCTTAACTTCTTAAATTTTTGTCGTTGTTTTTGACCCAGGAATTTTTTTGCGTGTACCTAAAAAATGCCGAATTCATAGATAAGAGTTGTATCTTTGTTCTGTTCTCAAACTGATGTACTTAACCTGGCCATTAAAAATGCTTCCTAATTGTTCAGTCTGAAATACTGAAAGATAGCAAAAACCTGTACCTAGGGATAATGAATGAGGATCATGAGTATTGGAATTTATTTACTTCCTGCATTAATATGTTTGATCTTTGACTCCCAGTGGCTTTGTCAGTAAGTTCTTGATGTATTAAAATATTTAAATTACCCCTTTTTTTCCTATTAGATCATTGCAACTAGGTCAACAGAAAGTTGCATCATAACAACTTGGTATCAAAGTTAATTTTGGTAACAAAAATTAATTTTGGCTCTGTAGTAATACCGGCTTCTGTTTGTTTTTTTTTTTTTCCCAGAAGGTAGTCAAGTGAATACATAAGCAGTGTCTGCTCCTTAGGAAGTCTGATCCTCCATGCTTTGAGGGAGGCTGGGTTTTATTTTAGTTTTTCTCTTAGCTGGTACCCATCAAGCTGGTCTTATATATTATGTGTTTCATACCTTTTAATTATAGTTTAACCTAGGACACAATTTCTGGATATCTGCTATTTTGTCAAGTCATTGTCTTCCCCTTATGACTATTCTTAATCTGTTACAAGATTATTGATCATTTACGATCAGCTCCCTGTGACTACAGCTGTGTGGAACCAGTCCACCCAACAGAGATTACAAACCCTTTGGGAAAAGGACTGCCTTACTGTTTTTGTGTTACTTAACACAGGAGCATCCTGCCCTATGACTGAAAAGCCCATATTTCACCTTGTAGTTCAAACAAGAAATGATCAACAGCATGCACATGAGCCCACAGCAGGAGCTGTTTCCTTTTACCTGTTTTCTGGGATTCGTTTTTTCATTCTGTACTGAGTATGTGATAGGCAAACCCCTTTGCATACCATGGACTTTTTTGTATGCATAGTTTTCTGTTTGGGTAACAGCCTTCAGGGACATTCCCTCCTTACTGTGAAATCCCTTGTAAGTTCTGTAATCGATCTCAAATTTGGCTCCCTGTGTACCAGCCAATTTGTGTTAATCCATTTCATAACCTGGCTAAGCTTGAATTGAATTACATATTTTTTTCTTTCGTCTGAGAAGAAATTGAAGTCTTCTGGGAAGGGTTTCCATCTGATGGTGCTGACACTGCCACATAGAGACCAATAGCCGTCTATGGATGCTTTGCTGGACCAGAGCTGGAGGACGCATTCAGATGTTGATGGGTCTGGGTCCATCTTCCTGCTGCCTCTCCTCCAGCCTTCCCCTTGAGCTCATCTTCAGCTCAGTGAAGATCAGCTGGCAAACAGTTTTGGTGAAAAGTGAGCCAAGCTGACTAAATAAATAATCCCAAAATTGCCATTCGGTAAGGGGTGTTTAAAAACCCCCTGTCTTTGGTCTTACTGATGGCATGGTCACAGGTGTGGAGTGCTGGCAGGAGGCCAGGTGGAGGAAGGGGAGAACATGGAGACACCCTCTTTTGAGAGAAATGTTGACCCGGGCTGGCCTGGGCAATCTGAAACAATATTTACAGCATTCACTACTTTTTGAAAATGCTACCTCCCATGCTCGATAGCCCATGAAATATTTGGCTGTCTAGTGTATTTTTTGCTTGTCATCTTGGGTTTTATACTCTTAAATTTTAGGTTGGCTTTGAAAATAGAAAACATACCATGTGTAAATCACAGTCATCGTTGTATTGTTGTTGTAGAGCATCGAAGTGATAAATCTTTCATGTTACTTTTCCTGTTTCAGATTTTGGAGGAAAAAAAATATGTCAAACTTCAGACTAGTTACAGTGTGAACTTCCTTTCCACGTGCTCTTTTGCTTCGTTCTGTGAATCATAAACATTTTGATATGTCACTTTGTTCTTAGTTAGTGTGGGAAACAAGATTTTAGATTAAATCTTGATTGAATCTTAATCTAACTTTTTTTTTTCTGTAGCTTACCCAGAACCTTTTTAGTACTTAATTTGCTCTTCTTTATTAACTAACAATGATCCCTCAAGGTAATTTGACATATCATAAAGAAGTAGTACTGAAGTCTCACATACATTTCCTTTTTGCTAAACTCTCTAAAATGATAGGCAGCTGTGAAGTTTTATTTCGATTTTCAGTTATGTAACTGCCTTCATAATTTACAAAATGTTTCCTGTGTCAAGGTGTTTCAAGAGGAACTTTTAAATTCTAATAAAAATTTAAGGTGTAATTTCAAGTTAAACTCTAATACCATTTTTATTATGTATGAGCAGTTGGCTGTGTACGATTACTGTTATCTGGTCTGTTACAACAGAATCCATTTACAGCAGGTTTTCGTGCATTATCAGAGGTAAAGCTCTTAAGGAAAATGTACTCTAAAATAGTATGTGCTCTGCTGAGGCCAGTAAGAGCATTGGAGAAGTGGGGGGGGATGCTTTTCTGAGCCTCCCAAGTGCTTTGATGTGCCACCTCTTTCCCTTTGTCCCCCTCCCTTCTTCCAGCAACATGGCTTGCAAGGTGTCTCTGAGGTTGCTCATTGCCCAAAAATGCTGCTGCGTTCAACTGCATGTCCAGAGGACAAAATGTGAACGGTGTCTTCACTGGGTTTTGGCCTGTGTGCTCCACCAGGAGATGTGACCTAACTCATGCCCAAGCATTCAAGCCCTCTTTGAAGTTGGTTATCAGGAGACAATACCTTCTTGGGACACTGATGCCTAGAAGTACCTTTTTTTTTTTTTTTTTTTTTTTGGTAGAATTTCCCATTACTTTCTCAATGTTTCTGTTTTTCGTATGACAACTGTAGCTGGGATGAAATGGGGTAAAATAGCACCTTTGGGGAAGACCTGCTAAAGGACTCTTTGACATTGCCTCTCATCTGGCAAAACTGGTTTTTTTTGAAGTACTGCTTGCAGCCAAGTGCTGGTTCTGTTGAATTGGGATGTCAGCTCAGTTGACCCTGATACCTGACATGGCGGTTTTGATCTCTGAGCAAGAACGGCCATGCTGTGTGAAGTTCTTGAGCACCTTCCCTGCCCCAGCAGAACCCTCTGAATGGGGCCCACCTTGAGCCTCTTCCCCGTATGAGGCAGCCGTGGTCTGCAGCCTTGGCTAGACAATAGAGTCCAAGCAATATATCTAAGAAAAAGAGTTTTTAACCATAACAGTCTGTACAGAAGTCTTATCTGAATAATTAAATTCTAATTAATTAGGTGAAATTTTTCTTGTTCGTGGTTTGAGTTCAAAAGCCAACAAGCAAGGAGTCACTTGCTGTCCTATTTGGTCAGTCCTGCCTTGAGTACGTTATGAGTTTATTGACGAGGTGTCCCATCTGCTGGACTTCGAGAGGAGCACTGAGGGATGGGATCGGCTTCCTGGGCAATTGGAGCAGATGCACTTGGGTGGGAAGGGGCAGCACCACCAGCTGTCATTGCGCTGGTGCACTCTTCTGTGTATATTCTCCATTTTTAGTTACCAACACCAGTAGTGAGCTATCAGGAATGCTGCCTTACTGCTGACATTAGAGGTGCTGCACAGAGTAACATCAGTTTTCATCTGCTGCTTTGAAAATGTTTGTTGCTGACTGATTACTAACCTGTCCTTTAAAGTTGTTTCCACTCTGTCCTAATGGAATTTAGGTTCTCCAGAGCACAGCCCATGAAACACTTCAATCAGCTTACTCCTAGTTCTCTCTGTGTTGAACCTTGTAAAGTTGTGTTGCAGCTTATATATTCATATACATGTTGTCAAATATGTAGATAAAAATATATAATGTACTGACTTTCATTTCTTTGATATCATACTTGTATTGTTTTACACACTTCGGACAGATGCTTTGCCCTTAGTTTTTTTTCAGTGATGGTTCAGTTAGATGCTTTTGACTAGGGGCAAAAATCTGCAAAGAATCTGATTTTCAAAAATAAGCTTTTATAGACCTTTCAGATGCATTACAAAATGTTCCATCCCAGTGGTTGGTCTTGATTTATTCAATCTAATTGGGTCATCCTTGCTGTAGGCCTACAATATGATATATTTACTGTTCTTGTTGAGCTTAATGTCTTCCTTACTGTTGTTCATCTTGCTCTAGAATCCATTTGCTCTCTCAATTTTTTTCTCTGGTGATATGATACAGGCTATTTGAATAAAAAATTCTCATTCTGATGCTGTGGATTAGACTTAGACAGTAGGCAGTGTTTCTGATCATAAAGTGTGTACAAATAGCAAATATTATTTTATCCTATTGCCCTCAGTATTTGCATGTAACATACTGTTTATGTTAGTCCTTAAGGACAGGATTCAGTTCTCAATAGAACATGATCTTGCATGTTAATGCTGACTTGGTTTCTGTCCACAATGACTCATGTATGAGGAAGAGAAAATAAATAAAGCAGGTTGGAATTAATTACTTGGTAAAATATGACCATCTTCTACCAGCTCTTGGTATAATAACTACTGCTGTGTTTGCTGAGTTTAATTCGTGCAATGAACTAGAAAGGAATGATTTTGTTATAAAGTAGGGGGTTTTGTAGATAAAAGCTACACTGACTTCTGGGTCATTCAGTGCTCTCTGGGGGAGGTGAGTGACAATACAGAACTTTTGTGTTTTACTTAATTAGAGCAACTCGGCCTCATCATTAGTAGCAGTCATTACTTTCACATCCTGTCGTTCAAGTGGTGCGTAGAGAGTTGTATCTGGGTGAGCAGGATCCTGTACCCTTTCTGTTGTCAGTCTGTTTTATGGTAGAAGCCAGAAATTACATTTGCTTTTTGAAGCATCTTTCTTGCAATGTGGTTGCAGCTTCTGCCTTTCTTCAGACATTCTCAAAGACATCAGGAGCCTCCCCAGACTCCATGATGTCTCAAAGATAGGTAAATCAGTCAGGTTTTGCTTTGAACCTTGTATCGCAATCTGGTTTATAGGTCAAGCAACTTGAAGCTTCTGACCATGAAGACTTTATTAGAAGAACCAGCGTATGATAGCTGTACAGAAGTTTCAGGGAGTTCGCTGTTGCCCTAATACTTAAAAACATGGGTTACTAGCCTTTCAGAACTGTCCTTACATGGAGAAATGACAGGTTTTATCAGTTGTCTGTTGCTTATAATTAGTGTTTTATTTCTAAAAAGTGACGCTCACTGGATGCAGAATGCGATGTTGCACTTAGTCTACCTGACAGCGTATCTTTTAGCTTGCTTGAGTTACTGTGCCCAGGTCAGCTCTTTTTCTCCCAAGCTGTCCCGCCCCAGCTGCCTTGTAGCTGAGCTGCCAGACCATGCTGCCATCCTTCCTGCAAGACGAGTTATGGCTTTGCTCTGTGCAGAGCAAAATCACATTTTGCCACGTGATTGTTAATCTGGTTACCTGTTAACTTTGCAGGGCATGAAAGTGGTTTCTTATTTTCCCACATTGCTGTTAATACAGTGAAGTCCTTTGCCTACAGGCAATAACAATTTGATTGGAAGTTTGGTCTTGGCGGATAGAATATTCAGGGATAAGTGATGTTATGGCAAGTGATTGCTTAGGTTGTTAGTAATCAGCAAGGTATTTCTGCTAAGTCGATCTTCAGCTGCTGCTCATAGAGTTATTTATTCACTCATCAGAGCCTTTGCACAAGATGGTGTTGCAGAAACAATTACTGCCTGCACTTGATTTCATAGTGATTTCTGTTCAATGCCAGAGGAGAGAGAGCAACAACTGAATTAAATTACTGCTGAAGTAAAAAGAAATAATTTTTTATAAAGAAAAATGCAGTATGAAGTTGTTTAGGAGAGGAAAAACCCCGAAATCTTCCTGAAATAAATGTTTCCTTGTTTAAAATGTGGTATATTCCTCATTTGAATCCTAGCGTTTGAAATGGCTTTTGATGGCCAAGCCTTAAAGGTGTCTGTAGCATTTTCATTCTTGCAACTGGTCTATAGGCTTATGGTCATTACTCCCTCTAGATGTCAGTGGACTAGTGAGGCTTTCTCTAGCCTTATGCCTAATGCCAGGTGCTCTACCCCAATTACTGTAATAAGAATGACCCGTGAGAAATAACCATATAACAGTGTAAAGCAAGATGAGATTACTGGTCTCAGGTGTGCCAAATTGTTTTGAAGCATCCTGTCTTTGTATCATCTTAACATTTGATTGGTGTCTTTAGGAAGTCACTAGTATGAATACATAGGGTATTAATGAATTAATTAATCCAATTACATCTTACTGTATGCTGTTTCCATTTCAGAGTCCATTTTCCAAGTACACCTTGAATAATGAAGTGCATTAAGTGTCACTTCAGCCAGAAGGAAGGCACAAAATTTTAAACCACTTGCTTGGAGATTGGCACTTGCAGATCTTGCTGCAGAACATCTCTGCTGCCTGCAGTGAGCAATGCAAGCGGGGGGCAGGAACAGTAACAACCGACGTGCAGCTTGTGTATCTCACAGCAACAGCAGAATGTGATGTTAATAGCTGGAGTGTTAAAATTCCTGCATTTGGAAGCATTTATGAAGCATAATCTGTTTTGAAGTTCAGACATATTACAGCTTGTAAAAACCTGAAGGCAGCTGGGGGAAAAATAAGATTCATAAAGATGTGATTCCTTAATATTTGGGATGTATCCACTTTTGAGAAATATCATTGTTATATTTGGTATTTATATTTAAATATAAAGAAGAACATTAAAATGGGTCCTGCAGTATCAATCGTCTTTATCAAATGACAGTATGCAATTTTGTTGAAAATTTCTGAAAAGGTTCTTAGAAATGTTTTTATTTTTAAAAACATGCTAGCCTTTGTTTTCTGGACATTTTTGGAAATCCAACTTCGTTAAAATCTTAGTGAGTACAGGAAAGAGTGAATGTTGCTTTGAATAGGCTTGGGAACAGTTAATGAATTTCTTACTTTAGATAAACTATATAACATACAGATTGAAAACGCTTAAAACTGAATAAGGAGAATTTCTCTTTATTTGTTGTCTAACTAGTGCTGACTGGTGTTTGCTGATGGGGAAACTCTAGGCTTGAAGAGGTCCAGCACTCACACTTGAAACTAAAATACTCCCCTATTTTAAGAAGTACTTTGCTGGGGAAGGGGGTGTGTTGAACTTGTGTCATAATATGAGGAGATCACACCTCCTCAGTTTTTCCTTACCGTTCTTATTTCCATGTTGTGATTGCCAAATGCACACCCTGGCACACATGTTTCCAGCTCTCCTGAATTTAGAACATGGGAAGGGCAGGCAATTCCTCCACCAGTCGCAGAGGTTGGGAGAACCAGTTGATGGGAAATATCAGAAGGGTGTCCAGTCTGGTTTCTCTGCTGGTTTCTGTCACCTGCTGTGGGAACTAAGGGCACTTGACAAGGATCTGCGAGTGACCTGCGCTGACTTCCCACAGGCAACTTCTCCCTCAACAGGCTTTTTTGGTGTTTGGTGCTTGACTGGTGCTGTGCTCTGCTATTGAATGTCCCACCTGGCAGTCGTGTGAGCAGAACTGTAAAGGAGCTCATCAGTCATGAAGAGATGCATAATTGGGAGAGGACTTAAGTACATGAGTACAAGGAATAAAGCAAATCTCAGATAAGTCAGAAGACTACAAGGCAGGAGGCAATTAATGTTTTGAGATGCATGTGAAAAAAATCAAAATATACTTTATATAAAAAAGAGCCCGAAAATGATGAAAAGAATGTATTTCAGCAAAATAATTCTCCGCACGTGAAGCTTTTTCTTAGTATCACTTTTTTTTTACATTTGCAATATCTCAACACTGGCCTGATGATTCTGATGTAAAGACTGTTGTGACTGTATACCAATGACCTTTTTCTGTCCTGAATGAAATAGGTCCTTTCTTGAGGTGATAGCTGGTTGTTTACTAAGAATATGTGCAGCATCCCTGTGGATGTTGAGGCCAGAGTAGTGTTCGTGTTTCTTCCTCTTAAGGGTTAGTGAGTCCAGATGGTGTTGTTTTTTGACTTCTTGTAAGGGGATTCTTGAAAAAGTGTCCCCTTAAGAAGAAAGCCTTTGTTTCAGCCAGTTCCTCAAATACCTTTGGTGTCTGTGGTGGTATACTTTGTGTTTTACCTGGTTTACTCAGCAGCTAATGACTTTGAGGTCCTGGGACATGCTCAGTGATGGCTTTTATGAGATAAGCATTGCAAAAAAAAGCGGATGTGGAGAACAAAAGGCCTTCATGCACAATGGATTTAACCACTGGGTCATGGAGAATTGCTCTGTATACAGCACTCTCTCAAAAAGGGGGATGGAAGCAGGGGAATCTTATGTGGGTAAAAGAAGTAGTATTTGATACTCAGAGTATTTTTTGCTGTCCATTCTGGTAATAGGAGGTCCTCAGCGTATGGGGTTGGATTCAGAAAACTTTTTTGTTTTCTTTCCTTTTGTTTCTTGTTCCTTGTACCCCTACACCCCACACATTGTATTTCACTCTAAGTACTTGACAGGAATGTGTACACTTGAGTGTGGAAGAAAAAGAATTCAACTGTTGTGGAGGAGAAGAGACATTTGTAAAGAAAACATTTTAGGTTTTATGGTTTTGTTTTCCACAGCAGCTTTTGGGGGCACAGAAGGTCAAGATATTCTAATCTCTTTTCCCTTGCACTTCCTTTCCAGACTGAGGTGGTCAGTGCTCGGAGGAACATCATCTCTATGTTTCTTTTACCGCAGCTTGCTATAGTAAAAAAGGTACACAGGGACAGGATGCTTTTCATACGTAATGGCAGCAGGCATGTAATAGCATGCCTATAACTGCATTTTGCAGACAGCACCGTGTAGACAGCCTGAGTGGAGTAAAAGTGCTGTTATTTTTGAAGGTACCACTGTCCTCTTTCCCTCCTGATTTTTCTGCTAATTTGGTTGTGGCTCAGGACACTTCAAATAATTTTCAGGGTCCCAGGATTCTACTTAGGGAATCTTCACAAAATGGTCTCATGAAGCCTTTCACATCTCAGATCTGTTCTTCAGAGTTTTCTTGTACTGTTTCTTTCAGGCTTTTTCATTTCTGTGAATTTTACCGACTTTTCTGTAGATCAAGCAACTTCCAGTAGATTCTTGGGTTATTCTGTCCTCCTGTTTGATGAACCCAGTAGTTCCCTCAGGTATGTTGTATACAGGATGGAACAGTATTTTCTAACTTGCCTTGGTTTCCAGCACCTTCCAGCTTTTTCATTGCTTCCTCTTTTTATAGCACTGCAGATCTGTTCTGACTAGACATATTGCTGTCAGTTTAGGATGGGACCTGGAATCCCCCAGAAACCACACATCCCTGCTCCAAAAACTATGGGGAAAAAAAAAAAAAACCAACAAACCACACCAAATGACTCTGCAGCAAGCACCCACAAGTGACATCCCTCACTTCATAATCTTTTTTCCAGTGTAGGCAGCTCGGATGCAGTCCTCAATGCTTTCACCAGCCCTCCAGAGCAGTTCACCATGTCCTGCTGCAGATTTATCGAACCGGACTACCCCAATAATGGAGTGAAAAGTAAAGTGGATCTGAAAAGTCTGTTGGGGCTGCAGAAAAGAGAGGAGAGGGAAGCAATAAGCAATTAAGCATGGTGTGGGAGAAGGAGCAAAGATTTTTGCTTGGGCAACATCACATAGGAGCTCTGTGACTGAGGCAGGATGGAGTCAAGCTGTCCAGAGTTACATCTCTAGACTTTATTACTCCTGCTGTTTCCTAACTTATTATTTCCAAGAAAATAGACAGGATTATATAATTTCGCGAGAGCGGGCTGTGTCTGGAACAAGCGCGCTCATTTGTGGCAGGTTTGCAGGTGTAACCAATGCACTGAGGAACTGGAAAGGAGAGCAACTCAGTCCTGAAATTTCTCAACTTCCCGAGCTGGACTTTGCAGCCCGCTTTGGGACCTGTTTCTCTATAAATCATGTTTGAGAAGCAGCATTTTGATTTGTGGTGCAGGGTGAGAAAGTTTGCTTGTGTGAGCGGCTGGCCTAGAGAAAGCAAACCAAAGGGGAAGCCCTTCAGATGGCCTTTTGGGGAAACTTGTGCTGCTGGTCACACTGATAACAAGTTCTGGGAGGGTGTGTTTTCTCTTTGTGCACCTTTTAAGAAGTTGGGGCAGGAGGAGGGATCCCAACAGGTGGCATAACCCATGATGCTGGGGTTAATGGGCTTTAGCACACTTGTTACATTGCATTAAAGAGAAAGAGAAGGACAGAAAAGGCATCTCACTGTGCTCCCAGCAAGATTTTTCCTTGAAGATGGAGGAGACAAGTGGAAAAAAGGAGAGTAGTAAATGAATGTAATGCTTCAATGAACCGTTGAGGTGCTGCAAACTTTTAAGGAATGTTTATATGCTTCATCTATAAAGATGCCCGAGTGTGTTGATGTGTATTTGAATCTTCTTGCATGTAAACAGATGTATCCGTTATTGGCATAGTGCTTCAAATCTGAATGACGCTTGTGTTCTATCTGGAAAGTAAGACAATTTTATCAGAAAATGCAATCAGGCAAAAAAGGAGCAAAGTGAGCAGAAATTCCATATATGTCTGTTGTGATTTAACCTTAGCCGGCAACAAAGCCCCGAACAGCAACTTGGTCACTCCTCCCTGGTGGGATGAGGGAGAGAATCAGAAGAGTAAGAGTGAGAAGACTCGTGGGTCGATATAAAGACAGTTTAATAGGTAAAGCAAAAGCCACACGTGCAAGCACAGGAAAACAAGGAGTTTATTCACTGCTTCCCCTGGGCAGGCAGGACAGCAGGGCTCCGTCACATGTAAAGGTTACTTGGGAAGACAGACGCTGTAACTCCCAACAATCCCCTCCTTCCTTCTTCCTCCAGTTTATATGCTGAGCATGGTGTCATATGGTGTGGAATATCCCTTTGGTCAGTTGGGGTCAGCCATCCCAGCTGTGTCCACTCCCAACTTCTTGTGTGCCCTCAGGCCACTTGTTGGCAGGGTGGTGTGAGAAGCAGAACAGGCCTTGACTCTGTGTGAGCACTGCTCAGTGTTAACTAAAACATCCCTGTGTTATCAACACTGTTTTCAGCACAAATCCAAAATGTAGCCCCATACTAGCTATTGTGAGGAAAATTAACTCTGTCCCAACCCGAGGGGATGGCAGGAAGATGTGCCAGGGGAGGTTTAGGTTGGACATGAGGAAAAGGTTCTTCCCCCAGAGGGTGGTGGAGCACTGGAACAGGCTCCCCAGGGAGGTGTCACGGCCCCAAGCCTGACAGTGTTCAAGAAGAGACTGGACAAGGCCCTCAGACACATGGTGTGAACTGTGGGGTTGTCACATGCAGGGACAGGAGTGGGACTTGATGATCCTTGTGGGTCCCTTCCAACTCAGGACATTCTATGATACTATGGAACTAGGACAATGTGTGTGATCAAAGGGGTAGGAGAAAGAAGGTTTGAGAATAACCTTTTCTATGTATGGTACCTTATGAAATGAAGTCATAATAAACACATTAAATACTTACAGGTATACTTCTTGGTATACGATTCATTATTTTTATCCGGACAAGTGGACTTTGATGGATTGTACCTAAAGGATTTTAGCCCTTTGACTCCAGAATTTTGGGTGTCCTATTTGGACTTCTCAAAAATCACAGTGGACCACATGACGTATCAAGACTGGAGCTCCTTGTTCTAGTGCATGCATGGATATTTAGGTGTCAGTGAATTCCTTACACTGACTTTACTTTGATCTTGTACCCCCAAATATGGTCATATGTTGTGTGCCACCACAGTATTTCTGAAAAATACCTTAGTTGTTGTGATTTCTCAAAATTGTTGTAAGAGCATCAAGGCACTAAGGTATAGTACAGCTGGAATTACCAGTCAGTTTTTATTCTGATAGAAGAGCTTTGCTCATCCCAAATTCTTGCCTTTTGTAGTAAAACAAATGGATAAATGTTGTGAATAGTGAAGGTGGTTTGCTTGAGAGTTATTGCATTGGGGTGTATTTGTTGTTATGAATGCTAAATAACGGAACAATAAACCACTTTTTAGTGGGTTTACTCTCTTTACCGTTTCAAGTTTGATTGAAAGCAGGAATACAGAAGCATTCAAGGACTTCTTTGAAGCAGAAAAAAATACTAAAGCAATAGACATGTGTTTGATGCTGTGAAAATATCTGTTGGAGAACCGCTGGCCTTACTTTTAGATGCTTAAAACATAGTGGATGGGTTTGCTCAAAAAGTAATAAAAAACCTAAGCTATCGTTATGGGAAATAACTTCTTGGAACTTTATGAGGACGAAAGGGGCGATACAGAGGTGTATTGGTAGAGTGAGTGTTGGTTTTGGCCGAGCCCCTAGAAGGCTGAAGAGCTGCAGCTGTTCCCACATCACGCCCCAGAGGTGGCTGCCAAGTCATGTTGTCGCTTCTTCTGCCCTTCAAATTTGGGTCTGCATTGCTGTCCATCTGCCGTGCCCTGGAGCTCTTATTGAAATTCACGCCGTAGGTTACAGATAAAATGGTGAGGACAGTTTTCCTACAGAGCTGTTTTGGGGGGCAGTTTTATGCACAGGTATTAAGCCTGTTATTCATCAGAAAAATACAGATGGTCCAAGCTGCTGGGACACCAGGCATCGTGCTTTATCAGCACCACCTTGCCTTTCTCTCAGCTGATGATGGGTTTTAGGGAGAGGCCTCTGATTTTGGCACTCAGGATGGGGTTGAGGGAAGTGATTTTGAGCTTTTAAGGCCGGCGGGGTTATGGTGCAGCGCCAGACTCGCTGGGGTCCTGCCTGCCGCCTCCTCTACAGCCTGCCCTTCACAAGCCACCGCCCGGGGGCTTCAGCGTTCTTCAGCGCTGCTCTCAGTGCTTACAGGTTACTGGGGGAGGAGGTACGGTAGGGTAGTATTTGATACCCGACTGGTTACTGGTATTAATATTGGTAGTCCTTAATAGGTAACGGTCTAGATAGAAATTTTATGTGGGTTTTAACATGCTTTCTAAACAGTACTTCTTTTTGACTTCCATTGAAAATTAGATTTGGAATTGGAGACATCTACAAATGCCTTGTTTACTATAGGCTGTTAAAATCTTTTAAACTCAACTGAAGATCTTTAACAGTCCAGCTTATCTGGCACCTGAGTTCAGAGTAAAGCCGGGCTGGGGCTCAGCATGGCAGCCAACCCTCCTTCAAACCAGGTTTTGACAGGCACAACCTCTCCCTCTTCATCTGTAGATACCAAGTCTAAAACAGTGAAGTACACTGACTACTTGAGTATGTCGCTAGGTAATTGTTCTTACTGAATCATTTTATGGAAAAAACGAAGTGTGTTTTTTGAAGTATCTGGGTGCTTTGCATCTTCTCTGCTTTTCTGTACTTCTGAAGAAAAGAAGCAGCATTTTCAATAAAGTGTGGTTTCTTTGCATTCGAGCCCAGTGTGTTTGGCTTGTGCTGTGATGCAAATCGCAGCTAACCTTTAATTACTGATTTATAAATAAGAGAAAGCATCACACATCAAGACTTACATAAACATCACCCTTAATAAAAGCACCTAAAGTTATATGGCTGCTTAAATAAATGTAACAACGTATGTGTAATGCAATATGTAATAAATAAAGGTGCCTGGGTAGGCAGAGGACGTGCAGGGCAGAGCAAAACCCCGCGACAGCAGGATGGAGAACAGCGCAGAGTTGATCTGCTCCTCGCTGCACCACGCTGAGTGTGTCGTGGCTTGGGATAATCTCTGTGAAGTGACAGGGAAACGACGTGTTTCTCTGAATGTTCGGAAATACAGATGGTGCAAGGACCTGAGCTTGTAAATTCATTTTAGCAAGGCTTTTGTTCTCATCAGTGACACGGAAAATAAAGTCTTGAGTCCCAGAGCCTCAGCATGTGTGCTGCCTCCTCATGCAAAATTTAGCACAGGCTTTGTTTGAAAGTACTCCTCTGAACGTAATTTGAACATGCTTATTCTTTGGTTGGGATCCTAACCATCTGCAGCAATCCGCTAGCAGGTGTTTGGTTTTGTCACGGTTTTTGTTTTATTACCTTCATCATCTTTGCTGCCTTTCTGTGCAATGTTGGATGAATCCTCACATCCCATCTGGTTTATGCAGTGGATGGAAAATCTGCTGCTCAGGCCTGTCTCTCACACAGGGTATAGTATTTCAATTTTGAATTACTTTGCCCTGATGTATCTACCATTAAGCAGATAGGGCAGTCATCTTCTTACAAGTGTGCCCACTTGCTGGGCCTTTTTCTTCCTAGAGAAGATTTAAAAGTGTGTGATCAGTTACCTTCACTACAATCTTAATTCTTTTCTTAGAGGTTGATTCTTAATGCTCTTTCTTAGTCTTTGCTGGGTTGAAAAATTAAATTTCTGAACCAGAACTTCTGGTCTTACAGCACAAAATCTGTTGTTGTTGCAAAAGTACTTTTCAGAAAATGGATGTGCTTGACTGAAGTAAAATAATTTAATAGTAAAATGTGGCATCATAACCTTTGGCAAAACTGTCTTTGAAAAATGTGAACCACTAACCCGTTGTGATGCACCAGGACGGGGCAATATGAAGTCTGCTACAAACTCTATAGAGAATTGGGATTACTGACATTAGAAAAAACCTGAAATTTTTAAAATGATTTACTACGTTGACACAGTCTGTGTTCCAGTGACATGCAGACAGTTAAAACGACATAGGTTTGAGTTAGTAAGAAGCAACTTATTTCTCACAAGGGTGAGATTTTCAGCCTTTAGCCAGAGGAATTCTAGGCACAGGCTCTTTGTTTTTTAACATGGTAACGTCATCTTTGCCCAGAATTCCCCTTCCAGGCTGTTTTCTCCAGATGGGTCAGAAACCCACAAGCCAGAGGGATTTGGTTTTGTCCAGCCCTTCCCTGTAAGAGCGGATGAGCAGCTACTGCAAAACAAGTAGCTGCTACAATTGTGTGTTGGATCGCTTGAGGGAGTTTAGTGATTTATGAGCTCACCAAAAGACAAATTATGCCATTATGGTTTAGTATTAGGATACCTCAGCAGAGCACAGATGTACAGCTGTAATCAAAATACAAGAGATGCAGAAGAAATAAGAATAATACAGGAAAAACCCATAAATGTAAACCTGACAGAGGTAGTGCAGGTGCTGGCAATAACACCAACCATTTGTGGTATGGAGTTGGTGCAGATTTTGCAAGCCCTTCTGTCCGTGGCATGGTTGTGGTTTAGCTGTGGCTTGCTGGGCTTTTTTCTGATGGATTTGTGTTTCTGTTAGACTAGGCTAGGCAAAATAAACATTGCAGTTGTCAAGTTAACTCAATTTAGTTCACAAAACTGCCACTTGAACATTAATTTATTTAAGATAACAAGAACAAAAATTCAAAGCTTTGCATTTAAACTTCAGTAATAATTATAATGAAACAAAGAAAGTTTCCAGCACAGAAGTTCTGTGTATGTCTAAATAATGGACAGAATTGAAGTTTATTTGAAATAAAAAGTTGAAGGCAATAGGAATCACATGCAAAGCTGCAGATGATTGTTATTGCCCAGATTTTCACAACCCTAGTTAATTTATTATAATTCTATATCATGAAGGAGTGTTATGTTAAATAACAACTCTTTTCCCCAGCTACTTATTTCCTTCTGAAAACCAGAGGGGACCTTGTTCCAATGGATTGTTCATTTCTGTGAAATTCAGCAATTGGTTGCAAAATGCAGCCTCGTTTGAAACGAGAATTTGGGTTACCAGAAGGATGCTACCTTACTTTCAAAGAATCTGGTTTTATAAAGCAAATACACATTTTGTGTATAAGTCAGATCTATTACTGTACTTTCAATTATATACATACGTCTAGTGTTTCTTTGGTGTATTGATATGAGTTGGTTGATGTAATCAGACACTCAAAAAGTATTATTTTTTAAAAAAAATTAATTACATACTCATACATACTGTTAATGACGTTGCAGCCCAGGCTGCATTGCCCAGAACCTTGGACATACAGTTTTCCATCTGAAATTTGATGTCTGTAACTCAATGGTACATCCGTATTCACTTCTGTTGCTAGGATAATGTAGGCTTATTTTTTTGAGCAATGAGGTAAACTGTTAATTGCCTTTGAACTTCACACGCAAAATACTGTGACGATATTACAGAGTGTTAAGGTGGATGGAAGAGCTTCCTGCAGAGGTTATCAGGTGTGTTTGTATTTGGACTCGTGTGACTGTGCGTGTCAGAAGTCAGCTAGATGACACATGCTGGTGTGCATAGCTTCTGAAATCGGATCTGGTTTGCCAGAGTAACATGCACTCCAGGTTTTGGTTCAGGTTTTTTTGTTGTTGATCTGTTTTTTTCTTTGGTTTTATAGAAATGCCGTAAAGGCTGCTCTGAATGTTTTGTATGCTTGAACAGCCAGAAAAGTAAAACTGCAGTTCTGTATGAAGTTGTATGTCCTAGGAGAGCAAAGGCTACATACTCTGTGAGTCTTCAGCAAAACACCCACGTGCTTGCTTAGTGCTCAGGTACTTGGCTAAATTGAAACATTAGAAATTACTTGGGTTCTGAGTGACTTTGGATATGTGGCAGGATGATCCCCTACAAAGACAAGTGTGGCTAAAAACAAGGTGCAAATTTATTCACATTTCAGTGTAAGATTTGGGTGTGATACCACCGGGAGCAGAGACTTCATTAACAGAAGCTGCGGATTTTATATTTTGGTTACCAGGAAGTGTTTTAACTCATTACTTTCACAAGTTTATTTTAGATGCCTCTAGAAGGCATTTCTGTTAATAATTTTCAGGCGTTAGAGTATGACACTGAAGGATAAAGATAATAAAATCTCTTTTTTCCTAGCAAACTAACTGACTGTATTTTAAAGGTGTCAGATCAAAAGCACTGAAATGTGGCGAGGAAATTCATGTGAAGTACACATCTTGGTGTTTAGCAAAGGTATATGCATCTATTTGCTGAACTCCGATTTCCCCCAATGCATTGAGTGTTGATTATTTTTTAAAATGACTTTTAAGTTGTAAGCCTCAAGAGCCACATCATTAGCTCCCTGAGACAACCCTCTACTGTGTGGTAAACTTGTAGTCATCTCATTTTGATTAATTAACCTGTTACTAGATCCATGCAGCCGTTGGGCCACCTTGGTTCATTCATTAATACGCAGAGGCTGTAGGTTTTTGGAGGTTACGAACAAGTGTGCTTCAGGGAGCTGACTTATGCCAGTGGAATCATGTACTGTCACAATCCAGTATGTGATCAGTAGATCAGCTTCTCAAAAGTACTCTTAATTTTTCCTTTAAAAAATGTCATTGATGGGTCTTGGGGTTATTTAATTGCAATGCCAGAATTGTACACAATTACAGTGATTTTTAGTCTAATAAATCACGTTACTTAACAGCCGAGTTTCTTCTTATTTTTAAGTACTGAAGCTGTGAGCATGTTTATTTTAGTAGCATGTGAATTTTTGTCTTAGTGCTGTAGACAGTACAATCTCTCTGGTCAGTTATCTCCTTGGTAAAGAGCCATTTTTTTCCACTTCATTCCAACGAGGGACTCGAGTGATCCATGAATCATCTTGTTCCCTGGCTGATGAGCTCCACTTGCTCATCAACCTTCTGGGCTAACCTGAATTCCTCTGGATGATGAAATACTGTTGCAATAAAGAGGCTGCATCAAGAAAAATAACTGAGTGGACTATGTTGGTGTTTGCGCTCTAATTCAGTAGAAATACTCTGGAATTGTACTAAGAGTTTCTAAACACTTCAAACCCTCTCCCTGCTGCTGCTTAGATGTAAAACGTAGTTGTCCCTCCTTGAGCCTCCACTCCCAGGAGCTGGGTGCACCAACTCTGGACTTCAGGTTGCACCACACGCATGGTGTCCTGCGAGTCTCACACGGGGTAAATGGAAGTTGGCATATTACACAAAAGTCTTCATAATCTAATATGTCTCCAAGGTCAAAGACAGGAACTACTTTCAAATGGAAAGTTTGAAGAAAATGCTAAAGGAAGCACCATTTGGAAACTGTTCCATTCTCTGCAAACAGCCCCTGCCACTTATTCGCAAAATCTGCCCTGTGCCTAGCTAAAGGTTTATAAGGATGAGGTACTGAAAGCAAAATTAACATTTCTGGGGATTTTTTTGTTTGTTTTTTCTTTCAGTGGGTGAATTTGTGAGTGATGCCCTTCTGGTACCAGACAAGTGCAAGTTCCTTCACCAGGAAAGGATGGATGTGTGTGAAACTCACCTGCACTGGCATACTGTTGCTAAAGAGGTATATTCATCTGTCTTAAAATTTCCTGCCTTTGTATCACTCTTCTGAGGGTGAATTTAAACATAGAAGTGACATGGAAAATGAAAAGCAGTAGTTATGTATGTTTGAGTAAATGGCTTTTTATTCTGCCAAAATGGGAAATGGGAGTCAGTCTGCTGAGCACATCAAAGTCCACTGTTGGATACTTAACGTTGACCTTTGAACACTGACCCTGTTTCATAGCAGTGTTTTTTCCCCACATCAACTCACGCACGCACCATGTTTTCAGCCTCCCTCAACGTGATGTGTTAGTGCTGGTCTGGAACTAGAGGTTGATGACTAATGCTGAGGCCTTGCCTTTATTATCATCATCCTCAATAAGGGTATTGGTGTGCCAGGTGCTTCACAAAGATCACACAGGCCTCAAAGAACGCGGTATGTGAAATTTCAGCATAAAAAGGTAGGAGAGCTGGTAAGACACAGGACTAGCCAAAGACATTTTGCAGTCAAGCACAGAGTTTTTACAGTTTACCAGTGCTTTACTGAAAACAGAAAAACCCTGACGTTATAATTGGTAATGAATTTTGGACATTTTTGTCCTTATGTAGAGAGATTGTAGGAATAAAAACAGAGATGAGCTTCAGGAAGATTTCTGGCTGCTATTTTGTTTGGAACCTCTTAGTTTGTGTGTTATCCCACCTTCTGGAGATTAAAAGGAAATGTGCTTAGCAGCTTTTCAAATTTTCAGTTCTTGCTTGAATCATACTGTTGCCCCTCAAATGAAGCATTTAAGGCACCAACCTTCACGCAGGCAAATTCTAGTCCATTGTAAGTACTTGCAAACTTGGAATGGCATAGCCTGGAAGACTATCATCACTGTGCACCATTGAACTATTTTCCTTTTCTCACCTCTCCTACATCACTATATATTTCTGATCTACCTTGCTGTATCTTTAAGGTATAATTATGCTGGCCAGAAGGCACTGTAGTGGCAGAGGTGTCAGACCAGGTACAGTGTGTTTCCAGTACATCAGATATTTAAAATGTTAATCTATCTTGGAGTGAACTCCTTTAATAGCATTAATACATCGGGATCAGGATTAATACATCGAATTATCATTCTGCCTTTGAGTTTTCTGTCTAGGAGGCAGAGCCTGTGAGGATTTTAGGCAAGAGGTTATGGAGTCATCAAGTATATGGGAAGTGACAAGTCTTGCCATACTGGCAGAGACTAAAGGGCAGGGGAAGGGAGAGCTTGTTCCTCACAGTGGTCATGTGGACACAGGCAGGGAGGTACCTACAGTGCAGGTAGTGAATGTACATGTGACCACTCTAAATTGTCCTTCAAAATTCGGAGATCATGCAGTTCACCAGCTTCAACCTCCCAAGGCAGTATGCAGCCCCTCATGTTTTCTTGACATTTTTTCATTTCTGTGACATTTTTTTCAGCCTCCTCCATGACGGCGTTGTTGCTGTTTTCTTTCTATTTCCTGTAGTCCTGCAGTGAGAAGAGTATGAATCTGCATGACTATGGCATGCTGCTGCCCTGTGGAATCGACAAATTCCGTGGTGTGGAGTTTGTTTGCTGCCCCTTAGCAGAGGAAAGCGACAATCTCGATTCAGCTGATGCCGAAGATGATGATTCAGATGTCTGGTGGGGAGGCGCAGATGCAGACTATGCAGATGGAAGGTAAGAGTGACTTTCTACCCTTCAGCTTCTTATTATCATCTCCTGTAAGATGCCAGAAATCTGTCTAAAAGACCTCAATGTGGAAGAGTCACTGCTCCTTATAAGTGAACTTGCAGCTACAATGGTTGAAAACATCAGTGTTCTACTCATTTATTTTTAACTTTCTACAGGAAAACTTATCGTTAATACAGTTATTGTGCTTTTAATGCCTTCATCTTTGCTTCAATGAGAAGTATTGCCGTATTTATAGCAAAAATCCTTAAATACATACTTTCCGACAACTAGATGATACATACTGTACTCTGAGATGCTCCATGTGCAGTCTGGGGTACTGCAGCAGATACTCAGCCAACATAACCATTGAAGGTGTTGAAATGTCTTCATTCATAATAGCCATTAGCTGTGTGCCATTATTACCTTAAGAATATTTTTTCTGGTGACAATTACTTTTTAAAGGTGATCTAAAAGAAAAACTACTTTAATATCTCGCCTTTGACAGATTCATTAATACGCTACCGTTAGGTTGGAGTATGGAGGTTTCCTTTGCAAGACAGCAGTGGATGGGAAAATACCATGTTTGTCTTTACCCTTTAACATCCCTTGTGCATGTAGGCTGATTTTGAGCCAGATATGGGTTATGACTGTGGTGTAACCGAGTGGTCTAGTGCTGTCAGAGCCTTTTCATGTCACTCTCCTGAGCGTGTTAAGCAGCAGTTCTGAGAACGGAGTACGATTATGTCCTCGCAACTGAATTCAAATATCTCTAAGATGGCTTCATAAAACTAAGATCTACATTTTAATTCTGTCTGTGTTCCCTAGACTTCCATCACTTCATACTGTGCTAATGCAGTGTTTCTGCTTCTTAGGTGATGATGTTGCATCTTTCACAAATAATATACAAATTCAAAAACTTGGGGCAGATTAGTAGTCGTTTCGAGGAGAACCCTGAAAATAAATGGGAACTGAATGATGTGAATAATGTGGAAAGTCACTAGTTCTGAATTGTGTAAAGTTTGGAGGATTTAATAATCTAGATGGAAACAAGTTCAGGAACAGTGTAGAGATGAAGGACAGAGATTGAGCTGCTGTAATTCGGTGCGAAGAGATGACATGAAGACAATGAAAAATGAGAAACCATGTCATGGTGGGCATCTAAATCTTCCCTGACAAAGCATTATTAAGTGTTGCAGGCAAAAGTTCTTCGTGAATAATGGAATAAATTTAATTAAAATATTTCACCATTGTGATTTCCAGTTTTCTCTTATAAATAGCACTGAATGGTCAGAGCTGTTTGATGCAAGAAACCCGTGTCAAGCAACAGTGCATCTTCCACCTTGACACCTTCAGGCTTTTTTCTGGCTTGTGACACTTTGACAGCTGTTGGAAGTAAAATTTGTAACCCTTTCAGTGAGATTTGTTAATCAACCTTCGGACTGTTGCTGTGTCACTTCTGTATATTTTTTTAAGAGTTTGATTGGAATATGTTCTCTTTAAAATAAGGCGTGAGTACAGACCTTGTTCTAGTTGAGGCAAATTTACACACACAAGATAGATACATAGACCTGTCTTACATATCTGTTACCTGACTTATGTGTATGTCATTTATTCTATATCCCTACATATAAAATATGTAGATGTAAAACTTTTCATATATCTGATAAAAGATTCCTAAAATATTTTAAATAAAAGAGGTCATGGGTTTATAGAGAGTAGTTCCATTTGTAAGACAGATATCCATTTTCTTTGTCGTTTTCATGTTCATCACTGAACATTCAATTTACTATTCTAGTCTGTTTTGCTCCTCATAAAGCAGTACAATAACTGAAGAGATGAGTTCAAGAATAACTTCATAAATTTTGTATCCTTCAGGAACAGGAGCTGTAATTGCATTTGAATCCATTCAGAAATTCCAAGCAAATACTGATATTTTTTTCCTCCCCTCCCATAGAAGTGCATGCACAAGGAAATGGAAAGGATCCTTTTATGGGGCACTTGTACTTAAGCTGCAGATGAAGAGCCAAGCAATTTGTAGTTCTTTTACACTGACTCACTCGTATTTCTTGCTACCTTTTCAGCTTCCCAACTGCATTTAGACTGTGTGTGCTGGAGCAAGAAATACTCTTGAAATTTAGTCATATTAAAAAAAAAAAAACAACAAAAACCAAAAAACAAAAAACAACAAAACAAACTTCATTTCTCATGCAGCAGTAGGTGGTAGTTCAAATTGTGTGTGTGTATGTGTATATTCATACATATATAAGGATATGTTTGTGTGTATACAAATATATGTGTACTGTAGCCCTTCACCTTACCTGGGTGGTCTCACACTGACAATGTTTGCTTTGTCTTGAAGCCTTCCAAAGAGTTTAAATCCCTTTGTATGTAGGTACATCCGTGGTGTGACGCTGCCTGAAGGGAAGGGAAGGGGCTGGCAGCTCTTGCACCGGCTGATGCCGGCCTCGCTGCTCGGCAGCTCTGAGGTGAAGCCCTCTGTCAGAGGAGGTCTGGGTTCTTTGTGGAGCCCCTCTCTGGGCGGGAAGGCGGGGTAGCTGTTAGCAGATCTGTTGGGCAAAGTATCCATCCAAGTATTTCGGGAATCGTGACAGCTGTTACTTGGGGCACATCAGCTGAGTGCACGTTGTTGGTGTCTTCCAGTCGGCGGTTTTGCACTCACGCTCGGGCCGCACTCCGGATGGTGAGGTGCGTGCTGTGTATTTCGAGGTGGGGAACTCATTCTGGGGAATTTTTGTGTTTGCTTCGCTGGTCATTTTTGTGGCCGCTGCTGCAAGTACTTTGTTTGTGCGAGGGTATGACACTGAGAAGATAGGAGCCGGTTCCTTAGAAGGATTTTGTGCTGTTTCTTTGCTGTGGGTTTGTGGCAGGAATTCCACAGCATTCCTCTTGCAGTGGTTACTGGGTTGACTTTTTTTGTACATTTCTACCCAGAAGTCAAGATTCCGGAATAAAATCAGTTGCCAGTAGCACATGAGTGCTTCAGTAATTGCTCTTGTATTTCTTTGTTTCATTAAGATCTGGGTTTGGTTCTGTTGTACAAATAAGGCCTTTTAGGTGCTTTGGCCATGCATATCTCAGTATCTTCAGTATTTAGAATCGCCAATTGGTCCAGCTGGAACATAACCCACTCATTAAACCTAGGCAGACACCAGTCTGCTGTAAATGACCCCAGCTGCAGGATTTCATATTCCTTGTTTCTCACATCTGGCTGTGGGGCCTTCTGCTGAGTAGCTGCTGGTTTGTCTCTCCCTGCCTATGCTTGGTACCTCTCCTGGGGAGCGAAACCCCCAGGCTGGCTGCTTCATGCTCCCATCTTTGTAAAACAACAGGGAAAAATGCAGGGCACGACCCACCCCCAGTCCCCTGTCAGCGGGGGGTGGCATGGTGACTGCCATGTGCCTCGGCCTGTAGGCCTTTGGAAGGGCTGTGGCTGCTTTAAAATGGGCAAGTCAAAGTGAAGGCACCATGTTTGAGGTGCAGGTGCCAACGTGAGGAGCAAATGACTGTGTCCTCCTTTCTCAAAACTCCTGTCATGACAAAGCAGAATCCAACAAATGTAGGTGATGTACCTACGTTTTAAAGTGACTTTATATCTCATACTATTCAGATCTAATTTTTAGTATATTTGAATTTACAATTCTGAATATTTAGAGGAAACCACATTGCAGTCATTAATTTTGTGAACACCCTTTTTCAAACTGTCTTGCATTTTTACTGCCAACAGTTCTCTCTGGAATACTGTGTGTTTTGTTTTGTCGTGGGTGTTTCCTTACGCATAGGAGAAGGCACATGGAGGCAGCTTGGGCTGCGGTGCCGTCACAGACGGACGTTCTTCCTAGCCCGTGTCTGACCACAGCCTGGATCTGAGCATGAAAGGAGGTGGCTTGTTGGCAGCACTTGAGGAAAGGAGGGACAGTGTATTTTTGTGACAAGTGTGATGTACCCACTTTTTGTTCATAAGGCCAAGAGTCAGGATCTAGCCATGCTTTTGGAATCGCATCATGTCATGCTCGTCCTCAAATAGCGCATAGCTCTTACTAAGAGGTAACGAGCATATTTCAGCAGTGGTGTTCCTTACTGCTATCGGCACCTTTAATTAAAATTTACCTTCAAGACCACCTGAGAGACAGCCAGATGCACATGCTGGCTTTCAGTGTAGCTGCATAGCTAGAACTCAGTCAAGTGACCTGCAGGCTCTGGCTGCCCTTGAGACTCAGCACAGCCTCATGGCCCTCCTGCCTGTGCCTGGGCACTTGCTGGAAGCTTTTGGTGTCCTTGATGTCCAAGGTTGAACATCTTTAAGAGTGATGACTAAGCTGGAAACTTCTAGGTTTCCTCTGTCTGCATCTGTCTCACACTCGCCTCTCCTTATCTTCATGTCGCTGCATGAGACCTCCCAGGCTGCTGTCATTTTCCTTCTTTCACAGCAGAGAAACTGAGGCACGATAAGTCTCATTGTTGAGGGTTATGTAGAAAGCGTTTCCTTAAGTCCCGTGGCTCAGGAGCAGAAGATAGTGCTTTAACTTCAGCCAAGTCTTGTGTTTTCTATACAATCTGGATATATTTTCAAGTTTGAAAATAGGAGATTCGATTTCTCAGCAGGTTAGGCCAAATTAGTTTTGTCTGGTGTATAAAATATATGTTCAGGCTGATGTAACGACTGGGTAGTGTTGCAGATGTCACATTGTAGGAATTAGTGTATTTTATAAGGGTTTGGTTTACAGTTTCTCAAACTTCTGCAAAGTGAAGTTTTATGGTTTGTTCATACTTGCCATTAGGATGGTTAATACAGTAGTTTTTTTACTACAATGAATAATCCAAAAGGGTGCAATCGACTTTGGGCTGGTAATTAGGTATCTGTGAAGTAGAAGTAAAACTAAAATAAATTTGTGCTATACAGCATGGTAATCCTGTTCTCTGGTTTTGCAAACCTTTACCAGGCTGAGTGCTCATCTCCCAGGTGCTGAAAAAAAGTAGTTAAAGTGCTGTATCCTTTTTGATTCCTTAAACAGCTTTTTTTTGGGGGGGGGGGGGGGGGGGTGTCAATGGTATGTGGAAAAACTGACTTTTTACTTAATTGCCTTCTCCAACTCTAATTCAAGAAATCCTGAAAGGCCTTTAAAACTTTTCAGTTTTTTCTGATAGTAAAACCAGCATTGTATATGTGCCTGTTATGCTGAAGTGTGTGTCTTTATGCTTTTAACTATCAGTCTTGTTCTAGCATTTGGGGAAGAGGAGTCACAGGGGCCTAACAGAATTACTTTGCTGAGTAATTTGTTAGAGATCCTTACTTGACATGGAGGAAATGTACATTTCATTTCTTTCGCTTTCTAGCTCATTTTATGTCTTTATCTGTGACTTAAGTGGTACAAAGATGTCAACACATATTTTACCTACTGTCTTCCCTTCAGAAATGTCTGTGAGTTAACATCAACGTCGAATTAGTTACAATCAACGTTCCCCAGAGTGCTGTCATTAAATCAGGCTGTCACAAGGTGTGTTTAAATTAGCCACGGTCATATAGTGTCCTATATAACAACACACCGAGTCCTGGTGGTGTGTCACGCTACTGCATTGGCACAAAGAAGGCAGAGAGGCAACTGGGGTGTCTGCCTCTGCCACGTATTTATGAAAAATGCCAAAGTCTAAATAGCGACACATAGGCAAGTACATTTATTAGTATAAAAGCATCAGTATAAGAATATTTAATGAGGTTTAGTTATTTCTATACTTCAGAAATTCACTTTCCTTTTGCAAGTGTAGCTTTGACTAGATACTGCTTAATTACCTTTCTTTGGGTCTCTGTGTGCCAGAGCAGTGGGAGATAGAGTGCAGGCAAGAGTTTGGAAGCGGTTGATGTTTTAATTGTGAAAGCAGGTAAATGCTACAACTGACGTGGATGTTCTTTAGTGTTCTCTATGCTCTCATCGTTCAGTGGCAAGGGCTATGCCCTGTTTCTCCCCATTACATCTCCCTGTGTTCCTCTCACCCTTATTTTCCCCTGTGTATCTCTTCATCCACCCCCAGAAAACGTATTTGGAAATTACGGCATGAAAGAAGAGCCTTTAGGGGATTGTTTGACCCAGCCATATTTCTGGCCATTGCATGTTAACTGACATGGGAGATTATAATAAAGTAACAAAATTGATCTAATCTTCCTTATGTGTTGCTCTGATGGGTACTTCAGTCTCTTTGGCGTTTGAACTACAGCTGGAAGAAGCAAACAAGGATGAACGTGGAGAAAAATATGGGTAAAACTAGGTGGTGGTGCCCTGGGTGTTGGAGGCCCCATGTGGTGGGAAATGCTACACAGCTGAGGAAGAGTCAGACCCTGAACAGTGTCTGGATATGGAGCATTGTTGGTGCAGAAGTCAAGGCCAGAGCAGATCATTCCAAGATTCTTACTACTACTTAAATCCTTCAATTTCTACCTGTTTCCTCATACTCATATCTAGTATGTGGTGACATGGTGTTGGTTGACCATTCTCAGCACCTCCTCCTTCTCTCCCATTGTTTTTTTTACTGTTAATATTGTCTTGCAGCACTGAGTCAAAAATCTGAGGTTTAGTTGGAAGTCCAGCTCTTAGCCCAAAAGATGTCTGAAGAGCGTAGAAATGGGGTATCTGGAGTCCTTTTGAAGTTTTTGCTATTCTAAAACTAAAAAAAGTGTTATTGATGAAGAAAAAGGAAAGTACCAAGGCTAAATTCTTAATTGGAAATGTGCTTACTGGAGGAAAAAGAAAATTAACATTTTGTCTTCATTGAGTATTTATCTGTTTTCAAGCCATCTTGTCACTCGTGTTAAAACAAACAACAAATTCTCATTGATGTAAGCTTTTTTCATTAAATTGGGAAGTCAGTTTCTAAAATTTCAGTGAGAAATGCTCCAGTGGAAATGTCCTAAATGATTCTTTAAAAAAAGGAAAACATTAAAAACAAAACAAAATCTACCCCCTACTCCCCAAGCTCTTGAGCTTGTAAAACTGAACCAGACGTGAAGCTGGCGAAGGGTCTGTACTGCAGGTTCTGAATTAGAAGCAGCAAATGATCCGTGTTGGGATGGACAGAGAGATTTCCATTTTTCCATACTGTGCAGACTGAGCTGTAGGCTGTTCATACCCCTGAAACTGAAGGAAAACTGGCCCTCGTGCCAGCAGGGGGATGCCTGTTGCAGGAGTTCAGTTGTGTGTGACACAGGAGCAGGCAGGGGGTGCAGCTGGAGGCGGTATTCTCATCAGCTGTCCTAATACAAATTGTTCCTAATTGGGAGTCAGCGCCCTAAAATGAACACTAGGAATTACAGACTTGCGTAGTTTTTCTTGCTTTTTTTTCTCTTCCTCTGCAGTTTGCGATCAGTATAGGTTAATGCCAATTATTGAAGTAGGTGAATTTTGCATCATGTGAATTGTCCATCGCTAAATTGGTATTTTAGAGAAACTGAATTCATTTGGGGAGATAGTGTAAAAGGTGTTCTGATTTTTGCAATATAATATTTCAGCTAATTGGTCAGCAGTTCGTATCTTCTTGATTTTTGTATTAGAACTCAGAAACTGAAATAGAAAAATATCTTTCATACCTGTTCTAAACCAATATTATTGGTACAGCTTGTCTAAGAACTTCTGTGTTTTTATAAGTATTTTAATGATAAAACCTAATTGGTTTCTTTATAAATTAAACTAAGGCATCACCAAGTTGTAGGCATAATGTTAACTGCCTATGTTGAATTACTCTAGAAGTATTTTGTCTTATTTGCATATTTTATATTCTATTAGCATATTCTGTCTCTCACATTCCTACATTAATTTGGTTCATCTCTTGTGTTGGCTGTTACTTAGTATTCAGGTAATTCATGATATATTTTTAATAACCATTTTTTTCCTTTTTAACATGGAGGTTGTTAAAATTCAGAAAGCATAGAAACAGCATTAATGACTAGAAAGACCGGTAAGAGTTGGATTTCTTCTTAGGATAAGTAAAGTTAGAGTGGAATTGATGAAACAGCATGTTGCGTTGAGAGGTAATTACAGCAATGCTGAGCTGGCAAATCCAATCACCATTTGAGTATGAAACATTAACTGAAGTGATGGATGAGGCTGTGGGCGGAGAGAATTAATCTAATTGAGGAAGTGATGAGTAGAAGATAGCCAGGCTTTCACGACCCCTGATGAAAGCAGTTTGCTAGCTGCGCAGGCTACCTCTGTGGCTTAAGTGAATGTTGAGCTTCTTTCAGGAGGTTAATGGCATTAAACTTTCACATCTAGTAGAAAGTTGACTGGCAGAGAAGGGTTACATTTTTTTTGGCCTCACAAAACTGAACCATCAGCCACCGTGTTTTCCTTAAGTAACAGGCAAAAATTTTAGAAGCAAAAATTTTGAGTTGTCACTTGTAATGACTTGTGATGACTGAAATGTGGGAGAGAAATATTCCCTATATATGTTCGTGTAGTAATCAACTCAAGAAACCCTTCTGATCTGCCTGTGAGGTGTTCTTAGGAGTTCTTGTGACATCGTGATATGTAGCACCCCATTTCAAGTGCTGTACTATTTATAATGCATGCGAAAAATGGGAAGTGAGAAATCTACAGCTGGGTTTTTCAACACGCACTGTCACACCAGCATGACTATGTGCTAGTGGATGCGTAGCTGGATATCCCTCCATAAAGTTATCCAGCAGTGCCTGCTCTATTTTACCCTTCAGTGATAACGTGGAATAGTAGTTTTTCTGGTCCATACTAGAAACAAGAGCTCAGCATTGAGGTGATGGATGGAAATTTAAGAATCCCACCTCTTGTGAGGCTGTGCTATTAGCAAAGGCTATACAGGCTATAACAAAGGCTACACACTTCGAATACATGGATGAAACAGCAAAAACCTACAGGTTTGGGGTTTTTTTTTCTTTTTTTCCTGACAGAAAAGGTTTCTGATCTTGAATGCAAATCTTTTCGCTTTGGCTGCATGATGACAAGCCATTTCTTCACATGGGATCTCTATTTTGATCACTGATGAGGAAAAAAAAACACTCAAATTGTGACCTGAATGAAGGCAAAACCAGTAAAATGTTGATCTGGAGGACTGGATCTATGCTTGTGTCCCTCATGAAAGTCTTCTGCTAGGCTTGGCATGCTGTGGCCACCATGAAAAGCTTGGTACAAAAGGTGCTGGTTTTTCTTCTGGCTGTGTGAGTGGAGATGATCTGCTCTGCAGAAGTCCTGGCCTCTTGCAGCTGCTGCTGGTGGCAGCTGTATTTAAAAAGTTTAAGATAGCACAGTCTCTGAAAAATGTTAGTCAGTGTCTTAAATTGAACATCCAGAGTTGTCACATGCTTCTGGTATTTTCTTGCTTGCTTTACCAATTGTAAACCAAAGCTATTCTTTCAGTTTTACCATGTTGTTGTTGTGTGAGGGTACAAAGATGATGAATTCCACAGACATAGCAAGTACTTGGTTTGGTACAGGGTTCACACAGCATGCCTCAGATAAGCTGTAGGACAGCAGGTTGGACAAAGAGGCACTGAATAGTCCATTCTGAGCATGGCAGATGTTTTGTGGAGACGAACGTTTGTACCAGATCGAGCTTTTTCTGCTGATTCCAAGACTGCCCTCTTCCATCATATTCAGTCTTACTACGTTTCTGACGTCTGGATTTTGAATGTAATATTTATTCATTTTCCTCAGGCTCAGAGCCTGATTTTGTGTGTTTGCTGATGTTTACTTTTCTTGTTTTTAAGTTTCTCCTTAGCAAAAATAATCAAAGTGAGAAAGAATATGGGTTAAATATATTATTACTCTGTCCTCTAAAAATGACATTCTTCTTCCTGAATCCTCCTCCTTCCACAGAAAACTGTCAGAACAGTAACACCAGCAAAGGCTTTGTTTCAGAGAGAAAACTAGGTCAGTTTTGAAAAAGTGTTCTGCATATTGGTCAACAGGTACCATCTGAGAGTGCATGAGATCAAATGTTGCATGCTACCTCGTATGCTTGTCTTTATAAGCAGGTCAGCTGTGGAAAGAAATTTCTAATAGTATAAAGTATACCTTCCTTTTTACTTACAGGGAAAAAGATAAATGTATCTGTCAGAGGCAGTAGGACAAGGAATGTGTATTTGTTTTTTATAGATCTTCTGTTTAAAAATTAGATTAAAAGAATTTTATTGGAACTTCTCGTGTTTTCTATCAAAGTTAATGAAACCAGGCACATTTTGGAATTGTTTTTGTATAAAAGGTTAAAAAAATACAGTAAAAGGAGAGAGTCTGTACCACACACTTCAGTTGTTTGATAAGGTTTAAGAACTCAAAAGCAACCTATGTGACACTTCTTGAAATAGCTTGTGTCAATTTTTTTTCCTGTTAGGAAATGTGAGAATAAAGATAATTGCAATCTCTTAAGTAAAAGAAAACAAGAAGGAAAATAATTAGAAGTGACAAAATGCATGTCTGATAAACGCTAGGCAGTATGCTCATCCCAACTTCGTCTGCTATGGAAGGTGCTCGTCTAGGTTCTTAATAGTTATCTGTCTCTTAATAGGTCTGAATATCACATTGTTTCTTCTCCTTGTGAGATACCTGATTTACTAACCTACTATAATCCAACCCTAATGAAAATAACCAGGGCAGTTTTTGAGCAGTTTGTGCTTTTGTGGTCACTTAACAGACAGGCCAGAAACATTACTGCTGAGGTACCTTGTAGGTCAGACTTTCAATTCTGTAAATCACTGCAGTTTTCCAGACTGTGATGCCAATAAGCCATTTAAAGATCAGTTGCGTAGACTAGAGGTCTGGCATAACCCTTTTCTTTCCTGGCTCTGTGCCTAATCTCACAGCTGCAGTGCAGTTTAATTCTTGCCCTGCCGTCTATTCCCACCTCCCCATATTTCAGTAAAATAGACCTTTCTGGTATAACTCCCAACTATTAGACTTTCGATGCTGAAATTTCATTTCACACTTGATTTTGTCATCCTTTCCTCTCTTCTACCCCAAACAAATTTACTTTGGTGGTTTTTGTTTAATTTTACTACCTGGATATTCAGTTTCACATGGTAGGTACACTCAACTTAGTCTTGAAGTCGACTAGAGTACCAAAGTTAAATAACAGAAGGTACAGTGAGGTGGGTGTTCATGTGCCAAAGTGCACTGTTGGCTTAGATTGTAGCCTAAAGTAGTTGCTGTCTTGTCTCGTGTCTTTAATTAATTACACCATTCAGAGGAGTGTGATGGTGGGATCAAACACAGTTGGCGAGAAACCTCATCCTATGGTCAGAAGAACATTTTCTAGCCTGGAAGTTTGGGAATAATATGAGTTGGAAAATCCCCAGGCCTCTGATGTGCAGGTTTGTTGAGGGAGAATTTGGTTCCTTGCCTATTAACTTCCTGATTTGCTTTTAACCAAAAGCCTGGTAATTAGGCCATCTCAAGCACACTCATCTTCTTGTTTGGATTCCATGCATGTGTCCTACTCTTCTAATTTGCTTTGTGTTTCTGTTTTGTGCTTTCTGTTAAGGCATTAACTCTAAGGCGTGTAGAAGTTCACAGTTGGATCTCTCTGTTTCGTTTCCCATAGCTAAAGACCTTTGTGCTCTGGAGCTTTCCTATACACAGGGGTAAATATGTATCTGTGCTCAGCATTAATCTGGAAGCAAAGCTAGACCCAGGCTGGATGCTTGACAGTGCAGTCTTACCACGTGTTTTCTGAAGCTCATTTGGAAGCGATGTAGAGGAGTGGAGTTTCTCATGCTTTTGGGAACCTGAAGCACAAGATGCTGGAAACTGAGATGATGACACCTGCAGCAGTAGAGGTTGTGTTTGCATGAGTTATCACCAGCTCAGCCTGTTAGGCTGAAAGAGCACAGGCTGGAAGTTACGTGCAGCAATTGCTTCTCTTCTGTTAATTCCCACAGCTGTCCAGAACTAATGTACATGGCCCTGCTCTCTAGGCAGATGGCAGCTTGTTACTACTGCTGATTTGGTTCCTCTCCTGGAACTGGCTTATCCCCAGCTACTTGCTCAGGCTCGGTGGCTGCTAAAACCCACAGTCCAGATGCAATCTATTTGCAGTAACATACAATTGCGAAGTGTAGTGAGCGCTAATCTTACCAGAGATTAAAACATCTGCCTCGAACATCTTTTTGTTCTTTTTCACCCATTGATGGAGTATATGTTTTGTTCAAGTTACTTGGCAAAATCATGATTTAAATGCATCTGTATAGATGAGCATTTCTTGCAGACAAACATAAGCCCCTTCACAAAACCAGTAATTAGTCCATACTTATTTGTTATCCTAAACTGAAAGCTTTGCCACATTTTTGTCTTAAGTTAATAGTTGTAGCCAGAAACCTTTTCTTAAAACACAGCTTATACTGCAGCCCCATGAGTTCTGAACCATTGTTAGAAAGAAAACTCACTGTCTTCGTCATCTGTGTTCTGCCTCTGTTGCAGGTTATTGGAATACAGAAAAGAAGCTTCCATTTACTAATGTTTTCTTATTTCTTGAACAGCAAAAAGTAGCACAGTTCACTGACCTTCACATTCCTTTAGCTTTCCTTCAGTTTTAGCTTCACAAAGTAACAGGATGATGCACGCTTCTGAGTGCGGTGAATAAATAATATATTGGTGCCAGCTCTTACTGCAGTGATGGATTGAGAAGAGGAAGTTATTAGATATTGTCACAGAGGCACCTCAGAATAAGTTTAGGCGGACAACACGGTCCAAAACAAACTTTATTCTGGCCGGAGAAGTACTGCAAATAAACCGATTAGAAACGGGGTTTATACAATTAGTTAGCACTCCAATAACATAAGATACAGGTTTGGATATTAGGTTAGGAGATTATTTGGGGTGCAGTGAATAACGAGAATCCACAGCGTGCATACACGCACTCACAAGAAAACAAACCAGAGCCCTCTGCCCCGTTTTGCCCATAAGAGATAAACACTTGCTTGTTCCAGCAAGGACTTACGCTTGCCTGCTAGGCAAGGATTTACGCTTGCCTGTCTCAGGCAAGTAAGTCAACTCACTTGCCTTGGCACGGACATTTACACTTGCCTGTCTCGGCAAGGACTTATTCAAGGATATATTCAGTAATTTATCACTCACCCACACGCGGAAGTGAGGCGCTCCCAATCCTGGGAGGTTACCTTAGACGGCTTCTCCGTCTGAGGGGAGGGACTCCGGCAGCACGGCAGACCCACAGCTCCGAGGAGACCACACAAAGGACGTTTCCAGCGGGAACCCCATTTATAGTCTGTTCAGATCTGGCTGTGGGCATTCCAGAAGCTTCTCGGCTTCTCTGCACCCCTCCCCTGACTCTGGGCATTCGAGAAGCTTCTCGGTTTCTTTGGGCTGTGGGCGCTCTTGGCCCCTCCTCTGCTAACGACCCTGCCCAGCGACTCTGTGTCTCCACAAAGAGCCATTAGCTGCCCCATTGAAGGCCCCAGTTCTGAGAGGGGGATGTGCAACTGCCACAGATACACATTACAGATCCATGGTTCAAACATTGCTGTGCTTAGGTGCGTACTAGCTGGAGTTGTGCAGTGGTATGTGTGATAAAACCGTTTTTAAAACCACCCATCAGAGCAGTTGGTATGTTTCTGTTTGGGTCAATGGAACCAATTACTTCTTAGGGTGCCTGGAACCCCAGTCTGTCTGAGGCATCAGAAATAAGAGCTGAAACCACCAAACTTCAAATAACCTGTTTCACCACACATAGGAACATATATGATTTGTGTTAGTGACCCAGGATGCTAGCTGGATACTTGAGGAAAGCCTTATTTCCAGGAAAGGGGATTGGATTTTAATAACTTTATATGAGGAGGTTGAAGCAGAAGGTTCAAAACCATGATGATCTCCACGTCCACCATGAAAGGAAAGTGTCAGCCCAGCTTGCCAAATGTCTTCACTGATGGGAGATACACTAATGTTGTAGGGGAAAGTTCGCAAATATTTTCATGGCTGTGTTCCAGCCTAACAATTTACCTCTGTTGCCTACTGCTGAACTGTTAAATTCAGATGATGATAATATGATTTTACAAATCTGTGAACTTGTCAGTGTATCAAGTAATTTTTTTGAGTAGCCTTTGAAAAATCCTGTCACTGGCACCACTAAACTAAGGCAGAATGTCAGGGATTTCTTGTAGACGAGACACTGCAGTCTGTGGTGCTAATAAAACACTGGCTGGGACAGTATCGAGGGAATATACAGAAAAAGCTGTCAAGGTGTCATGGTTCCAGGGGAGACAAGACTGAGTCATACTTGTTTATTGAAGAACATAAAATGTAATAATAATACAGAGAAGCACACCTGCAACATATATTAAATAAAACTCTAGGACTTCAGTGAAAAATACCAGTATTTGCATTCATTTGGTAGTAATACTTTGTTTGCAGACAGTGGATTTAAACCGATTACTGTGAAAGGTGTGCAGAAGTTAGACACGCTGTCTGGGAAACAGCAGTACAGTGGTGCTAATTGAGAAATGTGAAATTGTACCAGAGCATTTAGCATGACAGGGAGTGAGAGAGCTTTGCAGGCTGTGCCACAGGGAGGATTTTGCACCCATTTGAAAAGCTGACGCTTTATTCCAAATGTTGAAATATAAGTTCTTTCTCTCCTCCATTGTTCTCTATCATCCCTCTCCCATGCACACTCTTTGAAGAAAAGCTAGGATGATAACAGTGGCTAAACCCGAGGAAACAAAAGCAGGCATATTTTTTCATGTTTCCTACAAGATGTGGTATCTTTGCTAATAATATGTGAAGACTACCCGCTGTCTTTGTTGTGTATTGTCGACCAATACACACAGCAGAAGCACATCAAGATGTAGCACTGTTTGTACTAAACCTGCATCTTCAAGCGTGGGGCTCAAAGTTCCCCAGTGACTGACAAATACTGGGGGACCCGCTCCTTCCCCTTGGCCCTGGGCTCCTGAGAAGCGCTGCTAAGGGATCACTTGGCATTGTTGGTTTCCTCGTGTCTGTCATAACCAGGGCCTCCTGAGAAGGTGGGGTCATCTTGTGCTTGCACTGCTGAGCGTGGTGACTGTGAGGGACTTGGTGGGTAGCCTGGACATCTAATGTGACACACTTGTTGTTGCTGTTGGGACTTGCCAGGCCACCGTCCCTGCCCCTTGTGTATCGTGTGGCTTGGTCTGTGATGCTGTGTGGTACAGCTGAGTGTGATTCAACCACCAGAATAGTGCCAGTCCAGTTGGTTTCTGGTATTTGGCTTCATTCAAGAAGAAACTTAAGAGAGCATGAAGTGTTTCATCTTCCCATCCCCTGCTCTTTGGAAGACAGTGCTAATAGGGCAAGAGACTAGCTCATATTTGTATAAATAGAAATAAAATCAAGTAGACAGCTGAGAAAATAATTACTTTCAGAGAAAGCCTGGAGTGCTTCTTTAGAGCCTGTCTGTAGCTTCACACTTCTGTACAATGACAGTTTTTAAAACCTGTTAAATAGGGAAATGACCTTCTAAAACCCAATTTCAAGCATCTTATTTCTGTAAGTGTATAGCAAGGCTCTCGCTTCTTAAGATATCTAAATCCAAAGCAAAACCACTTCATTTTCATTGTTGCTTTTTTTTTTTATACTTGCAATAAAATATAATCCTGTAAAATGCTACCCTTGTGGTTGAGTCTTGCAGAATATGTTGCTAGCAGAAATGTGATTTTTCTAGGAGTGATCAAAATACAGGATGTTTCAAAGAGATGGACCCAATTTCAAAGCAGTACTGCTTTGAAATTGGGTCCATCTTTTTGAAAAACCCTGTAGTATAAGGAATATTCCAGTACATTTTTGTGCAAGCTGTTTAGCGTATTTTCAGGAGCCTGATCCTGTAAACTGTTGTATTTTTCCATTACTTCTGGCTTTTTTTACCTTCTCAGATGTCTAGTTCTTCAGCAAGCAGCAACTCATAAAGGGGGTGCAGGCGGGGGCTATGATTAAGCATGTAATTCTGGTAAGTTAGTGGAAAGGAAATGGGCTCACCAGAATGGTGGGCACAGCCAACCAATACACACAGAGAATTGTCGTCTTTTATCCTGCCCTCTTCACCATCACACCCCTTAAAAATAAAAAAAAAAACATTTCAGAAAATATAGGAAAACCAAAAAGCTTGGCCTTGATGCTGAAAATTTCCCAGCAAAATGCTGTGGACTGACATGGCTGAGTTGATTGGTTTTGCGTAGCTAAAAACAGATGGATATTGGATGCACACATAGAAGTTATTTTTGAAGTGGCTTTCCATGTCACTAATTGACTTCCATTTGATTGTTTCATTAAGTTGTTTTTGTTGTCCTTTTTTAACTCTATGAGCTTGCCAGTATCTGAGAGTGATCATTCATGTGAAAGGAAGAGGAAAAATAATTGCAGTTTTTTAAAGCATGCTGTGTTTGTAGCTTAGGTGAGAGAAAGACAGAGAGCAGCTTTCTTTAATGTTGAAAGGCACATGGTGTCTGATGCTCTTGATCAAAATCTGCATGTTTTGTACTCAGCATGCCTAGTTTAAAGGTCTATAGCTAGCCAAGACTAGAAGCCCCTTAATCTGGAGATCAGAAACAGATGCTGGTCTTATAAACTGACCTCCGTCTTCAGTTGAATGCTGATGGTATACATATAGCATTTATTTCATGCTCATAAAAAGGTGAACAGGCTTCCCAGGGAAGTTGTTGAATCACCGTCCCTGGAGGTATTTAAAAGATGTGTAGATGAAGTTCTTAGGGACATGGTTTAGGTGAGGACTTAGCAGTGCTGGGTGAACAGTTGGACTCAATGATCTTGAAGATCTTTTCCAACCAAAATGGTTCTATGATTCTACTTGGTGAGAAAATTAAAACTGAGGAAATCTGTCGTCCAGAAATGAGTTACTAAAAATGAAACAGAAAATTTCAGACATACTGAAAATAGAGTGGCAGGGGAAAACCACACAATGGAGACGGTGAAATCTATGAGCCAGTTCTTTGAAATTAAGAAGAGAAGAGCCTAATGGTTTTGTGCCTCTTTTTCAGTCTTTCTCCCATGTAAATGGAAACAGGTCATCCCTTTTTCAGACTCCTCTGAAAGTTAGCTGTTACCTCATCCATTTGTATAACCTACCTGGGCTTGAAAGCTTCATTGTTACTTAAAGTCTCTCTTGTGTTTCTGGAGGCCAAATATTGTAGTGAGGAAACAACAGGAGATTCACTCTTGTTTGTATAGAGACTTAACTTTCTCCTAGTAGAGTCAGGCTTGTGGCATACAAGATTTTTATCAATAAGTTTTTTAGCTTCTTAATACCCTATTAAGAAAGATCGTACTATCCTCCTTTTTTCTGAGTTCACTTTCAAAATTGTAGTAGGCAATCTACTGTAAGTGAAATATTACAGCTTGGCCTCTGAAATGAGGTGAAGGAGAGAAGTTGTTAACTTCATGTAAAAGGCTGTTCAAGCATATGTGATCCCATGAAAAATGTGCAAAACCACTTGTGTATGAAGGTGACAAAAAGTCATTGCATGTTTAAATATTTAAGGATCATTTACTCATTAGTAGTGAATTTCAAGTAGGTGATCAGATTAACAAACCTGAGACCTTGCCACAGCTGGGCACTCAGTTAGGAAGCCTTTCAAAAGCAACAGTAGCAGTACCTGAGCGTGCATGTTTTGGCCTATTGGCCTGTGTATCATTCAGAATTAAGAATGATCTCAGAAAATTCTTGGCATATTAAGCCACCAAATGCATTTGATAGTCAACTGCCGTATTCCCTCCTGTTGTCGAAGACTGATTAAATCCTGAGGATTTTAGGCAGCTATATGAACTTAAAGCACTATAGTGGATAATGATATTTAGCCCAATGGTTTGGGGTTTCTTTGAGAGCACAGGGCTGCTCGTGTTGGCACCTGAATATGTATTGGTACCACAGGTCTTTTAGGGAGGCCTTATGGATCAGCTGTGTTGGTGGTACAGAGCATCTGAGCAGAGCTTGCCATGCTGAACAGCTGCGCACATTGGCCAAGACAGCAGCCTCATCGGCAAAACCATGTGGCTTTCACTTCTACATCAGTGCTGCTGTCACACAGAAGACCAAAACTCTCCTTCTCTGGGTCTTAGATCCTGAAAGGCAGTGTCATGGCCACTGTCCGCTTTCCGGCGCCAGAAGGACGTAAAACCTCAAAGACACAAACTATCAACAGCTAAGCATGAGTTGAAGCATCACGTGTTGATTGTCTCTGTCCCGTCCTACATGAGAACAGAGAGATCTGTACGCAATTCCTGTAGAAGTGGCTTTTCCGTTCACACAGAACTACTTAACCAAGAGAACAAAAATCTCAGCAGTCAGTGTAGACAATTCCAGGCCAGTTCAACACTTGGTAGTCCTCTGTGAATGGCATGCGAGGTAGTCAAGAGCAATCCTCTGGGAGTGGTGTCTTCTGGGTGAGAAAGTCCCAAAGAACTCTCTTACTTCCGTGTGCGTATCAACTGAGTGCATTTTGAACTAATTTCAGCTTCTTTCAAAATAAAGATTGATTTTTTGATGGCAGCATGGAGCAAGCATGTTTGGAGTGTTATTCAACTGTCAAAATACGGTATTGCTGATGGGGATTCTTTTTCTATCCCTGTGCAAAAGGAGGAGCCAGTCTGGCATCTTGCTAGTTTTCTCACTGCATTGCTAATGTTTACTTTTTTCGTTTTTTTAGCATTTCTGATTTCTCACTCATTGAGATGTTCTAGAGTGCCTGATTCTTTCTTTTTTATGTAAAGCTGGGGGGGAGATGGAGAAACAGGTAACTTGTCCTTGGAGATTTTCTGAATAAAATATTCTCTCTTGTTATCTTGAAATAATTTTGTTTCTGACACATCATTATCATTTTCTTTATTTAGTGAGGATAAGGTAGTAGAAGAACAACCAGAGGAAGATGAGGAGCTAACGGTTGTGGAAGATGAAGATGCTGATGATGACGATGATGATGGTGATGAAATTGAAGAAGAGACAGAGGAAGAGTATGAGGAGGCAACCGAAAGAACTACCAGTATTGCTACCACTACTACCACAACTACAGAGTCTGTGGAAGAGGTTGTCAGAGGTAAATTCATGTGGATTTAGCTTGGGGCTGGAAGGCAGGTCTTGCTGCTTTGTGTGTTTGCCCTTTACAACAAAAAATGTTCCAAACAGCAAAATATCATAAGTTGCAACATCGTTATGCTTTGGCTTCTGTAGTTTGCGGATTGAATCCCTTCCCCATTCCCTTTCCAATATTCTTTGTAGGTTTCTGTCTATGAAGTGTGGTCATTCTGTATGATGTGGGTGGAAGCAGAGGGATTAGTTAGATTTTAAGGGAACATTAAATAAAATTTGACTGCCATATGTAGCAAATAACACAGAAAAGGTGTGTGTGTGGGGGTTATCATGTGCATTTGTTGCACAAGGATAGGGAGTGTCAGTCCAAAGCAGGAGGTAGCACTATCTGGTTCAGTCTCTTACATTAACAGCAGTGATTAGTTATTTTGTGTGATTCCTGTTAGATACCTGTTTCCAGTATTTCTCCATGACCTAGTAAATCAGTTACATTAGGTGAATTTAGAAATAACTATGCAGAAAAGTGAACCTAACTAACAAGTTGCAGGGAGGGAGAGGGAGTTGGGGAGAAGACAGCAATGCATTGCCCAAAGAAGAAAATGTGGAGTGAGAAAGAACTCTTCATTTCTAAAATTTGGTTTTCCTGATACTTTGTAGTTACTAACATAACTGCATTTTAGACTTTGAATTTTACCCTACTCCATGGACAACATAGCAACATAAAATTTTTCAATGCCCCATTTTTTCTATGATACATATTTGAATTAATTTGCCTTATATTTCTATTTTAAGAAGTACAATTCCAGATGATGTAAATCTCTGTAAGGTAGATGTCGTTTTTCCTACAGTGCTTACATTTTTACTAATAAGTGCTAGAGACGATGGCAGAAAAATAAAGGCTACAGTTGAAAAGAAAGAAGTTGGGACTTGCCAGAACCAGAGGCAAAATGGCAGCAATTGAGGCAGTTGTGAAACGAGGCAGAAAACATCTGGCCTGGCTCCTTTCCTCTCCCCTTGCTCTCCCACCCCTGCTTCTGGGGATGCTTGGGACTGAAGTGCTGGTAGAGTTTTGCGTGTGGCAGTGTCTCGTTCTCCTGAACATGGTGCTGCCATTGGGCAGAGCGGGTCCGGAGCAGAGGGCTCCCACCGATGATTCACTGATGTCCCAGGGACCAAAGGTGCCCAGGGCCTGCTTTGGAAAAAGCAGAGTTATTTCATTTAGGTTTTTCAGTTCGGTCTACGTGCAGATAAGCTCACTAATCAAAAGCGCAAATGCTTTGCTAAAATCACTTGCAAATGTTTCTTTCTAAGGCTGGCAACGCAGTCTTGTGCATTTCTGTCTTACAGAACTGTGAGTGTTTTGCTCAGTTATTGGAGAGCTGTTTCAGAGAGGAGGGGGTGGGAGAAGATTATGTTTAAATCTTTAAACCAATTAAATATATTTCCATATGTGAGCTTTCACCACCTGGGGATAAAACGCCTTGTTCTCACTGGTAAATGAATATTGAGAGGGAAAAAAAAAACCCAAAAAACAACACAACACTTGACTTTAATGGGATTTTGGATGAATGGAAATGAGGACAAATTAGGTAGAGTGTGTTTCTTTACAAAGGTTGACATTTCAAAGAGGTGAAGATGTTTAGCCTTCAGGAAAATAGTATGTAATAATACGAATTTAAAATACAAAAGAGATGAGGCAAACTATTGAAGCCACCTTTTAAAAATCCTTTAGAAAAGTATACCCTTGCTAGCTGGCAATGAAACGCTATTGTCCTGTTTTTCCCAAGTCCAAGCTTTTCCACATTGGGTGACTATGAGTAAAATATGTGTTGCTGCAAATGAGGTGAGGATAATCCATTACTGATACAAGTTTTCGGTGCAGTTCTCCCACAGCCCTTTGGGCTTTCTGACCTCCAGCCCTTCTGGGGCACGGAGGATGCTGAGACTGTCCGTGGGTGTGTAACTGGTGTCTGACAGAGCTGGCTTATTTCTAAATGTAGCTGTGCCCAGATCACTTGGATCACAAGTCACATGAGGAGAGGCTCAGAGAACTGGGGTTGTTTGTAGAAAAGGAGGCTGAGGGGAGACCTAATCATTCTCTACAACTATCTGAAAAGAGATTGTAGCGTGGAGGGTGTTGGTCTCTTCTCCCAAGTAAAAAGCAATAGGACAAGAGGAAATGGCCTCAAGTTGCACCAGGGAAGGTTCAAATTGGATATTAGGAAACAAATTTTCACAGATAGGATTGTCAGGCATTAGAACAGGCTGCCCAGGGAAGTGGTGGAGTCACCATCCCTGGAGGTGTTTAAAAGATACATAGATGAGGTTCTTACGGACATAGTTTAGAAGTGGACTTGACAGTGTTGGGTTAACGGTTGGACTTGGTGACCTTAAAGGTCCTTTCCAAGCAAAACGATTCTGTCATTCTGCTTCCCTCTCTTCACTTAAGCCAAAGTTTCTTCAGGACCTCCCATCTTCCTGGTACAAACAGCAGATCTGGCATAGGAGCTTCGGTGCCGAGCATCTGCTGTTGTCTTGCTGTCGCGAACAGAAAAATTGTCGCTGTCAGTGCGAATGAAAAAGGTAGAGGTGCCTCGTAGGCAGCGTACATACTAAGAAGTGGTCCATACTATGGGGGCACCTTGACAGCCTCTCCAGATGGGTTTAAGTGTTGGAGCTTCGTTCTTGTGGATGTAAGCTCTGTTCAGGCTACTTTTCCAAAGCATTAGTCGGTGTAGTTCATAAAATGTATGCTAGGATGCTCTTCACAGGCACTTTACTGCCAGTTTTATGTATGCTTTATGAAGCTGTAACTAATAATATGTCATTAGCATTAAAGAGCGCAGAGAGTGGGTTTGTCCAATTTGAGAGGAGTTCCTTTTCGTGTGTGAAATCAACAAAGACAAAATGTTCTAAAACCATAAATTAGGAGGCAATTGTGGGCTGGTACTGAGCCCTTTCTCCCCCAAATCAATGGAATGATTGCCATCAACCATAAATAATTGAAAAGCATAAATGTAATGTTATACTTTAAAGATACTGTAGAATCAATTTATCAGGCAATTTTATTTGTATGCATATTTTAATGAATCGTGATTAAAACAGCAATAGTAGAACGACTTCAAATTTATTTTCAGTGAAGAAGGAACTTAGTCTTGCCTAGAGTATGAGAGAGGTCATTGGCAGGAGGACAGTCTCTTCATTTTCTGCAGCAGCCTTATTTTTATGAGCTTTAGTGTTTATTAAAAAATGTGAATAAACTTTCCATAGCACAGTATTTGTCAGGATTCACTTTCCTGGCTTTTGTGAGAGACGATGTTTACTCTCAGTTTGTAAGGAGTAGGGCAGCAGACCCACTTCAGACTTGCCAACATAGTCTTGCTGGGCTTCCGTTATTAAATCCAGCTGATTGTGGGTCTGAGGTTGCAGGGATCTGAAGAGTGAAATTAATGTCAGGTCCACATTTTTCACTTTTAATCACTAGGAGATGTTATCATTTGGGCCTCTCATCTTAAGAAGGACATTGAAGTTCTAGAGAGAGTGCAGAGGAGGGCAGTGAGGCTGATGAGGGGTCTGGAGCACAAGTCTGATGAGGAGCAGCTGAGGGAACTGAGGCTGTTCAGCCTGGAGAAGAGGAGGCTGAGGGGAGATCTTATTGCTGTCTACAGCTACCTGAAAGGAGGTTGTAGCATGGAGGGTGTTGGTCTCTTCTTCCAAGTAGCAAGTGATAGGACAAGAGGAAGTGGCCTCAAGTGGTGCCAGGGGAGGTTCAGATTGGACATTAGGAAAAAATTCTTCATGGAAAGGGTTGCAAAGCACTGGAGCAAACTGCCCAGGGAGGTGGTGGAGTCATCCCTGGAGGTGTTCAGAAGGCATTTAGACGAGGTTCTTCTGGACATGGTTTAGTGTTAGAGTGAGGTTATGGTTGGACTTACTGATTGAGGGTCTCTTCCAACTGAAATGATTCTATGATTCTATGAATTTGTGCTGAAGAAAGTGTGACTTGCTTACGAAGCCCTGCAAGAAAACTGTGCCTCTTGGCTTCTGTCTCTGTATGGAGCAAAGGAGGTGACTCTTAGCTGGCTGGGATTTGAGCAAGGGAGCGGTTCGATTTCTCCTGCCATCCCCACAGCATCGCGGCTGCTGCCGAGGCCTCCGGGCTCCAGGTAGTTCTTCCAGCGTCCGAGCGAAGGCAGCAGGAGTGCCGCTCCCCCGTCACATGCAGTTCTTTGTGGTTTCATTTCTGCTGTCCTTCAGCACAGTAGGTGACAAGGAAAATCAGCCTCTCTTGGTATACAATAAAGAATAAGCAACTTCAGCTTAGTGCTTCCCGTCAACATAGCAGTCAATCAGGTCTCATTTAAAGGAGACCAGTGGGGTCAGTGCAGAAGCCTGGAAGAAAACACTTGGCAGCTTCCTCACATACCAGCAGATGCAGGGGACTTTGCACCATAAGCCTGACCTGCCTCATCTAGCATATAATGTTGCCCTTTAGCATTGGTTTTGTGTTCTCTAATTCAGCTGGATTTCCTTAAACAGTTAGGAAAGAATTTACACGGTGCTGCTTGAGGTGACATTTTAACTATGTTTACAATCTGGAATTGCAAACGAGAGACCATATGCTGATTGCCTTACAAGAAAAAAGTAGCCTGATGTTTGTATGGAAGCTCCTTTTATTGATCTAGCATGGGGGTTTTTTTTCTGAAGATTTTTATGTCTAAAAGACTTTAAATCCATTCAGTGACAGCTACCATCTATTTTAAGGCAAGGGAGGTTAACACTGATTGCTAGACCTGTCAGCTATAAATTTTGGGGTAATATTAGTAGTGTATACTAGATTGATTGGGCTTTTTTCACCCTCAGTAGCTTTGCCCCACTTTCTTCCTTGTAAGGTTATTCTCTTTCTTTTGAAGTAGTAGTTCCTTGTTCTTTCTCTTCAAGACTGCACAGTATACTTTAGTTGGGAAGTGGTAATGCATAGTTGTATTAAGAAAACATGGATAGGTAGCGATATGAATAGTACACATTATGATAACTCTTTTTTTTTTTTTGTTAGATATTCATTAAGAATGATAATCTACCCTAATATATGAACAGAAGCTGGTAAAATTAACCTAATGGATTTGTGTTAAAATAACTGACAGCTTTTAATTAGACACAATTTAAAGCATAGCTATTCCACCATAATATAATACTTCAAGATACATTGCAATTAGAAGAAATCTTTTTTTACGATCTGGTAATCTTGTTGACAGAAAAGCAGCGTATTATTTACCATTTGGAGTCAAGGGCAAATGTACTGAAATACTTCACACGGTGTGGTTTCACGTAAGGTTGGAGAATGGAGAGTGGTTTCATTTGAAATATATCCTGCCACAAGCAATCCTCCAAGAATGTGTTTTGCTAGAGAAAATGTGATTTTACTATATTTAAGCAATAATCAATTGAATATTTTGGTTTCCTATGTAAAAAGCCTGGAATGCACTTTGGGGCTAATTCTCATATTTGCTGTCTTGCCACGTTAGCATAATCATGATATTATGTGGCAACTATACCTTTTTTTAAAATACACATGAATTCGTGACATTTTATTGACCTACATTTAAAATCAAGCTGGATTTTTTTTGTATGTGTTCTAGTCATTGGTAGTAACTATGTAGCATCTTTGTTCAAAATGTGTTGGGCACAAGTAAATAGAAAATGTATTTTTGCATATTTGTCCAACTTCAGAATTGTAAAGGTTTGTATTCCAGCCAAGTATACAATTACCTTTTTTTAATATGCCAAATATCTCCCTCCAGTAGCTTAAGAATAGACATTAAAGAGAGAAATTCAATCTTAATTGTGCAGAATGGAAATTACAATTTTAAGGGGTTTTAACAATTTTAGAAGAGCTGGTCTTCAGTATTGCATTTAGCACTCATCATTTTGCTTTTTTCTTTTAACTTTCTCTGTAGAAAGTATTTTAGTGATTGCGTAGCTTGTGCACCAACTTTATTCCTAGAGTATGTGCCAGCTTCACAGCTGTCTCCTTCTAATTCCAAAAACCTCTTCTGAAATTAGCTTTTGTCTTTGAATACTCAAACTAAAATTTGGCTGCCTCTTGTAACCATGTATTCAGAATGAGAAAGTTTTGCTTCAATGAAATTATCTTTAAATATTCCCTTTTGATTAATTCATTGAGTAAAACAGTTTTGTGCCTTTTTGGAACACGAACAGCATAACTAAAAGTACAGTTATTCTTTAACTTGCCTAATTTTTCTCGACTAGATAAAATATGTAGGCTAGTACAAATACAGGTGTATTAATATCCTCAAACTATATCTCTCAGTTCCTGAAGATACAGAAACCAAAATTACGCCAACTGTAATATTATCTATACTAGTGCATAATAAAGAGGAGCATATACCCCGTGATACGTATTTGAGAGGCTCGCTCTTCTGGCCTCTCTTATATTAAATGGATTGCTCTGTTATTCAGTGAAATATAAGTGGTAAAATGTAAGACTGTGATTCCGTAAACTTAAGCAGCTAAATGCATTACTTGTTTGGGTCTGACATGATTACGATGCACAGTTTGAACTGATGGCAGCACAGACAAAGCAAACACATACCAGTGCTAGTGACTTGGCTCATAACACCAGTACTTATATATACTTGACAATATCCACTTCAAACTCAAATGGCTGGTAGTACAGAGTCATAAGTACATTATTTTTTCCATTAACGTGGCTAAATTAAAGAACTTGTAATATTTTTAAGACAACATGATTGTGTCTCTCTGATGTACTATTAAGGTAAAGAAGTTTTTCAGAGGTCGTAAACATAGGACTTCCAAGATAGCTTGGAGATGATTGTCTAACTCTTGCTGTTTGTATTTTTTTTTTTTCTTAAATTCTACTAAAATTTCGTTTCTGGTTTAAAGTTTGAAACTGACTGAGCCAGCATTTAAATGAGCTTAGTTCTGAAGATCATGTAAATAAATTAAATCCTGAAGAAAATACTGAGTAACCTTCAGTGGTAGAAATATGTAAATGTAGCTTTATTTTTTTTTTCCCTCATTAGAAGTTAAAATTTTATTTCCGATTCCTCAGTTGAAAATGTTGATGTTCACAGAGTGGTAGTCCCATGTGGAAAAAAAAAAAAGCATAGAGTTGAGATTTTGACATAAAGCAATTACAATTTCACTTTGATTTAAAATCAGTTTTCTTCCAAGGAACAGAAAAAGACAATTTCTATGGTAATGAGAAATTTTAAAATGCCATTCAGTACGTATTTTATATTTTCTTCTGTAAAAACTGATCTTTGAGAGTATCTAAAATGTTTGCACATAAATTCTAATTAGTTCTACTAACAGCATTTTGGTAAATGAGTGTTTATCGAAGTACTTTGTGTAAAGCCACTATAAATCAACGTCCACATACTTGAAAACTGTGTATTTCCTAGAATGCCGAAGCCTGTGCTTTTCAAAGGAAAAATAGCACAGTCAATGCCGATGTTTAGTGTAACTAATTTGTTTTCACTATAGCACGTTAACTATTGATTAACAGTAAATCAAAAAGCTTTGCCACAGCACTGTCTTTCAGGGAATGATCTACCTGCTTGGTTAGAAACAACTTTTCTTGCATCAAGAGTCTAGAATAACTAGAAGTTTAGAATAAGGAAAGTTGAATTATACTTTCCTGATTATTTCAAAAATAATTTGCCAGCTCTAAGGTTTTGGAGAGGGAAAGTATTGGCAACTGTCATCTTTGGTTTAAGGCACAGAGAAGTTGAGATAAATTTTTCTGTTAAAGAAAGATGGTGTGAAAACTGGAAGTGTCTGAAAACAGAGTTAGAATTTAGACCGCTTATGAACCTGGGTTGTGGCAAAGGCTTATCCTCTTCAATTTTATCCAGTGCTATGGAGCCCAAGGCAAAAGTGCATCTTTGGAGGGGGAAGAGTGAGCAAGTTCCTTGAACAAAGCAAAGCTCACCGATAATACTGTACTTCATACAAATTATTTGTGTCAAGTGAAATTGAATTATGCAGCGTCAAAAAGTAACTCCTAATCGGTTTTAGCAACAAGATTGATATATGAAGGAAAGGCAGCTTTAAATTTTTTGATGAATCATTTAGCAGTATATGTTGCCTGCCTGCTGCTAATATCTGTGAAAATACTGTAGCTCATCCATCATAGGCGTTAGTAGTGGTGGAAGGGGAAAGGGTGTTTGGATTAATAGAGCAAGATGATGTATTGAATTTCCCATCTTTGTACTTCATTTCCTCATCCTCTTAGTTGTGGTGGTGCAGCTGAGGATCAAATATTGTGGCTTTTTAATATGAAGGCAAGTGAGGGGGATATGGAGAGGTGCGAGAGGAGCAACTGGTGCAGCAATAGGCGCAACGGGACCATTTCCTAGGCATTGAAGCTGGTTTTAAAATGTATCTTCGCACTGAAGCAGAGGTGAAGGAATGCTACTCTGAGCCCTCCGCAGACAGCAGGCAGTGGTGGATGGTGGAGGCATCTCTGGGAAAGCGGTGACAACAGCAAGAAGTTTCCTGAACTGGACGAGCAACATGCCTCCTTCGAACAGTGCAGCTGTAAAACAGCAACTCAGAGCATTTGCTCCCCTCTTTGTTCATCTTCATTTAGGTCATAAACTGTTTGCACAGTGGGCTGTTTCTCTCTGCAATGAAATAATTACCATTTAGGTCTCACCAAAGCAGTACAGCTGTGCAGGCTGGTGTGCAGTATGTCCCCCCACTGCCCTGTAGTGTCACCACCAGCCTGGTGGGAGATGACAGGTCGGGTGGGAATCAGGTCGCCAGCCACAATGCTGGGCTGTGGTGCTTCAGGCTCGCTCTTTCTGATGTGCTGCCCTGTGATTTCTTGAATGCTTGTTCAAGTGCATGTTCATGTCATGACTTTAGTTTCCGAAGAGCCAATTCCTTGTTATCACTGGCATCAGGTATTTGATAGAAATTTGCCATCACTTTTGCACATTATTTGCACGTTCAAAAAAACTCTGCTGCTGTTTCTGTGAGAGAGGTACCTATAGGAAATTTCGGATTAAATCTGTGAATCGTTCCCATCCTGATAGCCCGTAACAGTGCAAAATGAAATAAATCAGACTTTATAGCGAAACTAATATTTTGAGGGAAACCTACAAGGTGCTTATTTTGTGGGGTAGACTTCAGCACCTCATCAACATTAACTAAGACAGACTGAGTTGAGACCTTTGTGGTTTTTTTAATGACATTTCATTTCAGCAAAAATTCTCTTGATTATACCTGTCTCTTTAATGTCAAGAGTCACTATTCATTTTTAATTGACATGTGGCAGCTCTTCCAAGGCTGTGCAAAGTTAGTTTTGTGTGAAGATTTGACTGTATAATTGGACAGCAGGGCTGGATTTGATTTTAAAATAAATCAGGAGAAGCACCTGTATACTAAATCTGTTCTATAATTAATCCTGTGGTAGTAAGCAATTAATTGTAATTAATGTGTTGTACAATTAAATACACTTATTCTGTTTTTTCTTAAAGAAAAAAACCCTAATATTCCTTTACCCATTGCTATTCCTTTCTCCTAATTGCTTGGTACAGAGCTGCGACATTCGTAGCACATCCTTGATGATTGCATAGGTGGATCTGTTCCCTTAAATTGACTCTTGACATTATTTACAGGTACTGTGTATGATTATGTTAAACACGTGTGAAATTATACCTATATTATATATTTAAGGAAATGTAGATAGACACTGATTATCAATTACAATTAAATACAAAATCTGTTTGTAAGTATCAGTGCTCCCAGGGAGAATGAAGTGATGGATTAGGACAGATTCTGAAAGGCAGGGTTCTTTGTAGCCAGCATCTGAGAGGTAATGTGCATGAGGGGGATTTTCAGTGCTAATGCACTGATAGTTCTTCACACCTTGCAACCCTTAGGGATGTGCCTTCCACAAAATTCAAATATATGCAGAGAATTTAGAAGCCTCTAGTTGAACTTACCAGTTTGTGTGCTGATGCAGTGCGTGGGATGAAAGCAAATGAGGGGCGTATTGGTGTTTAATGTGATGTAGATTTGAAATTACTTATGCAGCACATTGAAAGATAAAACTGTTTTTGTCTGTTTGGAACATTATTGGTAAAGGGCTATACATTTACATGTGTAATTGGCTGAATTCCAAATTGTGGGCATAATTTGCTTTATCTTCCTTTAATTTGTGTGGTTTGGTTCTTCCCATCATGTGTTGCAGGATGTAGGCAGAGACTGTGGCAGCTCACAGTGAACACAAACACAAACCGTTTTAATTTTTTGCTATATATATTCACTGGGGATGAGATTTCCTCCCGTGGATGGGATAAAGCTATGGCAGTAATTTTATATATGTGAACCCTCGAACTATGAATTATAAACCCTGTGCCGGGTGGCTTGCAAGAGGGAGTTTCTTCAGCAGTGAACGTACATAAACAGGTGTCTGAAGAGAATTTGTTTTTCTCTATAACTCATAAATATTTTCTATCGGTTCTGTTTTTTTTTTTTTTTCTTTTTTATAACCTAGGAAACCTTCTCAGTTGGGGGAGTAGTGGTGGGGAGGAGGGTGTGGGGACGATGTACAGCTAAAAAAACAAAACAAAACAAGAAAAAAAGTGGAACCTTCTGCTTTCAGATGTTCCCCTTCCAGAGGGGTGCTGAGTGGGCTCCTTGGGCAGGAACCTGCCCAGGACTGTCAGCGAAGCCCCGTGGGCAGGAACTGGGGGGTGGTTGTACCCCCCCGGTCTGGGAACAGATGAAACTTCAGACTTGCACCATTACCACCATGCTGGAGCTTGTTTCAGGGCAACATCTCTCGGTGTGTGTGGGTAGAGTAGCTGAAAACATAAACCAATAGGCAGGCTAAGGAGACTTAGTGGCACGAATCAGAGATTCGAGTCATTTCAAAATTTACCTTGGTTGTCTCCGGGGTGGTTTTCCAAGTAAGGGTTTCCCGTTCCCCAAAACACCCTCTTGGTGCAACTCCCTCCTCACTGGCGCACGTGCACATCGAGAGGCACCTAATTAAGAAACTGAGACAAGACGATTTCCATGCTAAATGTGGTTCCTCTGGGTCTCCCGTGACTAGAGGTGTGCTCTGAGCAAGCCGAGACGGGTCCCTGCCGCGCCATGATCTCCCGCTGGTACTTTGATGTGGCCGAAGGAAAGTGCGCGCCCTTCTTTTACGGCGGCTGCGGCGGGAACCGGAACAACTTTGACTCGGAGGAGTACTGCATGGCGGTCTGTGGCAGCCTCAGTAAGTCCCCTCCGCGCCCCGATGGGACGGGGCTCACACTAACCCCCCGGCCGCGGGCTGTCCGCTCACCACTAGGCCCTCGCTAGTCTCTCTTCTCACTAACCCGGTGTAGTAGTGGGCGACTTCTGGGTGCTGTAGACGGGGCTCTGCAGGGAGGTAGCTGACAGTCTAACGCTGCCTTGGACGAGGCCTTCGCACTCTTCCTAATCTCCTGTCTAACACGTACTGACGTTCAACGTGGCTCTGGGGGGGTGTGTGTGTGTGTACGGTGCATGTGCAGGAAAAAAGCACAAACTCTAGGGGAGCTTCAGGTAAGTTTGAGAATAGCTTATTGTTTTTATTTTCATTTATTTTTTCATGTATTATTTCTGTGTAATTTCATGTGTTATTTCTGATCTTTCTTAATCAAAGCAATAAGAATGTTTATTTCCATATTTTCATTTTTCATTTTGTTTGTTTTTAGTTTCTTTTAGTTTGTTTGTGTTTGCGACAGAAAGGGGAGAAATGACATTTGATTTTTTTAGGTTTCCCTGAGGGCTGCGATACGAATGGATGTGAATCACCTCCCACTTACTTTGCTTAACACATCTTATGTTTTAATTATCACTTAGCCTGAAGAGAGAGTGTTTTCACTGTGATTTTTTTGGTTTGAGAAGGATGGCTTTCTCCATCACAGAATACTAAAGCTGATGAATCAAACACTGGATTTATCAGCTGGGTTTTGTTTTGGGAGTGTCCGGTATGCTCCCCTCCCAACTGCCTCGCCAGCACATACTCTTGGGAGAGTATTGCCTCCCATTTGCATCTGACACAGTAAAGAGTGAGTAGGTATCTCACTGCACTGCCTGCTCACCGGGCACAGAACAGTAACGAGTTAAATTAGGACAATAGTGGGAAAAAAAAGTATTTTAAAGAATAAATAATTATACAGTGAAAAACGCAGGGGGTGTGATATTGAGGAGCAGTAGATATTGATGCTGAAGGTAGCTGGCTTGTGCAGATCAGAAGCAAAGAAGAAAACTGCAGTGAGAGAGATGTTGAACAATAACTCTAAAAAAACCACTTCAGCTGTTGTATGTTGACTTTCAGATAGCTGAGATGAGGCTGTGTTTATTCCTTACTGCTATGACTAATAGGGAATTTGTGAAGGGCAGTTACCATTTTCAGTCGCACATGGGTAAGTATAATGCTGAAGTGGTGACTTGATCCCAGACAAGATGACGGCTGTCAAAACTAATAATGGAAATAGCTGAGAAACTGAATCTTTTGCTACCTTGCATCTAGAAGTAGTCCCAGTTAGCAAGGGAAAAATGACAGGACTGAACATGATTTACCTGCACACAGCTCTGGATACTTCAGACATTTGTCTGATCTGTAAGAGGCAAATGAAAGTCACCTACCACTGATCTTAAACCTCTTCTGACAGTACCCGTTCCTTTCCCCAGAAATTAAAAATATTTTTTAAAATGGGGGAGTGTGTCTTCATCCTTACATTTCACGTCCAACAAGGTAGGATTAAATGAAAAATAGCTGTTGGCCTTTTGTGCTGAGCATTTTACTTTTATGGTCAGTAGAAGAGTTTCTAAAAGCTGCATATACTGGTTCTTGTTGGAAAAAGTCAGCCTTTTCACATACCTGGTGAGAATTAAGAATTATTACTGCCTTTGTCAGCATTATTAAAAAATCTACAATATTTTGTGAAGGCTGGGAAACAGCATAAATAAGGACTTGTAGTAGATCTTGATTCTTGCAAGATTTGTTTTGTTGAATGTATGTTGTTTTCAGGTTTGTTTTGGTTCTTGCCCTTCAAGCTGAGCCATATGGATGCATTTTTTGGTCTAAATTCTCCAGTGGCACTCTGTGCAGACTCAGAGATCTCCTAACACTCTGCATCTTGCATACAGAGCTGCAGTTACCCAGCGCTGCAGTCTGAGAGTTTCATTTCTGGCTTTCATAGTGCTGCAAAATTATTACACAGAGGGAAGAGTGTTACTGAAGAGCTGTCACGTTGCTAAGCAGACTTCATGAGACTTACTCTTACACAGTAAAACTTGGAGGGATGAGACTCTGATTTGTCATATTGATAATGCAGTGACGTTGCCTTCCATATACAGGTTGTAGGTGAAATCATAGGACCAACTGCTTGTAAAATTAAGCAGCAGAGTTTGTGACAAAAGTGAGGTAAAACTGCTTAGATCCATTTCCCAACAACTAGTGATCTTTTTGCAGGAAATCTTCTGCTACAAGAGATGGCCTCAGTTATGATCTCAAAAATAATATTATGTATTTAATGAAACTTAGAAATTAGATTGTCTTCCTTCTTCAAACTTGTCTCTTGGCAGCAGAAGTTGTACAGTTTGTGTTCATGCTGTTTAGGAGGATAAACGATCTTCAAAGGCAGGCATTTCTTACACAGCATGTAAAATCAAAAATGGAGAGAGAAACAACTTCTAAAATTGCTATATAATATATCCATTAGAATATTCAGATAAGCCTAGGAGATTCCTCTCTGTCTCATAGAAGTTGTTTGGGGGTTTGTTTTAGGTTCAGTTCAATAAAACAATGCCAAGAGCATTACTATTTGTGTTCTTTCTATAGATATCTTGGTTTACTTTGGGATTCCCAGTTTTTGATCCAAGTCATTTTCTTTTTAGGGAAAATGAAGTTAGGTTGAGTACTTGAGCTGCATGGCTTCATTTGCACAACTGGCAGTAAGGAAAAATAGAGCTGGTCTTTTCTTTTAAAATCGATCTCCCAGAGGGCTTTTTCCTGGGTTTCTTCAGTATTTTCTCAAACAGCAATTGAGCCTATAGGGTACACTTTCCAAACTACTTTAGTTATCTTTTTGCTCCTGTATTTTCATGTTATTTCAGTGTGTTCTATACCCTGGTGTATACACCTCTATATGTTCCTTTATGTTCCTCTGGGTTCATCTACTGTATCTAGGCCACCTTTGTTCTGTTCTGTCTTTTCCTCCTCTCCCATCACCCTTAATAGTTCTATTTGACTTTTGTGCCCCACTCCCCGCGCCCCCCCCCGGCCCCGTGCTTATTTATTTACTTTGTTCTTATTCATTTTCTCTCCAATATTTGCATTATTGTTGCTCTCTTGTGAGCCTCTCTTAGAGAGGAGACAAGATGGACATTAAAAGCAAAACTTTCCTTTGTCTAGCTGCAGTTTGCAGGATAAGCTAGTTAGATTTTAAAGAGAGTAATATGAAATAGTGGGTAGTGGTTGGGTTTCTCTTGAATAGTGGGCAAAGGATGAGAGGATGGGATGTGAGTTTATTTTTCTCATAATGCATTGAAATTTGACTGAAACAAAACCTGAGGATGTTCTGTTGTCAAAAATACTCATATACTGTGAATACTGAAAGTACGAATACTGAGTACTAATATCCTGAACACATTATCTACAGAGAAAAAAAAAATCATGTTTTATTCTGCTTACTTGCTGAAGTCTCTTCATCTTGATGCGAAAAGGTGAGTCTGTCCTGTCATGCAAAGACTTCGAATCTCTCCATTATCAATGAATTTGACCAATGCTCTGAGGTCTGACAAAAATGATTTGTCTGCTGAGTAGAGCTACTGCTGTCAAATTTTTTCATTCATCACCCAGCTACATGGGAATTGATGTATAATTGCCCTAGAAGTAGGTGGCTTTAAGGATCTTGTTACCAGTTCCTTTAGCCTGCTCTCTCTCTATTGATTTTTAATAAAGACGTTCAATACTGTCTACAGTTTCTATTCAATATAAAGACTCAGACTTCTACTGTGTGACTGGCCATAATGGCTCCTTTGATGTCATTAGGATCTATCAGGCGGTTAATTCAGGTTTAATGACCTCAGAATGGATGTGTATTGATGAGAATAAGCAGAAGACGATAAATTGCTGTTATCAAAGGAATGATTTCTGTCTTATTGTCATACTTAAAAGTAATCTACTGTACAATTTTTTTCGCTTGTCTCTTAATTGTTGCTTGTTAAACATCCTTTAAGCTACAGGAAATACATATTTTTAATAAGAACTATTTTGAAATTACGTTAATGTTCAAGTCTTAACTTGGGGACAAAAGGAGCTTCAAAGCTGAGAAAATTAGTTCTCTTAAATGTGTTTCATTTGTCAGCTGTTGCACAGGAGAGGGCTCTCCCAGCAGCTCCTGCAGCCACAGCGTGGTGCATTCAGAGGGGAGTGGAATTCGTGCCGCTTGAAGCTGGAGTGAGCTGTTCTCTGGTGGCACAGTCAGATTTTCAACACTTTGACATACCATTAAAATGACCTTTTATAAAATGGGGGTTTTATCATTGTGCTGAATTCCCATGGCTAACAACAGAGGGAACCAACAGCGTTCAGTGTTGTCAGTTGCCTCCTTCTTTCTGTAAACCCTGAGACCTAGTAAGAAGTTTAAATGTTAACATGCATTGCTTCATTTTTGATCTTTCTAAGCCTGATCACCAATTTTAAGTGAATTTAGGTAGAGTAGTATTTATTCTCTAGGCTAAATGTTGTAAACTTACAAACTTGCTAAATCCGTTGGTGATTTTTAAGTGGCAGATACTTTATTTCCTTTTCAAATGGAAGATATGAAAATAAATACACTAAAAGCTACAATTTCGTAATGTACGTGGAATGCCAAACCCTCTTAAATATAGATTAATACATTTGCAGAAGAGTAAGACTAATATGGGAGATCCACTCTTCCTGCTTTTCATGTAGGCTAGCTTCAGCTTGCCTACAGATTAGTATCAGTCTCTCCCTGATAACTGATGAAATCAACCTTATTGTGTTTCCATTTCATGCTTTTAAGTGAGGGGAAAATTCATGACCTCTAGTGTTTTGCTGTGTCCAGTTTAATTTCTCTTCAGAGGTACTGCAAATAAAAATCTGTACCTTCTAACAGCAAAGACTTACAAGATGATGCTCCTGTTGTCAGGAATTTCCTTTATGCATTCGTTACTTGTTTGGGGTCTTGACATCTCCCCAGCTAGCAGTAAGTTAAGTGTTTTGGCAGCTACACTTGGCATGCCAACTTCCAGAGCGTGTCTAAGGCATTGAAGAACTGTTGTGGATTCCTGGAAGCAGAATGGTAAAATATACCCACGTTTTAATCCTCTGTCTTATTTAGTGGGTGGTTGCTCATTTTATGTGTACAACTACAGAGACTGCTTGAGCTTGAGGTCAGGGAGGAGGCTCAAAGACAGAAATTGGGGCCACATCTGGAGCGTGTTCATCATGATGCTGCCCTTTCACTGCTGGTGAGCTTTATGGGGGACCTGGAAAGCCTCTGTCTGTGAAAGCAGCAGAGCTTGCAAGTTGCTTCATGCCATGAATGCCTTTTTGTTTTGTTTTGTTTTTTGACAATGCCTTAGCGCTGGAAAATCTTCAGCGCAGCAACTAGCTACGGTGCTTCTTAGTCACGGCACTACAGGAGAGAGATATAATTTAAAATACAGAAGTCTACTGATAACATTTTAAATCCTAAAAATCTGCCTTTATAAGTAGTGATACTGCAAGGAAGCATTTCATGTAAGTACGAAGTCTTCTATTTGAATGAATAAAAACCCCTAAGTTGTTACAAATTCACTAAGCCAATCACTCTAGGACAACCTGTTGCTTCATCACTAGGGATCTTCATAATCAATTGTCTAACTGCTTCCCAAATTAGCAGTAAAGGGGACATTGCCTCTCAAGGCTTCACTTAAATGTGTCCCTCTCCCACCGTCTCTGGCGTGAATTGCCTGTATCTGCTGGGTTTTATTTTCTCTGGCATGAGTCATGTGTCTTGGTGGAGATGAGGCAAATTTCAAAAAGTATAGATGAAATCTTAAGACAAACCTATTTTGCAATTCGTCAGTCATTGTGAGTGTTTGACACTTATCATTCAGTGCCTAGAAGCTGTAATGGGATGCATTCTAATATAACCTATTTACATTGTTGATTTTGACTATCACCTTTAGTGGATGCAAGTGTCTAATCTATTTTTCCTGTTTTCTTTATCTATATAACTTTGCACTATATTGCACCCTTGAACAACACATGGAGCAGTGTTGGAGTGGACCTTTTATAAAACCAATTGGGTAAAGTTTAGGATTCAAAAGGGAAATGATGCAAATGTTTTCATATACAGGAGTTAGACTACTCATAATTTCAAGCACTAGGAATTGTATTAATGTAATGTATTATTGTAGAGACTGGTTTTGCTGTAACTTGTTTTCATGAGTCTAACCACAGGTCGTCTTTTTTTTTTTTTTTTTTTTTTTTTTACTCTGTGGAACCTCATGACTTGTTTACAACCTTGGCAGCAGTCATATTCAGGAGAATAATTCTGACTTGTATTCGTTCACAGCAGTCTCATTTGATGTAACAGGTGAAGAATATAGTAGGGTTTTTTCCCTCATAAATATTTAAATTCATGGTGACAAATCAAAAGATAATGACCTTGAAGCAGAGTATTGCACAGATGCTTGGAGAAAGTTTGCTTTGGGGACCTCCTCCCAAGAACTAAATGAAACTAAGAACTCAGAAGGGGTGATCCGAGCAATTAATGGCTGAGATGAGTGTTGAATGGGTATGAGCAAGACAAAATTGCATTTGTCAGGCCTGGTGAAAAGGAAGAAGCATTGATGGAGATGCAGTGAAAGTATGATTGCCAAGTTCTACCTGTGCATGGGTAGGAAACGTATCTTGAAGTTCTTACACAAAGGATTCTTCTATGAGAAAATTTAGCTTAAATCTAGTTTAGCTGCCGACTATCAACTTTAATTAAGGCAATAGATGAAGAATAATATGAGTATGGTATGTTTTTTCTCTCCAAGCCGTCTCTGTGAGGGATTTCACTAAACTGCCTTTCAAGCTGCCTATTGTTTTGATGCCATACCAACTATTTAAATTATAACACATCAAATGAAGATTGGACCAGTCTTTGCAAAGTAAAGTTCAAGAAGGAATGTAACTTTTAAACATGTGATTTCTCTGTCTCCAGACCAACTATATTTTCAGGCCAAGGTTGCTACATTGACCTGTAATTGTTCTTTGAATACTAATGCAAATTACGAAATATTCTAGGAACGATACACAGTCTTTCATGACAAACTAGTTTAGCCTCGAGGAGTAACAAAACACTGAGATAACTCAGCTACTAAGAAAGGGAAGAGCATCCCTCTAGAACACTGAGTTCCCTTTCGTATGTTAACTCTCTTCATGTCACCTGTGCATGGAATCTCTTTCAATTAAACTAGTAGATATTTTTTGACAATGTGCTTTCTAATCCACTTTAGGAACACTAATATAACAAAATTTTGGAAGCTAAGAAGCAGCTTGAAATTGAAGGTTGACAAGTCAAGTCTCAGACATGATGATTCTTTTTACTGCTTCAGATATGAGCCCTGAGTGTGCAACCGCCACTGTTAGAGGGGGCTTTTTTTCTTAATTCGGTACCGATGTGCATATATTTTTTCTGGCAGAAGAATATATTTCTTTTTCTATAGTCTGTTAGTCCATGTTTTTTGCTTTCTGATTCCCAACCGTTGCAGTCAGAATCCCTCAGTTTTTATGAAGAAAGCTTTACTTTCAAGCACTTTTGGGTGTCTTAAAGATAATTGTCAAAACATGAAGATAAAGCAAGCGTGCAGGATAAATAAAACCCGGCTGAATGGTTATGTGATCAATCTGAGTGATAAATATGTATTTGAAATGGATGAGCCTTATCATCAGTGGATAACTTAATGGGAGTTTGCATTATTGAGCATCTTTGCAAAAACTAGAAAACTGAGCAGCTGGAGTTGAGTGGCCAGAAGGACGGGAGCCCCAGGCTCTGCAGATGGTCAGCACAGGTCACTGCTCTGTACTTGGCTTCCAGGCTGGGAGATGTGCTGATGAGCCACTGGGTGAAAGATCTGCCTCCCAGAGCTCCTGCCAGCCCTGGAGGCACAGCAGTGCTGTCTGTTTGCCCCCCAAAACCCTAAAGAGAAACCAGCAGCAGCAACCTGCTGCTTACAGGTAAAATGGTAAAACTGGGCGTATGTCTGGTTTTCATTCTCACAAGGTCTCCCTTGTGTTATTGACTGTGGGAGGAACTCTGCCCTCCCCTTAGTTTGTTCTTTAGTTTTAGACGGAGTTCAGAAAATGGTCTTGGTGAAAGCATGTATGAAGTTATTAAAAGGTAAAAGGAATGGCACTTTGCTGGTCCTCCAGCATACAGTGCTAAGAATGAGAATAGTTGTTCTCTATAATGCAGTAGATTATAATTTATATATAGTATGTAAATACACTTACTGCTCTGTGCCCCAGTATTGCTCTCTACTAGAAAGTATACCAATTTGGCACATGCTTTTCTCCAAATAATTCAATCATATTAAATTTAACAATTTCTTATGTAAAAGCTCATCCTTGTACATCTTTTTCCTTATGTTTAAAATAATGGTAATTTGCTACAACCTTAGAGAAACCTTTCCCAGCCCTCATTTGTCTTGTCTCATTCAGTATGTAATGTGTCTGTTTTGTAACAAAAAGGTAATCATTATTTTCCTTCCCTGTCGTTTAGATTGTGTTTGTTGGTTTCGCCACCCTGCTGTATGCAGAGTAGCTTATTCACAAAAGAATGGGGATACCACCTTGTAAGAACAGCTGATTTCACAAGGTAGCAGTAGCAATAATAGAAACCCTTCTGGCTAAAGATACTCCACTTGTGATTGTCAGAAGTGCTAGAATTAGTTGTGATCTTAGTCAACAACTGAAAGCTTTGATCTTAATCCTTTGTTAATGAGGCAGTTGCATGTGTGGAATTCATAGGCGATGAATGCATCCACTGAACACTACGTTGTAGCTGGGTGATGCTCTCATTTCAAATGGTTTCCCATCTTAAATGCAACAGCCGATGTCATTCAGAAAAGGGGCATCTACTAATCCTTTCACTTCATATGAGGCTGGTGAGTGACTGTTCTTTCTTCCACTGGAGAGGCTGATATGGATTATTTATTTTTATGTGAAATAATAAAGCAGGATCTGGGGGCATATTGTTGCTCTTTTTTTTTTCCCTGCTCTTCTGATATGTAAGAATTGTTGTTGAACAGCAAAATGTGTCTCCAGTAAGGTTAGGACTTAAAAGGATTTTAGAATTTTAAAGGATTTTGGGGATTTTAAAGTCTAATAAAAATTTTTAAAATAATATGTGGGAATTGACAGGTAAAACGAGTGCAAGTGTGAAGAAAATGTCATCTGATACTGCATTTCTTCCACACCTATCAACACACTTTTTGATCAGTCTTCAGGCAGTAGTAGAATGAGTTACCCCCTTCTAAGAGCAGATGTGGTCAAAAAATGAGATCAGGCTGAAGATTTTTAAGGAATCCTTACATGTAACTGATGGCTGACCAGATGTTCTGAATTTACTATGAGAAAACATGAGAGACATCTCTAGAAACAAAGTTCCCAAAGGTATTGGAGTGCAAAGAATAGGTTTTGTGCCAATGGCCATGAAGAGATTTTAAAATGTTTCTGCTTTATGCAGAAGAAGGGATTCTCAGTATTTTTGTAACAGTCTCTTTTTCTTGTGGGGGGCAGCTGCTGGTTACTGTTGTGTTGGAATCACAAGGGGTTTTTTAACATACTGTTGATAAATTTTTTTTTTTTTTTTAATTCTGGATGGAGACGTTGTCACAAAATCATTTGCAGGCTTTATACATACAGGGAGTGAAATCTTGTAGAGCTATTTAATTTTAAGCAGACTGGTTATTTTATGTCAGAGAAATACTTGTGATTTCAAATTATGCACATAGCTAACCACTCATAAAAAGACCACTGCTGAATCTCAGTTGTAACAGAAAACAAAAACGTATATGACCGTTTCAACCCACCTTTGAGTATTTTCCTAAACATACACGCGGAATTTCTTTTTAATGAAACTTATCCCTGTTTTTTAAGAGTTCAAACAGTGTCTGTCTGCAGAGTGGGACATGGTTGGTGATGGAAGGTTGGTTGGTCTCTTTGGCCACCAGCAGCTGTATCAAGGTTGCAGGTTTTTGGGCAAATCTGCATATCTTTGCATAAGTTGTTCAAATAGTTAATTGCACTTGCTGCTGAAAGCGTGTGGCTTGTTTCTGGTCTGGATTTCCAGCCTTATTTCTGCCTAGCTTTGGTTTCCAACCATGAGACCTCAGTTCCTTCTTTCTGATAGGGCTGCTGTCAGAAATCGTTTCTCCGTAGAGATTTTTGAAATCAAATTAGTAGTCCGCTCCCTGCTGGGTAAGTGTAACTGATTGAGCTTCTTACCACAAGACAGGTCCCCCAAGCTCCCGTCAGCCCACATGCCCGTTCCCAGGTGCTCTTTCTTTTTGGGAGTGTGCAGCAGAGAGCCCTGTGTGGTGTTACACCAGCCCTTTGCCTTTTGTGCAAGGTCAGGGGTAGCAACTTTCTCCTCCCTTGCATTATTGCTCTTCGTTAGCATTGCCCTCTATAGCAGTAACTACTCCTACATTTATACAGTCCTAAAATTACCTTCAGTCCTTTGAAGGCAACCACGAGGCTGATGTGTCCCCCAGTGAAAATGAGTTTGACACCCCTGCTCCATAGCACCAGCTTGAGAGAGCAGCTTGCGGTCGGGTATCCATGCACTGCCCACATCCTTTCCCCTGCCCTTGGGACAGCCTGGCTGTCTCGGGCATCCCGGTGGGAAGCGCGTTGTCCAAAAACCTGGACCATAAAGGCCGCATGTGTGAGACGGGAGCTTTTGCAAGTCAGACCTTGAATGTACAGGTGGCTTAACTGATCTCATTGTGAATGCTGGTGACCTTTTTTCCTGTTAAATAAGTTAAAGGTTAAATTTGCATAATTTATTGGACAGTTATTTTGATCATCACTTCTTTCCACTCACATTTGTACAGACTTAAGTTCAGTTAAAAAAAAAAAAAAACTATAAAAAATGGAGAAGGATGGCAAATAACCTTGGAGCTCTCCCCCATTTGATCTTGCTGTGCTAAATCCTGCTGTGTCCTCCAGAGGCAGCGATGGAGGGTGTAGAGAGAGGAGAAACCATGGAACTCATTGCCACACCATATTGTGAATGTTAAATCTCATGCAAGTTTTTTTTGGGGGAGGGGGCAGAAGACAATTTGAGTCATGGAAGGAAAATCCAGCAAGGTTAGTTAAACATTGCAAAGGAGTATTTACTGCTCTTGCCTGGGGGTGTTTGATCCCCTTGTCAGGAAACAGGAGCCTGGAAAGAATGGACTTTGCTCAGTCTGACACTCCCTGCTTTGAAATAAAAATTCATTTTATAATGGAATTAAAATGTACTATACTTAACTGCAGCTTCTAGAAAGGTAAAGATTAAATTAATTTGGTGCTTGAGAGATTAAAAAGCAAAGATATTTAGAAATAATTCTAAGCATTACAGAAATGTTTTCACTCAGTCTGAGCTTTGAGTGATTTGTTTCTGGAATTTGTTTACACTGGCTGTAGCCTTTCGGGCAGGCAGCACTGCACCCCAGCACAAACCACAGTATCATTGAAGATGGGTTGTTATCTTCAAGAGTTTAAAATAAAAGAAAATGTTTATGCTTTTATAACAGCATGAGAGACTAAATTGTCTGAAGCTGTAGTATTACCCACTGTAAATATTTGGAGTTGCATTCTATTTTTGTAATTTTTGTGGCTAGTTGGGAAGCTTATGTGTTCCTGTCTGTTACAATAATTTAGTAACAAAGTTTACAAGTTTACAAAATCTAACGTTTTAATTAAATATTTATGAAACAAAGACAAAAATGGTGAAATGTTGGGAGGAGTGATAATTTGCACTGCATATTACTTCTCAATTGGATTTTGATTGCTTGTAGGTTTTTTGTTGTCGTTTTGAGCCAAGCAATGCCTTTCCTTTGGTCCAGGGAGTAACTTAGAAAATCTCTTGTGCAATTTATACAAACAGTAGCCAAAACCGTTCATTCCTATTGCAGAGAAAATGTAGAGGTATCTCAGATGCAGCCAAAGCCAAAGGCTTTCTGTTAATTTGGGGGTTTTTTGTTTGTTTTGCTTTTGGGGTTATATATCTAAGGTGAAATACGAGGAAATGTTTGGATTTTGCTTTAAGTTTTTCTTAAAATTTGAGGATGTATTTCATTGCGACTAACATGTTATACTTCTAACTGTTTGGAGTTTATTTAATAATTTAATATAGATATGTTTATATTTCAACTTTTTTGGAGGAAAGTAGTAATAAATAAATAATGGTTCCTATTACTCAGCCTGATCCTAAGATTAAAGTTTGCTTCTGTTGAAGGCATTGAGAAATGTTTGGGATGTGGGAGGGTCCTAGCTTTTTCACTACCTGTATTAGTCTATTGACTAAAATGTAGTACCCCTGTAAGTGAAGTTAACTATGGTGCGTGTAGTCAAACTAATTTTAAAAGAAATCCTGCACAAACTATCTATACAGTCTTTGTTTGTTTGTTAGAATTCTTAAACCAGCTTTGCAATCATTGAACTAAATGGAACCAGGGAAATTAAAACAATTCTATGCTAATATATTTAGGGATAATATAGTTGAAATGAAGCGGTTGGTCACCATTGGAGAGCTTTTTAAAATGCTGTTATGTCCCTAGCACAGAAATGTTACTGTACTTATTGCAGGGGTTGTTGGATGTTACTACGTAGCCAAGGAACTGTTGCTTGCTTTGCTTGAATTACCCCACACGCAAATTTTTCTGCTACCGGTGTACTTATCCAAAAGGAATGGCTGGCATTTAGTGCATGCTTGCTGATTATTTCCTGTATCCATGAGGGGTTTTCTTAATCAAAGTCATTACAAATAAAGTGAATGTCTGTGAGACCAAACTGTCGCTAAGGGAAGGATTTGAGGTATTTCATTAGGGTTCTGTGGGGTCCATAGGTGCTTTAAAAGATATTTGCATTGGCACTTGTGTGTGTTATGGTTTACCTTTTAAAAATAAACTAATATACAAAGCATGTAACTTTGCAAAGGGCTTTCTGCTGGTTTATGTACTTTAGTCATGGTCAGGCTTTTTTTTTTAACTCCTCGGAATTTTTCCTTTGGTGGCTGTTTCTAACCTTTTTGAATAACATTGCTTTGTTCACTCTTCAGAGTTTCTCCTGGTTTATAAAATGAGGCAGGGGGGAGAAATCCCTGTATATTTATATATATTTGCTGTATGTAATATGTACATCTAACCAATATTTTTATATCCTCCTCTGAGTTTAAATGAATGGCCTTATTCTGATGGAAATTAGAACAGATGTTTCTTGCTTGGTCCAACTAAATTTTACCTGTACTAAAGCAGATATTCTGCTTTTCTTCCCCCTTCCTTCCCTCTCCACTCTCTCAAAATTTTACTTCAGTCCCTACCACTGCCGCTAGCACTCCTGATGCTGTCGACAAGTACTTGGAGACGCCTGGAGATGAGAATGAACATGCCCACTTCCAGAAAGCCAAGGAGAGACTTGAAGCTAAGCATCGTGAAAGGATGTCTCAGGTAAGGGGATATTTCTTTATTCCTAAATGCGGGAGTTTTGTCTGTCAAGTCATAAAATGCATAAGATCCCCTTCATCATCTTATTTTCCAAGGCTTTAGCCAGCTGCCCTGCTTATTTGCCATGTTGTAAATATACCATTTACTGCCTTTCTGCCTCTGCCTAATAATTCAGCTGGCTGGGGCGTACATTTGTGGTGAGGTTGCAGCTATAGTCATAAGTTGCTACAGTCACTTGTGCTGGTAAAGAGGAAAAAAAAAAAAGTCTGTTAAAATTGCTCTCATCTTTGTGGAAGAATGTTTAGTTTGTGAGATTATTCTTATTTCTAAGTGTAGAACTTGACCACTGTATTAGTCATCCTTCCTTCACAGCAGCTGAGGGAGGTTGCTTGTGATGAGCTTTGTTATCTGTGTGTAAGCACACATGGCCATGCCCTGGGGTAACATAAGCTTGCATTGTCTTGAGCCTCAAGGTAACATGAAACATGTCTATAGCCAAACAAAAGAGGAAAAATTAGAACTTTTGAACTGAACCAAAATCCAACTGAATCAATCCTTTTCTTTCCTTTAACTAGAAAGATTTCTGTAGCCTGAAACTGTACAGTTTTTAATTCTGTTGAACACTAAGAGATGAGCTATCCGGTCTCTCAGAAACAGTTTATAATAGTGGTGCCAATAAAAAATTGTCACAGTTCTGCAGTAATAACAATGAAAAAATATAAGAGCCTGTGGTGCATATTTTTTTAGGATGGAACAACCACAAAAATGAATATAGTATAATTCAGATTCACTGCATAAATCTGTGTACCTATTTCACTATAATTTTGCATTGTAACTTTGTTCCCCTGTTGCATTTTCAGTGTTTCTGTGTATTACTGACACAATAACCTTTAGCTCCATGCTAAAATGTTTGAGTAAGACTGAAATTAAGTTCTTGGAATAAGTCTCCATATACTGGCACTGTAGCTATGCCTCAGAGTTTTCTCATAAACAGGGCAGGGCATCTTACCTGGAGCAGTCACTGATTGGTGCAAACAGTGTGCCGTGAATATGACAATAGATAGAATCATAGAAGCGTAGAATACCAGGTTGGAAGGGACGACAAGGATCATCTGGTCCAACTTTTCTTGACAAAAGCACGGTCTAGACAAGGTGGCCCAGCACCCACCCTGTCCAGCTGAATCTTAGAAGTGTCCAATGTTGGGGAATCCACCACTTTCCTGGGGAAATTGTTCCAATGGCTGAGTGTTCTCATCATGCAAAATTCCCCTCTTGTGTCCAGTGGGAATAGGAAGATACGTGTTCCTCAGTCTGCTTCTGCTTGGGGAGTGTTGTAGCGCAAACAAGCCATCTCCTTAAAGAGGGAAAATAGTCCCGGTTTAATGCTTTTTAAAGTGTTGTCATTTCCTATCCTTTGGATGATAAACAACTGCATTAAAGTGACCTGTGGCTGAGGTGTGAGTGTGGGTGTGGGCAGCGCCCAGCAGGGACCGGCCTGGAGCCCCGGGGGAGCTTGGGGAGGTGGGCAAGGGCTGGCTGGACACTGTGTGCTCTGCTCCCGCCCAGGGAGCCACTCGTCCTGATAAACTTTTGTGTGGCTGCAGCACTCAGGCTGGAGAGGATGGGCTGGGAATCGGGAGAATAAAGAAGGAGAGAGGCCCTGCCCCAGCCAGGCAGGCGGAGGGTCGGGTCGGTGGGTAACACTGGCCTCACCTCCTTGTTGCCTCCCCTTGTGTAAAACAGCCCCAGTTAACAAACACCGCCAGGGAGGGTGTCCTGAAAGGGAACAGCAGTTGGTGTGAAAGGCAGGTTTCCCTGGAACACTCCTTAGATCCTCACTGTGGTTTTGGGTTTGTCTTTGAAATCCCATGTGCAGTGCTAAGGTTAAGCTGAGTAATTAAGGGCAGTATTTGGGTGGACTGTGTATTTTCTGTTTTCTACAAAACTGATGGTTTGTGGAAAAGAGGTAATTGAATGCACAGGCACCCAGAAAACACTGTACAGAGAGGCCGTGCAACGTCGATGCTTGAGGCGAGAAAAATTAACTGGGAAAAGCACTGAACCATAGCATCAAAAAACTTCTGGGCAAATGCACTGCACGTTTTACTGTGCGCATTTGGGGCAGCCTCACAAACACAGTTCAAGGGTTTGATTGAAGATCACGCTGGTGCTGTGCGTGCTCTGCCCTTGTTAGCACGTTCCCAGCCATTCTTTCTGTCAGCGCTAATGAGCCTACGGCTGCGGGGTGAGGCAGGTCAGCTCCCTCATCTCCCTGCCATGTCACTCTTCAAAAACAAAAAATAAAAGGTAAAATGACCGACCCTGGCCAGTTCAAGCTAAATCAGACCTGGGAAACAGCAACACAGTAGTACATCAACAAAGAAGGATCTTTGTTCTTTAATTTGCTTAAGCTGCTTATGAAATCACTGCTTAAAGTATGTATGTCTTGAAGCACACAGAACCCCTGCAGAGCTTTCAGGAAGAGAGTTAACTTAAGTTTTTAAAAAATCGTTTTCCTTTCTGTAAATCATGTCTTGTACAGCATTGAGCTGGCCTCTCCCAATTAATATTTCAAATGTTTAAAAAGTGTAAGATCTTACGGAGAGATAGAAAAGCCAGCTAGTGTACCATTCTCTGGTTTGTTCCTCATGTAAATTGTGATGTGTCTGTGTCCCATACCACTGGTCTGCTTTCCTGGCGTCTTTTTTTATAAATTTATTTTTACATATTCTTTAAAATCAGGTAGATTCTTAATATATATTTAACTAAAATTAATTCGAAGCTATTCTTTGTTAAAAACAATGCTAAATAAATTAACTTAGTAAACTTTTGCTGTCAATGTTTTATTATTTTAAAAAAAATAACTTAGTGACTAAGAGTCACTAGCTAAGTGCTCCAGCAGCACCAAACATATTCATTTTTATTTACCCAAACAATAGCTCGAAGTCCAGTTCTTTCAAAGCTCAGAAATGGGGGCTTATATAGGAGCAGAAATGCCCATTTTTCTTCTATTAAAATAGAGAGGAAATGATCATTGGTTTTTGGAACAGGATCAAATCATTCTTTAATCTTGATAAATGTCATAATTGGAAATATATCAGCTTGTTCACTAAAACCAGATATTTCTTTAATAAAGCAGGTAGTTTTAAAGCAGTACTTGGTTTGATGCACACTTTGCAGCAGCCAATTAACTAATAAAAATACTCATGCATTCTAGTTCACATAAAACATAATCATCTAAGGAGCAGGGAAGTTTATCATTAAAAAATTAAATTGAAATGAAATATTTAAATAAAAACATCATCAGGGCTCATGCAGATTTTCTGTATATCCTCTTACTGAGATTTCCCGTTGTTCACCATGAAATTCTGACAACTCGTGTTTCTTTTGCTCTTGCATAAAGATATTCACAAAGGCAGAGACCCAGCTTCTGTCAGCGGATGTGTCAGTTCATCATTCACAGCTCCGAAAAGATTCTCTCTCTTTGCTCTTTTCGTACGATGACCTGATGCACCTCTGGTTCAGACCGTTTTAATCCCTCTGCTCTTAAGTGTCGGTCCCTTTAGACTATAGACCATGAACATTTTTCTGCCATTACATCTTGCATGGCACTTGGAGCAATGAGGCTTATAAACATTCCTAGGCAGTACTATAAAGAGAATTACATTAGCTCTTCCCAAGAATTATTATTGCAGCTCCAAATAACAACAAAGCTACATTCCCATGCAAACAGGACAACCGTTCAGCAATGCGTATCTTTGTAACCTTTAAGTGCTTCCTGTTCTCTGACGTATAACAGGGAGAGATTGTGCTAACTGATTGCAGGATGTCGTAGTTCTTGTTTCTGCTTTGGGACAATTTGTCTTTTCCTCTCTCTCTCTTCCCAGTTTTTTGACTCCTGTACAACTCCGTCACTTAAATAGTTGCTGCTAAATAGCCAGGTAGAATCATATATTGAACCTTACTCAAGCGAGCAGTATATTTATACATTTTTTTCCTCAAATGCCTTGTGACATCCTTGTGTCTATAATTTACTCTAACCCTCTGGCTGTTTACAACATTTTAGGAATCACAGTGTGTATGGTGCTTATGATAGAAACTTAATGATACCTTGTCTCCAAGAATAGTCTTGCTTCTTGGAAGTTCATTTCCAAAACAAGCATCTGAAAATACTGCAGTCCTCAACCATCCTGAACAGGGCTGGTGTTATGTTCAAGATTCTTTCGGGTCATTGCATGCCACTAGTTCAAACATCCTGAAGAGATCTTCAGCCGGTTCTTAGTGCCAGTGACAACACAGAATCACAGAAGGGACCTCATAGATCATCTAGTCCAACCCCCCTGCCATGGGCAAGGACACCTTCCACTAGACCAGGTTGACCTTCTAACTAAGCAAACCTTCAGGCAAGTGCCTCTGCTGGTCTGAATACTGTAACTCAAATGTCTGTCATAAATTCTGCTCTTGCAGATAACACTTCTGTGCCCCAGTGTAAAAAAAAATGGAGTACACTCCTGCTGTTGTCCATATAACGAGATTTTTGCATTTAGCATCTCTCTTACTAATGAATGATGCTTTCTGTACTTCCTTTTTCCCACTTGCTGTCCCCTACAGCCCACTTTCAAAAGGAGACTGCCAGGCACTAAGTCCTGAGTTCTGAAGAAGTTTGACTTGGAAATGGCTTGCTTCTTAAATCTCAACCAGGAGTTGTCCTTTTCCTTGCACAACGCCACTCAGCCTTGAAGAGCCATAAATCTGTATGGCTTTGATAGGTCTGTGCTTTCGGTGGGTAGGTTTGTAAGTGAAAGTTTGGTTTATAAGTGAAGGTGAAGGAGAGTAGGTTTATAAGGCCAGGTTCAGCCTTTTTCTGCAGATGTGTATATGAGGAATTTTTTTTCCCTTCTTGTCTTTGGTTTCCTGCAGTGTGCTACGGCATATTTCTTAGTCACTCTTAATTCTCTAAAGTGATGACCTTTGGTGAGAGCAGGAGTTTTCTCTGGCAGCATGGCTGCCCATAGCTGTGGGGCAGCTGTATCTTCAGTTAGCATACACACAGAGATGCTTTCAACCACTGAAGTCTTCTCAGTTGCAAAAATTGGCATTCAAAGCCCAGCTACTGCAGTCTTTACATTGAATATTGTTTCTGCGAACAGCCATGTCATTCTGTTTTTTTCTCAAACCATTCATTCTTGTTGCACCAGAGCTGAACTCTGAAGCCCATAATTTACATCCCTCCCAACTAGCTGTGTAGGCTGTCAGTTTATTGTCCTGACTTCCATGCCTGAAAACGTTTAGAGAAATAAAGCAGGCAGAGACCTGGTCTAGCCAAAGGTCTCCTTATCACATTACCCACAATACTTGTTTTCATCATATGGATTAGCAGAGGGTTAGTTTGGGGGATAAAAATGGCACAGAAACCATTGTTTTGAAAGCCCATCAACTGCTCATTCAGAGTGAAAAAGAGTATTAAGCAGATGTCAGAGATGTGATTTGGAAACGTAAAAGGAGAGGAGGGAGAAGAAAATAATGAAGTTGCTAACCTAGGCCAATGCTCAAGCTTGAGCACATCATTGTAGTTTATGACTTGAATTAATGCAGTAATTTCTGGGTCTTCTGGAATGTTCACATCCCAGCACCAGTGACATTACAGGTCTCTAGAAAGGTGCTGCCTGTGTACACAAATTAAGTTTTCTCAGCCACCACAATCATATGGCCTAAGCATACAACTAAGAGATGAATACCTAATGTGCACTCAATACACAGCAGCACTCTGAGCATTAATAAGTTTTTTCCAGAACATATCACAGTGCTCTCAGTTGTGGTGTCGGTTCATGTCCTGTAGTCCTGCTTTGCCAGAGAAGCAGTAACATCTCCTGTGCCCAAGTACTGGGAAAGTAACTGGTGGTGGGACGACCTGTAACTTCAGTGCACTGCACATCATGTTCTCTGTCATCAGCCGCTTATTGCAGCCCCTTGCAGATGAATTGTCTTGTCTCCTTGTGAACTTGGGTTGCCTGCCTCCCTAGAGCTTGGCTGCAATTTGCACATCAATGCATATTTGTCTGATGAGAAGATAATGTAAGTTGAAGAGGTGCTTTTAGGCTGCCAGTTTGTGTAGGTCGTAGTACAATTCTTGAGGCTTAAGTTTCAGCTCACAGTTCCCAGTAAAAATGTGGAGTGAAATTAAGACTCTGATTTCTAAGTACTTCAGGTCTTTGTGCTTACAACTGCTGTCTAACCATGCCCCTGCTGAAGCCTCAAAGCAGACCAAAAAAAAAAAAAAAAAAACCCCAACACAATTTCCCACTCTGAAGTTTTTAGCATCGCATCACCTTAGTTTTCCAAAACATATGTCTCCACTCTCCTGGGCTGTTACTGAGACCGGAAACTCTTACAGCTAAATAATTTCACTAAGTTGGTCTGTTATTACTGTGACTGATTTATTGCTGTCTTGAAATACATTCCTAGGCTTTGGGTTAAAAGGAAGATGAAAATTTGAAAAGAAAATCCCATACATTGAGTCAGTCTTGAGTGCAGGTGTCTGCATGCTGGTTAATCATTAGGTCTACAGCCCTACGTAGGACTGAGAAGGGATTCTGTTTCAAGGACTAGGACTTGTACAAGTGGCCTTTGAACCCAGGTTTGGTTGCTTGGTATTTTTTCAAAGGCACAGGCTCAACCAGATAGCCTGAGGCACCAGCAGTGCTCTCCAGTCTGTCCATCAGGAGCCTGATGTCTGTCCATCAGGAGCACGTGGGAAAACTCAGGAGCCTGAGACGGGAGCTGAGTGATGGAAGCTCCACTTCCAGACATGAGACACAGCAGGTTTAATTTGTCCTGCCTTTGGCAATGGTCTTGGTAAAATTTTGGTCGTGTATGTGTACTCCGAGCTTTTCTGAAATCCCCTTTGGAAACCTTATGTTTTACTATTTCTATTAAATGGTATGACAGTGTGGGTTTTGGTCAGAAAGAAAGGAACGGAATTGCACATTTTGAGTAATTGCTTCTAGGTGTTTCTTCTGTCGACTTCTGACATTGTGCTAAATCTGCAAATAAGTCACTTATTTGTGTGCACTGCATTCAGTGACAGCAATTGTTCCTGCATAAAATGTTACTTGAGGAGATTGCTGTCTAGGTGTGAAATAAGTCCCTAAGTAAGACCACAAGAAGGTTTCAGATGTCATAGACAGCAAGTTAAGACTAACTCATTCCTTGAGTATTGAAATACTGCCCTGTGTTACAGGAGGAGGTGGCTTCTCACATTGCTGAAATGAACAGTACCAAAAGTTCTCCTACATCATTTTTCTGTCGGCCTTCTACTTGAGTTATAAATATATTCAATTCTTGAAGTGCTGGACACCTGTTTCTGGACAGACTGGCACAAATTGCGTTGTAATTCTTGATCCATCCAACTCAAAGGCCAGCAACTTAGTCTGAATAAATCTGAAAATTTTTGTGGTGCCAAAAAAAGTATCAGTTAGAATGTGTTGAAATTCACTCATTTTGACCAAGGACGTACAGTAGACGGAAGCGGTTTCCTTTCTGTCCGACTTTAAAAGGGGTTGGTGTGTTCACCCCTAGAGACCTCCACGTCCCTCGCTTGGGCTGGTTCACGGCTGTGTTGCTTCACAGCGGAGTTGTGAGAGCTTGGCACAATGTTCAGACACGGAAGTACCATCTCTGTTTAATTTAATAACAGGACCCCACCTTTGTTAATTGTTGTAACCGCTTTTTAAATGGAGATAAAAGGAGGAGAGGAATATAAAAAGATGACTGTCAGAGCTGCAGTGCTTGGCTGTTGCTAAGCCCTGAGATGAGAGGAAAATACGAAAGTCACGCTCCATGTTTTTTTCCTTAGGTCATGAGAGAGTGGGAAGAGGCAGAACGTCAAGCAAAGAACTTGCCAAAGGCCGACAAGAAAGCTGTTATCCAGGTAAAGGAAAACACAACCACAACCTTGCCAGCTGAGGCCACAGTTAAAATACAAGGGGTGCTGGGTGTGATATAATTTTAAAATGTACTTCCCTGGGGATTTAATGTTAGTCTCTGCTGTTTCTGGTTTTGTTCCCAGCTGCTAGTGGCTGCTGGGTGTCTCTGTACTTTGCAGCTGGTCCCTGGAATAACACTGCAGGATGTTGCTCTTGACTGCATGGAGGAGTAGAGTTTTGCTTGAATTTAGATTGGCCTTCAGTGAGAATTGAAAACTCAGTTCCCATGGGTCCCTTGTAAAATTTAGGCTGTGATAAACTAATACAAGCTGCAGGACCTAAGCTCAAAGCAGAGATGGAAAATGTGATTTAAGGAAGGAATTGCCATCAGTTTTATCTGAAAGAAACCCTCAGCCAAAAATTATTTTATCCAAAATTATACTATAATTCAAAAATTCTGACAAGCCAGACACTCCTTGAATCCCACTGTGGCTATGTCAGGTATTATTTAATACTACTAGAATGATTTCAGTGCAAAACTATAAAAAGGTAGCATTCAGAACCAGATTGCTTTGCACATGAGATCCCATAGCTTTGCTCTCTGTGCACTTTACCCAGTCAATCTTTTCCTTTATTGGAATAAGTTTAGGCTCAGTTTTTCTTCCTGGTGGCCAGTTTATACGAAATTATGGTGACTGTTCAGGTTGGAATTTTTTTCACCCATGTAGACTTGCTTGCGAAGTCATGTCAATAACTCATGGTGGCAGGGGACGTATGCTTGCCAAACTCCACCCTCCTCTAGGCACGATTCTCTAGCGCTGAACCCATGTCTCAGGGGGCAAATGAAGGATTCACTGGTGGTTGTGCTGAATGTGTGAGGAATATTTGATTAGATTAATAAAATATGGCCAGGTGTTCAGGAATTCAGGGCATCAGGAGTTCCTACTGAAATCAGTAAAAGGTGCACTCAGTGCAGATTTCCTGGCAGCCAAGCTAGACCGACTTGAGGAAAGATTTTGGTGATTTGCAGACAGAGGTGTTCGTGTCCTGCTGGTCTCTGCTGATGTCTTCATGTTCCTGTTGTGATGGATGTTTTTTTCAGCATTTCCAGGAGAAAGTGGAATCACTGGAACAAGAGGCAGCAAACGAAAGGCAGCAGCTGGTGGAGACTCATATGGCACGGGTGGAAGCCATGCTGAATGACCGTCGCCGCATCGCTCTGGAGAACTATATCACAGCCCTGCAGACTGTCCCGCCCAGGGTAAGCGCAATACCACAAGCTCTGCCAGCTGTGTCAAAATCACTGGAGTTGTCCTGGGGAAAAAGCTGTCAGTTTGAAAGTTAAAAGTTTAGACTTTGTTTGTACATAAATGTAGGCACAGGCACACATGCCCTCTACATGCCTGTGGATAGATACATACGTAACGATACTTAAGTTAAAAATATGGAAGTGATATAGTTGTCAGAAATTGTAGCCTTTCACAGATCCTGCAGAAGGATGATGAACCGTCCCTCCAAGTGATGCGCAGTAGGATACTTCATCATGTCAAGATGGAGCTTAAGGATGAGGGTGGTTGTGATTTTCTGTTTTGTTTGCTAAAGTGTAGAAATGTTTGGTGAAGGATCTTGTGAGGGTTGTTGGGTGGCTTGAAGATAGCACACTAGCAATTCAGAGTTGTCTGTGTTGGATGTGGTGGCTATTGGTGGGTGTAAAAACTAAGTTCAGAATGTGGATTGAATAGACTTTTTAATGACTGCGTATCTGTGATGTCTGTATTCGGTACCAAAATAACTGGTCTGTGACCTCCAGGAAAAGAGAATCTGCACACTGTGGGAAAACAGTCAAATATATATACCGCTAGCCCCTTGCACACTTACTAGATGGAAAAAACAGTATGTTACTAAAAGACTTTGGGGTCAGCAGTGTAAGATGTAGCCATTAGATCCTGAATAGGCCTCACAGGGAGTTAAATCAATACAGGCAACCTGGCAAAATTACATGTTTTAAGTGAATTTCCTTCTGCAGAGAAACCTGCATATTTAGTGAGCATGGAAAAGTGATCATAATCTTAGTTCTTTATCATTATCAAACTTTTTTCTCCCCCCCATGGTGCAAAACTCTTGTTTTTACTGTGTGCTAAGTAAAAGAAAAGTCTTTTACTTAGGTAAAAGTGTCCTGGGGAGACTTCAGGGTAGTTGTGTTAAGAGTTAATCTGTGTTTTGCAACATAGTAATTTGTGGAAGATGAAGTTAATCTGTATTAAATTGGTAGAACATGTTGTTTGGTCTGAGTGTGAGGATGCATATTGTAACCTCTGACTGTCCTGAGGGTAGTGAAGGGCTTGGATTCGAGTGTCTCCTTAGGAGGCAGATAAGCAAGTTACAGGCTAGGATGCAGCTTTCTTTGGGAAACTAGAGTCTGCAGCTCAGAACTGGGGTTGAGATGAGGTGAGCGCACGCACTGACTGCAGGTGTTTCATGTTTGACTTCAGCCGATCAGCTGTTGGTGTGAGGTTGAGCCTCATGGAAATGTAATCCTGTCTGAAAAGTACCCCAGAAAAATGGTTTGTTTTCAAGTTGTGTGTAGGCTGACAGCTTGGTTCTGCAGGTATCTGATGGTGTGGAAGGTGAAGATGGGGACCACACATGAGAGCAGAACGGTCTTCAGAGCTGTCAAAATGTGCAACTTTATTCTTAGCACAAGGGAACTCGACCTTTCATGTTTGTGGACCACAGATGACTTCTTCACTAAAAAAAATTAAAAAATTCAGCTGCAGAACACTTAAGGGGTAAAAGTGCTAACACTCCTGTGGGACCAAAAAAACCTGCATTATATGTTTGGGTTGCTTGTAGTCAGCTCCCAGAACATTTAAACTGATGCAGTTACTCCATCCTAGAAGGCCAGTAGGTTGGTCAGGCAAGACTTGCCCTTGGCGAAGCTGTGCTGGCTGTCTTGAATCACCTCCCTGTCGTCCATGTGCTTTAGCACAGCTTCTAGGAGGATCTGTTCCATGATCTTCCTAGGCACAGAGGTGAGGCTCACAGGCTGGTAGTTCCCAGAGTCCTTCTTTCTACCCTTCTTAAAAATGGGTACATTGTTTCCCTTTTACTGGTCACCAGGGACTTCACCTGACTGCCACGGCTTCTCAAATATCATGAAGAGTAGCTTGGCAACTACATCAGCCAATTCCCTCGGGACTCTGGGATGCATCTCATCAGGTCCCATAGACTTACATTTGTTCAGATTCCTTAGGTTGTCACGAACCAGATCCTCACTTACAGTGGGACTTTGCTCCCCGAGTCCCAGTCTTGCAGTTCATTTTCCGCTTGGGAAGTGTGGGAAGAGAGCTTGCCAGTGGCTCAAGACTGAGGCAAAGAAGTTGTTGAGTTCCTCAGCCTTCTCCTCTTTCTCTAAAGTTATAAGGACAGAATTCGGGTTTAAATTGAAAAATTATTTAGGCTTTTTTATTGACGTGCATGTCGTCTTATGTCTTCTGCACCCAGCTAGGAGGGTTACCGTAGATCTGGTGTGTATATATAATGTATATGGATATGTGTGTGTGTTTGCATAAAAGTATTTTCCATGTGCTGTTTAATCACTTGGACATATTGCCTTGTACTTGAACATTTCCCAAGATTATTTAGTCTTCTGGCAAAGCACTTGAAGCAGCAGAATTTCATTTTGCTTTTGGATGTCTGGAAGTCCGTGACCAGTCTGTGCCTGCAGATCATTTATCATAGGAACACAGTGAGTCTGGTACACATCAAACTGATCATGGATGTGGTACAAGGTTCTCTGTGGGTGATAAAATCCTGATCCACTTGGAACTCCTGTTTCCTGTATGTGTACAGATTTTGTGGTGCTGTGTTCAAGGGGCAGCCTCCTCATGGAAGCTGGAGAGAAACTTCCTCTGGCTCGGAAAGTCCTTGAACTATGGGTGGGGGGAAGCTGGAAGGTTATGTGAGAAGTACCGTCATTTACTTGCTCTTTTGGAGTAGGCTTTCCTTGTAGGATAGCAAGATATGGGACGAGGGAAACCTTTGGTCTAGGCCAGTAGCATAGTCATTACATTCTTATATACATGCCTAGAAAATGGAAGATTTTCAGTGCCATCTACCTAAGACTATAAAATTCTGGGAATCCTTTATGAATAGCTTCTGTACAAGACCAAAAACTTTAACAGCAGATTTTTTTCAGGTGTTGGGCAGGTGATTGCCCAATGCTGGTGTGAGAGGAGTGCTTCAGTGTGCCGCTCTGGGCAGCAAAGGGGCCAGGGAGTGTACAGAGATGAAATTGCATAGCTTCAAAGTCTGCTAGAAAACAAATCTGGGCAAAACCAAATATTAATACTGTTCTGTTCTCAGAAACGATGTCATGCAGGCTGCCCAGAAACTTAAAATTTGATCCTCATCCCAGATTCCTGATACAGTTTAGCTGTGCTGCTATACTTTGTTGCCTTGGAAAATGAGGTGCAGCTGTTCAGTATCCAGTGTCAAAATATACTGTATTGTTTCATCCTGCTTGATGGCCTTACTACAGAAAGAAGGATTAGTGGCAGCTGGAACCAATATGCCTCTAGTTTTTAAAACAGTTGGAAATTTTCCCCTTCATTTTGCAAGCTAAATAGGGGAATTCAAATCCATCATTCTCCCTGAGCAGGTTGATTCTATAATTTGTTTATATTCCATCTTTCACGTGCATGTCAAATTTTGCTGGATTTATGTCTCCCTGTTTAATCTTCATTGGTAAGAGATGCACATTCTCTGTGGGAAGCCAATGGCGGTGGTGCAAAGAAAAGCAGAAAAGAAATCCAACTCCTAGTGGTGAAATAAAGGGTTTCAGAGCAAGGAAATGTACAGGAAAACTTTGAAAGGTAATTAACTGCCTCTCTTTGTGTGTAAAGTGGGCATATAATGATTAAAATCAGTTTTAAATGCTTCTCTTCTAATTTGGCACTATGTTACTGAAATGTAAATTATTTCTAAATAGAAGATCAACTGTAGCATGTAGCTTAATCCATCTGACATTTTTGCCATGGTTTTTTCTTGTTGTCCTCAGCATTTTCTCTGGTACTTTTTGTGCTATGGAAAGAGTGTCTGTTCAAATGGAGGGAGCACACTGCAGGTTGAAGATGGTCGACTTTGGCTATTTGGGCATGGAGGAGGGATCTCCAGAGGGGCCCTTACTCAGTGCCTCTGCGTTCAGGAAGCTCGAAGCCTTTCCTGAGTCCAAGGAGGTTTCTGTGGAAAAATGCAGTTGGCGGCAGGCCAAAGCATCACTGCTGATCTGGTGATAAAAATCCCCCTGCGCAGGAGGAAAGAGACATCCAGCTCCAGTACTCCATCCTTTAGCTCTGCTCCTCTAACCCCATAAATTTACAGCTGTGGAATTTCACACATACACTTAATTTGGTAGGAATTTGTGAAATAGGCGGCATGGATTTCAGCTCTGCTTTCAAACCAGGTCAGACCTCGAGAAATGTGGTTGCCTAACTCTGTTTTCCTGCAGCTTCTGAGTCTTCTATGTGAATAAAACCAGACTGTCTTGTTTTCTTCTCCAGTCTGGGGGCTTGAGCATATGGTATAGTCATACACCTAGACCTGCTGGTAGGTTTTTTGTACAAGCGAACTAAAAACAGAAGAGGCAATTCCAGATGGGTATTAAGTTCTGCAAAGCCATGGCAGTTTCATTATATCTAAAACGCAAAGTTTCAAAAGAATGAGCAGAAATAAAACTTGTCTTAATTTGTCAAAGTTGAGCAAGTTCAGATCCTGAAAAGAAAATAATGAGATGGAATCGAATACTGTTTTCATTTTCATTTTATTCTACCCCAAGAAAGGTCCTTGGGAGGGTAAGCAAAGGGTATTTTTGAGTACCATTATAGTGATGTGTGAGGTTTTCTTATAAAGTAGCAGAAATTATGAGAAGTCATCTTGAACTCCACGTGAAAGGTATCTAGACAGGGAGTTAGTTCTGTCTCACTCATGAGTGAAAAGTCTTGCATTCATCCTAGCCAGCCTGTCTTGAAAGCTCATGAAATGAACTACTATGCCTGTGTCAAACATGACCCGCAAGTTAGTAACATTATTAACAGCAGGTAAAATATATACCTAATATGGTATACTAGGCATTCCTAGGAAGTGAGTGAAAAGAAGCGATTGTTGCACATTTGAAGAGCAGTAACCAGAAAGGACTGGTGATTGATTTTTCTCTAAAGGCAAGATTAAATAGCACAATACAGCATTGTGAAACTTTCCTCTCTGATTTAGAGAGAATTTTGATCAAAATGACAAGCCAGCTCAGAATTTCCCATGGAAGTTCCATGGCACGGAGCCAGGAAGTTGTATTTTAAATACACAGAAATGCTTTGATATGATTTTTGGGTTGTTTCTCTGTACTAAGTATTTTGGATTTCCATGGGGAGAGTGTAAGTCCTATTTGAAGCCGTCCAAACTACATTTGATGTTTCTACTTTCCAAACTCAATGAAATTGCACTGTTTCATCACTCCTTTAAAATCTGAAATAGTAGACTAGGATCAATGTAGAGTTCATGGGGGATGCATCTGCCTGCATATATATTCATATATATATATATGTTTGTGTATTTCATTTATTAGAAACTGGGTTTTGAGCATTTTAGATCTCATGTATGATTCCTTTATGGGAGTAACCTTATCTTGACACTGATGCCACCTAAAAAAAAGGCGCTCGATTCCAGAGTCAGTGGAGCTGGAACTCACCACCAGGTAGCCAAGGAGCCATCAACAGTTTCTGCTTCATTGGGGCTTATGTCTTGTACAGATGGAAACCTGTTAACCAGCTGTCAGGACTACCAAGTTAAGCTTTCAAACCAGGGCATTGCAGTACAGGTTCTTAACTCTGCCCTGGTGCATATTTAGATTCACAGAACTATCTTCCAAATAAGAGAGTAAGTGTATTCCCTACAGTTTGGGTAGAAAGCCTAGATTATGGGTGTCAAACTCATTTTCCCTGGGAGCCACATCAGCCACATCATTCGAGAGTCCTAAAATTACATTTGGACCTTTGAAGGCAACCGCGAGGCTAATACGGCCTCTGGTGAAAACGAGTTTCACACCCCTGGCCTAGATAGTCTACACAGACCACATACATAGTCTGAGAATCTGTCTGCTGTGTACTAAATGAATGCATGCAAGTTCCAATATGCTCACAAAAACTATCTATAAAATAATACTTTGACAACACTCTTCAGCATAAACAGGATTTTAAATTACCAATAACCAATAGTGCTTCCACCCCGCTTTGCCCACCATGCGCCTTACTAGATGCATTGTCTTTTTTCCTGCATTTGCCTAAACATTGAACGTGTGCTGGGAGACTGAGGACTTGTGAAATAATACACGTTCTGAGTTTCGTGCTGGATCCTGTTCCTTAGGAAACCACCGGCCATTCTAGTCATGGGATAAATGACAATTGCCAGCAGCGTTGGCCAGGGTGACTAAAAACGTGGGAATAACAAAAGCCATATTGAGAGTATCCTGGTGGCTTTCAGAGGAAGGTCAAAAAACCAAGCCAACAAAACACTGCAAATAGTGGAATTATTTCATGAAGCTCAGGTAGCCCCTGGTGGCTGATACAGGTTAGTTGTTCTGTGAGATGGTTTTTTGTTAGATGACGACAGATATGTACGTTGAGTTTTCCCTGGCAAGACACGCAGCAGAATTTCAAGCACCAAACCCCATTTTTTTAAATGACGTTTGGTGGTTGGTACATTATTCGTAAAGAGAGAGAGTTATCAAGCTGGCCGTGGGATGTGTCAGCCCTTTGTTCTTCCGCTATAGACAGTGCCAGAGCTCAGGCCTCAGGAACTTAATTTAGCTGATAATAGCACCAGTTTCATTTATAATTTAATCTGAAGGTTCCTGCCTAGGGTCCAAGTAATGTACGGCTGTAGATATACTAGCTTCAGGCACAGGGTCTGGCTGCATCTCCTCAGCCTGTGGAACTTTCCCTCTCCTCAGTGCTTGACCATTCATTGGAGTCCGTCTGCTCCACCCTCACAAGAGTTCATATCACTGCTCGTTGTACCAAATTTGGGGGTGAATCCTGCTGAAAGTACCTCTGCAAAAAGTTCTTGCGTGGGTGGGATTTTTAAGCAGAACCATTTCACTGCATAATGAAATTTAAAGGAAAACGTGTGTGTAATACATTACAGAGGTGGGACTTGGTGTGTGAGGTACAGTTGCTGGTATGGAAATTTGTTAAAACTTTGCGAGCAGTAGGTCTACAGTTCTAGGCATTGAGGAGAAAATGTTCAATTTTTGTTTTATTTTGTTGTTTTTACTGCTAAAGTTGCTTTTGGCTATAAAACTTGGTCCTTATTTATGGTAACCACCCCACTGAGGTACGCAAAGCCCAGTGGAGAGCTGCTGTCATTGCTCGTCACCAGCTCTGGTAGTTTAGGCCTTCAGCCACAGCCCTGAAGTTGTGGGGCAGTAGCGCTCCAAAATTGTTGGGAAGCTTGAAGGTCTGGCCTGATCCATCGCGACTGGGACTTTGGACAGTCGCGTCTACCTACATACAGTGAGTTTCTAGTGGTTTGGGGTTTTTTTCTTGAGAAAAAGCAAAGTCACAGATCCTGTAAGGAAACACCCTGCATTTAATATTCTTTCTGCATTGTCTTGTACTTGAATTATGCTTTTCTGCTGCAATCACAGGAAGATTTCTTTGCCAGACAAGGTAGAGGCATGTGTATCCATTTTTCCGCTATAGTGATAAGTTTGGGACATTTCACAATGTTGTAAAAGGCACAAAAGGTGAGCTGGCTTACCCAAGTGCTCAAATGAAGAAATGCTGAAATGTAGAATGTCCTGAGTTGGAAGGGACCCACAAGGATCATCGAGTTCAACTCCTGTCCCTGCACATGACAACCCCACAGTTCAGACCATGTGTCTGAGGGCCTTGTCCAATCTCTTCTTGAACACTGTCAGGCTTGGGGCCGTGACACCTCCCTGGGGAGCCGCTGTTCCAGTGCTCCAACACCCTCTGGGGAAGAACCTTTTCCTCATGTCCAACCTAAACCTCCCCTGGCACATCTTCCTGCCATTCCCTCGGGTCCTGTCCCTGGTCACCAGAGAGAAGAGCTCAGCGCCTGCCCCTCCTGCTCCCCTTGTGAGGAAGCTGGAGCCGCCATGAGGTTTCCCCTCTGTCTCCTCCAGGCTGAACAAAGTGACTGCTGCTGTTAGTGGTATTTGACAGGTATTTTTAAGGTTGTTATCCTATTAACAAATCTGCTTGTGACTCTTGATGAAAAGTTTCATTGACGTATTGCAGTGACTACAAACATACTGGGGGAGAACAAAATATACATCCTTCTGGTGTTAGACGTGACACTTAAATTGGAAAATCTCTTGAAGAAACAGAAATTAATTCTTTTCTCTCCAATCTGCCCAAAGCCACTATCTTGATGTGTCTTGGAGGCAAGGAAAGGTGACAACATTTTCTGTCTCTAAAACGTTCTTGTTGTTAAGCTTTCTGGTCTTCTAGCATTTGTTCCTACAAAGCTTTACAGTTGGCATTTCAGTTTGTTTTGCCATTACCATAATGTTGTGAGGATTACTTACTTTGCAACATTTGGCCACAGTTTCTTGCAATTTGATCCCAGGGTGCTTGGGACTTGCCACTAAGTTTAATCTTTTGGCAGGGAATGGCTTCACATTATTTCTATCTGACAAATCTTCTTCAAATAAGCTTTGTTTTACTGTCTTTGGACATTTTAAAATCTGTTGCTTCTCTTGATCTGAAGAGATTCTTAAATCTTTGAGCTCTGTAGCTTAGTTATTAATCTCTTACATAAGTGTTAAATTAGTTTAGGTTCTATATTTGTCCATGAATCTAAGTCGTCTTAAAGCTTCAGTTTCACCCACGGTTCTTCCTGCTTCAGAAATCTGTGCATGAAGCCTCTGATGCTTATTTTGTCACTTCCCCACACTGTCCCCTGTGTCTTGGCCAGGGCCCAGACCAGCTGTTTCCCACTTCTGCTCATTCTTTACTGCACAGTAAGGTCACCTTGACCTTTCTTCTCACCCACCTCAAATTCATGGTTATCACTGCTCAGCAGCTTTAGGTGGGATGCACAGGCACAACAGCACATGAAGAGTTGGAGTGGATTTCCAGCATCCATCATAAACACAGAGTTAAAAGTGAATGTCTTAGCTGAATGCTAGAGAACACTTCCCTGTTTTGGCACTGTATTAGTGTATGGAGTAGAAAAGTACATAAAAATACCCATTTCTTGGTCTTCACTGCTCTACCATCTGTCTTTGTATGTTTTCATGTTTGCTTCAGCTATGGACCTTTCCTTTGTTCATATTCAGTTTTATGCCTTAAGGCATATATTTAGTAGTTTTTACTAATTGAAATCACTTGCAATATATACATACCCTACGATTTTTACAAGATCTGTCACCAAAGCTGAGTACCTTCAGAAGAACCAAGTGGGTTGCCCTTTTATTGAATTTTGCAATCAAGTCTGCTGATTATTCCTTGGCTTAGATTAAGTAGTGCTTTTGCATGGTCTTCTGTGCAGCTGTTGGGCAGGTTACCTTCTAATTTGAATCTGAACGTGTGCATTCAGTTTACTGGGGATAAAACTTCCTAGTTGTAATCTTTCCTGTTGCTAAAGTTTAACTGAAGTTGACAGATGTTGATACTGGTTGAGTATTCAGCATAAGAGAGCGTATATGGGGAATCTTTGAAATGCTTCCAATGGAGTCCAGGTTTCAGGAGATCTTCTGGGAGGGATTTGCCTGGTGGTGAAGACTGCAAAACTGGGAGCTGGGATCATGAGGGCTTCCTGAGTTGGGTGAGAGGAGAAATGGAGTGATGGAGAGAACGGAAGCAAAGGCCAAGGCAAATTGATGTTGGATGTCCATTAACTAGCATGCTGAGGTCGCACTTGCTGTCTTGTTGAGGCAATAGCACAGCACTTAGACAAGGAAATGCAGTAACTAAACTTCCCCTTGTGGTCAGGGAGGAAATCTGAACGCCCTCCCCAGGGACCATACCTGCTCCCTACAACTACTATTTAGTGGTGCATCCTGCTGAATGGCTTGAGTGGGTGGATGTTCTTCGTAGTAGTCAGACCTGCCTTCAAAAGGCAGCTGCAGGTACCAGCTGGCCAAGTGCTTTTGGTTTGGGATACATCTCCAGTGCAAGGAACTAAAACATGTTGTTGTAAACTAAACTGATTTTTTTCTCTATTTTTTCCCTATAGCCTCGTCACGTATTCAACATGCTGAAGAAGTACGTGCGTGCTGAGCAGAAGGACAGACAGCATACTCTCAAACACTTTGAACATGTCCGCATGGTAGACCCGAAGAAAGCTGCCCAAATCAGATCTCAGGTAATCTCCACTGAGGATTAATGGGGTCGTGTTTGTTCATAACCATTGTGAAGCTTCTGTCCACCTATTTTTTCTAAAATACCTGACTCCCGTCTGCGGACAGCTACATGCAATAAAAAATGGTCTGCTTTCTTGCAGAAGATTAAGGCAAAGTTATGTAGGAGTAGGGTGGGTATAATTTGTCTTCTGAGAAGAACCAAAAAGCAAGTTTTCTGTCTGTCCAGACAGTGAGTCAGTCGCGAGCATTTCCTGAGGAGCCCTCCAGTGCGTTAATGCCCAGAGTCTTTATTAGTGCTTTGGTAAATAATATGTCTGGGAAAATGTCAGTAATAGATTTAGCGATCACACGTGGTGATGCTTCCCTCAGCTGAAGTGGCAGAACCAGAATGGTTTAGCCATCTGACTGCAACCAGCCTTTCTATCATCATTGCAGAGGTACTTGTAGCGTCTATAAATGTGATTACTGCGAGGTACTTGAGTTTAACATGTTCTTTCGAAATAGGCACTGTAGTTCGTGGTGTTTTAACTGCCGAATGTTACTGCAGTCCTCAACATGTATGTTTTGGAAGAGCTTTTATGTTGTCTTTGAATCATGGAGGGTGAGAAAGAAAAGAAAAAAAAAAGAAGATGTAGCTGGCTTACAAAACGGCAATTAAAATTGTAGGCATAATGGATAAGCTGTAAAAAAAGTGTGCCATAATCTGCAGAATCAGCCACCGATCCATCTACAGGATACAATGGGAAGCACTGTGTTCCACCCACAGTTTTTGAACTGACTGGCATCATGAAAAGCTGGATCAAAACCATGTACCTCTCTGAATGACACAATTTGCATATTAGACTTCTCGAACATCTATTCCAGCCATACTTGTACATTGAGGTCATGCTGTCTTGAAAACATGAGTTTTAGTTTTTAAAACACTGGATTATTTAATAACAAAAAACAGTGAAATTTTGCAGGCTACAGCTTGTGTGGCAGCACAGATGAAAAATGGAAACTGACATTTAGGCAGGAGAAGTGCAGCGTGTTGCTTATTGTATCATCATAGGAATGGGTATTTCTACAGTATCTTTGCTTCTTGAATTGGTCAGAAGCTTGAGGGAATGTAGGCTGGAGGATCTGATGGGGAATTTTTTTCAGTGGAAAATGCAAAACAAAATATTTTATTCAAAAGCATAAATACTGTATTTCAATTTGAAGAAATTTTACTCTCTTCTTCATTGAAATTGCTCTCCACAAGCCATTTTCCTCTTTAGGCCTAATTGCCCTGTCAGTCGTCTAAGATGGCACCTCAGTTTCTGTTTCTACTGAAGAGAGGTGACACCTGTGGAGAGCACCCTGGGGGAGCGTATATCATGGGATGTCATGACTGAACCCATAACAGTGTGCAGGAACCAGAGGCAATAGACTTGTAATCACAAGACAGTACAGTAATGCTTCTAGGTGGAAATATTTCTGTTTTCAGCTGAAAAGGTTTGCAAATGTTTTTACCTAGGAAATTGGAGCTTTTTTTTTTTTTCCAGAAACAGCTGTTTCTTTTTGCAATATTAGGTTAACAAGGAAAAAAAAAAAGCTGACGCATCTTGATGCAACAGTCATTGCGCCTCACTTGGTTTGTGCGTTATGTGGAAACTTATGGGTATGGGAAATGTAAATGTTATTGAAGGGTAAATGAGGCTGTGGATTTCTGCCACAATAGCTGCTTGTGTACATGCTCTACCTCACAGCACATGTAAACTCTACTTTAAATTACTGCATTCCCATGGGATTTCAGGTAGTTGCTATGAAAGAGCATCTAGAACACCATTTTTGTAGTAGCTGTAGGAGAGAGGTGAATTTTGCATTGGATTTTACAGTTTCAGTCCATAGAGCATACTGAAATTTTATCCCTAGCACAGGTGAAAACTGTCTTGCTCTCTGTAACGTAGAAAATTTGTAATAATTAGCAGTAATCTTCCCCTCCTTAAAATACTTTTATTTCCGTAGGTTATGACACATCTACGTGTGATATATGAACGCATGAACCAGTCTCTCTCCTTCCTCTACAATGTGCCTGCTGTGGCAGAGGAGATCCAGGATGAAGTTGGTATGTAAACTATTAGTGCAGGAAAAGGGAAATATTTCTGTGATGAGTTACCACCAAAAGCAAAAATACAGCATCTTACTTCCCCTGTTGATATACTATCCCAGCTGAAAAATAGGAGAGTAAACTTACCAATGTTCTTAGATTATAAATTAAATTATAATGAATATTTGGAAGATAAATCCTATATAACTCATGCAGCAACAGCATCGTATTGTTGTTAACGTTTTCCCTGAAATATGTTAATTTACATTTGGAGCCTCCAAGCTATATGGAAGCAACTATTGACAATGATGTTTAGCAAATCCTTCCCAAGTTTGGATATTTAATTTACATGGTAAGTATTTATGTTATCTGATGTAGACATTTTGGAAATCCTCCAGCTAAAAAGTGAGTTGCAGATGCAAACATCTGAGAAAACCGTAAGTATCAACTGGAAGCTGCTAAGTGCACCTCGGCAGTATCTTACTGGTCATTTAGTTCTTGGTTAGTTGGTCAAATGGATATTTCCTCTGCTCCTGTTATTTCCAGTGCACAGGCTGGGCTGTGGACCAGTCAGGTAGCAACAGTCCCATGTTTGCATCTTCCTGGAGCACTGTCCCAGCTGTGAGAGAATGGTCTTTCCTCTCATTTGGGTTCTTGCTCTTGGCTGTGCCACTGCTGCAGCAGAGACACCTCCATCACAGCATTTGAACTCTGCTGTGTGATGCAACTGCAGCTAGGAAAGTTCACTTAGCCTGTATTAATTTCAGATATAGCCACAGCTCTGGACATCATGTTGCTAATGTGCTTCTTTAAGAAAAATAATGCATGGATGAGTGCAAATGCTGGAGATGGGATGGTCATCGTCTTTGGAACAGCTTTTTTTTCACAAGATGTAATACTCTGCCAAATGACAGTTAATGGGTTAGTTTCACAAATAACCAGCTTCAGCTGACTAAATAAATTATTGATTTCTTTAAAACACAAGAGAGGGAGGCGTGCTGTCTGGTAAGGATTAGGATACATTAGGACACAGGGATGGAATCGACAGAGAAGAGTGGGGGATTCATTTGTCCAAAGCACAGGTTCGGAAGGAGAAGTGCTTCTACTTGTAAGGTAGCTTGAGGGGATGGGGGTGAGATCAGGACGTTGGGGAAGAGTTTGGGAGGAAACAAAAAGATAGCTGAATTAGTCATTATCCTTCACCATGTGCTTCTATGCTCTACAGTTACAAGGCGTAATCAGTCTCAGTATGTAGTTGTAGAGAGCTGTTCAGGGAAGAAAAATCAACACCTTATTGATCATTTGAAAACATATCATTTCTGTAGCAAGAGAGATGCCAATATTGTTAGGTCTTCAAGATGCTCAGCTTGTTTTCTTTCTGCAGCACTATCATTCTCTTGGGTTTTTTGCTTGAAATTTCACTACTGTTATTGGTAATGGTAGTGCTCATTGGTGAGGACAGTCTTCTAAATTTTCTCCCTCCTAAATATGGAAGTGAAATGGGAATTTCAGAGGCTTTGAAGTGGCATGGGACCAGAAGTCTATTACCTGCTAAGTGGTTTACAAAAATCTGACTCCTAATCTCAAGTGTAATACTAATTTTTAGGGGGGGAAAAAAAAAGAGCCTAAAATTAGTAGGATATTATTTCATAATAAGATGAGAAAAGCTAAAATATCTCAAAGAAGAAGTGTATCAGTCTCTCAAGTACATTTCTGTACCTTGACTTTTTGGTGGGTTTGGCTATACTAAAAATTCTTCAAAGCACTGCAAAGTTTAAAGCGATGAAAAATAAGTTCTCATATGGGGAGTTACCAGGCAGCAAAAATTGAAGAAAGCACTATCAGACCTGGGCTGTACTAGATAAAATAGTTTTCAGTAAGGAGAAGAAAGTCTGTTCTTTTTCGGTATCAGCATTCTCCGTGTTCATAACATTGGCTGTATACTTGGGTTTGCATATTGGTTTTAATGAAAGTTTGTTGAGGTCATTCCCATCTGTTAAAGGAGACAGTATCCTTCTAACTTGGAGCTCTGATCAATCTGTTCCAAATTCTGTTCTGAAATTATTGAATTTCTTAGTCTCTGTACTCTTCCTAAACTCATGGAAAAGGAAATCTGTTACAGCTGCAGAATCTGTGGAGAAGTAACATGCTAACAAAGTTGCCCTTTGTAACATTCCCAAGAAACATTACAACTCTCATTAAAAAGATAAATGTTTCATTAAATACCTTTGGTTAGAACCATTGACTTAGAAAGTCTGAGTCAGTGGAAAAGTTGAAAAATAACCTAGGTAAGAACATCTCACACACACAGTGTCTGAATAATAAATTACATGTAAGGAAGCGTAGTTGAAAATAGTTCTTCTCTTAGGCTGGGATGCAAGTTAGATGGCTAATGTTTTAGGTCAGATTTTTTGTTCATTATACCTTCATTTTCTAGTTCCACGCTTTACTGCAGAGTTCTTCATGAACAGTTTTCACCTTGAGGCATGAGTAGTCTTTGCTTTAGAAGACACAGCTCTGCCAAAGGTAGTTTTTCCCTGAATTGAGCAAGTAGTTCTGCGAGCAGCAAAATGAATGAGATCTAGTTTCCTGTGAATTTGTACCATGGCTTTAATTCATCTAATAATGTGCTGGTTTTTAAGTAGATCGCTAGAAATATTATGCCCTCTTTTGCAGTTTCTCCATTACCGTTATAGCTGTTGACAGATTTGAATCTCAGATCTTGGGTTTTAATTATATTTTTAGAAGCTAAACAATAAATACATTTAAATTTCCCTTATGTCTTCATGACAGTCCACTACCAAAGCTTCATCCATGAAAAATAGGTAGTGTTCTGTCCTTGAAAATTATATGTGCCTGAAGATAAAGTGCACACTTCTAATTTCTGTCTGTTAATTTTGAAGTCTTTTTGCTGAGCAATGAATTGGAATTTTATGAAATAGAATCAAGGGGCATAGCAGCTGCATAGACAATGTTTTCTTCAACAATCTGAAGATTTTTTTTTTTTTTAATTAATACTTGGTGATCAGATCAATCACAATCCAGCAGTTTGGACATTTGAAGTTCCTTTAAAATACAGGATATGTTTGAAGTTCCTATCTCAAGAGGCAAGTTTACAGCCATAGTTTTAAGGTGCAGAATCCAAAATACGAAATCCAGCTTCTACACTAAAAGCAGCCTTTCGAAACTCCTGGTTGTATTCAGACCTCCAGCAGAGACAGTAGCAAGCGGTTAGGGTAAAATTTAAGAGAGTTATAGTCCTTATCTGCAGGCGTTCATTGCCGGTTGATGTTTGTTGGCTTAAAGAGAAAATGCCTTGATTTGAGTATATAGATAAATGGGAACACCCACAGCACTCCAAAGGGTAGAAAGCAGCACTTACACAAAGGGAGGGTTTCTTTGCTGAGCATTTGACTACGGTGTAATGTGCAAACACCCCATTAGGGTGACAGGCGCATATTGCAGCAGCAAGTTCCAGATGTGTAAGGAAGAATACTGCTGGCTGGCCGTTGTTCACAGTGTGGCAGGGGAAAAAGGATCAGTGTAAGAGCTGCAGAAGGTTTGTCTGACCATGACTGTTAAGGACAAAGCTTGGAAAGCATAAGCAGGTCACTTGTGTAGGAGACCATTTGGCATTCCAGCTGCAAATGATTTCTCAGGGGGCAGTAATGCAAATGTGCCACAATCCAGGTCACTCTCAGCATCCGATGTAGTTGTTGGTGTTAAGTGCTGTTTCTTGTGGAAAGGAGTATGCCCCATGAATAGGAGAGTGGCACAAAAACCTGAAAAGATATATTTGCACACTGTGGGTGAGCAGATTATTTGGTTACCCTTGGTATTTGTACTCACCTTTTTCCTCTGATAAATCTCATACACTGTTTATGTACAAAAAGCTCAGAGAGAGCAATGGCAGGCTTTAAGAGAAATCAGCAGTTCCTTTGAGCACATCCTGCATTAAATCTTTATTTGATTAGACTGCTTATCCATGTATGTAAAAGGCAATTTATTGCTGGGAGTGACACAGCAGGCACAGCTTCTGGATCAGAAGCTACGTCAGAGCTTTGTGCATCAGTCAAATGGGCAGGAGGTGAGCTGAATTTTTAATTCTGTCTTTGCTGCTGTATTTCCAAACTGATGTCCTCAACTCCATGTTTTCTAGCCCACCACCAATGAAATATTCAGCACTGTCTACTGCAGTAGTATGGTAACTAAGCCCTGAAACATTCCGTGATGAGCAATAAGTAAAAGAATGAGATTTCATCTGTCCCTTGACAAATAAAAATCAAGCTACTGTTATTATTCTGTTCCACTGTGCCTACCGCATTCTTCTGCAGCATGTTCTGGATGGCACACTCACATTATATAGCTGGAAGACAGGACAAACACTAACAGACCCCAGATCACTGTTTGTGTTCAAATGCATACTCTGTGTTGTGGGTCATGTGCTATGTCAAATATTTATGCGCTTCAGCTTAGCATGACAAAATTTGAGCGAGTTTTGCTTCTTGACATTTGGTTCACAACTTCCTCTGATTTTTTTTTTTTTTTCAGTATTTTTAGAAAAAGCTGTAAATATAGGATGAGCTACAGAGTTTTAACCACTAGGTCCCTATACCTGTCAGTCTGTATCTGTGGAGGACAAAGTTAGTGCTACCTCAGCTGGCTCTGGTCTTTCAGCATTTGTAAGACTAACTGTTGATTTATTGTTTCTAGCTGGTAATTTTGACCTGCAGTCAATCCAGAGCCTTGCTGCATTTCTTGCCATGAGTTGAATTAGGATGCTCTTCTCCATTCATTTTGTGGTATCCTTCTTAAGAAGCTTTTGGGGCATTAGCTGCTTGACACTGACAGTCCAAAATGACAACCATTGTGGTTTGGGGATTTATATTGCAAAAACAAAACACGCCCGTGGGGGCTTTGCAAAAGCAAATTCTGTGTCTGTCCTGTTTGGTGCCATTTCACTTGTGATTTTCTTTGTCCTCTCCCTTAAAATGTTATGTTTTGAATATGTAATTAGTAATGTCTTTCAGACTGCAGTGGGACCTCTCAGTGTCTCTTTTTTCCGTAACTCTTCCTTGTACTTTCTGTCTTAAGATTCAGCTGGAGGGAAGAACTCTACTTTCAAAAAATACATAAAATCATGAAGCAATGCGTAGGATCTCTGCACCTTTATTTGAAGCTGAGTTGCCATATTGAGGTATCAGAATAACGGAGGGAAGTTGACATGCATTAAATGTGTCAATAGCTTGTTAAAAGGATGTTGTAAGGTATCATTCATACCAAGTAAGAACAGTAATTACCTTATAGCTCAATTTCAGTACATCACACTAGAAAATTCTTGAAATTGCTTATTGGTCATGGAGGTGGCAGTTCCAGTCCACTCCATGGGAACCAGTTCTACTCTTCCCCTCGGACTAGAGGCAGAAGTACTGGTAGCAGTTGCTTGATGCAATTCATGTCATGTATCAGAGTGGTTATAATGCCTTAATTATTTTTTTATGGTGAAGGAAAACAGGGATGTTGGAGCATGGGTAAATGAATAAGCAGTCTAGGATTTATTTGTACTGGGAAAAACCAAGTTCAGTGAACCTGAATAGAGAAAGATGAGGAATCGTTGTCAGTGGTTCATTCTTGGGTCAGCTGGGTTTTGCAGCAGTTGACAAACCTGCTTAATCCAGTCAATGTAAATCCTTCCGGGTCTGTGTACAGCAGCATTTTAGCTCACATAGGAGAGAGCACATTTTGGTAACAAAAGTCTTGGTTGTTCCTATTGCTAGTGTAAGCACAGGCTCTGGAGAGGTCCACTTGCTTCTTAAGTACAGGCACTTTCTGGCAGGAGGTGGAGGTGCAGAGAAGCGTGCTGAGGACCGGGAAACTGGAGATGTTCTTGCTGAAGAAAAGCAACTCCTCTCTGGTTTTGGTTAGCCATACTTTCCAGTTAGTTTTTTTGGTTGTGGCTTTTGGGTTTTGTTGCTGTTGTGGGGTTTTTTGGTTAGTGTTTTGTTGTTGTCATTGTTGGTGGGTTTTTTTTCCTTTTTGAAGGAGTCAAATGGAGTTGACTTTTTACCCAGCGTAAAATAAACATCCATAAATCCAGTGTACAGCTGCAGTAGTTATAAAAATCTGTAGTTGAGGAAGGTTGGACAATTCCTGTTAAATTTAATACTTTCTGCCATTCTGGAGGTCAGTGGAATTGTCGTTTCTAAATCACCCCAGGCACTTGGCTTATACTTGAGAGGGAGCGTCTTCAGTTTTGGCCACAGAGGGGAGTCATCTTTGCCAAACTGTGAGTGTTGAATTTCTACTCTCGTCTCCTTAAAACCAGCATATTTTTCCATTTTCTTCTATTCAGATTCAATGGGTATATCTACACCATACAGAAATTTCTCTGTAACCTTTAAACAGATTTTCTGGAAGTAGTACAATTATGTGCAGGTCTTACTCTAAGGTACTGTAAAACCTTCCTTCTAGTTTCCAAGAGACTGGTGTGTCTGTGCTGTACCATGCAGGTTTTCTGTTCTTCCCTGGCTGCTCTGCCCTTTTTGCCCATAAGGATAATGCACCTGGAACATGCAGTCGAAAACAGCCTTCAGAGAATGTGTATCTGCACAGGTACCCTGGAGTGACTTCCAGCACTATGTGCTTTCTCCCCATAATAGACTTGGCAATTTGTGCATACCCAGCAACCTTAGTTTTCCAAAGAAAAAATCGAATTTTCTGTGAAGTGGTTATTTACCTTTAATCTTCTCCCTTGAAGCCCTATAGCATTCAGTTGAATAAATGATTTGTTAGAACTCTAGCAAAAACTATATTGCTGGGTCAGTGGTTAAAAATAGCAGAGTTCTTCCACAAAAGCAAATGAATTCTGTATTAAGCTTTGCACGGCAGCATTTAGATAGGTTTTTTTAATGCTTAAAAACTGACATATGACCAAGCTGGACTGCCTGTGAGCAATTAACACCTCTTCCACCCAAGGACATAATTTTTTTTAAAGCACACTTGGCTATTTTATTTTTTTTTTTTACTTATATAAATACACACACCCTTCAGGTTGGTTTATTTTTTTCAGGTGATTTTTTTTTTTTTAAATCATCACAAGCTTATGATCTTTATTAAGCTATCAGTTTTGTCACTTTATGACCTCTATAAAATATTTTTATAGTTAATTAAATGCTATAAATAGCTCAATAAGATACCATTGAGCTATTTGTTGTAGTAAGGTGATGTATTCTGTTTATGTGGGGAATCAACCGATGTCACAGAATCGCAGAATGACTGAGGTTGGAAGAGGCCTCTGGATGTCATCTGGTGCAGGCCCCCAGCTCAAGCAGGGCCCCCCAGAGCAGGTTGCCCAGGATGATCTCCAAATGGCTTTTGAATACTTCCAAGGATGGAGACTCCACAGCCTCCCTAGGCAACCTGTGCCAGTGTTTGGCCACTCTCACAGTAAAAAAGTGTTTCCTGAAGTTCAGACGGAACCTCCTGTGTTTCAGTTTGTGCCCCTTTCTTCTGGTCCTGCCAGTGGTCACCACTGACAAGAGCCTGGCTCCATCTTCTTTGCACCCTCCCTTCAGGTATTTTTATACACATCGATGAGATCTTCCCCAAGCCTTCTCCAAGCTGAACAGCCCCAGCTTTCCCAGCCTTTCTTTGTGAGAGAGATGCTCCAGCCCCTTCTTCATCTCTGTGGCCTTTTGTTGGACTCTGTCCAGTGTGTCCATGTCTCTCTTGTACTGGGGCCTCAGCAGTGCTGAGTGGAGGGCAAGGATCACCTCCTTTCACCTGCTGACAATGCAGCCCAGGGCACCATTTGCCTTCTTTGCAGCATGAGCACATCACTGGCTCATGTTCAACTCGGTGTCCATCAGGACCCTCAGGTTCTTTTCTGCTGAGCTGCATTCCAGCTGGTCAGTCCCCAGCATGAATTGGTGCATAGGGTCGTTCTTCTTTAGGTGCAGGAGTTTTCATTCCTTGATGAACTAACTAACTGTCCTCCCTTTGTGTGTTACGTTTTAGTAGGCAAAGGTGATTGCCAGCTGAAAGGACAGTTCTGTGTTGCTGAGGCCTTGTAAATCCTGCATGCCATTCAGGAGCTTGGAAGAGGTAAAGGGCCTCAGTTACTCCTCCAGGTTGGAGGCTCAGTTCTGTCTGCTAGTAAAATATGTCCTTTGCTGCAGCTTAGGAGAGAAGGAAAAAAATCCTGGAAATAGATCTAACATTTTCCTGTTCTAAGCATCTCTTATTTTCTGTCCAGATTATTTAACTGTCATAGAAAATTGGGCAGAGAATAGCAGATGATTAAAATAGATATAAATGTACTTCACTGACATTGATGTTCTCAAATGCTTTCATTAGTAGCATACTGTATCCTCCCTATCTTTTGTAGCTAAATGTTCTATTGTATCTTGTCATGGGCACTGATATTCTTCAGAAAAGATACAAATCCTGATTTTTGTGTGCACAAGCCTTCTTTTAATCTCATAAATATTGTGAACATGACTCTAGTCAGTAAAAGAGTCAGCTTCTTCCGGATCTTACAGATAATGTCGAAAGGATAAATGGCTTCACGTGACTTCTGATTGGGATGGCTTCTTCATCAGGGAAAGATGGGACATCTTGTTTTCCATCTGCTTTTGAGACACTTCATCAGAATAAAAAGCTCTTATGACATTTATTAAGAGCATATTTTCCCAGTGGTTTGAAAAACACTGGTCTGTTTCACTTGCACCTCTAAGGAAATCTGGTCTCATGATCCAAGTGTTAGAATGAAAACCAGGAACTTCTGATAATAATTATGGACTTGTAGATTTTAAACAAAGTAATTTTAAAATTTTCTGGTCATCTGCTATTTCAGTGGGTATTTAAATCTTTCATTCAAAACAATTCATCCTTTAGCAGGGGAGGATTAAAGGTGTTGCCTTGATTTTCTTCAGGAGCTAATGGCTGGAGCCCTCTGCCCTGCATTGGTACGTTCTTCTTGAAGTCTCTATTCTCTTATGTTTTGTGTTCCTGTATTCTGAAGTATTTTTTCGTGGACACTTCTCTTTAAATAGCAAGTTATCATCCTCAACACAAGTCCCACAGGAAATTTATGACCAAGACACCACTCTGGACTCACAGTGGCAGCAGATTGCGGATGGTACCGTGTCTATTTCACAGGTTTGGGGTTTTTTTTGATACCTTTCCGGAGCAGTCTACCGCTGACGTTTTTTCATCCTAGAATTGAGAAAAAATGCACTAAGCTTTAAATAATTATACAGTGGTTGGTTGTATTCGTTCCTATTTTTTCTTGTTTGGTTGGATGCATGGAAATGTGCAGATCTGATGAGCATTTTTCTCTAACTCTCCAGCCATTTCACGTGTCATTTTCTGGTGTTGTGGAGACAACAGGCTGAGAAATTTTTTCTTGGAGAGCATTGTTTGTGCTGGTAGAGGGCCTACAGTTGTTTGAAAATGTTGAATATATAGGAGTGCATGTATTATTTTAAATCAGTATACTGGATATGTTTGATTTTAGAAAGCATCATAGCTCAGGATTACCTCAGTTACAGATTGATTCGTAAACATCTATTTGAGTTGATTTTTCTGCTCTATTGTGTCTTTGGTGTAAGTGAAAAAAAAGCTGGAGCACTTGTTTTTGAGATTATACAGATAAAGCACGTGGTGGTACTAAAATTTTTGTAAAGTCTGATTCTACCGTGTTATGAAGCAGGATGTCTTCTTTTGGCCTTTCTCTTTTGTATTTCCTGATAATTACTTCTACCGTTCTACTTCAAGGAATTAATAAGTTTGTTCATCATGGGTCAAATTTAAGATGTCATTCTTTTATTGGATAGATAGCAAAAGTCTGAAAAAATCTTGCAGTTGTCCAGTTCACAAATGTGATCTGAGAGCAGGTTGGCTCAGATAAGGTTGACTCTTGAGTGCTTCCATTCAGGTGGGGAGGCGCTGGCTTGGTGAAACATCGGCTGCTTACAGAAATGTCATTATGCTTAGTTATTGAAAAATTTCTTGATGCACCGAATATATGTGTAATCTAATTCATAAATATGTCTTTTTCCTGTCATCTTAAATCAAGTTGGTGATGTCGGTGTCTGTGAGTACTGAAGCAGCCCAAAGTTGTGGGAGCACAAGCACTCCAATAGCAGCTTTCAGTTGGTACTTGCTGTTGAATGATGGATTTTCTTTTCTCAATTACTTGCTTTGGAAATACAGTTGTGTCATTCTGTGTAATTCATTCTGAGTTCATATTCCTAATAGGAACTGTTAGATGGTGAAAGAAGGTAATTAATCATCTTAATTCTTTCATGCCAGCAAATCGCAGGTGTCCAGTGAGAATCAGTTACAGACTGTCTGCACAAGCTATATTATAGCTTTATATATTATAGCTTTATATATTATAGCTTTATATATTATAGCTTTATATATTATAGCTTTATATATTATAGCTTTATATATTATAGCTTTATATATTATAGCTTTATATACTATAGCTTTATATACTATAGCTTTATATATTATAAATTACAGAGGTAGCGTGTCAGTTGTTGATCCCAGAATGGTCTCCGGATTTGTTGTCCAGAAAAATTGTAACACTGAAGTGTGAAATGCACCGCTATGGGCAGATATCCTGAGGAGGAGGGCTAAATATGCCTCTAATGCCAACGATGTACTCAGTGTTGCTTTATTCAGGCATAACTTCAGGTGTGCAGAGTGAAAATTCGTAGGTGCTTATTATGGCCAAGAATACCTGATGTATTCTTGCTAGGCAAGCTCTTACTATTGGGATGAAAAGGGAAGAGAATTAGTGAGGGTATGTGATCTTACAGGACAGCTGTATTGATGGAAATGTTGCGGTAATCTCCTAACAGTGAGTTCCCATGCACGTGGCCTTACAAATGAAGCAATCTTTCATCAGTGCAGCTTTCTCCTGCTGCCTGGTTCTCATATGCCCAATTTAATTGAAAAATTCATTTTCCTGAGTAGTGCTGCCTGGGTGGGGTTCCAGTCCTTTCACTGCTCTGCTTCCTGCTATTACATCATGCATATGAAAAATGGCATAAGAGCCATCAGAATAGGTCATATCCCATTTAATATATATATTTTTAAATTTAATAAATGCGTCTCTTTAGAATACTCAGACAACCCAGGATACATTTGACCTATCAAGTGCTAAAAATGCAGTTAATGAACAGGCAAAATATATTTTATCTGGAAGAGTGCTGCACAATTCAGTTTTGGTAAATGCTGATTTAAACTATTGTAAGTCAAATCGAAAATGTTCTTTTGACCAAGGGAATCAGGTGCAATAAATTAATTTTCAGATTTATATGTTTTTATGGATTATTTAGTGATTTACAAGCTGCCTCAGAGTTCAGTACACACCAAAAATTGTTGTGAGATTCGTAACTCTGACTTTCAGGAGTGTTTATATAAAATGATGGGTAACTGACTTTTCAGGTGTTACAAACTGATAGAGTTTTAGGTTCTACTGCAGTTTTGGGTTTTACTGTGTATTATAAGGTCAGGAAATATATCTGATCGTTTTTACCAGTAAATAAGACCAAGAAATAATTTATAAACAAATAAAATATATAATTATTTGGGGGAAATAAGACAGTAAAATTCCATAGCAGTTTTTCATGTAAATGTTATTTTTGCAGGGCAGTTTCACTTCTAAGTCCTATAACCTACTTATTTAGGATGGAAATGTACTTGGCTTTTTCTGCTTCACCCAAGACTGAAGGAGCATAATGAATGCTGATTCATATGGCAGAAATGTCAGTGACGTTGCAGGGGAGGGCTGTTTATTTGTTTTAATTTAGACTCTTCAGTCTATTTGAAGTACTTAATGATATGTTAATTTGGAATTAAATGTGGAGTTAAATTTAAACCTCGGGAATTTGTCACCATGCCTTATGTGGATCAGGATAATGACATAGAGTGTATGTTCTTGATTATGGTATAGAGTTTCAGTTCATTTTTTCATTGAGTATTTTTTAATATTTCCTTGTCTACCTTGATGTTAGGTTGCCATCATCTTACCTAGAGAGGAACTTTCCACGTTAGTAAGAAAAAACTGTTTCATTCAGAATTTTTACCCAAAAGAATACCATTATATGGATGTGGGATTTTTCTTCATTCTCCAGAGCTTTTGAGGCTGTGAATGGGGAACTGTTTTTCTGAGACAATATTCTTAATTTAACCAAATTGAATGAGGAGAGGATGAGAGAAGGGAAGGAGACCACAGAAATAGATAAAAAGGCTTGAAGTTGTGAAAGGGAAGAGCAGTGTCTCTGATTTCTATGTAATAACTCTTTTTCAGAGATAAACACAAGCTTCTGGTTTGGACTTAACTTTATCCCACAAACTTCCTTTAGTACTCTCTGCTTTGAACTGAGGGGGAGATGCAGCCATTATTCAGTTGACTGCCTGTTAAATATTGAAAAATTATAAATGTGCACACATCTGTAGCCTTATATTGATATTTAATTTGAGTTAATAACTAATTTATGTAGCTGTCAGGTAGCTAAGGGTCTGTAGTAATTATAATATTCTTTCACTGAAAGTGGAGTGTCATAGCAGCCTTCTTACAAAATTAGACAAAATTTCAAGACCCTGAGTTTCACAGCAGACTGTAAAACTGGGAGAGAATTATTCTGGTTCTTCCTTGATGGAGTGTTATGGAAATTCTCACAGACTTTTGCTCAAAGCTCTCTGCAATTGCATAGCCATGTACAAAACTGAATTTGCATTGAAATCCATCCTTAACGAAAAAGCCACCTTGGTCATGTTGAAATTAATCATTACGTGGAAATAAATGTTTCCCTGAATTGGATCTTCCAAGTTTTCTCACGCTTTTGAACACTATTTACTACCAGAAAGCTTGGTATAATTTGGTCTACCTCCAAAAGAAGAACAATTGCATTCTAAGTTGCACTTTTTGACTTAAATTATTAAAAAAAAAAAAATAGTCTGCCAGGGAAATCTAACTGCAATATTATTACATGTACCTGCTTACAGGAGGAGACTCACTTGCGTTGTTTCTAAGGTGTGATTTGGGAAACACTGAAATCCATATATGCTGAAAGAGCAGAAGCAGCAAGAAATGAGAAAGAAATGAAAGTGATGAAGTTGTTACTTTAAAAAAATATATTAGAAGCACGTTCTTTTTAGTATGGTTCTAAATATTGCAGCTATTCTTAAGTTCAAAGGTGTATTTCTTCTAACGTTTGGTTCTTATGCAACAGGGTGTTGTCTAAGACTGTGGAATGGTTATTATATTACTAACTTCTAGGAAAAATTTCTTAGGTCAGCTGTTTCATAATACCTTAAATATTCATTTTCTGAGAACGCGAAAAAAGGAAAAGTCCTTTTACCTTACTGAACAAGATTTTTATATACCTAAGAAATTTCTGAAATCTGAAAAACTATTGCTGCTACTTACTCTTGCTCTAATGGCAATGTCTCTAAAAGACAGAAAGTAAGAACTATAAAATACTGTTTTCTATGGTTCTTGTTCTTTCGGTCTCAGTTTAACCCTGAGAGAGAGATGTATTGCACTGTAAAGGTTTTCATATAAGACCACCTGTGGTGTAATTTCACAGGCTAACCAGAAGAGAAGCAGCTTAAATCTGATGCCATAGTCACGTTTGTCTGTCAGTATGGATCTGAGCATTGCAGGTCGGGCTCATTTCCAGAATTTCAGTGTGATGATCCAGCATATCGCTCTTTCATCGTCTTCAAAGCACGCAGGCAACAAAGCCACTCTCACACCTGCCAGTGGGCAGGTCACTGCCAATGAAGTTCTTATCAGAGTTGCTCTCTGAATTATATTTGACTTGTACTGTACAAATGAATTAGTTCAACACTGAATACCACATAATTGTGTTTTGCAGCTTGATAACATTGTAATTATGACACCTAGTAATATCACAGAATCACAGAATGGTTGGGGTTGGAAGGGACCTCTGGAGACCATCTAGTCCAACCCACCTGCTAAAGCAGGTTCACCCAGAGCAGATCACACAGGAATGTGTCCAGCTGGGTCTTGAATGTCTCCAGAGAAGGAGACTCCACAACCTCTCTGGGCAGCCTGTTCCAGTGCTCTGGCACCCTCAAAGTAAAGAAGTTTCTCCTCATATTCAGATGGAACCTCCTGTGCTTCAGTCTGTGCCCGTTGCCCCTCATCCTATCACTGGACACCACCATGTAACATTATAGTCTTATAATACATTTTAGAATAACAATATGCTTGAAATTCAGTGGAGCTTAACTCTTTGTGGTTAGGCACAGACTTCAGTGTGATTACATTTAAGCACGTGCTTGAAATTTCCACTGACTGGGGCAGAGGCTGGTGGACATACCCATGGTGTTTTCTGGTGTATTTGCTCCTTTCACGTCAGGTGAGGAACTCCTGCTTGATGCAGTAAGTTATGTGTATGAAACCCACATAATATACCAGTGACTTAACTACCTTTCTGACTGTAGAATTCGCATTCATCGCAGGAAACCCTTTGAACAATAAGTATTGCCTCTCTAAACTTGTGCTGCTAATACTTTGTATTTAGGAGTTCCTTACATCAACCCTTATTTACAACCTGTCTCAGTAGAAATAACTTGTAAGAGGAAATGTATGTGCTTTCTCAATGTGAAATACATCTGTTCATTTGCATGAAGTTTGTGGAAGTGCTGCTGGTGTAACTGTGGGTTACAAGTGTGCTGTCAGTTTGTGTAAGAGATCTAATGTAAGTGCAGATAAACAGGTAAATAATGTTTTGGTTTTGGGAGGTTTCTGTTTGTTTGTTCATTTCTGAAGTATGCACCAAGGCAAAGTCTTTAAGGAGGTCTTGTTTTCATGTTTACCAGTTTGAGGGAGTTTTGATTCATACAGCTGACAAGATGCAGACATGCTAATTTAGTTAAAACCTGACTGCATTACACCAGCGCAACTCCTTTGGGCACATGCTTGTGTTGAAGATTATGAACTGTGACACATAGAATTAGCCCATAAAGTAGGCGTACAACTGAAAGCTGCAGCTGAACGTTACCTCTTACCAAGTGCCCTGTAATAAATGATTGTGTAAATGTTCTTATTGAATACTAATTGTGACGTACAGCATTTGTATGATCTAAACTGCCTTAAAACTGCTATGAGATAATTAGTGTGCACGTGCAGATGAAGCAACCGCTATGACTCAAGCACTCTGTAATTTCTGCCATTAAGAAGAACAGGGAGATTGCTGACACTTTTTAATTTTGTCATTTTGAAAGCACATGCTCAAAAGAAACCATAACTTTGGGAAGAACACAAGTTCAGTTCAGACTGAATGGTGACTGATAAGATGATGAATATGAGGCAATAAGATGCTGTGTTTCTTTGAGCTGCCTCCCAAACCTCTATTTGTTGAATTAATATATATTCTATCACATAGATGTCATTTTACAAAGAAAGTGTGGTATTGGGTCAGAGCTATGACATTTAATTTGATAGCATCTTAATAACTATTTAGAAGAGGTGGCTTTGGTGCACTTTGTTTCTGATCTAGTTTAAAATCTTAAATTGCTTTATAGAGCTTTCAGAATTACAATTGCCAGTTTTAAAGCTTCTTTCTGAGTAAATGCAAAACTCTTGCACTTAATAGTTATTGCAGAGCTTTTCATCAGATAGATAGGCTCCTTGAAAAGACAACAATCGAATTTATAATTACTTTGGGAAGTTTGAAATAGTGCACCATGAACTAACCAAAAATGGTGTTTTCAAAGGTAACTAATGGATTGCTGCCCTTGTCTTTATAGCTGTTCCAGTTAAGGGCTAGGGTAAGTGTGCCCTAGAGTCCAACACTGGAAACAATGTTGTATGCCAATAAAAAGGAGATGAAGTTACAAAATAGCATAGTTTTTGCCACTCAAAGGCACTATCACCTCTGTTGGGATTTGTCAGGGTGTCTTTGCTAGTACAGTGATCTTTGCAAAGCCTTTCAAGTTGAAGTGTGGTCTGGGGCATTGTGGACAAATGCCTTCTAACAATCCAGTGTCCACCAGAAGATTTTGTAATAAATTTTCTTTTCCTCTGCTCCTTCTTTGCTTTTGACTCTGTGTGTCTCTTTGCAGGACATGAAAATAGTCTTGAAAGGAGGTTGTTGTGGTATTACCCTTCTGTTTAGTTTCCCAAGCTTATTTCACTTCAATTTTTCTAGATGCTGTTGTTGACTAGTAATGACCCATGGGGGAGTGCCTACAGTGAGCCCAAGAATGAGTGAAACTTCCTTAGAGATGATAATAAGTCTGAGAATCATTTTACTGAAGTACCAGAAGTGAGCCTGTCACTCATCCTGATAAAGAAGGGGTTTGGGTGCTTGAAGGTGCCCTCACACCAAATCCAGAGCTGCTGGGAGGTTTGCAGTCCCAGCCAAGTGTGGGTTTTTCCAAGGTCATTGTTCCTTTTGAGCACGTAGTCTCAGAGGGACAAAAAGTTTCAACATCCTCCTTATTCTTCTCTATGGCAGGACTTAGCAGAATGCTACAAGGAGATAATGAGCCGAGCAACAAAAAGTTTATTATAGGAAGACTGTCATGGAGTTTTTGGCCTGTTAGTTTGACTGGAGATGAAATTTTGAAGAGCAGCCTAGAATCTCTCTATTTTCAGCACCTAATAATGAAGATATTCACCACACAAAGAAAACCTCTGAAACAGTTTTGAATGCACATTCTAGCCTCCAGCTGTGTCTGTACGCCCTGCTTATTTAGGGAATTGTCTTTTGCAGAGCAGGGGAATTGAGTTGGCAAGTGTGAAGAAGAGAGAGACTACTGTATTGATGTGTAACAGAGAGGCCGTACGGCTTTCCATTAGCGTAACTGATGATTCAACTAGCCATCGATACTTAGAACAAAATCAACGCTGAAAAATTGATCTTGGACTTTGCCAGCTAGTGTCAGTAACTGGAAATCCTAGGGCAAACTTTTTTGACAGTTCAGAGATTGAAACAATTGTTTGCAGATCATTTACTCATTGCAGACACAGCTGCCTCACTCAAATGGACTCCAGCACAGTTTCTAAGCCAGGCACTTCAAATTTCTCCCTGTCATTCAGTGTCTGATTCATCATGTCAGATGGGCTTGACTCATTTTGGCCATTGTTTTCCCATTTGTAAAATGGATGTGATCATAATCTGCTGGTTGTAATATCTCTCCACCTCACTTGAGCTATTGTGGGGGACAGTTAATGTCCGTACTGTGCGCTGCAGCTGAATGGGAAACAATGGAGCCTGCAAGCGCCAGCGACAACGTGCTCCTGGTTGAGTAGCGCTGAGAGAGAGGCTTTGTGTGCACATCCCTCCCAGCCCCTGGGGACTGGGATACCAGCACGGTATCGTGATGGCAGTCGAGTGCCCCTTGCTGTCAGCCTGGCGGGCCCAACCGTGCCTGCACCGTGGCCTCCCTCCGAGTGTGGTGCCAGCCCTAGTGCCTCTCCTCCACTGCTGGAGCCACATCCTTCTCCCTCTGCTCCTTCATCTCTGTGCAGTGTTTGTCCCTTTCCAAGGGCAGGAGCTGTCTGCAGGTAACACAGAGCACATCAGCAGCGGGGAACAGACAGGAGTTGTGGAGAATCGGCACCGCTCGGAAACAAGGGGTGACTGGGGCACAGCACCCCAACACTGCTCCCTGCCACTGCTGCGCGGGCTGCAGCTCTCTGCACCTGCCCCACGGGGATTGGGAGGACTGTGGGAACAAGGGGAGCTGCACCCCAAAACTCTTCTGGTTCCTGGGTACGAAAGGCTTGCAGGCACTAAGATAATTGAATAGTTTGGGTTGGAAGGGACCTTCAAAGGTCATTGAGTCCAAACCCCCCCTGCAATGAGCAGGGACATCTTCAACTAGATCAGGTCGCTCGGAGCCCCGTCCAGCCTGGCCTGGAATGTCTCCAGGGATGGGGCATCTTCCTCCTCTCTGGGCAACCTGGGCCAGTGTTTCACCACCCTCATTGTAAAAGATGCTTGGCAGTACTGTAATGCTCACTTTCCTGTGATCCATGATGACTTGGTATTATAACATGCTCAGCTGGTACTGCCTGTGGCTTCCTGCAAGGCACTTGGACACCAGACTTCTCACTAAGGCCATTAACATCCAGCTCCTTTTTTGTCAAGTTTTTGTCCCTAGCTAATGAAAGTTAACATTGTCACGTGATACAATGTCTGCTCAGAATATCGAAGTGCCTCACCTGTCCCTCCTCTAATACAAGGAGACGCTTTAATTTGATAAAGGATTAGTGTAAGTGCAGTGAGGAGATAAAAATCTTATTGCCTTCCATGCTGAAGATTTATTATGTATCTTATAAAATAAGATTGTTTTCAATAAAATGAACATGAAGGGAAAAACAATTCAGTTTTATATAGGCTTTCTGTACTGTCTAGTATGTCATTCTAATGAACAAATTAAATCACAGAATTAAATTTTGTATACACGGTAAGCTTACTGTCTACTAAAGCAATTGCTGTTTAAACAGGAAAAATTATTTTAAAACATCATTTTACGAGATTCAAGACCCATATTTGCCCCAGGACTGGAATTACAACTTTTTGTTTAGTTTTGATGTGCCGAATTTGGTGTAGTAATGGAGTGGGAGAGAACTGCATCACTAAGAGGTTGTCTTTAAAGAGACGTATTGCGGAGCAGAGCCCTACAGCATCATCGCTGACAAAGGCACTGAAGTGGTGCCAGATCTAATGCTCCTGACTCACTGGGGATCCTTTCTGAAGAGCTGCTGCATGGGTGCAGTGCACTGCGGTGGTGGTACAGCACAGTGCAAGGCTGGGAGGGAAAAACATTCAAAAGATTTTACTGAAGGCTATAAAGCTCTGGTGTGTATAGATATGTAGATGCATTTTTGCACTGGCGATACTGGGAAATAAGTGAGTCCCTATGGATTGACATAAAGGGCCTGTCAAGTAGAGTGGTGATTCCTGTCCCTGAATTGTTGCAGGTTTCAGATGTGGCTGTGAAGCAGTGACCATCAGGGTTCCTTTACAAAGTGAAAAGAGAAACCAGTCTTAATAAAAGCTTTTGTATCATCAGCAGTCATGTGAATGCAAGCATGTGCGTAACCTTTATGGCCTTTGATTCTAAACTATTTAGCTCCACAATATCTGCATACTAATTACATCAATATATTATTAGCAGTTATCTTCTTCATTGCAATTGCTTGCTTTAATGTGCTTTGTGCACTGAATTCTCTCAGAGTACTTGGAAGTATTGTGTTGCTCCTACAAAAGAAAAGGCAGTGGAGGGGAAGATGAAGAGTAGATGAACTACTGAAAAGAGAATTGAAATTTTAATCATGAAGCACACACTACCTCTGAGCTTACTTTTAACACTGAGTTGGACAGTCTGTCCTATACACCTGATGGAGCTGAAAGTGCTTTGATGGTTCTCACTGTGCTTAAGTCCAAAAAAAACCCAACCCAGATAACACTACGCAGCTTTTGGTTGTGGTGACTTGTAAAATTATTTGCCTGTAGACACCTATTACAACTTAAGATTTTTAGCAAAGAACTACTGCAGTATTTGCAAAAGTTACGTATGTTAAAAGAATTAATGTTTGTTCAGATTCAGTGTGTTACCGTAAGCGCAATTTAATACAGTAACTGTTGTGGTGATGTAGGATTTAAGAGCCATGATGAGCTTTGATAGTGAGCATTTAAGAGGAAGGGGAAATAAAACAGACATTCCTTCCTGTGGGCCTCTTGACTCATGGAAACATCTTGAGTTGAAGGGAATTGATTTGTACTTTTTAGAAGAGTGGTGGGGAAGAGTCCAGGAACTTGTAAAGCACAGACCTATGATCTGTTAAGTGGTGGAAATGTGGGTAGGAAATGCTATTGAACAATTCTGGTTGATGTTTCAAAATAATGCCTTACTTAGCAGCAGTGCTTATCAGAGTTCTGACTCTTCCAAGCCTTTATGTTTTCTTTATCGTAAGAAAACAGAATCTCATAACAGTAAATTATTAGTTTAATAGCATTGGAATTAGCTCCTCAGAAATGCAGGCTCCTTCAGATAATTTCTGTGTTGAAATTTCCTTGCAGATGAATTACTTCAGAAAGAGCAAAACTATTCTGATGATGTCTTGGCCAACATGATCAGCGAACCCAGAATCAGCTACGGAAATGATGCTCTCATGCCTTCACTGACGGAAACTAAGACCACAGTTGAACTTCTTCCAGTGGATGGAGAGTTCAGCCTAGATGACCTTCAGCCATGGCATCCCTTCGGTGTTGATTCTGTTCCAGCCAATACTGAAAATGAAGGTATGTACAATAGTGGGAGAAACCACAGAATATTCTGAGTTGAGCTTTTGATCTCTCTTCATGTTGTTCCCTGAAAATTGACATCTTTCTGATGTAAGCAGGATAGAGGTTTTCAAATCTAAGTTTAGAACTGGTCTGCCATGTCAGCTGTGTCTCTTTGATGGAACAGAAAATCCTGACTAAAATTTGGAATTTAGACATACAATAAATTTCAGTGTTGAGCTTACTTTCCTTTAAAAACAAACCAGAATAAATTCCGGGAAATTATGAGTGACAGTCTTATAAAATATATGATGACAAGCTAAAGAAGATAGATAAGTTGTTAGATTTTCTGCCATTATGAAATTAGTGTTTTAGTGAAGGAAGAGCTTTTTATTTGCTGGCATGAACATGATTACATATCCAGCACAGTCCTAGCATGAGAGTTGATTATATTTCCGCCCCGCACTGGTTTTCTGGAATATACTGCAGATATGTTCCTGGATACTCAGCAATGCAACTGTCTAGTGAAAACCTTTTTCCTGAGGAGTATTTTCTGTTGTTCATGGAATAATTTATTGAAGTGACTGTATAGTACTTTAATAGTTTATGTATAATCTGGAATTGGTAGTTTACTTACGTGCTGGAGCCAATTAATCAGAAACCCAAGGGACTTAGATCATGTCATTCCAGTTCCTTCTATTGTGTTTGTTTTCCTTTATCAGTTCAACTCAGTGCTAAGTTAATCACAATAGTGGAAGTTTGTTACTGCAAAGCAGATATAGATTCACAGGGGCTGGAGCTGCCGAAGTTCGTTTTTTCAGGCAGATCTGTGTTTCATGGATCTGTGATGTGTAGCTGAACTGCACAGACTTTAACATCTTCCAGAAGTCTTTTGAAACCACTGTCTTAGGCTATACCTGCTCTCAGAATGGGTTTTGGGACCTACCTGACACAGTCTCACTCCAGCATGATGTGTAAGTGACTGTAGGCAGCTGAGTGCTTGGGAGATAGAAATACTGGGTGTGAACATTGATTTGCCAGGTCTAGTGTTGAGGCCAGGTGAAATCAGTGCAGTCAGAACCAGTTTTTTGATCAAAGCGGGTCATCCCCAGGAGACAGAAGCCTAAGATCAAGTGAAAAAAGGACATGGCTAGGATCTGAGCAAAGGTCAACAAACCCGTGAGGCAGAAGAATACCGGGTTTGAGGGGAAGCGGAGAAGGCGGGTCAGGAGCAGGGCTAAAATCAGACCACCAGAGTGTCAGCAGTAGAGGTAGGGACCAAGAAAAAGGGCAGAGAGAGCTGGAGCAAACTCAGTGGACTGGCCAGCAGCAAGAATCAGAAAACAGGGAGGTGGTGACAAGGACTCCAGATGTATCTGAAGGGCACTCGCAGCCAAGTGACATGCTGAGCAGCCAAGAGCAGCTGGTTGGATTGCATCAGGTGCTGGCCGGTGGTGCGGGTGGCTGAGCAGGGCCAGGCTGAACTTCACTTTCCAGGGGAATCACCTGCAGCTCGCTGTAGCATCCGCGTCAAGGTGTCTGCCACAAGCAGGCCACTGTCTGGATGGTGGTGTCTGTCCTGCAGGAATTTTCCAATACAGTTCTCACTGCAGTTTTCCCTGTAGCTGAGGCACACAGGGCATCAGCTTCTATACCCACTGCCTGCTTTCATTAAACTTGGCAGGGGGAATTAATTACTTTTGAAGTCTGTCCTCCCAGTTTTCAGAATGTACTGATCTCAGTCACCAAGTTCAAAAGTTATTAGGTAGACAGGTGCACCCAGACATACAGTTTAATCACACAAGCCTTTCTTTCCTTCAGAAACCTGGCTAAGCCCAGAATTTAATAATGAAGGGTATATACTTCAATGTGACACTGAATTCCCATAGGCAAGTATATTGAGGGTGGTTCTCCTTTTAAAATATATGACAGCAAATAAGAAACAAAAACTCCTGCTTGAATAACACACTGTTTAATTATGAATCATATGTATTTTAATGCACTACATAGTTTGTTGCAGCACTTCTTAATGTTTACTGTGGGAACATATTTTAATTTTCGTGCCTTAAATTGGTGGGAGTAAGGGTTTGGGTTTTTTTTATATCAGGCTTGTATTTGTCTGAAGTTACTGTGGCAAACAATTCTGCTCAGCCAGCCATTATTAGCATTAAGTTGGCACAGTTAGAAACAAATTATTTGATGATTTAAACCTCTTCAAATCCTTCTTGTTTCTTGTCGTATTTCTCTGTCAGCTATCCAATCCATGATATTGTTAACGTGATCATGCCTACACCACCTTCTTTCTCTCTTCACTCTCTCTCTATACCTTTGCCGGTAGTATCAAAGGGGAATTTCAGAGCCTCATCTTTTTCCTTTGTGTTCGTCTCCCACATCTTTTTTTCCAGAAACCCAGGACTAACTGTGCCATTTGTCCTCACTTCCCATGCCTCTTTTCTTCCATGGCCATGGTCTAATCCCAGACTTTGTCTAAATTGCTTCCAAAAGCGTGTGTCTGTCTTGCTATAATATGCTTTGGAAATAGCAAGAAGGAAATAACAACTGACACAATCTTTCTTCTCCTTTTTTTTTTCCTCTACCTCTCTACTGAAGATCTTTTTGCGTAGTCTGTTTTTCACACAATAAATTATTCAGGGAGGGTTTTGTATTTTATACATTACTGAGCAAGTCATTGCTATTTCTTGACAGATAACCATTGATCAAAAAAGGTCTAAGTTCAAAAATCATATGCTAGAGAAACCTCAGATACTGTAGAGTGACTAACCATTGCAGCACTAGTGACAGTCAGCATCTCTTGCTGCTGGGAGATGCTGATCGTGCCAGCAAAAATCAGAGAGCTGAGCATCTCACCTTCCATTTACTTGGGTGAGGGCTGAGGGTACTCAGCACCATCAAGAAAATCACAGCATGTTCAATATGAATAGCCTGGTATGTGGGAAATCTGCTGAGTGGCAGGTCCAGCAGATTTAACACAGACCGCCGGAGAAGTTTCAGATAGCAAGCGAGTTACAAGCTCAGTTGTTGATACTAGTCTAGTTTGAAAGGTGAAGTCAACTTTTTTAAAACTGCTGGACACAAAGCCAGAGTGCTATTAATAACAGCTTGACATATGCAGGTGGGTTTCTAGGTAGAAGGAGAGTCTTGGCTGCTTCACTGCAAAGAGCTGTTGCACTACGTGAGCAATAGTTTTCTTCTGTCCTGAGCGGGCACACCAGGTAAATAATTTACCTCATTGCAAATTTGCATTTCTGTCAAAACAAATTTCTAATGGGACCATTGACATCTGAGAGGCAACTAAACAGGTCCCAGAGCTGGCTGGGTTAGGACCTGGGATCCCACCCCCTCCAGCACAGTCACAGCAGCAGAACTTGTTTTTAATGAACCGTTTCATGAACCAAAATGTGATTGTGGAAAAAGTGGAAGGAAATGCAGCCATTAAATCTTAGTTTCAAAGTATCCAGTGTTTTGCATACAAGTGATGAAGTTAAAATACTACAAAAAACACCTCAAATTTGTAATTAGTTCCCATGCCTGTTTTCTTCCATGGCCACGATGTAATCCTAGATTTCTCCCAGAGATATTAATCATGTATTGGATTGGTACGTTGCCATATAATCTCAAGGTTTCATAACTCCATTTGAAATTTTCCCAATCTAAACTGCATGTTTAGGTTAAAGGATTGGTTTTATGCAAACAGTTTATTTTACTAAAATTGCTTTTTCTGATGAGCGAGTGAAAAATAGTCTACAAATAAAAAGACCTTGAAAGCTCAGTATTTTCTGAAATTATTTCCTTCCTTGTTGTTTCCCTGAGGTAGTTTCCCAGTAAAGGTCCAAAGAAATGAATCTAAAGCACCAGGTAATACACTACACAACTCGAATGGCTGAACATGTGTCTAGCATATTGCAATACAAATTAGGTTCATGAAAAATGCTCCCCTGAGGACACTGCAAAAGGCACCACCAAACTGTCAGGAAATTGGATTTTAACAATGAAAAAACACACCTTCAGAGGTGGGGGTAGAACCCCAACAGCTTGAAGCTCTGACACTGCCAAGGTCCCTGGGCATTTTGCCAATGACTGACTGGGTTTAGCATTTTACCGTTTGTATTTTGCCACGCAGTTAGTTAGCCTTAGTGACAAAGTTTACCTAAAGGGAGATTTTTTGTGACAGTACCGTGTTACCTTTATGACTTGGCCACTTACTCCCTTCAACGCTGTTCTTGGTAGGTGAAACATACCTCTCCTCACCTGCTGGTTTGTACCAACTTTTGAGCTTCTCGATCCACCTTTTATTTTTGAAAAGAGAAGCAAAAACATATGCTCTTGCTCTTCTGAGATGTATTAGCGTTAGATAGAAGGTGGGATATGTACCCTGTATGAAGCCTGGGTAGTCAGCATAAGCAGTTACCTGCCAATTTAGTTTCATAAGGCTATTTGGAAGATAAATTTTCAGTCTTAATTCTGTGTACTTCTGTGCACATGGAAGTGTGTCCAAGAGAAATATGATTCTGGTGCATCAAACGGAATGCTTTTTCTATAATAATGCACAGTACCTATTAGAATTTTGAGTATCGATAAATACCGTAATAGATTTAAACTTCTCCTCTGTATCAACTGTGAGGCGGTGTGGTCCAGTGGGGCAGGCAATGAGGAAGCACATGGACAAGATTTTCCAGAGGTAACTGCTGTTTGTGTGTACATCAATACCAGAGCAAGAACACGCAGGTTTTAAAATGCAACTGGAATTTGAAAGCTGGCAGTTCAGAGCTGTCAGAAACCAGCCTTTCTTCATATTGTGCTGGCCAAGGCACACTGCCCTCAGTTGCCTGGAATCACTATCTGCTTTGGAAGACCCTTGACTCTGAGCTTTGGCCTCCAGTTTTTGCAACCTGCGGCTGGTGTGTGACCTTGGGCAGGTTGTTTCACGTTTGTGTCAGTTATGAAATGTGCCAGTAATGTTTGCCTTTTCCCCTGTAAAGTGCTTCCAAAACTACAGATGACAAGAAGAATTATTCAACACTAGTACCTTCACCTAGTGCCACAGATACTGCATTACCTGAGGTCAGGTCCATGCAGCTGTACAACAGAAACTTCCTCCATCCTTTTTTCCCTTCACCTGCTCTCATTTTTGTTGCTACCAACAACCTGCTCTCTCAGTTCACCATAGCTATGGGCATGTAGAGTTACAGAGTGCTGAGCGGGAGGGAAATAAAACCCCTCAGCCTTCTAGGGAGGAGATGGGGGCCAGGGCAATGGAGGAGGGTTCTACAGGGGCAGTTTGGGTAATATTTGTCCTTGGTTGTTTCTTCCCTTCAGTCCTTTTCACTGAAAGTTACTGCTGACCTACCCGCAGGTTGGTGCCGACAGCACTGGAAAACCTAGCAGAAGACTTAAATAGGAAAATACTCAAAATGGTAGTTTTTAGTTAAGGATGGAAATTGTTTTTTGTATAGCGCTATGTAAGGAAAGCAATTACATGGTCTGGTGGTGCCGCTCTGCACTGCTGTGAAGGCAGGGGGTTTGATGGCTTGTCTCTGCAGCACCAGACCAACAAGCTCTGAGAAACACAAGCAAGTCAGGTGCGCAGATGCATTTTTAGTGTGCGGCTACTCTGAAGCTGACTTACTGCTTTTTTACAGAGGCTGCAGCTATTGCAGTCGTCTCCCATGAACAGAGGGCATGACTGCCACACAAACTCTCACTTACAAGCACCATAGGTTGTTTGTCAAACACATAGCCACTCAGCAAGTGACACAGACTTCCCAAGCAGATGGGCAGTCCCCTTGCTTAATCAGCTAGTGTGATTTCCTGAGGCCAAATACAGCGAGTAGTTCATGATTGAAAACTGTACTTTTGTCAGGTTTCCTATGTTATTGTTGCTCCCTTACTGCTGATTAGAAGGTTCATACTTGAATGGTGAATCCAAATGTATGAGAATACCTTATTTAAAAAATTCTGAATTCCAAGCTACAACGTAAAATTTTTTTTCTGACTTTAATGTCTGACAGTGACACTTGGGTAGATAAGGAAGGTAACAGTATTGCTGCAAGAGAGAAACAGAAAAAAAAAAAAAAGGGGAAAAAAATCTGACTGTTTTAGTGAACTTCTCTGATGTGTTCAATTTGGACTTAACTGAGGCAGTAGGTAATGACTCAAACAGCATTAAAAGTTTTGCACATTCTGTTAATGGCAGTGAGCTCCATCAACCTTAGGTTTCAGCTGGTAAAGCCTCAGTACAGTAATACAAGAGCTATAAAATTGTGTATGACACACAATCGGGTAGAAAGTGGTGTTTCTCCTTTGCTTCCCTTTCAAATATTGGAAGACAAATTTGCTGTCTACAAATCACAGCATATCGGAATGAAATATTGATTGTATTTTCAAAATGTGCTTTACTTTTTTCAAACCTCATAGCCGATGCTGTAAAGAATCCCTATTGAAAGGAAAAAGGCATCAGGATTCAGTGGGTTTGTCAGTCAGCATTGATCAAGACTGGCTGCAAGAACTTACTCATCATATCTGTTCTTGCTGCCAATTCTGATGAGGCAGCTGGTTGCACGTAATGAATATCGTTTCACCCTATAGACAGAAATTCTTTGATCTTGATGGCTTCTCACTTTAAGCAATAACCAGAATATGATTTAAAATTGACACATCAGCTGTGACGCTTTCCTTTTGTAGATGTGCCTGTCCCTTCCCTTTATTTCCAGGATTAACTGAAGGCAGATCTTTTCTAGCTGTTGCTTTGTTAACTTTGTTTATGCTGTATGTCTCTCCTGCACTGTCCCAATGGAGGAGCAGTTGACTTTATCGTTTTGGGGGATTTTGTTTATTTTTTGTGTGCTTTTTTTTGTTTGTTTCTTTTCCGCACATGCCCAGTTGAGCCCGTCGACGCCCGCCCAGCTGCAGACAGAGGACTCACCACACGACCAGGTATATAATGTGCATGGCTTTTACCTAACCTGTGTTTTCCCAGTGTGCGCGTGGTCTTCTTGAACTGAAATGGTCACCTTTGCTTTGGTCTAATTTCTCTCCTAAAACGTAGCGCTCTGCCACGAACCAGGGAAGCGTTCCCACACCAGCCCCATCAGCCTGTGTGAGTGCTGTCTGTCACGGGTGCTGGGGATGGGCACTGCTGCAGGGAGTGGGACCCAGAGACCCAGAACTGATATTCTGTTCAAGTTGTCTTCAGGCAATAATGCGTCGGCAGGCGCAGGGGGCAGTACCCCTCAGGGCAGAGAGTACTCTTCATTTGAGAATATATGATAAAAATGTTGATACTTCATGTAGAGTATACGGTTTCTTGTAAGTTGAGGCTAATAAAGAATTCATGCATGCGATTTTAGAATAGCAAGGGATGTTAGGATTTTTTGCTGGGATATTTATCTTGGCTAACCCCAGACATCTAAAAATTGATACATATATTCTCCCTCTTGGATTCACTGAGGACACCTCTATACAGCTATTCATTCCATTCTAGGATAGACAGAGGTGATTATTTGCCCTCTGTAGGTACATGTGTCTTCCCATTTATTTCAGAGGAATATCAGATGACTAGTTTGAGTTATGCTGCAAATGTTTAGAAAATTGAAATGGGACAAATCCAATTTTCAAAAGTAAAAGATTGCTTTTCATACTAACTTTTTTTGCTTTTTAGGTTGTTTTTTCCCCCCTCATTTTTATTTAGGTTTATCTAGAAAAGGCTGATTCCATTGAGAGCAGACAGCCTTTTATTCCAGAAGAGATTACTCTTCCGCACATAGTGAGATTAGATGGGTATATTTTAGGGTTAGAATATTTCAGTGTCACATCGTCATTGTGGTTTTTTCCTTCAAATCAGATCAAACTGATCAGTTTGTCGTCTTTTTCCTTTTGTCTTTTCCTCCAAACTTCCATTAGAAAGTGTTACGGTCAGCACCCTCCTAGTGTGTGTTTATATCTTTGAAATAACTCAGCGGTGTTTACTGACTACAGAAAATTGTACACCGGGAAGTAAAATGAACTCCTGTGCCAGAGCAATTGGGATACAGGTCAAGGCTGGCCAGGTGATTTACTCCCAGCACTGTTTTGGGAGTCTGAGATCTTGACTTGTGTTTAGAATCTTAATTCACTCCGTGAAGAGAGCCTTGAAACAGGTGCAGAGCTAACTCTACAACCATGCCAAAAATCATGGGATCGTGTAATATTCCCTCAGTGCTGGATTGTCTCTGCCTTCTGGATTAGATTTCTTGCCCAAGAGCACTAGAATAGAAGTAGCATCACAAATGAAACATAAATGTATTGAATCCAAATTTTGTAATGTCAGTTCAATCTAGGAATTTTCTTGTAATATTAAGTTAGTGATTGTTAATTATTTTAATCTCAGTCTTTGTGAAAAATCTGTTACGAGGTTCATATTTATTACTAAAGATTATTCCTTCGTTCAGTTCAGACATGCACACAGAGGCACACACACAATGACAGAAATCGCTGGTGTCCCTTCCCAAGACAGGATTTTCTCACACTGCTGTGCTCCAGTTTCAGAGTGAAATTATTTTAGTTCAGGGTATCAGAGCACTTTGGTGGTTGGGGTGATATAAATAGTACTGAAAGTACAGCTAGCACAGGTCATGAGAGATCTTTGTGAATGTACAATAGATTACTAAGAAGAGGTAAAAATATTTCAAACGTGACCGTTATGGCTTGAAATTTCCAGCAGATACAGGGACACATGTCATGTTCCTCTGTGTAGAGGGATGGTTGTTTCGCCAGAGAGACTGAGATCTCTCACTGCCGTGCCTGCAGTCTGAATTATATAGCATAAAGTGTCTTACATGTGCATGTGAAATAGAGATTTTGCCCCTTTACAGTAGCGCTAAATGTATCGTAACACTAAGCACAATGTGTTCTCTTCAGCATTCCTGGTAGACCTTAAGTTTCTTGAGTCTTTAATGTCCAGACTTCTGCAGATTTGCCCTTACTGATTAAAAATTCTGGCAATAAATGTCCACCTGATTTTTCATCATCCTTTAAATACAATTTGTCTGTGATAAAATTTCAATTTAACAAAAAACTGTTACCAGTCTGAGTAGCTTCATAAACTAGGAATAGAGGAAAGCAAATGGATGCTTAGTTAACCTGTGAAATACAAAAGAGATTCTGACAGTTAAAAAATGTGTGGTCTAAAATTCTTTTACTTGCTGATTATAAATAAAATTTCTATGTTAGAGGTTAAAAGAGGAAAAGAGACACTTTTTTTGTAGTCACTGTCCTTCTGGGAAAGTCAATTTTTACAGTTTGAAGCTATTTTTTATGTCAGAAAAACAATCTGAAAAACAAGGATGTTATTCTAGAATGAAAAAGCATTAACAAGGGACCTGGCAGCAGGTTAGCACATGCAGCTGCTTGTAACTTTTTGTTTTGTTTTAGTTGCCTAGAGTCCTGCTGATTTTGAGAAAGGTTTGCCATTCTCACAGCCCTGACTTTTCAGTTAGTGCCTCGGCTTGTTTTGCTCAAGCGAACGAGGCGATGATCGGCTGCTGCAGGGTGAAAACTCACGTGTCCAGTCTGGCCATCCAAGCCGGGGAATAAGAACAAGTGGACATTTTGTCGGTATTCAAAATCCCTGAAGAAAATCAACTCTGAAAGGACTGAGACAAGCATAGAAACACGTGTCCTTTTTTCTCTTTTCTGTTTTCTTTTTACAACTTTTCACCCCCACGTCATTCTTGCAGTGATCACTACATTTTTCATAAAAGCAGATCATGCAGATGATCTTTGTCCCTCTCCCGCAAGAGAGGTCGTTTGGTCACAGTACAGAAAAGAAGAGCAAGTACGTAGTTGTTTGTAGTATTTATGATAACTAGAATCTCATTACTTCACCACATTGTTCTCTCTCATTAATAAATAAAGTCTGTGAGTCAGGTCAGGAAATGTGAAGAGTTGTCCAATCCATAGAGCAGGAAAGCTTTTGAGTAAAGACCAAGCTTAAACCATTCACTAAAATTTAAGCCAGTTTTCCAAACCTCCGCCTCTGTAGCATTCCACCTTGACTAGCAGTGGTTGAAGCTTGAATTTGAATCTGATTTACATGTGTCCCAGGAGGAGAGTAGTGTCGGGGGGACCCCCATTTTCTAGTGTAGATGGAACATCTGTGTGATCCACACTGGCGTTTGAAAAGGAGCCAAGTGCTTCAACACAATGTCCTTCCCCTTTTTAATTTACAAATGGGGGAACAAAACTAAGAATTATGCCTAAATTGCTTTCTTGACATCTCTTTCCTGAAAAGGAAGTAAGCAGAGATGGTAAAAGATCAAGGGGAAGAAAAATATCTAGATGTACTAAGCTATTTTTAATACAACATGAAATGATAAGAGATTAATGGCATGTTTCTTGGTATTTATAAATTGCTTCGTAGAGGGAGACATTAGAAGGCTTCAATCCAGCCTGAGAACTTCCACAGGAAGAGCTTCAAATAGAAAGAACAACTCTTTCCTTGATAGCCTCCCTGAAACAGCTTTTTCAGTAGTGTTTCCTTCTCCCCCATGCCCCAGAGGTCACCTTTTCATTATGAACATTTAATTTCTTGCAGCTGAATTTTGGGTATGTGTTTATGAATGACTTTTTTCTTTTTTTGTGTGTGTGCTTGTGTATATAGAGATAGACATACACACACACAAAGATACATATAAAAACATCCTTAGGTACTCAAAAGCAAGCTCCTTTTTATTCATGTTAATTCATTGGATCTGATCTGTGGTAACTGATTGAAGATTAGAAAACCTGCCATCAGAATGGATGTTGCTTAGTATAATATCAGCAGATTTTCTGAAATTCAAGGTGATAAAGAAAATAACCACCTCTCTGTTCAGGGTAGGCTGTATTCTCATCTGTTGCACAGTTGCAACTGTAATTACACCACTAACAGCTGTAATTGTATCACTCGGGATGCCCATAATTCACAATGCAAGGATTTTATTATATCAACTGAGTTATTTTTTTCCATGTAGTATAGTTTGCGGTTTGGTTTAGGTTTTTGCATTCTCCCAGTTCTTTGTCAGTTGATTGTTTTTGCAAACAGTCAATAATTTTGAGGAGACATTGCACATAAAGCTGCTTCTGTGTCTCTGGCCCTTCCGCTGATAAATCATGAGTTGTCCATCTTTATTACATTATATAGAAAGCTGAGGGATTTTTTCATGCACAGTTGCAGAGGCTCTGTAAGCCTAATGGCTGTTCTGCAGAATCATTAGCACACATGCTGCAGTCTGTGTGAGGTGAGGGCATAGAGCAACTTAGTGAATTATAGATGATTTTCTTGCCAGAAATTGCCAGGGGTTTTTTTTCCTGTCGTAGTGATGTTAGTTCAGTACAGTTGTCTTAAACCAACTGTCTGCAGCTACCAAATAAAAGTCACTAATGATTTTTTTTTTCTTTAGATTGTTTTGCTTTATAAATCAGATATTTACTGACTGTGTATGCAATTACATATGCATATGCACAGCATCTGCATTGACATGCCAGATTACCGAATTTTACTTGGTTATTCATTTTTACACACATAAAATAATCTCTGGTATTCTGAGAAATAATTATTTTGTACTAAGTTCCAATTAGATTTTTTTTAAAAAAAGATAACATTCTTTTTTGCACTTATTTTCTGCTTTCTCCAATTTGAGAGCCCTATAGTCATCCATGAAGTAAAAGTGAACCACCATTTCAGTAACTTCCAAGGAGAGACCGGAAAGTTTTAGATCCATACAGTCTTAAAAGTACTTACTCCTCAAAGATATTTGAGTTGTCCTTACAAAACTGAGTATATAATATTAATTTTAGTCTTTATAAATTAGGATGCAAGCTTCATTATTCTTCTTTAATTTCAAAATTAAATGACCTGCACAAAGTCATAGAGTCATATGCAAGTAATAGTTGAACTTCTGGTAAGGACATGCAGCCACCTACCTGGGTAATTGTTCAAACACAGCATTTCCTTTCAATCTGCCCTTTTCATTTTAGATGAAGCTTTACCCAGGTAAAGCTGTTTACTACACTTGTAGCAGGCCTTGATTCAACAAATCTTCTCTTGTTCTTGCCATTACTCAAATACGGTTTATGGACATGGAGTTACATGTTTTCTTGAATTGCAGTCATTATATCTGTTGCTTAAATATGCTACTTTGGGATTTTCTATGGAGAGACCACCCATATCTGGTAGTTTCAACTGTGCTTCACCTGGAGGTTTTATTTTTAACTCTAACTGGAAGACCACAGGCACATCTAATGCTCTTTCAGACCCTTGCAGAACAAAATCACAAAATCTTGCTAGATTGTTATTTAACCAGTAGAAGAAGCAATTACAGGCAGTGTAGTAGGTGATGTTCACTGAACAGCATCCTTGGTGGAATTCATTGTATCCTTTTTCTTATCCTTCTTAAAGCCTAAATATATGTTTACACAGACACAAAAGCTCATCTATGTGAAGATAAAGTGTTCCCCAAAACAGCTACTTGGTTTGTATTTCGTTTGAGTAGCTTTTAACTCCATATTAATCCACAGCCCCCTCCACTTCAAGGTCAAGGAAGAATAAGGTTTGCATAAGCTGCTCTTTTTGATGTGTGTGTGCACATGTGTGCATGTGTGCGTATAAAAGTTAACATTACTTTTTAGTAACAATACAATTAAAAGCCCATCATAGCTCATTTTGTTGGATTTTACTAGATGCTTTTAAGCCCATGTTTTTGATGCCCGAATAGTTTTTTCAGTTTTTCTAAGGAGTCGCAAATTAATATCTTTACCGGTTGAATTGTAGCATTTTTAAATTGAAGTAATTAGGAATGCAGCTCCCTAAAGATAATACGTAATTTGGAAGAAAAAGCACTAATAATTATCATTATTTGTGAATTTGCAGTGAGGCTGTTGCTCTCATTTTTCTTCTTTTACATATTGGAGTTGTGTGTTTTAGACTTGGTAGTGAATAAAACATCATTTTGTGTCAGAGTTAAAGGTCATGTCATACAGAGAAATTTTCTTTGGATGTTTTTCTTCAATGCAAGAGCAGAGTGATATTAGGCAGCCCTCAGCTGTTTGCATCTTACTTGATTCACACACCTCTGAAAAAAGTTTTGGAAATATTTAAAAAGACCCTTTTTTCTTCTTCAGTTAGTTTTTCCTTCTACAGTTACTACCTTTGAAAAATAAATCTTTGATTTTAGCATGTAGGACTATGTGTGTAGTCACCAGGATAGAAAAGCGAATGAACTGGAAATGAAGAGAAATCTGTTAAATAGAAAGTCTAAATTCTAGAATGTAACATGGTGTGAAGGCATATATAACCCCATGTCTATTTTTGTCTCATACCGGGTATTTAATTGATTCCAGTGCAGAGTCGTGCTTCTCTTACTATATGATTAATTATTTGCAGAAGACCACGTTTACCCTAGTTGTACTTTAGGAGTCTTTTTTAGCTCACTTCCAAGGGAGATACGAGGCAGAAAAAAATTTTTATCAGGTTTGTCAGTGCAACGGAAGATTTTTCTGTTTCTAACCTTTTTCCCATGCCAGCTGCCAAAGACAAGTTTTCCTGAGTCTAACACCATTAACTTCCTAATATTGTGTCCCACTTGGTGTTCAGATCCCATGGCATTTTTGGGGATCGGTAAGGCCACGTAGTCCACCAGACCTTGGTCGCATGGCCCAGAGAAAAAAAATTCTGCCTGATCTCAAGGCTAAAGATTGTTTAACCTGCTGAATGCTGGAAATACGGCTCCAGCTTTCCTGTTTGGGAATAGGATGGGGGAAGGGAACCCTCAAAGAAATGTGGCTTTAGGGAAGCCTGAGCCTGCATTTTTCCAGCAACTCTGACTACTGTGAATTTATCACCCTCTATTGCTCACTGATGGGAAGGCTCCTGACCTGTTCCCCCCTCAAAATGCTGCTGTAACTCCTGCCTGGGGCATTTGGCTCTGCTTAACAGAAGCTAACGAAGACCCACGGTCTAAGCTGTCTCTAGCTTGCTTTCACTCTGAAAGTGGTCAGAGCCCCAGAGCACAAGTACCCAAGCCCCTTATTATCCTGCCCCTAGCAGTGGTGCATAGAGGATGCCTACAGACTGCACCTCTGCCTTGTACTCCGGCACATCCACTGAGCATTTGGCAGCCAGCATTTGATAGACTTCCAGGACTAGAAACTGTATTTTCACCATCGTGTTTAGTAACCCTGGATGAACGTTGCTTCTTTGCATTTGTTCACTCGTATTTTGAACATCCTCATGATTTGTGCCAATGAGTTCCACAGTCCAGTTTTGCATTGTACCAAATTATATATACGCTTTCTTTTGTTAGTTTTTAATCTGCTGTGTCATAGCCATGTTGGTGTCCTGTATTTTCTTAGGACAAATAATGAATAACTGTTTCCTGTAGACTTTCTCCTTGTCACTCATATAGACCTCTGTAGCATTCCCCTTGGTTGTCTCTTCCAGTCTGAAGACTGACAATTTGTCTAGTCCTTCTCGTACAGAAACCATTCCATACCAGTGATTGTCTGTCTCTCCCTGCTTTGTGTCTTTTCTAGTTCCTCTGCCTGCGTTTGAGGTGGGGTGACCAGAGTGGATAGCCAGATTTAAAATGAGGATACATCATTTATACAGTGGTGTAACGATGTTTTCTCTTTTCTCTGTTCCTTTCTTTTTGCCTTTTTGACTGCTACTGAGCCACCTGCCCACAGAGAGTTATCTGCAGTGACTGCAAGGTCTCTGTCTGTCCTGAGTGGAACAGACCTAATTTTGAGCCTGTTGTGTATGTATAGTCAGGGCTGCATATCCCTGTGAGCACCAGTTTACATTATATCAACATTTAATACCATTTGCCTTTTATTATGCACTCAGAATCTGTAATATTCCTCTGCAGTTCTTTGCAGCTGGTTTTACTTTGACTATCCTCTTTTTTTCTTTTATTTTTCGTCAGTAATCTTTGTCATGTCACTATTCACTCCCTGATCCAGCTCACTTTACAAGCAGCACGGCACAGATCCTGTTGGGACCCTGCTGGTAACCTTCCTCCATTGTGAAAAATGGCTGCGTATTTACACTTTATTTCCTGTCTTTTTAATCAGTTATGGAAAGTCATGTAGGACTTTCCCACTTACTCCTTGCCATCTTAGCTTCTGCCAGAGCTTTGGTCAGGGACCTTCTCAAAGGCTTTTTGGAAATCCAGATACACTCCAAGACGAATCAGTTTCCTACGCGCTTCCTAACTCTTCCAGTGACCTCTAGGAGGTTTGGGAGGCAGGGCTTCCCTCAATAAAAGACAAGTTGATTCTACACGGATGTATCACATGCATGTATGGATATGTTCTACTCAATATTTATAGCTCCAGTGAATTTGCCAGCTGTAGCAGCAGAGCCATGCAATTCCCTCGGCCCTTGCCCTGGGGGAGTTTCCATGTGATGCTTTTGCCAGCGTGTCTAAGGGGCAGCAAGCGTGGCCGTGGTGAGCAGCTGGGAGCCGGCCACCGCTTCAGCCACTACAGCTGTGGGCATGAACCAAGTCCTGGGAAAACCCTTTCCCCTGGCTATTGAATTTACGTGAAGCACTGCCATTCCACTGTTGGTTTTTCCCCCTTCTCTTTTAATCCTAAAAACAAGAAGGCGGGGGGTTGAAGAGGGAAGCCTCTCTGCTGCCTGATGCACCTTCTCGTTTTCTTTGCTTCCCGTTGTTGCAAGTCTAGGGGATATTTTGAGGTGGTACACAAAGGAGAGTAAATTAGATTCTTATTTTAGCGTGGAAAACTAACCATAACTGCTTCAAAGATAGGAAGGCAAACCTCTTTGCAGGTACCATGTGGGTTTTATTTCCTTCATCTCCATTTCCTCCTGCATCATGGTTTGTTTTTAAACTGCAATTCCTTAAGTATGTTACAGTTCTTGATTTTGGAAATGGTCTCCCGTGTATAAATGTCATAATATACTTGTGTCATTAGTGTAACATGGCATCAAAAATCAGATGCTTAATAAATTTGAGATCTTTAGGTGCTTTATTCCTTTAAAAAAAGGCACTCAGGTAGAATTCATGGAGCAGTCAAACTGTTCAAGAAAATAACCATAAATACTTCACTGCACAAAGATAATTCTTGTTCTCCCCTTTGCGTGGTTTACTGTCAAAAGAAAGATCAGAACTTTAGAATGGGATTGTCTGTCCAGTCCAGAGAAGTTCTTGGGAAGGTCTGTTCTTGCTGACTCATAGTACAAAAATAAATCCGCATTTAATGAAAAAAGAAATTGCACATTCAAAGGCAATAAAAGGGCAATAATTCTTGCATTGAGTGCTACTTCAGACTGTGGAGCTCATTGGCACATGGAAGTCTTTGAGAATTTATTGAGAGTCCAGAGAGACAGTGGAGCACAAGAACAGTCAGTAGTGTTGAGAATTTTCAAGAGTTTCTTCCTCTGCATCAGAGCTTAAGGTCAGCCCAAAATACTAAGAATCAGAAAGAAGGCTTGGAGAAAGGAGTTGGAGTGATAAAATGCTAAAGTAAATAATAGACAAGGAATATGAACCGATGTGTTCTGATCACATTAGACAGGGTGAGGAAATAACTTCTCATAAGCATCATGTTTCTGCAGTGTTTGTACCTCCAAGAAATATGACTGTCAGTCAGTTGGTACACAGAAGGAAAATAACCAGCTACATGAATACCCATATGTACTCTATAAGCCAGAGCCTGCTTTTCAGGACAAAAACATTCATATATAGGGTGCGCTGCTCAGCTGTTCTAAGTCTGGCTTGTTCTCCTGAGGCTGTTTTCCAGGAGGAAATCCTGTCTGCCTTTCCCATCAGACAAGTGCAGCATCTCCCTTTTGCACCCATAAGGGGACAACAGGACTGCAGACTATATACAATTAAAATCGCCGCAAGCTTTGCTTACTTGCTCTACTGTATGTTTCTAATCAAGAGGGACAGTTACCAACTCTCAGGCAGAAGTCAAAACTCAGATTACTTCTGAGCAGTCTGAAATATGAAAACAAATAAGAGCCATGTAAACTTCACAAACATTTTAATAACTCTTACTTGTGAATATTGGTGCAAAAGGTAGAGACTCACAGGAAGCAAGAAAATATATCTGGGGTTCCCCACCTCACACCATGGATGTGTGTTTTTTCCTCACAGAAGCCTAATCTTAGGGAGCAGGAAGATTTTGGCCTAAACACCAAATTTTCTTGACGTTGCTAAAGAGGCTGTCAGAGCAGATCTGTCCGCATCTCGTGAGCCAATGCAGGAGACGGCTGTTGGTCCCTCGCAGCTTAGTTGTTGCGGTGTTTCATGCTGAAAGCCTTTGATGCTTGTACCAGCATAGCTGCAGCGGATTAAGAAATGTGTAACAGAGGAGAAATTTTACCAGCTCGTTCTGTGTCACCTCAGTGGGACTGAAATATCAGACCTACCTCACTGTCCTCCCAGTTCCCTTTCATGTTGCATCACACCTCCTCTGTGTGAATGACGCCATTGCCTTCCGCTCTTGTTTTGGTGGAGGTAGACGGAGCATAATTGAGTCAATGACTTTACTGGATTTTCATTGCGGTGCAATGCAGGTTCTGGGTTGACCAATGTTAAAACAGAAGAGATATCTGAAGTGAAGATGGATGCGGAGTTCCGGCATGACTCAGGATATGAAGTTCATCATCAAAAGCTGGTGAGTGAACAAACTGTGCTTGCCGCACACGTATTTTGAGTTACTGATACGTTCTTGAAATAGTGGGTCAGTCATGGCCATGTTTTCCCTGAGTGATGTGAATCCTGAAAGTGTGAACAAAAAGTTTTCATGTGAACAGGTGATGATTTTTCAAACCTGGACTAATTTCAGCAGACATGGTGGAAAGTCTCACAGGAGAGGAAATTCTCACAGTTCCTGCCCTTGCACTGCCATGGGACTAGATGTGGTCATATGGATAATACTTGTCCCACAGTCCATCTGTTATGTTCACATAACTAAAGAGAAGGGATACAGAGGAAGGAAAACACTAAGTAGGTGGATTTTTTCAAAAAAAAGAGGTGTGCTGGAGACACGCAGCATGGTGCAGCAAGAAATAGAGTGACACTGTTTCAGGAATAGATTTCTGTCAAAACAGATGGTGGTGGTGCGTGAAGGAGGCTGAACCCCATGGAGCATAACCTTTCGTAAGATGGCCTGCTTGGGATAAGAGGAGACTCTCCACTGGCCTTAATTTTAATTTGTACTTGGCTGTATTTGTGTGTTTTGTTCCTTTAGATCTATCAAATTATTAACAGGTGAAGTGCAGGTAGGAGCAAAATATCATTCTCTATTTGAACTATGTGGCTTATGAACACAAAAATAACAACCAAAAGCAATGTAATTAAGAACAAGCATCTTCTAAAAGCTTTTTTCAGTCCGTTAATAAGTAATGAAGAACCTATAGAGCAGTGTTGGTTATAAACCTTTTCTGCTTCCTCTTTTGTAAAGATATATTACATGATGAGATTGCAGTTCTGTGACTTTCAGTATCCTGATATTAAACTTGAAAGCTTTTTCTCTTAATATATTCTTAAAGCTAAGTAGTGCTGAAAATTAAAATTAACATAGGACTAAAATTTGCATTTGAACTAGGCAATCACTGTGTGAAAAGATAATTCTGCCATCTCTTTGATGCCGAGAACTGAGAATTCCCAGTCTGACGAGCTAATCCAAAATGCATTAGCACTAATTTGGGAAATTCTGACACGCTTAGCTCAAACGGGTTAAACATCCTGACGGAGTGAAATCATGGGAGTTTACTGAAGGGAAGAAGCTTGGAGGAATGTGTTTTAGAGACAGTAGTTATTGATCCTGTGTCACATGCATTTCCCAGCAGCAGCCTTTCATGTTTAAGTGGTTTACTACCATCCCAAGCAGTTTGCTGCTGGAAACTACCCTTACCATGGTGGCTGGTAGGGAATGCATTGCGATTCCTGCACTTGCATAATCTGTGTGAGGCTTAAAATAAGACTCTTCCAGCTTTTTAAAACTTTATATGCCATACTTCTTACTGATAGGTACAACCATTGTTTAAAAATTAGTAAGCTGTCCTCTAGATTTCAGTTGAGACAGAGCGAGCAGTCTGATGTTCCTGAGAAGGTCCCGGGCTGATGCCTCGCAGGGCATCGCGTGTTTGCCACATGCCAGATCCCAGGTGATGCCCTTCTCCCTTAGCTTTAATTCAAAAGCAGTAAGCAGAAAGTACTTTCATCTATGTTTTCCTTCTCCTGTGCTCTGGCAGGATTTACTGAAACAGTCTCCTTAGGATATTGCTTTGAATTCAGCTGCTCATTGTATTTTACATGCAAACTTCAGAATTGAGCTGAAATTGCAGTTATTTTCTCCTTTATGGGTGTTCACATTTTAACTGTACATTAAGTTGGTTTTCATGGCTCGGAGTGCTTAAGGCTTTCCTCTGTTGCATATGTATATTAGCTGGGTCGTTTCACCGTGCTCCAAAATAGCACGGTAACACAATTTCATTCCTGAGCAGGTAAAATTGACAGAAGAAATTATAACTTCACAACAGCTTATGCCAACTCTGCCCATTTTGTGTACTTTCTAGCGAATTCTTAACTTTGTTTAAACACATTTCTTGCTTATGACTAGGAACAACATAAATATTTATACTGCATGCTTTAATACCTCTCTGAGGAAGACTGTGTTTCTGAAGAGTGCAAATGTTATACAGCTCATTATAATTCTCAGCTGGTTTCTTGCTTCCCTCTGCATTTTTGTTAAATACTTGTCAAACTATTTAGTCTTTCAGAGTGAGGTAGTCTTACAATTCGGTGAATGTAATTTATTCTCTAATCCTTTTTGCCCGTTTTGGTTAAAAATAATAATAATAAAGGCCCACTATTGACACGCAGACAAAAGGTTTGTGGAATTTGCATAGATGTAAAATAATCCAGCATACTCTTTGAATACAAAATAGGACAGTGAAAACACTCACCCACTTTTCATACCTGCTTCTGTTGTAAAAGCCCATCTTGTTAAATGCATAGTAAAGCATCTTGCTATCTACTGTTTTGCCTTATCAGTATAAATAATTCAAGTGGATCTTCTCTGTTTTTCACACAACTGTTTCCTCCACTAGGTCTCACATGAGTATTGTCATCATCCAGGTATAGCTCATTCTCCCTTTTCCCTGCAAAACCTGGGAGCATCCCTTGGTGGTCACTGAAATCACCATGGCTTGTTTTTGTTGGACTCTTGTCTCTTTGGTGGAAGAAGTTTCTCCCAGCTGGTTGCGTGCAAGTTTCACTTTTGTGCCACAGGTCTTCACTACTCCTTTATCAAATAAATGCATCTTAGTCCAAACAAGCCACACATCCAGATTTATGAACATTTTCATGATTAGCATTCTAAAAATAAGAAATGTGCATGCTCCCTGGTTACTCCTCTATAGGCTCATCAGTCATTTTGCAATTAGCTTGACTTGCTTACTGAAGGAAAAAAAAAAAAAGCAGCAGCTACTATCTAAGACCCATGTGAAGCAGAAACATGGAGATGAGTCTTCCCCTTAGTCACAGCACTGCTACACCACAGGCAATACAGATTTCCCAAATTGTTCTTCTCCAACTATGAGAGCTTTGTGCTACAGCAATCCAGTTTTGAATAATTAGGATGACATACAATACTGTTTAATTACTGATACTTCGATAGACTTCATATTGCTGTGGCAGCTGGACACATTAACCAAATAGTGAGCTTTTTATTAGCCACCTTCCTTTATTTTTCTTTCGCAGGTATTCTTTGCTGAAGATGTGGGTTCAAATAAAGGTGCCATCATTGGACTAATGGTGGGAGGTGTTGTCATAGCAACAGTGATCGTCATTACTTTGGTGATGCTGAAGAAGAAGCAGTACACATCTATCCATCATGGGGTTGTGGAGGTAAGAAGAGACTGCCAAGCACAACTGGTGTCACACATGCAGCACAGTCAACACGCTGCTCAGTAAATATATATACAAATTAAGAAAGCACGTTTTTGCCTAGCCATATGTTTAGAATTGGAGTGGTTGCACCTGGCAGAGCGGAATCAAATTGCCTTATTTTGTAAATCCAGACACAATATAAACCATGTTAAGTTGGTTGTACAACCACAAGAATATCTTCTGAAACTATACCAGACCAATCGCCTCATAATGTGAAAATTCATTTTGTATGAAATTTAACAGTAGCCAAGGAGCAGATACTGCACAAGAGGAAAAATCTGGTTTTACTCTTGTTGGGAATGCACACACACAGATTTCTTTCTTTAGCTTGCAAATAAACATTTGAGGCAGGTCTTCTGTGGATTGTGCTGGACATTGCAAGGATTTTCCCTACACAGATGCTTGATTACTTTTTGTTCTCTAAACAAGGTGGGTTTTTTGCCATTTGCTTTTGATTTATGGCTAATCTGAAACTTACAGATTGGAGAAACAAATAAAAGAAACAAATATAACATATAATACTCTCGTATAGGGTTTTTAAGATTAAAACCCTTGTCTCTTCCCAATCTACCAAGTAAATTTGTGGTCAGTTTACAGTAATGTAAAATACCTCATCTGTTGCTTGGATTTAAGAAAGGATCTCTGTAAGTAGAAAAACCTGATCATGACAACTTGTGTATTGATATCTAGTCTGCTATGTGAGTGTCTGGTTTGCAGACAGTACTTATATTAGCCAGCACTGGAAACATGTATATGTTTTTGCCTTCCAAAACTGGTATTTTAAATTTTTGATTGAAACTCAGTCTTATTCAAGTCCACAGTTAGGCTGTTTTCACCTTGAGTCAAATGAGCCTTGCTTTGGTCTTGCTGGAGACATACATGCTTCCTGATGCATGTATTCCACTGTCTGGGGCAATGAAGGGTCTTAAAAATATTTGAGTAAGCCTTGGCCTTAAACCTATGCTTGTGTGTCCCTCCATCTGTGCTGTGATTGCCCGTGTGGTTTGAAACCCTCCAAAGAGACATGGTCAGAAGAGCACCAACCATTTGGGGTGAGATTTGAACAGACAGCAAGCCATGCACAATTTGGACCGAGAGGCAGAAAACAGCAAGCAAGAATCTCAACTTTAACTTTCGATGGGGAAGCTTCCAGTCCATCTCTTAGAAAATTAAAATAGGCTTTAGTTTTATTAAACCACCTAGTTGATAGCCACTGCCAACAGTTATGCACCCTGAGAGCCGCCTTTGGCTGAATTTAGCGACAGCAGAATAGGCCAGAAGCCTTGCCAGGCCAAAGCCCTGAGTCAGACATTCAGTGTGACCATACCGTTATTGCAGTCAGACCTTCAAATTTAAGGTGGGCTTCACCTGATAGAATGATATGGCAAAGGTAATCTTGGACTCCTCTGAGCTGTCTTCAGTGACAGTGAACTTGGAAACGTTGGACTAGGAATAACATGCACAAGCTGAACAAGTAATTCATGTCAAAATGACAGCATCACTTAGGGAATAAAAATTTTTACAGATAAAAGCATAAATGTATAGCACGCAATTCTACCAAGAATATTAGTTGATTTATAGTACCACAGTGTAGACAGTGCTGCATTGTGTCTGGCATTGGCAGGCAGGATTCCTTATTCTGCCAGACTTGCTCTGTGGTCTTGGCAGACTGCATAGCCTTGCTGTCTGAGCTTCTCGCCCACAAGAAAGGCATCACATCTATTTTTGTGCTAGGTTGGTGAAAATTTTGTAGCAGTTATTTTGAGGAAAAAAAAAAATCCACCCAGAGATCCATATACAATTGATGTTTAATATTAAAATGTCTTCAAAATTTAGCTGTTCCATTCTAAAGAGGATTAATTTATTTAGCAACAGCGTACCTTTAATGTGCTGTGCACAAACAGCACAGAAGAGCAAAATCACTTGATGTGAAAATAACCATACATCAGCTCTAGGTTGGCTGAGTATATTTTAACAGATTTTGCAACCTTTTTATTGCATGTCAGAAGTTACTGTGAAAATTTAACGCCGTGGTAATGAGTGCAACATTACAAAACAGGTCCTGTTCCACCTGTATTATTATCTTCCAAAAAGTCAACTCTGACTACAGTACTCTTTCTCATTTCAGTATTTCTTTAACAGAAGACATTATCAAAAATCCTATTAGCCTTTTTTTGAAGCTCTGAGGAGCTATGCTTGTCCTGTTTAGAAGAAGTGTCATAATAATTTTCTTCCAAGTCTGAGAATATAAACATTTCAAAGTGGTTTGGCCTCTCCAGGAGAAGGACTGCCACAGTTAAGTGACAGCATGAATGAAAATTACGTATTTTGAAGGTGGTTTTGGCTAGTGCAGCCACCCCGGCTGCCTGCAGGAGGTTGCTTCTCCCATGAAAGCAGGTGGCAAAAGAGAGGTTCTCACCTCTTCTGTGCTCCAGGCTACAGCCGATTGTCCCAACCCCTCCTCTTTCAGGATCCGCTCTTTGAAGCTCATTTGCTTCAGCAGGAACATGTGGGGAGAGGTGACAACGGGGGGGGGCTCACAGCAGTAGCAGAGAAACCACTAAAATTGCTGTACTGTGCTCCAAAGTCCATCTGTCAAAGTCCAATCTGCAGATGTATATTAGGCAGCATCCATTTACCATCGTGTAAACAACAGTGTTGTGTTCGGCGCATCTCTGAGGGCTGCTTTTGATCTGCCCCATGGATGTAGAGGCAGCACATGAGTTTTTCTGCAGCATCGCTATCTTCCTGACCCCGCATTAGGATTTTCTGTGTGAAAGATCCATAGGCTGGAGCAGCAGAGGATAGATGGACAAAGAGCCTCAAAAGAGGTTATCTACCTGACCGAGCTGTTCTCTCAAGAGACATCACATTGTAGAAAAGTGTCTAGGCTGCTTCCCAGTAGCACCAGAGTACCCACACCTTACATGCTGTGTTCAGCCTCTGCCACCTCCATAATGGGTGCAAAAAGCTTCTTAAAATGGTAAAGGGCTTTAGGGATTTACTGACAAGGAGATAATCAGGTGCAAGGCATATCGTTTGGCAGAGCAATGCCCAGGGCAAGGGTTGTAAGGAATGAGAGGAGCAGTTTGGCAGAGTCGAAATGGGTAAAAATGAGTGGAAGACCTTCTGGATGAGTGATAGTGCACATAGGTTGGCAGTGAGATGGATTACCCTGCAGCAGAGAGCTACAGGAAAGAGAGGTGCTAGTGTACCAGCACTAGTCATTTTAAGAGCTAAAGGGGAAATTAAAAAAAAAAACCTACTCAGACTGCAAGTAGAAGCATCAATAATCCCCTCTCATCTCTAAACGCCATATTTCAAAGGTTATTGGACTTCCACAGTAAACTAATTTTATCAAAGTGGGGCTTTTTCATACAGAATATTGTCCAAGGGTGTCAAAAATCAGTCTGATTGTACTGTCCTTCATCATATTTTTTCATAATCTTTCTCCTCCCTGATTTTTTTCCAAGCTTCTCTAGTTTCATGTAAATTCTCTAGTCTCTTCTGCCTTGCACTTTTTTTTTTTTTTAATGCTGTTGTCTTACCCTGTTTCTTTCCTGGAAGCAGGTTATGCTGTGTGCTTATCACATCGTCTAGTCCTCAATAAGAAGTGCTGGGTGGGAGGCTTAAGCTAAAACGGGTGACAGAGTTCAATACCGTGTTGTTTGGAGCTTAAATACGAAGGCATACAGCACAGGTTCTGCCATACGCCTCCTTTGCATCCCAGCCTAGTGGGGGAGCCTCCTAGAAAGGAAGATGCTCTCAGGCATGTATGGTACACAGAGACCCCTGAACCCTCATCCCCAGAGCTTTATATTGTGCTTTAATTTCATGCTCAAATAAATTTTTTTAGAGCTGGGAGTGGTTTAGGTGTAAACTCTGAGGATTTCACTACTTCATTTGTAGAAGCACCTGTAGGGTGGCGTTACTGTGCACAAGAACCAGAGCTGACTTGATGCCACAGCAGCCATTTCAAGGACAAAAGGAAGGGTGACTTTTCCTCTGCACTTTATTCATATTCCTATTTTTCTAACTGTTGAAAACGCTACAGGAACCCTTGCCATTTCCCTACTTTGTTCTTCTCTTCCATTCACAGCCATGTTAGCGACAACTTTAGCAGCAGCAGATGGCAGGTGGTGACATTGTCATGATGCAGATAGTTAATGCTGTTAAATTTACATGTCCCTGAGGGCAGGGATCAGGCCTTTTACATGTTTGTACAAAACCTATATGGAATGGGTTTGTTAGGCCCTACTGTTGTTATACTGATGACATGCATTGGCAACAAGCACTCTGCCAAACTGCAATAGTGTCAAGGAATTGACAGAACCTGAGGGCCACCCGTGTCCTGGGTGCACCCAGCACAGCATGGCCAGCCGGGCAGGGAGGGGATTGTCCCGCTCTGCTCTGCACTGGTGCGGCCTCACCTGGAACACTGGGTGCAGCTCTGGGCAACACAGGATAAAAAGGATAAAAAGCTACTGGAGAGTGTGCAGAAGCGGACTACAAAGTTGGTGAAGGGTTTGGAGGGGAAGCTGTATGAGGAGCGGCTAAAGTCACTTTGTTCAGCCTGCAGAAGAGGAGACTGAGGGGAGACCTCATGGGGCTCCAGCTTCCTCACAAGGGGAGCAGGAGGGGCAGGCGCTGAGCTCTTCTCTCTGGTGACCAGGGACAGAACCCGAGGGAATGGCAGGAAGATGTGCCAGGGGAGGTTTGGGTTGGACATGAGGAAAAGGTTCTTCCCCCAGAGGGTGGCGGACACTGGAACAGGCTCCCCAGGGAGGTGTCACGGCCCCAACCTGACAGTGTTCAAGAAGAGACTGGACAAGGCCCTCAGACACATGGTGTGACCTGTGGGGTTGTCCTGTGCAGGGACAGGAGTTGGACTCAATGATCCTTGTGGGTCCCTTCCAACTCAGGGCATTCTATGATTCACTGCATGTGGGTATAGAAGGTGTATCCTTGTGGAGGGAGAAGTCGGCAGCCCCTGGAAAAAGGACGGGCACAGCAGCAGCCCAGCCCCTGGAGATGCTGGCAGAGATGAGCGATGGGACTTGCGGCAGCTCTCGCTGCCTCTCACCCAGCGCCACTACTGCCCTTGCTGCAGGGCCCAGGTGGGACTCGAGCAGCAGGCACGGACGAGTCTTTAAAATGCAAGTGCAGAGTTGTACGCTGGCTGCTCAGCACATTGTTGTACAGAAATGTTGTGGGGATTTGGGGGCAGAGGTTGAAGAGAGGGGACAGGCTGTGAAATTCCCAGGAGTTCTCCTGATCTTGAGGGATCAAAACGATTGTTGACAGCCAAGCTGAGCACTCACTGCTCGCGTGGGCTGGCCAGGGGAAGCTAGCATCCTTCAGTAGAAAAGGAAACAGTTCTTTTGTCAGTTCTGGAGAGGAAGGAGGGCAGGGGGAGAAAAACACTTCTTTTTTTTTTTTTTTTCCCCTCCTAATTTCTAAAACAAGCGAAATCTGGAAAGAGCAGCTTAAAGCAAGAGCGCCATCTCTAAACAGGGTCTCACTGCCTGAAAGCATGTACAGGAGGTGAAGAAATAGATGTATTTTGGTTTGTTGCATAAGAGAATTACTCCATACAAATCCAACTTAAAAAACAAAACCAAACAAAAAAAAAAAAGAGAGAGAGAGAAAAACAGTCAGTATTTTAACAGCAAAAAAAGACCGAGTGATGTTGCAGAATCAGAAACACGGGGAGCACGGTGTCAGCTCAGCCTGGTGACCCCTTCTGCGTGGCATCCTGTACCCGGCCGGCAGGAGTCAAGGGCTTGTTGGAGTGCTCAGGGTTCCCAGCTATGGAGAGTCTCACAACAAAAGCAGCATGTGGCCCTTAGAGTTGGGCGTTTCACAAAAATGTGCAATTATTGCGTAAGAAAGAGAGATTTGATGTAAGATTCAGTATTGATTGAAAATGCAGTTTGAGAGTTGGAACATGGACAGGGAGTTGTAGAAAGTGCAAATATGAAAATGGGCCAGATTTGGGGTTAGCAGTTCATCTGAGCAGTCCGATGCATGTCCCACACACAGAACTCTTTCTTCTCTGAAGTAACAAGTAAAAGAACATCAAGACAGAAGATGGACAGAGAGGATCCATTTTTTGGTGGTCCTGTGGCAAAACCTACCAAAATAAATGAACAGCTGCAAAAATGAGCTGAGCAGCCGTCGTTTGTCCCTGGTGTGGAAGAACATACCTTTAGTCTTTCTTCAAGGTAGCAGGTAACAACTTACCGAAAGTCATAGTATGTCCTTGCTAGGCTGAGTATCTTAGAGTTACCAGTATCGTAGAGTAGATTTGAAATGAGTATCTGACATAACTACTTCTCCTCTGTTTTTTTTATTAAAAGGTTAGAGTAAGTTAGCTTGCTGTAGAAGGCTTCTTGAGAGAATACGCTTTTCCATTATTGGTTATTTTTATGCTAAAAATAAATGGATGTTTTTCCTAAAGGTCACTACTTATTGGAATCCATAGGAAAATGTTCATACCTAATACTTTAGTGTAGAGTTTTAGGCACCTTCCTGATTTTAAATTTTTGATGATGTGAAATTCACTTTTTACGTTCTTTCTTAAGAGCTGTCAGACTCTAGAGAGAACAGACAGCAAATGAAATAGCTGACAAGCAGGCTTTCTTAGTTCTGTTTTCATAAGTGGTTAGCAAGATAGGCAGGATATGTTACGCTTGGAATACACAACAGCTATTGAGCTCATACAGCAGAGGTAAAATACCTAATTAAAATTTAGAAGCTGCTCTCACCTGCTCTTAATTTGATGGAGTTTTTTATTTCTGTAATTGTTCAGTGAAGGAAGAAAATAGTTTGCAGAGCTGCAGGTATTCAGTAGAGAAGTCTTGACCGAGCTGTCTTTATGCCTGTCTTCCAAGTAATCAAGAAAGGACAATTTTTGTTAAGTAGAAATACTTAAACCAGTGCAGACGCGCCAGGTTTTTTTGTCACTAAATTGGATTAAACTCGGCCTTGGAGCCAGGGAAGTTCTGTTTCTGTGAATGCAATGGGATTTTTTTTCTCACCTTGGACCTGGCTACTCTGACTTTTCATTGCTACCCTCATTTTATTTTTTCCAATTAATTTTTCTCGGTCTTGAGACCACAGTATCTGCAACAGACCTGAGAGCAGAGTATAGGCAGAAGGCAGCCTCAAGCCACTTCTTTCAGCTTTTTAGTGAGCTTTTTATTTTCTTTTGAGATCCAGTTGATTCCAAGTACAGATACCAATATACATCCTAGGGGGAAAAATCCTGATAATGGGGGAGTAGTGGGGAGGTGCAAAATATACCCTGGTTTTTCTTGGTTCATGGAGTTGCATGCTTCCTGAGCCAGACGACAAAATCCAAAGCTGATACTGCTGCGTTCAGTCAACTGGATTTGAAGTCCTGCAGCAAAAAAAAAAAAAGACTTGGAGGATTGTTCCTGTTACTTTTATCTTCTCCTGCATATTACTCTGTCCAAAAAGTGAACCGTGACTGTTGAGCTGGAAGGGCCATCTCTTGCAAGTTGCTCTTTAAAGCTGTTTGCTGGCTTCTCATTCATTGCCGGGTGCAGTTCTGCCTGTTGATTTTGTTCATGACGCCACTGCAGTCCTGTGTAAATGGAGAGAAGTGTTTTCAGAAACAGTTGCCTCTTCAGACAGTGTTAGGGCCTCCAGGTACGAGGTTTAACACTGTTTGGTGGAGAAGTGTCCCTATCACTTCCCAGCCACCTTTCTTGTAGACTTTCTTATGAGATTTGGACTGAGCTTGGGGCCTAACTTACTTTCCCCTCTTCATTAAAAAAAAGGGGGGAGGGAGCCAGGGAAGAAGCTGTCAAACAGACCCCGTCTTGTGTGTGTTTCAGAGGATGCTTTCTGCCCGAATGCACAGGAGAGGGTACATAGTATGTTGGGTGGCCCTAAAGTGCGGCAACGTGGGGCGTGCTGTGAGTTAAGCCAGAATCTGACCCTGGTTGGTTGTTGTGATGACAGGTGGACGCTGCGGTGACACCAGAGGAGCGCCACCTTTCCAAGATGCAGCAGAATGGCTACGAAAACCCCACCTACAAGTTCTTCGAACAGATGCAGAACTAGGACACCACAGCAGCCTCATGAGTTGGACAGCAGAATGATTGCTTCACTGCCCATCGGTGTTCAGTTATAGAATAATGCGGAAAGAAAGAAAAACACTCTGTTTTATTATTTACTCATTCTCGCCTTTTGACAGCTGTGCTGTAACACAAGTAGATGCCTGAACTTGAATTAATAAAATCAGTAATGTATTTTCTCTCTCTTTCTCTTTACATTTCAGTCTTTACACTACATTATTAATGAATGTTTTTTGTGTATTGTAAAGAGGTTAGCTCTATTTAACTAGTGCATGGGTAGATTCTCTTTCCCAATTATTTATCATGTAGCTCCTTAGCCAGTTGTATATTATTCTTGTGATTTGTGACAAAAATTAAGTCCTAATTGAAATATGCTTTAAGAATTGATGGGGGATGCTTTCCGTGTCTGTGGGGTTTAGCTGCTTCTCTTTGCTGAGCATTTTTTTCTGATCACTATGCATTTTAAAGTAAAACAACATTTTTTAAAAAGTATTCCAGATGAGTTACTGAAATTCTTTTCCTCTGCAGCTGCATTTTATTGTACAGATTGTTGCTCCTGCTGTATTAGTGACGTAGAAATCATGGGAATACACATTCGTTTCTTTGTGCCTGTTTTATGTGCACACTTTAGGCATTGAAAGGTAAACTTTATTTTCTTTTCCATGTATCTTTTTGATCTTAAAAAAATATTAAAAAGAATCCCTGTTAATTGTGAGCACTTCTTGGGGGGAAAAGTGCCTGCTGGTCGAAAATTAACAGGGATCCTCTGCAGGATGATTGTACAGAACCATTGCTTATGAATTGATAGCTTTCTACACTGTGTTACATAAATAAATTAAGAAAAAAACACTTGGGCAAGAGTTTTCTTTGGAAGCAGAGAACAGAGATTTCTGAAAGCCACTTACATGGAAAACAAGGATGTTCACACTGAGAGAGGGTTGGGAAGGGATTTTCCTACAAGGATCGTGGCACGGGCAGTCAGACCAGAGCAGAAAGAAGGCAGCAGTGAGACAGGGTAGGAGTGAGAGGCGCCAACTTTGGCACATCTGCCCCTCTAAGACGTCATCTCCTATTTTTTTTTTCTTCTTTCAGTTTGTATAATAGTGTTTCAGTGTAAACAAACACGTTCCTGGAGGAGCCGTGTTCTAGTGGCGCGTTTCCACGTCCACCAGCTGCCCTCACTCGTGCAGAGGAGCGCGCTGTGCATGACTGGCCTCCCAGGCTGCAAAACCATCCAGCCCGGTGCTGTGGCACGACAGCGGGTGCCCAGCAAGGGTGAAACAGCACTGCCAGCAATTTTTCCCCCAAAATCTGCAGGAAGCGGGTGAAGCCTTTGATGAGCTGTGGTACATAAACCCCAGCCCAGCACCTTCTGCTCGTTGCTGGCCGAAGGCTGGCTGAGAGCTTCTTAGCCATGGGAAAAGAAGGCTTAGGTGAGACCTCATCACCATGGCCCAGTACTTAAAGGTGGCTGTAAAGAAGATGGAGATTCCCTTTTTACAAGGAATCGCAGAGAAGGATGAGGGGTAATGGGTACAAGTTACTCCTGGGGAGTTTCTGGTTGGACACAAGAAAGGAATTTTTCTCAATGAGAACAGTCTCCCCAGGGAAGCGGTGGATTCCACAACATGCGACACTTTTAAGATTCAGCTGGACAGGGTGCGGGGCCACGTTGTCTAGACTGTGCTTTTGCCAAGAAAGGTTGGACCGGGTGGGTGATCTTGTGGTCCCGTCCAACCTGGTGTTCTGTGATTCAGCCCCCGGCCCTCTGGGGTCATGGCTGCAGCACAGGGAGAGCACAGTAACCCACACGCAGGGGTCACTTGCTCAGAGAGGTGAGACCACAGTGGGTGAGTAGGCCCAGTGATCTTCAAGGTGGCCTCTGTACCCAGCTCACAGCAAGGACCCCTCAGGTTGAGCTTGGAGGTCAGTTGATGGAGCTACAACCTGGGTTATGCAGTAAAACTGGAGGTGCATGTTGCATGAAAAAGAAAGCTAATAACTTTCTATACAGCAAACAGGTTAGATAAAGCAGGACTGAGGAAAGAGAGCTAGGAGTGGAAGAAAGACAGCAAGATCTATCCAGGGAAAGCCACTTCTTAACTCAGTTTATCTGCAAGCCACGGCAGCCTGCTCTCCAGCATCACCTGCAGCTTTTGTCTCCACAGCAAGACAAAGCGTGGCTGCCGTGGGGCTGCACAGCTCTGGTGAGGGGAGGAGTCGCTCCAGACCTCAACTAAGAGAAGACTACAGTTCCTAACCCTGTTGCACCGACTTGACCTTCCCCATCCACGACCTACAAAACCTCACCTGTTCAGCCAGTTCACCAGCTGGCCTGGGCCACAGGAGGTACCTTCATCCAGTGAGGGGACAGACGGGGCAGGTAGTTTCACAAGCCACATGTAAGCGTGCAGGGCGATGAAGAGTCACCTGCTATTCTGAACCAGAAGCAGGAAAAACCGCAGAGCTTCCCATTGCCTGTCACTGTCCAGGTGTTTATTCCCTTTGCTCTCCCGTGCCTGCAATAGCAAGGGAATCCAGGGATCAGAGCCCTGGAAATATTTGGTGTTATTTGCAAGCCCTGGAGTACCAGTGTTTCATAAAGAACTTGCAGAATGTCCCCAGAGGATTAACCATCTCTGGTTTTAAAAATGGACTGTGGCCAAAATTTTGGGTGATGGCAAGCAGAGGCCTTCAGGCCCCTGATTTCTCCATAGAACAAAATTTTTTTTCTTTTACAGATATTTAGGCTTAGGGTCATGTCCCTCTGAGTAGGCCTTGTTATATAGGACACACAGGCCTCCAGAAAGGAATACGTAAGACTCTGTGCACATTTGCAATATCGCAGAAAAAGATCCCACTTCGAGGGAAGGCAGGATGTAATTCAATTTAGTGCAGTCTCATTAAAGGAGCATTATCAAAATTCCTTTTAGGAGAAGCTGGAGTAATCCATAAGATACAGAGGGCCACTGGCCTCTAGAGCAAATCCCATTTATAATACCATAATCCTATGCAATCCCCGTTACAGGAAAATGCAATTGCTTTGGACAGCAATTCCCAGACAGTCAAGATTCCTGGTGTGGGGTTATTTGTCCGGTGAGACACTGATGCTGCTCTTGCTACTTGTGGATGAACCGTTAATCAATCACCCAGTTTTACACACCAATTAAGTGATCAGTTTTTACGACTCCCTCCGCACAGGCACATTCCTGAAAGAAAGGCAATAAATGCGCACCGTGACATGCACGTAAAGCACAGGGGATGAGCAAAGTTCCTGAAACTTCAAGAGCAACACTCCCACGGCTGCTGCAACCCCAAAAGCTGCCCAGCGATTTATCACAGTTCCCAGGTAACAGCAGCAGCCTCCTGCCCATCTCTAGCCATGCAAGCTCCTTATTGTTGAAAGATTATATTAGATATGAATAAAAACAGTTCGACAGGTTCATAAAGTAGAAAAGCTGACAGAGGATGGTAGCTAAGCACCTAGCTTCTACGTGCAGGATTGATTGAGTATCGCCCACTTTGGCATCCCACCAAGTGGGATGGTGGAGCGCAGTTATGGGCTGGAAGTTGTGGAGTTCTGTGTTAAAAGCCAGCCTGATTTAAAATAAACAAGGGTCAAAAGCCTCAACTGTGTTTTATGAGCAGAAGATTAAACCTTGCACAGTTTCTGGAAGGAGGAGACATACAAACCTACTTTCTGGGGAAGAGTGATTGTCCTACTTTAAGAGGAAGCAGAGACAGAGCTGTGAAGCCCTGACGACATGGAATAAACACCCACATCCTCAGTTTTTCTTACTAGTTTGCTCTCGGAGGCTTTCCAATCATTACCCTGACTGTAAGACTTCATCTGAGGCCTGGGAACCAAACATATTTAAAACAAAACAAAACAAAACCAACAACAAACAGCACAGCTTTTATGTACATCAGGTTTCTGTTGATCTGCCTAAAATCATGAGCCCTGGCATGTGGCTTTGGTACCCATAAGTGAGAACTATAACAAGGGTAGCTGAAAGAAGGAATGTTCTGCAGCATTAGCAGTACTATGCATTCAAAACATGTGCTTAGCAGTGCAAGATCCTCAGACTTGAATATATTATGCATTCTTATCTGCCTCCCGATTTCAGGACCTTGAAGATATACTCACATCTCGCTTCCAAGCCCTCAGCTGCAGTCACGTGGACTGCAGCCTGCTCGTGATGCTGTGGTCAAAGCACAAGGTGAGATACTTGTGCGATTAGTCCAGTCCATCATCAGCCCAGATGAAATCCCTAATGCTCCTGAGACTGACACACAGCAAAACATCATAGTGCCCTTTTGTGATTATAAAATTGCCCTTAAAAAAAACCCCACACAAAACAACAACAAAAAAACAACCAAACAAAAAAAACCCAAACGCTTCCACAGCATGCTTGTGAAAGCAAGCAATTTTGTATCAGAATTCTTACCAAGTTAGCACACCTAAAACATATACTTGTTCCAAATGCAATGCCTATATGTAGGCAAGACATCAAGAGTCAGGGGTTTAGAGTCAGAAGTGAGCGTGAAGATTCTTTTTTTCCCCAGTAAAATCTCTTAGCTTGATAGTATGCAAAAACATAAACACAGCTAATACCTAATCAAACAATTTATCTTGCTGGCTGGGAAGGAAGACAGAAAATGCTACTATTATTTCTATTTTGAAATAATTAGGAGCTCTTTGAGGTCCACAGCTCTGTAGCTTTATAAAATACGCAAGATTCTCCGTAACACAGACTTTTATATTTAAAAGTTCAAATTTAAATACACAACTCAGGAAACGTTGTAAGTCAAAGGCAATGATAAAAATAGGCCTCTATCACACAGTCAACTAACTACACTAAGAACACATACTCGTAGATGCAGCTCTGTGAACCTATAATTACAATAAACACTAAATACATGCACAGTGTAGGCAAGACAGTGTTAGCTGAACGGCATCTTAAATGGCTCCATATGCTTTTGACTAAACTACTTTGTTAATGTACACGCTGAAGTCCTCAACATTTTGCTACTGCATAATGTTTCCTTCAGTTTTATAGCACTGCAGAATGTTACGCAACTCAAGAACAAACTCTGGCTCCATTAACACAAAACTGTGGATTTGTTTGTAAGTCTGCTCTGCTTATTTTCCTCCCACCTGGTTGCAGCCTGTGTAAGCTGTAAACTCCTTGGAAGTTTCCTTTTTTAATCTGTTTTGATGGCATTTAGCTGAAGGAAACTCTTGTCCGAAATCGGTGCTTCTTCAACAATAAATAATTAGACCTCGATAAGCACTGTTAGCCTTTTCTTACCTGTGAGCAATGGTCTTATATAGTTTAAAAGCAGGCAAGGTATTGTCTATGTAAACATGTAACACTTTCCATTTTGTGTCGCTTCCAGCTTGGGGGCGTTCAGCTCAGGACTTCGTGAAAGTGAGGAGGGCACAGGTCTTGGTATTGCAAAAGAAATGCAAGTTCTTCCAGGACTGAATTAGACAGAGCTGTTCAAGCAACTGGAAAAAGAGAGCAGGGGAACCATGAAATATAAAAGCTGTTCTGCAGGAAATGAGTGCTGAGATGCGTAGGAAACATCACGCTGCTGCTGCCTTTGATGAAGAAAAAGCTGGTGTGACATCTGGCTCAGCCTACCTTAGCAATTAATGCCGTGCAATAAGTGTGGATCTGCTGATCAAAGCATTTGGTCCTGAGGCGTCTCACATCCCTGTTACGACCCAAGTTCATGGTGTTTATTTCAAAGTATCTATAATCCAGCCTCCAGGGCTAAACAATTCAACTGCACGTACAGTCTGGCACTTTCAGAAGCCGAGCAACTCTATCAAGCCCTGCCTCCCTCACTTGCCACCACTTCTAGAATGTACTGTGCTGTCCTTCCATCTGTCTTCTGTTAATGTGTCACTGCCCACATCAGCTTGTACACACGTGATCTGCCTTTTAAGGCTTAATGCCAGAAAAACTCTATTTCTATCTTTCCTGGTACCGTTTGAGTGGCTTCTCCATCCACCTCCCTGCTCACGTTTGGACAGTGTGACCATGGGCTGTGGGCTGAGGGTGGGAACCTAGTCCTGAGTCCGTACTGGGAAGACATCTGATGTCTGCTGTCCTCATCGGGTTTTCTCCCAAAGGATGAGGATGACAGGATTTCCTCCTGGATGGCCACCATGCTTGGACTCCTCTCCTCAAGTGTGACCAAGGCCCTGGAGACATGTGGAGCTTCTGGGAATTTATCCCTGGGATCAGAAGTGGAGCTACTACCCTGGGATGTCTCACCATGCAAGTCCTGCCGGTCAGCCACTACCCATTTTGGGGTGGGCAAGACCACCAGGGTAAGGTGGTGCTTAGGGTCTGTGAGACGGTCTTCAAGGCTCGAGTCCTTTGAGCAGTGCAAGTAGGGGAAGCTGCTGAAATAATGCAGCCCCCAGGCCCTCAGTCCTCCTGGGAACCACAAACACACTGGTCACCAGGTGAGGGAATGAGGGGGCTGGGGAATGTGCCTCATCACTGATGCTTTTGCCATTGTAGTAAATGTAACTTCAATATGAAAAGACTCCCCATGTTTCTCTCTGTTTTGTTTCTCCACTCCCTTTTCTCAGAGATGGTTTATTCTTGCTTTCCTACATCCTCCTCTAAGATTTGCCTACTCCATTGTGTCACTCCTGAGTAACACTCAATCTGCAAGCACGTGGCAAGCATGGTTAGTTGGATTACACCTTCCCTGGCTCTCTGTGATTTGGGCTTTTATATCCCCATCAGGCACAGGTGCCTATTTGAGACAGACCTTCCAGACTCATGTCCTCTGAAAGGGATCTGTCCTATATACACCAAAACCCCTCCGAGAAACTAACGCACCAACAGGGGAAATGAAACGGGGGCTCTCAGGGGGTGTTGTTTCAAAGCGCCACATGTCGACTCCTAACCAAACCTCTGGAGTCAACACAGTGTTTATTTCTCGAGTGCGAGACACAGTCAGTCTTTCCCATCTTCCCCTCCTCTCCCTTTCCACCCCTCCTTCCCACTTGTCAAGAAGTGTCAGCACCACACTCAAAATGCCAAGTGATTTTTCAGCTATTCCCATCTTGAATCTGGAACATGCTAAAAGTAGTTGAACCTAAGTCAGCTCAGCAGGAGTATACATCTGCTTTTGCCTGACATGCATTTACAGATTTTTTTTACCCTTTTACCTGAGTCTGCTCATAATACCTACTTTCCCCATCTAACAAGTGTAGAGGGCCAACCTTTGAATTCACCAGACACGCCACTGAAAAGCAAAAGCTTCTTTAGGTCTTTTTGCTGCTCTCCCTGGCATGCGAGTCCAGGCTATGCAGTCTGCCAATGCTTTGGTGCTTTACCCTGTGTATTACAGGCAGCAGGGAGATTGTCAGTGGAGTCAAGCAAATGACTCATCTCAACCCAAAATTTACACGTTTGGTCAAGGAATTACGTGCTAAACTAGATCACCATTGACTGAAATGAGAGAGGAGACAACTAACATGATAGGTTGGGGGGGCTGCAGTTCTTACAAACACCTCTTGTGGCAGTACAAATGGTAAAAATTCTAGTCGAGGAACTATAACCTTGGCCTGAATTGGAGAAAATTGTTTCTGTCTGGACTCTAGGTTCCTCTTGCTTCCTTCTATCTGTCTGCAGTAGAGGCATCTGTTTCTAAGTGGCCTCTCCATTGACCATCACGGGTCTTCGAGACCCAGTCTGTGTTAACCACAGCTACATGACAGAGATTTAAAATGAGGCAGGATGAAGTGGAATAGTTAAGGATGCTAACTGAAGGGGTCACCAGCTCTACAACAAGGACTCTGGTTCAAAATTAGGAGCAAGAGTACCAAATTAGTGTGGAGTAGCTAGGAAAAACAGACGCTGTGTAAAACAATGATAAATGTATCATGTATTCACCAAGTGGCCAAAAAGGAACGCCAGTAGGTAAGCTTACTGACATGAGTCCATTTCCAGGGTAGAAAAAACCAGGAATTCCTACAGGCAGTAGTTTAAGCCTCTTGCTCAAGATACCTGGGCGGAGAGGACATTTTGTAAAGCTTTTGACAACTGCCTCAGAAAAGCTTCATTCGACAATAAACATTTATTGCTGCGAAACTGCAGCATTTTCCTCTTTCCCATTCTGACTGTGAGGCACCACCTTCACCTCCGTGCCTACAAAGTATTCATTAGACAGCTGGTGTGCGGATGCTGCTTGTCACACCGCAGTTGACACGGCAGCACACAAGGTTCGGGGTGTGAGCTGGGGGGCCAGCCGTCCCACGTTCGCTCCGTGGGCAAGGAGACAGAGCTCCTGGGGTCAGCCAGGGAGGGCAGACACCAGCGGCAACCCCCGTTCAGGGCTGGCCGCTGCAGACGAGATCAGATCAGAAACTTTCCCGGGCAGGCAGAGTCTCTGCGCTGGCTGTCTGCAGGCACGGGGCATCACAGGCCCTGGCTCCATCAGAAACAGCTCGGCCGTAACTAAATAGCAGCTGCATTTCAGAAATGCAGAATGCACCAGCTTTTGCAAAGGTGGTGTAAAGGTATAAAATGTTAAGGCAGGAGGAAGGGGCAGTCAAAACAAAAACTGAGGGCTCAAGCTGACTGTCAGTGTGCTGCTGGAAGTGGCAGGAGAGGTTTTCCTCCTTCCCCAGGAACCCCAATTGTAGCTTTGTAGAGAGAAACAGAAGTGGAGAAGAAACCACTAAGACTGACTTGCAGTTCCCAAGACGTCCCAGACAGCTGATGATCCACGACAATTTTGTCTTGTACTACAAAATTATTTTGCCTGCTGGTACCTGTCCTCAAATGAGCCAGGAGCAAACCATACACCCAACAGTGTGCTGCGTAGGCAGGGAGAGAGAGAGAGGTGGGGAGAGGTTCTTGTTTCACTCAGGCAGACCAAAACACAGCTGGAAAGGAAAGTCTATCTAAAACATCCACATTCTGCTGCCCAGTTCATTAGAGGAAGAGTTTCAGACTAAAGCACCTTTACTTAACATTAATACAGAACTAAACCAGAAATAGTCACATGTGGCAACTTATGGAAACCTCAGTAAGGAGACAGACAAAAAAAAATAAATGTGGTAATTTGCAAAACTTAAGATACCAGCATTTCAAGATCCTATTTTTAACCTCCTAAAAATGCGTTTACACATCCCACACATTAGCTACATAATCTGTTCCTAGCACGAACAAGCCAACGAACTTCCCCATCATCTAGAATATAAAGAGCTCATCAACTGTTTGGAAAAAGCAAAGCAAGCAGCACTTGGAGAGGCCTGGAAGGGGGTGGGGAAGGAGGTGTGACCCAAGGTTTACCAAGTCGCGATGCTGGATGCGGAGCTATCATCCACCGCCTCGTGCACAGCCGGAGTTTGAGGGGGCCATCAGTCCCAGGCAGGGAACAGCGAGTGCATCATTACACCGCAGGCGGTCAGCTTGCACTTGCTGCCTCAAGAGCCCGGAGGGGCAGAGAGGATCATCAGGTCCAAAACAGGGCTAGAAAAATTCATCAGCAACGGGTCCATAAATAAATATCAAAGGGACTGGGTACCCTCTAACAGCCCAGATACAGCGGCTGGGAACATGGGGAGAGTGAGGAGCAAGGACTGCTGCTGGCAGCCGGGCTCACATGCTCACCTGAAATGGTATCTCCTGCTGGCACTGTCAGATTTGAGATGCCAGGCAGACGAGATGGCCCATTAATCTCATTCAGGAGGGCATTTGTCATGTTAGAAATAACCTTCAAGGGAAAAGAGAAAAGAAAAAAACAAGCCCTTCCATGTGACTGCAGAAAGTGAGAGAGGCAGAGAGAGCATTTACACTCCTGGGAGATGCAGCAATGCCGGCCACCTCAGGAGCTGCCTGATTACACCATTAAGCCCATTCCCCCCGGGGCTCTCGGCAGCCAGTTAGCACTGGAGGAGCACTGGTTGGTAATATTTCGGATGGATGGACAGCAGAGATCACTGGCAGGGTCATTTTCCTGCTCTCTTCTCCTGCTCTATGTGCATTATAAAATTAATATGAAAATTCAAATTATGGCAATTTGGAGCAGGAGTGGGTACTGAAACAGAAGAAACACTGCAGTGCTGCCATGGAATAAACTCTCACCAGGGTTAGGTTAGGAGAATGTATGGTTGGTGTTCCCTTCAGGGACCAAATTTAAAGCAAGCAATGCAGGGAGTGAAGGAAGTCTAGGAGCACACCTAACACTGCCACAGGGTGCAATGCCTCAAACTTTGCTGAGCTAATGGTTTGCTTTTCCCCTCTGTGCAGAGCTGTACCATCTCAGTCAGCCACTGCAGCAGCCAAGATGTGCATCACCAGGCACAGTGGCACAGAGCTGGGAGGAAGACAGGTGAGCTGCCATGGCCGGGACTACCTGGCCACCACGCAGCAGTGAGGAGGGCTCGTCCCTGTGAGCGCTGAGGTGCAAGGCGGAAATCTCTGGGAGGGTGCCAGCTAGCTTGCACCACTTGGTAGCACCGAAGGTTGAGGGCCATCTGCTGAGTACAGCCATTGCAGATGGGTTTTGTGATGCTACAGTTTAGACCAGAGATTAACAAACCTGTCTCCAAGTAGCCATTAGGGATGTGGCAGGACAGAACTTGTTTCTTTTCTTGCACCCTTTCAGTTGAGCAGTCACCTGTGTGATGTGGCCACCTACACTGCCACATTTGATTCACACCTGTTTGTGCGTACCTGCTGTCTCTCTACCCACAAGTGCCCTCTCAGACTAGAGGGCATGCTAGACCTGGGAATACCCTTTCTACACCATTATTAAGGTACTGTGGCATTCAAGTCCCAGTTAGGACACTTCTGCTCTAATAGGGTTTTCAGTCAACAGGACTAAGGCAGCTTTACAAAAAGGGCATGAAGAAAATAACTTGCTCTTTTTGATAGCCACATGTCTTTTGCAGGTGCTACCTAAAGGTAATGGGATGCTACACCTGCAGTTACCAGGCAACAGCCCACGGTTATCTTCTCTTTGGGGCTCTACCCCATGGACTTCCCAGCTGAGGCTTTCTGGCCCTGAGAGGAGATGGGGAGGCTGGAAGCCTCCAGGAAGGAGGAGCAGGCAGATGATTAATTCCTCACTGGTCTCTCAGATTTCTCTCCCTTTCTTGTCTCCACAAGAAGACATTAGCTGGTCTGTTGTTAAGGATTCTGGAGCTGTGGGCTCAGACGTCACCATGCTAGCCAGAGGTGGTCATTGAAACAAGCTTGTCAGACTAGCTGAAATCTCTCTCTCTCTGAAAAAAAATAAATTAATACTCGATCGTTACTGAGAAACTCACTTCGAAATCCTGTAACCAGCTCCTATGACTTAACGCAGTAAATTTCCTGTGAGCTTTCCTGGGAGGAAGGACACAGAGGCTAAGCCAGGCTGTTCTCCCCTGTCCTTTGTTCTGTGTTTTCTCCTCCGCGTTGGGCACGCAGCCAACACCCACTCTTCCCCTGCTTATATCGAGAGCCCGACCTCCTCTGGGGTTTAATTTATTTGTCTTTTGTGGCTTTTATGATGTTGGAATAAAACCCTGCAACAAAGTGAAAGCTATCATTTGTGTAATTCTTGACAGGAACAGCCTGTGCTGTGAGGACACACATCAGAGGATTTGCCAAGGTGCTGGTACTGTGCAGCCTCTCTGCTTCAGACAAGGACCCAGCTACTCCTTTGCCCAGCCCCTGGAGGTCTGAGCTTCTCCATCTGGTGGTCACAGCTCCGTCTCACAGGGAGCCAAAGCCCCTGCTGCTATCATCTGGGAGAGGCAGGAGACATTTCTGCATGCCTTTTCTCTCAGCGCCTTTCATAACACTCTCTGTGATTGCTTCAGCAGCAGCTGGCGGTCAGTGTTATATTAATAAAAACCTGCTACATCTGGGGCCTGAAGGGAGTGGGTACATGACAGAGCATCATGTCCCGTGTGGAGAGATGCAGCTCTGCCACCACTGCTTGTGCAAGGACCACAGTTTGCTATGACTAGTTAAAAACATCATAGTAGCTCCTATACTTTTTTGAAAGAAGCTCCTCCAGAGCAGTTCGTAGCCTTGGAGGCTCTGCCTCGGGCAGCCCCATGACTGCCTTAAAGTCAGCCTCTGTGGGCACAGCTCTCCCAAACTCACACCTCAGGACAGCTGGGGTCTGCAGGCCCTCATGGGCTCTGGCACAGTCACAGCTCTGCTGCACATGGGACCATGACAGACGGTTTGGAAAAGACAAGACAGGCTGCTTGGTGTGGAGAGCAGTTCCCAGGCTGCCCTTAGCAGAACGTACTGGCACAGTAGATTAGTCTTCATGCATCATGCAGTAAGGGGAGATCCAGGGTCAGGTGAACATTACTGTCTCCATTAACAGCTGGCAGGTTCAGTACCCAGGTGCACCAGCAGTGCCCAGGCAGCACCACCCCACCTGAGCCATCCTTACAGGGACACTGTGGGAAACTCTGCCTGCAGAAAAATGTAAAGGAGAATTTCCTTTCCAAAAAGCAAGGGTGCTTTCCCTTTCTTGAGTCTTCTCTCAAGGGCCACCTGTGGTAGGCAGGGTGGCTGGTGGTATACCTATGTGGATGCCAGGTGCCCACAAAAGCTACTCTATCACCCCCCCTCCTCAGCTGGACAAGGGAGAGAAAATATAATGAAAGCCTCATGGGTCGAGATAAGGACAGGGAGATCATTCAGCAATTACTGTCATGAGCAAAACAGACTCAACTTGGGGAAAATTAATTTAATTTATTACCAATCAAATAAGAGTAGAATAAGGAGAAATAAAAACTAAATCTTACAACAGCTTCACCCCACTCCTGCCTTATTTCCAGGCTCAGCTTCACTTTGAATTTTCTCTACCTCCTCCCCTGCAGCAGTGCAAGGGGACAAGGAATGGGGGTTGTGGTCAGCTCGTCACACGCTGTCTCTGCTGCACCTTTCTCCTCAGGGGGAGGACTTCTCACTCTTCCCCTGCTCCAGTGTGGGGTCCCTTCCATGTGAGACAGTCCACCATGAACTTCTCCAACGTGAGTCCTTCCCATGGGATTCAGTTCTTCATGAACTGCTCCAGTGTGGGTCCTCCCCACAAGGTGCAGTCCTTCAGGAACAGACTGCTCCAGTATGGGTCTCCCATGGGGTCACAAGTCCTGCCAGAATACTAGCATGGGCTCCTCTCTCCAGGGGTCCACAGGTCCTGCCAGGAGCCTTCTCCAGCGCAGGCTTTCCACAAAGTCGCAGACTCAGTTGGGCCTATCCACCTGCTCCAGCATAGGGTCCACCACAGGCTGCAGGTGCGTATCTGCTCCACTGTGGTCTCCATGGTCTGCAGGGGGACAGCCGGCCTCACCACGATCTTCACCAGAGGCTGCAGGGAACCTCTGGTCTGGTGCCTGAAGCACCTCTTGCACTCCTTCTTCACTGACATTGGTGTCTGCAGGGCTGTTTCTCTCACATATTCTCACTCCTTTCTTCTGACTGCTGCTGCTGTTGTGCAGGTTTCCCCCGGCTTCTTAAATAAGTTGTCACAGAGACACTGCCACCGCTGCTGATGGGCTCAGCCTCTTGGAGCCAGCTGGCATTGGCTCTGTTGGACACGGGGAAAGGTTCTAACAGCTTCTCACAGAAGCTGCCCCTGTAGCCTCTCTGCTACCCAAACCTTGCCAAGCAAACCCAATACAACCTGTCATCCCGTCACTCTCATCTGTAGGGAGGACGGCACAGTACCTTCAGGCAAATAGACTCCCTTAACATGGTTTGGTTTTAGGGTTTCAAAAAAAGGAATTGAGTAGCAATAAGGCAAGGCTGTTGTCCCAAGAGCAGTGGGTAATTCTCTGACTAAAGAAAGACAGCAGGTCAAGGAAAATGTGTGGGTTCCAATGCATTATAGCTTTCCCTGATCCCACCATCAGGATGACTCACTCTGAGAAGGTGTGAGGACAGACCTGCAGGGGGCTAATAAATCTGTTAGGCAAGCAGGGAGCACCTGAAAACAGAGTTTTCACGATACTGCTTGAGAGAGACAACATACTTCTAGGGATTGCATGCAAAAAAATAAACACACAGAGGAGTGATTGCCTCTGGCAGCTGTGACAGGCAGAAGCTGTGTGTCCTCCCAGCCAGGGAATAGCAATTTATAGGCTGGGTGAAAAGCAGCAGTGACCCTCCTGTTCCTCAAAGGCCTGCATGTGCTCCTTCCTGGCAAACCATTGCTAGCAGCTCTGCCAGACTTGTTGACTCTACAAAGAACTGATAGCTCCACAAAAAAAAAAAGAAGAAAATAAAGGGGAGAGGAATGTAGTGGCTGGCTACCAGATGCCCACTCAGCTGCTCTCCCACTCCCCCTCCTCAACAGGCCATGGGGAGAAAATGAGATGAAAAAGCTCATGGGACGACATAAAGACAAGAGGATCATTTACGAGTTACTGTCATGGGCAAGCATTTATTTAATTTACTGTCAACTAAAATACAGTTGAATGGTGAGAAACAAAGACAAAAATTAAAACACATCCAAGCTCAGCTTCAGTCCTTCATGCCCAATTCCTCGGCCTCCTACCCGCTCCCCACCCCAAGCGCTACAGGGGTGATGGCGAACAGGGGTTGTGGTCGGCCCACAATGGCTCCTCTTTGCCTCTCCTTCCTCTGCACACTCTTCCCCTGCTCCAGCATGTGTCCTCTCCACGGGCTGCTGTCCTTCAGGAAATACCCACCTGCCCCAGCATGGGTCCTCCATGGCTGCAGGGAATCCTTGCTTGGGTGTGTGGAGCACAGCAGATACACACCCCCCCCGCCCAGGGATGCACCCTGGGCCCTCTGCAAACATGGCCCCAGGTGGTGCCACAGGCGGTGGCTTTCGTTGCTTTACATTTTACTTCCCAATTTCACTCCAATCTTCTGGGAAGTTTCCCTGTGCAATACCTCCTCCTTTGTCTTGGCAGTGCCTCCTAAGACAAAACATTTGAAAGATCAGTCCAAAACAAGTTTTCAGGATGGCTACCAGCCCTCCTGCCCTGGTGCAGACCCCCCTCCCCACCAGCCATCCCTGTCACCCTGTCCCCAGGATTCAGCTCACCCGTGCCCTTGTCTCTCACACTGATCCTGGGTCTCTCCAGCTTTAGCTGATGATCTCCGGAATCAAATCATGTCACAAGCTTTACTGAAGAGACAGACAGAGGAGGGTGTGTGACTGCAGGGGACTCAGGGCCGAGCCTGAAGTACCCCCTGGCTGCTACCGCTGATACTGAGCGATGCATGCTATACGCCTGAGTCTCAGAGCATCCTGGAGAGGTGGCAAAAGCTATAACAGAGTTGGTGATAAGGCTCATCAGGTTGAGTGAAGGCCTGAGGGAGGCAGGGAAGCTGGTTTCTAGGCCTATGTGAGTACTGTTTCTCTTCTTCTTTCCATAATCATATGACATTAAAACAACAAAGAAGAAAAAAGGTTAATTTTTGTTATGGCAGAATGTGGTGACATAAAATTCAAGCCTGCTGGTTGTGGCTTTGCAGGCAAAGGGATGTATTTATGCAGACTGGAAAGAAAATAAATCCCTTCAAAGAATAAGCTTCAGAAAATACCTCCCTGGTAACCCATCCATCACTTCTAATAGGCTGGTGATGCAGTATCAGGTATTGTCATCCTCTGGAAAAAAAAAAATTCTTGCAGCCAAGTGTAACACCTGAGGGAGAAAGTAAACTTGTCTGAGCTTCACTGGAGAAGGAGGTCCCACACACCAGAGCCTGCACCCCAGGACTTTCTTCTTGCTGTGTTACCTATGTGTTTCAAATACATCCCCACCTGCTCAGACATGGGGCAAATCTCCCCTATATCCTCCCGGTTTCCCATCCCATGATCAGATTTCACATCTTCTTTTAGTGCCTGCTTTTTTGCTTAGACCAAATACACTTAGAAAACCCCACAGACAAGCGCAGCAGGCACAGCTTTCGGCATGGGCAAAGCTGTGAGCAGCCAAGCAGCCACCGCCCAGGCCCCACTGAATGGTGGTACTGCAAGGAGCAGGATTTTCATCTCATCCTCTGGACAACGAAATTCATTGTTGCCCACTCTGTGAGGGCTTTGAGCTGCTTCTGTGTTTCCCATTGGCAATGTCCTTGCCACCCCAGCTGCTGCAGTGTGGGTTGAGGAGCAGGACAGGTGGGCCCAAGATAGCTTGCCCTCTCCGACAATGACTCACGTGGGTGGGACATGTCTTTTTCTCCCTTGAGAAGTCTGAGTGAAGGTTTTTCAGGCAAAATCTTTCCATTTTTGGAAAAAGAAAAAAAAAGTCTGTCCCACAGAGATGTCAGTGGGAAAGACAGACAAGCCCAAACTCATGTATTTTCTTCAGATAATAAAATTTCTTCTAGCAAAAACCTAAATCTGACAGACAGCTCCAGCAGCATTGATAATGACATGGAAAAGTTTCTTCTTTCCTTTTTGCCCATGCCCTTTTATCCTCTAACTTGGGAAAATGGGGTATAGGATGTCTCTTGCTCTCTAAAAGCCTGAATAAATTCAACCAGACAGATGTATAATGAGGTTTATTTAAGGGACCATTTTACACTTCAGATGTTTCCACAGACAAGTGTGCATGTGGAATCCATCCGTTTCACAGGAAGCCCATAATACCCACTTGAATTTAAAATACACACTTAAGAAAAAATTGCACTGTGTCCTCATAACTGCAGGGGACTTTGGAGGTCATGAACATGAAGAGACAAGTGGATATATCAGCATCAGGCATTAATTCCCTTTTGTAAGGTCTAGCAGCACATGGCAGCCCTTGACCTGTCACAGTGCAGTGCTGATTTTCCGATCCTGAGTGGGCCTTTTTTGACCAGAGACCAGTGATCGTAATGAACTGTATTGCAGTATTACTAATCAAACAAACACCCACTGGAGACTGCTGTTTTCACTAACAACTCGCTAGTATCTTGGGTAAAATCCCATGCACAGTGGCAGCAGGGGCTTAAATGGTAGTTCAAAGTTCAAGCCAAGGCTCGTGTGTGCATTATCGGGGTCGCCTGTGTAGCTGCCAAGTTTCACATCAGAGTGAGGAAAAGAGGAGGAATAGCCGGCATGAGCCAAGTCATCTGTGAATTGTTTTGGTCGAGAAATTACTGATGGCACCCCTTTATTTACAAAACTAACGATTTTCTTTCCTTGATGGTCATAACGAAAGATCCGAAAAAGCACACTTGTCATCTTCCACATGTCCACATGCCTTTCAGTGCACTGGGAGATACGTGTGAACAATTCCTTATGGCAGGACACAGCTTTCACAGAGCTCCCAGTCACAAAAGCAGCCCAAGGGCATCCGTGTCACCCAGACACAGAGTCCCTCCTTGGGCTGGGGGTCGCTTCATCCATTTGTCTTGTCACTGCCTGAAAGCCTGCCCTGTTTGCAGCTGCAGAAATATTCCCCAGCCACACATTTCCAGTCTGCTGCCTGAGAGCATTACAGGGCTCTCTGATTTCAGTCGGAGGAAATGCTTTTAGGAGTAATGTCTCTGGCAACCCATATTTATCGTCCTGCTTTTGCATGATTTGCCCAGCCTTTTCAGCACTACTCAGTCAATGCTCGATTAATCTTGGTTACAAACCTTTATGTCTAAATCATTTGTATCTTTCTTTTCAATAATATAAACAAATTTCAAAGCAGGTATCACAGCATAATAATTATTATTATATGGACAGCTCATGTGTGTAGGAGAAGATTTCATTATGCCTTTAGCTATTCTTCTCAAGAAAACAGAAGGGATCAGGCTATCCCAATGTCCTTTAAGAAGTACCAGGAGGAAAGATTTTGCTGAGCAACCCCTACTCAGGCACATGGCAGCAGGTTGCTAAGACAAAATACTTGGGTTTCCCTTTTTAGCCTATGCAGGTGATGGTCTTGGAAGGCTCAGAAAGGCTGCAGGGCACTGCTGGCTTTCGTCCATGCATCAGACTTCTCAGAAATAATAGACTTATAGGAAAACAGGGTAACCTTGACTGGATATTGCTTCCTATTTTAAGGTTGAGTAGGATAGTGATTTATATCTGCGCATCACCACACGCAAAAAAACCCATCTGAACCCAAAAGTTATCACAAGGGTCTATTAGGTCACTGTGAGTATGAGGCCAGCGTTTCACACTACTTTGCTGCGTTTAGTGGCTGCCTCTACCCAGAGTTGAAGGGGAACAAGCTTCACCTTGGCACAAGCAGCTCAAAGCCACAGATGCTGTGACAACATGTCTGAGTATCGTTTTTTGTGCACCATGCTGCTTTCACGCACAGCCTCAGTCTGTCGGTGTTGCTTGAGATTGAAGCCTGGAGCAGAGTGCTGAGACGAGCAAACAGAAAGCAGCAGTGTCAGTAATGCACACAGTCATCTTCTTGTCTTTGTTGGCCTTGCTTGTTTCCGGAGAGAGGATTCTTGAAAATCCATGATGTGCTGTCTTGGGGTTCAGCATGATTGCAGGCACCAGAAGGAAGCCTCTGAAAATGAAAAATATCATAGTTCTGACAGAATAGAAGACTAATATGGTGGCTGGAGGAAGCGGGGGACCTTGTATCTCCTCAAACCATAATGGTTACAAATTGTGAGACTCCTGTGTCTCTAAATTACTGCTTACCGAGGCACTTCCATGAACCAATCTCTGCAAATAGCGATCGCATTTTAACTTCTTGCTAGGCATCCACTAAACCGGCCTCCTGCTCCGACTCTGAATGCAAGAAGTGGCTGCCACTGGCTAATGAATTATAGGCTCTGGCATCATTGCAGTGACATTTCATAACAACAAAAAGTAGCCTGGGTTTAAAATGGAAAAAAAAAAAATAAAAAGGAGAAAGCATCTGAGGGCAGAAGGATGTTTTTCCCTTCCAATCACTGTACATGCAACAGCATGGCACCCCCTAAGACAACATAAGCAGGACTTGGTGCCAACACACTGAGATGAGCCTCCTACCACTTTTCATGAAATTAGAGGTGAGAAGGATCCCCTCCAGTTGTCTAGCAATATCACGAGGCCAGTTATTGGAGTTCAAGTGTAATTTTAGCAGCTGCTGGCATTTCTGAGATGTGGGCAGTTGTGTATGGCGCATAATAATGACACGTAACAATGTCAGCTGATCCTTCATTTCTCTTTACAAATCACACTTCCAGTAAGTGGGGGTTGGACTAGATAACCTTTAAAGGTCTCTTCCAACCCAAACTGCCCTGTGATTCCATGATGAATCTATGATGCTATGATTCTACAAACTGACAAAGGGAAGCTTTAGGGATCAGGGATAAGAGGTTAGAGTGTGTCTCAGCCTCAGCTTTGTGCCACCTCTCGGGTGCTGATCCCAGGAACATTGCTGCCCATGGCAAGCCCAAGCTGAGCAGCGCCTGGCCCTTGTCACTTGCAAGTGCACGTTACTATCCCTGTGAGATCTTCTCCACAGAGTCCATAAAGCAGCTCATGGGGCCACATCATTGACACGATCACAGAACTGATCCAGCTGAAAAATAATCCCAACAAAACATATTGGGAGGGTTATTTTAAATAATTTATTCTATGCAAGTTTTAGGTATGCGTAATCATCTGTCACATATAATTGCCATATATGTTTTCCTACATGTACATTTATATTTTTTACTGTATCGGTCCAAGCATCAAAACTTGTCATTTTAAACCTGGATGAGTTTATTGCTGTGGCTTACCTTCTGGTGAAGCACAGCATTTTTAACAAAGTCATTATTTCACACAGCCTCTGGCAGCGCTTCCCAGCCGGCACTCACGGTCAGATCCTGTCACCTGATGAGGGCACAGCCCACAGGCTGCAGCCAGGACACATCACTTATTTAACTCAGCAAGCATGAAATCCCAGTGGTGATGATGACGGCCACTCAAGGGATTGCCCATTTAAGCCAGCCCTCCCCTCAATCATCTGGCTGGTCCACGACCCAGGGACGGGGAGAAGCAAGGCACGGGGATGCTCCCTGAGAAACGCAGAGGCGCCTGTGATGCTCAGCTCCGTGGCTGTGGGCAGCCCGGCTGCCTGCAAAAAGGCAGAGCAAGGGGTCGGCAGTGGCTCCTTCTCAGCCTCCTCTCCAAAAACGCTGCTGGAGGTTGAACGCCCTTCCCTGTGGGCTTTGCAAGGGCCTCACCTTGCTCCAAAAAGAGGTGCAGCCAGTGGAGCTGCTGGCCGGCCAGGCCAGGGCGTCTCTTCTGCCGTGTGAGCTGCAGCCCCAGAGTCACCCCCTCCATCCCCCACAGCTTCCTGCGCCTCGGTGCTGAAACAGCAAGTTGTGTGACGGCATAATGGAAAGGATTTTTTAAATAAAAAAGGCCCTGCTTTTGAAGCCAGAGGTAAAAAGATCATAAATCTTCAGAAACAGCTCATTAGGAAGCTGGAATTAAGCAAAAGCAAGTAGGAATTTTAAAGATGACATTCTAATTTTTTCATTCAAATTATTGATACTGCAATCTTCTATTAATTTCCGTATAATTTGTATATGCACTTAAGAGAACAGATCCCCTCCATCCGTCTTGTCAGGCACATACACACAGGATTTTACCAGCAAGAGACTGAGAGAACAACCCAAGGTTAGTAGAGAGAAAGCTGCAGCAACACCCACCGTCACTGGGATATCTGAGTGCATCTCCAGCAAATACATCGGAGCAGAGTTTTGTAACACAGGGGGCACACAGACCCTATAGCTTCACAGTCTTGTTTTGTTTTCCCCCTGCATTGCTTCAGTTGAAGCACTTCAAGCACACCACTGAAAATGTCAGAGAACAAATCAATATCATCAAGAGGGGAGCGCTGTTGATGCACTGCCGTACCACACGTGAGGAGGAGGACAGCACTCCTGCCTGCAGTGGTTTTGCTGGTGTGAATGCCACTGCCTGACACTTTCCCCTGGGGAAGAGAGAAGTGTCGGGATTTTCATCTTACTTCAGCTAGCCATCCTCACTCTAATTCAGCTTGAAGCTCAGAAACCATGACAAGCCATCTCCTGGGTGTGTCATAGCGGACAACCCAAGTGCTTGTTTAGAAAGGACAGGAGTAATTTTCGTACACTTTGAAGAAGCCTGGGTTGAAAATAACCATTTTCAGCGGATTCTTTCCATCTGCTACCTTCTGGCTCAGAAAACCTGCCTTGCCTGCAGTGCGGAAGGCAAAAGCTCTGTGCCCACAGTCAGCAGGTGCAGGTGATGGGGAACAGGAGGAGGAAAAGGAGGGAGGAGGGATGTGCCTCCACCTGGAGAGGTGCAACCCATCCAGGCAGCTTCAGAAAGGCTAATGGGCATAAGCAGCAAATGGGAAGCTCTCTGCTGGAGTTTGTGACAAAACGCTGTGAAGCAGCATTAAAAACATCCCATAAAAACAGGTGAGTGGTTAGTATTTTTCAGTGCAGTTGTGCCAGGCTCCCTGGAAATTCAGACCGGGTACCCTGAGAGTGCTTTGTCACTGTGGTCCCCAACTCCTTGGTGCTTCACAGACAGCCAGTTAAGTAATTAACAGAAACATACATCTTTTTCACAGGAGGAAAAAAAAAAAAGAGGCTGTCTAACAGAGAACTGCCATGTGAGATGGTCTTATTTTGGTAACATAAGCAGGAGTTTTGACAACAGTTGTGGAATATGAAGGTTTGGGGTTTTTTTTACTCTTTTTTAACATCCTGTTACTTGCCATCACTTGCCAATCTTTTGTTACGTTATGCCTACTTCATGTGGTAAGACTGACAGTTTTTAATTACTTCCTTGCTTTTGACGTTATAAATCTTTTTTATTTGCTTTCCAGGTTTTTTGTGCATTTGCACATTATCTTCATAGATTTTTTCCAAGCTGTGTTCTCATGTGAAATACAACCAAGTTACATGCAAAGCCTTGGAGCACATTCATTACCTGTTTTCTGGATTTAACTTTCCCCACATACTCGATAGAATTATTCACGTGTTTCCTGGCTGGCATGAGTGTACTCGGGATACGAATGCCTGATGACTCTATTGAGATCTGGACAACAAGAAACTTCCCCTGCTGAGCTGCCAAATACCTGTAGCAACCACAAGCTGCCTGTCCTATTTCTCATGGGGAGGACGTGGGCTACCAGGCTGCTGGGCGATGTCCTCCTCCAGCCAGCCCCAACCCTGCCACAGTGGAGGTAAAGCTGCAGTGGAGGCCACTGCCGCATGGCAGCACGAGCCAGGGGACCAGGGAGGACAGAGCCCTGAGGGTGGCAGGTGACCATGGTCCACAGTCCCATCAACTTGGTGATGTTGCACACCGTGAAGACACGAGGAAGAATTTTTTACAGTGAGGGTGGTGAAACACCGGCACAGGTTGCCCAGAGAGGTGGTAGATGCCCCATCCCTGGAGACATTCCAGGCCAGGCTGGACGGGGCTCTGAGCAACCTGATCTGGTTGCAGATGTCCCTGCTCATGGCAGGGGGGTTTGGACTACATGACCTTTGAAGGTCCCTTTCAACCCAAACTCTTCTATGACTCTATGATTTCTGCTGGCCCAGCCACAGCAGCTGAGCTCTACCATGGGTCTCAGGAGTGGCTGGTACCCAATGCTGAGCCTTCAGCTCTACCACATGTGTTAATACATCTCCTGCCTACACCCCCAGGATGAGTGTCCTCTTCATTCAAATTTTATAGAGTGCTGCTATTGTATCTGGTGTGCTTGAATTCATTGTCAGAGTGACATCAGCTGGGAAAAGCTGGTAGTGGAGCAGAGCAGAGCAAATTTCACCTGCACTGCACAGAACAACTCAGTTCTTCTGAAATCCAAAAATCCCAGACAAATTCAAATTTTCCATAATCTGAAAGCAACCAGTGACCTCCCTCTTCAAGAGAGTTACCCAGATTAATACCAAATGAAGTTGTACTTTAATTATTCATTTTAAATGCAAATTCATACATGAAATGAGCAAGAGAAAGCTGGAGCACAACAGTGATGCTCAGTCTGGCTGAAGGACAGAGTTGAGCACAGCGGGCTTTTGCCTTTCGGTCATAAAGGAATGAAGCCTCAGCATCGGCACCCGTGGGGGCTGGAGGTGGCAATTATCACACCGATGGGCTGGCTGCTTGATCTGGTTTTTTGTGGTCCTTCTGGCAGTAGCAATTGTATTTTAATCCCATATTAAGAGTACAGACATTAAAAAACAAGGCAGTTGCAACAAGATGCTAAGTGATTCAACACATGTTTATAATAATTTCTGCTTCTGGCTGGCCATGCATAGTATTGCACAAGAACCCAATGGATTTCTTATGATCTGGACATAAAATAGGACTACATTTCTTTCTGAAAGATATCAGCAATTGCTGTAAAGTACCTTGGACAAGTATGGCCTACACAGAGGAGCAGGAAATTATATAGAAATTTTTCTTTGGCAGGAAAGCACACTTTATTTCTGAATATGTGTTAGGTGAGGTTGGAGAAATCCTTCTCAAAGAGGAAGATACATCAAGAAATCCTCAGAGACTCAGATCAGCATTGAAAAAAGGATACTTTTTCTTGGGGCAGGAGACTAATGTTTATGGATTTTTTTCAGCCAAAAATCTCTGCAGGTGCAGCTGAGCTTGTCTTTTGGGAAAAGCAGCTGTATGAGCTCTTACTCGGTAATACCTAGGATGTTTGCTCCTCTCAAATCTATTTTTGATTTGCTGAACCATCACAACCTTGACAGAAGGGCTTCTGATTAGGATTTTGTTTAGCGACTAAAGTTTCATAGTTCCCACAAGTGACAGGTGTTTTCAATGTCTAAGGAAAGCCTTGCAAGGGGAAACTGACCATTTTTCATGTAGAAAACTGATTGCCCTGAAAGTCACAGGGGAAAATAACTTCCTAGACAGAAGCTAATTTAACAGATGATGGAAAAATCCCATGAAAAGCAGTCTGCCCTCTGCATGTTTTTTGGGAGAGGGGAAAAAGCTGAGCTTCGCAGGAGAACGTCATGCCTGGACTTGTTTTCAGGCTGGACATGAGGAAGACATTTTTTCCAATGAGGGTGGTGAAACACTGTCCCAGGTTGCCCAGAGAGGTGGTAGATGCCTTGTCCCTGGAGACACTCAAGGCCAGGCTGGACAGGGCTCTGAGCAACCTGGTCTAGTTGCAGATGTCCCTGCTCATTGCAGAGGGGTTGGACTAGATGACCTTTGAAGGTCCCTTCCAACCCAAACTATTCCATGATTCTAGTTTTAGCACCAATGCCCTTTGGTAAAAAGATGCTGAGCCAGCACTCTCCCTGGGACCACTGTCAGGAAAAAGGAGTACTATTGCTTTTAGTTCTTTCATTACATGGAAGAGTTTCCGAGTTGTTATAAGGAAAGGGAAGGAGTAAACTGCTTACTTGTCTAAGTAGCTCCAGTAATTTCCAAATTATTTATGAAAGTCAGACTGAGTTGGTATGAAGTTTGCAAGTTTCTCTGCACCTTGCCAAAATTTAAAATTTTGCTGCTGATTGAAAGAAAATTATGATCAGTAGGTGAAGCAATGGAAAACTGCAGGAAAAGTGGAGAGCATTACAGCACACTTCTCTCTAGCAAGAGCTCCTCGACAATCACAAGGCCAAATACAGTTTAAAAACAATGAAACACAAGATTCCCTGGTATGTAGAAACTTCAGGATTGAAGACTTTAAACAGGTTACTTGAAATGCTTCATGGAATAATGCTGTAATAGAAGAGTCTGTTGGAAGCTGTCTGCTCCCCAGGATCACCGCTCACCAGACATATCCGCCAGCTGATACTGAAAATAATTCTCCATAGGACACCCAAAGTTTAACCAGAGCATGTTTTTCAAAACCCTTCAGTGGAGCCCCAATAAAGAGAGAAGAAATTCTTCTGGGTGTACGATGTTGAAAATGAAAGAGGAAAAATGGCTTTTATCTGTTGATTCTTCCTGGCCCAAAGGGATAATCAATGCCAGTTGCTTCGGTCAGCAGCCAGCAAGGATATAACCACGAACTACCTTGACACCTCTTGTTTGGCTACAGAGGCTCTCTGAGACCAGGGCCAACAGGAGACTGTCCTTTGGCAGGCAGCACCATGCTACTCCCAGCCAGCAGCTACAGCTCTCACTGTGGTTTTCTCAGAGCTGCTTCAGCTGAGTCGGGAGTTTTTGTTTTTCAGTGATGGCTTCATTTTCCCTCCCCTCTGGCTTGCCTGCACCTTCAGTCAACATCAATGCTCTACCTTCATTTATATTCAGTCTATCGAATCACAGAATCAAAGAGTGATTGGGGTTAGAATGGACCTCTGGAGATCATCTAGTCCAACCCACCTGCTAAAGCAGGTTCACCCAGAGCAGATCACACAGGAAGGTGTCCAGCTGGGTCTTGAATGTCTCCAGAGAAGGAGACTCCACAGCCTCTCTGGGCAGCCTGTTCCAGTGCTCTGGCACCCTCAAAGTTAAGAAGTTTCTCATATTCAGATGGAACCTCCTGTGCTTTAGTCTGTGCCTGTTGCCCCTCATCCTATCATTGAGCACCACTGAAAGGAGTCTAGTCCCATCCTCTTGACACCCACCCTTGAGACATTTATAAACATTGATGAGATCCCTTCTCAGCCTTCTCTTCTCCAGGCTGAACAGACCCAGCTCTCTCAGTCTCTCTTCATAAAAAAGGTGCTCTAGGCCACTAATCATCTTTGTAGCCCGCCACTGGACTCCCTCCAGTAATTCCTTGTCCTTCTTAAACTGGGGAGCCCAGAGCTGGATGCAGTTCTCCAGATGTGGCCTCACCAGGGCAGAGTAGATGGGGAGGGTAACCTCCCTCGACCTGCTGGTGACACTTCTTAATGCACCCCAGGATACCACTGGCCTTCTTGGCCACAGGGGCACATTGTTGACTCATGGTTAGCCTGTTGTTGACCAGAACTCCCAAGTCCTTTTCTGCAGTGCTGCTTTCCAGCAGGTCCACCCCTAACCTGTATTAGTGCCTGGGGTTTTTCCTCCCCAGGTGCAGGACTCTACACTTGCCCTTGTTAAACTTCATCAGGTTCTTCCCTGCCCAGTCCTCCAGCCTGTCCAGGTCTCACTGAATGGCAGTACAGCCTTCTGGTCTGTCAGCCCTTCCTCCCAGTTTGGTATCATCAGCAAACTTGCTGAGGGTGCACTCAGTCTTTTCATCCAGGTCATTGATGAACAGGTTGAACAAAACCAGACCTACATTGACCCCTAGGTAGCCCCACTAACTACAGGCCTCCAAACAGACTATGGACCATTAATCACAACTGTCTGAGCTCTGCCATCCAGCCAGTTCTCAATCCATCTCACCATGTACTCATCCAACCCGCACTTCCTGAGCTTGTCTATGAGGATCTTGTGAGAGACAGTATCAAAAGCCTTGCTGAAGTAAAGGTAGACAATGTCCATAACATGCCCACCCTCATAGCTGATGTTTCTGAGCAGCTTTGCACCTCCAAGGAAGAAGTTTTTATTTCTTCCTTCAATTTGTTCTCTTCAGCCAGGTCTCTCTTAAAAATAAAAACACTTCTCTGTTTAAGCTTTATCTACTGCATAGTGAAGTGCAAAGGGCATAATACTATCTGACCAAGCAAACCTAGGAGAATCTCCCTCGCAATGTATACGTATATATATTTATAAACTTGCACAGCACTTTTCTGTCAGGATACGCTCGGTCTCTCAACACAAGCCTGTTTTACTCCGGTCCTGTGCAAAGCCCCTCTGGTTGCCCCAGCCCAGTGTCCAGGCAAAGGCCGACTGTCTTGTTTGTACCTGCCGGCCTGGCTAAGCTCGCCTTCTGGTCCAGGGAAAAACCTACCTCTGTTGCCACCTGTCTGGCTTTATAAGCTTTTTACAGCCATTTTCAGAAATTAAATAATATTGCTGTTTCCATTTTGGTGCCAGACTAGCACTGTCAACCAGCTATCAGTATGGTACTGTGCTCCAGGTGGTTACCACCTCGTCTCAGAGAACTAGCCTTCTTTTGACTGTTTCAGGAGCAACAAGGAAATTAATTGTTGAAACCTATTTTCCAAAATAATCCAGGACTTTCAATCCCAACACACACATGCCCAAGAATCACAGCTCTCTCCTGTTTTTTTCCTGCTTCTCCACCTGGGTGAAATTCAGCCAGTGGCCAGTCCAAAAAAGCATAGTGTTGATTGCAAAAAGGCTGAATTGTGTTTTCTTTTCCTACCTGGGCACACTAATTTGAGCACGATCGCACTTAGCCTTTCATTTTCACAGAAGTTGTGAACATTTACTCTTTGTAACCCTTTAGATGTAACTGGCCCATGGGTTGAAAAGTTGTTAGAGCAGGAAAGACAGACACATCTCCTCCATAAAAAATCCCTCTACGCTAGAAGAATTCACCAGCTGAAATTTTTTTCCTCTTCATTCTTACAGAGCTCACTTCAGACCTGGTGAATTATTCCTCAGGACAAGTTCAAGCTCCTGTTGCAGCTTCTAGTTGCTTGTTGGGTACAGTTCAGGTCATCTCATTCATTTATGGTTGTTAGCCAAGCCGCTTCGCCATCAGTTCTGCCTCCCTCAGTGGCTTTTAGCAGATAAGAGCCAGGAGAGACTCCAGTTTCACAGTGAGTTTCATATCCCCACCGGCTCTCTCCAACCTCCTTCCACTGATCTCTGTTAGGGAATCAAAGCCCTGAGGTGGGTGTTACGGGTTTCTTCTTCTGTGCAGCTTCTGTGAAGCCCAGTGCATCGGCGTGCCTTAGGAGGCATGGAGCCTGCTTCATTTTGGGAATAATGCAGCTTTGAGTTTCTGGAATAGAACATTGCTTTCATGGGAAAAAAAAAAGAAAAAAAAAAAAGAAAAAAAAAAAAGAAAAAAAAAAATCTGTCCTAACTCTGAAGTTTAAAGAGCTGCCCCCTGTAGGTGTCCTTCCCCCTAGTTAATCTCATTAAATCTCATCTCTTGTATCCTCACTCTTGCAGACTCGTTTTTTCCATGCACGCTGTTTGCAGCTTTCACTCTTAGAAGGCTTTTTTAAACATACTGGTTTCTCATTGTGTTCTGCAGCTGAAGCTTTTGGCAAACCCAGTTCCTACGAGGCAGTTCCTGCAGAGCCCTTGAAAATGAGAATATTGAAAAACCAAAGCTTAGTAGAATAAAGGAGCAAACAGCTAACTAACATCTTTTCATCCCCAAAATACATTTCCCTAAGTGGGAAGATCTTCAAATAAACAACAAATCTTCTAATATCTAATAAACGGTTTGTTTAGTGCCATCCATGCCTGCTTCAATTATAATCGATACATATCGATTATATTATAGATAATTTCAATAATTTGCTTGTTGTCTACTAAGAGGGGGATATTCTAGTTTGACTACTGAATTCTGATATGTAGCCCATGTAGGACTAGAAACACAGCTCCTAAATGCTAATTTCTTCCATTTAACTTACAAGGTGGGTTGCAAAGCTAAGGGAAAAAAAAGTGGTTTAAGATATCAAATCTATTATGGACTTTTTTTTTTTTCTTTTTAATACTAAGGACTCCCAGCTCATTCAGATCATTAGTAGCAAAAACCTGAAGCAATTCAATAGACAAAACTAAACGTTTCCATGAGTTTTCACACTCACCAAAGCCATGTAAAACCAAATAAGCATTTTTTGTGCTGTTGCTGAACAGTGGTTTCAATGCCAGCAACCTGAAAACGACTATAAATAAAACTGAAATTTTATTACTACCTGCTGTCCAGCAGTTGTTTTTGTAAGTCAAGAACTGCTGGGCAATTAAAAATGAATGTACTGCAGGTAGTTTCAGCTGTTACTGGTGACAAGACAGCTACTTACATGAGGATTTCAGGTCTTTCTGATAGAGTTATCTCCTCTTTTAAACTGCCCTTATTTTTATTAAGTAACTGCGTAAGTAAGCTGCTTACAACTATGATCAACAGTTAATTACCTTTGTGGTAATTGGATTCTTTCCCATCATAGCCAGTTACAGTGACACCACTGACAAAAAGAACTTACTTGGATGTCGTGTGTCACAAACCACAAACACAACAACCGATTCCATATTTTTCCAGGTAACTGGGAATGTTTCATGGCTACAGAGCCACCTTCTGATCCCACTGCCATTAGCACCGTTTAATTTCGGTTTCCAGAAGATCAGTTCCACGAGTAAAGAACAATTTTAATTAAAGGCAGACACTCAATATTTGTTTCTCCCTCCTTAGCATTTTTTAAACCTTAGTTTCAAATTATTAATGGCTGAGATGTCAATACTCTAAAATTACAAGATGCTAAAATTTCAGTTTGGCGCCTGATTAGATGCTGTGGAATCTAATCCTGAAACAATGATGCAAAATGTAATTGAGGCATAATATGTCTAATGTACTGAGTCCTGCATTACAACTATCAAAACCAGTTAATCTTTCCTTTCCTTTAATTATTAAGTAATCTTCTGCTTAGCATCATCCATATTGAGTTACTTTTCCAAAAGAAAAATAGATTATACAGTATCAACTCAAATACATTGTAGAAGTCCTGATACAGCTTTATCAAAACCACAACCTTCAAGAATATGTACGATCTCAAAAACAAAAACCACTAGTATAGTCAGTAAAAATATTCCCTGTAGACCTGTGTGAATGGATTTTATATCATGCTGGTTTAAAACAAAACAGAACACCATGAACCTATGTCAACGGATCTTATATCATCCTTCCTTCACTACCAGACAATGGAGCCCCACGTCAGCTTATTTTGCTTAAGACTGACAATCACGAGCTGTTTGTAATTCTCAATATTGTTAAAAAAAAAAAAAAATTAGTCTGAGAATGGGAACCCCAAAACAAGGTCTCACTGGCATAAAGATCCTAATAACTATAAACACAAAAAAAGGTCCTCAACTAATGAGATACTAAATATTTAAGTGTACTTTAAAAAAAGGCCAACAAATTATTGAAATGTTCTAAAAAATTATTCTTAGTCCATTACACACTGTTGCTGCTGAGCTAAACATAAACATTTTGAAATCAAATGATCTGGTAGGTTTAAAGATGACAAAATATTTCAGTCTTGAGTTTGGCAGTCCAGATGGAGGAGTTCAGAGGTATAATGAGAATATTCCTACTGAGACATTATTTAAAAATAAGGTAGTAACAGTATAATCAGAATTTTATCTTCTTTTTAACAAGGACAGTACTAACAACTGCGGCAAGTGGGGCTATTTGCAAGAACAAAACAAGTCCAATGATTCCAGATCAACACGAACCTTTCCAATTTAAACACTCCTCAGATCATAAAACTACTTTAGAGGGCTCCATTTTGTCCTACTTTTAAGTTTCCTTCATTATTTTTATCAAAGCACCGTTTTGAGACTTACAGTTAGGATGTTAAAGAAAGCTGTTACAGTAATGAAGGACACCGAGTTCCACGTTAAAAGTAGAAACACACAGTATTGAGTCAAATATGCCTCTTCAGAAAATAAGGTAGTTTTGCCTTCTCCCTGTAACGAGCTTCTGATCTGAAGAGTAATGAGCATAAAGCGCATGTATTCAGCTTTAAACTGGTTGCACCTGAATGACATTGCAAATGGCTTTCAGAAAAATTAAGAAGTCAACAGGCATTAGCTGTATAACATTTTTATTTTACTATATTGACATTTTATGCACAAATATTTTATCAGAGTAAAAATAGAAAATAATCGTTTCATGTAAAATTACCAAAAAAATGCAAAACAAAAGAAATACATAATTAGCAGAGTATAAGTGTCTTTATTTAAAGAGTAAAAAGTATGCAAAAAACCTTCTGTTTTACAAAAAGTTGGGAATATTCTTTCTATGTTTTCCTTCTGGCAGCAACAGAACAACCTTTGACAATATATTCTACACCTTCTATTTTATTGAAGACATCAAGTTAGTCACAGACTTCTCCCCTCAACTACAGAGAATGTGACAAGTGATTTTTATACTGTTTGAAAGATTCCTCCTTTACAAAGTAGAACACGGTGGAAAAGCAGATGATCCCACAACAAAGAACCCAAAGGACTATCATAGCTACCGAAAAGCTGCAAAATAATAATCGGATGTATTTACAAAGAAAGCGTGGTATCAGAAGTTTCCCTTAGCGGGCTCAATCATGTAACAAGAACATTCAGGAGGCTAAAGCATTGACACAACATTTCCATTTTGCTGTTAGTTTATCCTCTCAGTCCGGTTTGATCTAGAGAGCTGGTATTTTAAGCTTCTCTTCTTTTTATACTGTATTTTTACTAAAAAGGCCTCTCATGAACTCTGCTAAATAAAACCAGTGACTTGTATTGGACTTCTGTTAGTAATGGAGCGGCGGCGTTAGACATGTAGTTGCTGCCACTGACCTGTCACCTTCGCCTTCGACCTGCCCCTATTTGTGTAAGTCACCTCAAACACTTGCCAACAGGTGGAATCGGGCTACTGTAGCAGCAGTAAATGGACTGATGGTTGACCTCTCGTGATAGATGCATTTATGTATTTTGCTCAGGGCCTAAGATTTTTTTTAAAATCATCATGCTCAGTACATGGAGTGCTTTAAGAGCTCAAGAACGAAAACGATATTCAGAGTTACTGAGAGAATCTGGCAAAAAAAAAAAAAATTATAATCATCGTGATGATAAAAAAAGTAGGCTAGAACAATACGCAAGATTTCTAGTTAAGCAAAAACCATCTTCAGATGAACATCCTATAAACAAAAAGCTTTGTCCTCAATGCATCTTTAAACCAAACATGAGTCTTCTGTTTTCTTTGCCCTCTGCCTGCAAGTACGACTGTTCCTTTCCAGGCCAAGAGCAACAGTCCAGTGCTCTCGCTACTCAATATGAACACGTTTTATGTTTAGAACCCCACGGTACAAGCACTTTTGATTTAAGGTTTAAGAGTGGCTTGATCCCTCAAAGAATTAAAGGTTTTCTCTTATACATTCGCATTTTAATTGTTAAGTGTTACCAGAGGTGGTTTTCACTTATAAAAAGTTGGAAAATATGCATGGTGACATAACATTTATTCTGTTTAATAACATGTAGGGGCAAAAACAAACCCAAGATCGCAGCATTGTCACCCATCAAAAGAGATAGTCTAACAGGCATCAGTACAGAAGCTCAAAGTTGCAGCCTACTTTTTACTGCACGTATAAGTTTGCTTTAAGTACTCTCTGTAGCTCAGAAGTCAGGATACATTCCAACTATTTCTATTCATCATCCAGACTTCAAATTGCACCCAACTCTGGAACATGCATTTGGCTTAAGAAGCTTCAAAAACATCACTTGCAGTTCAGAAAGAAATTCATTTTAAATAAAAAATACATCTTTGTATTTTAATATATGTCAGACTGTACAATAATTTTGGAAATCAAACTCCAGTTCTCTGTAAAACTATTTTCAACTTGCATTTTGTTTCTAAACAGGGACTCCGGACTGTGATTAACTTAGTCTTCAGTTACCTAAGGTTGACTACCATGCAGGTACAAGCACCTTGCAGAACAGAGCATTAAAACCCCCCACCAAAACAAGCTCCTCTTTGGGTGAGGGCTATTTTGTCTAGTTTTCAAATCACCTGATGGGAGGTGGTCGTGGAGGAAGTTTGTCTTAACTTTTTGCTAAACGGCTAGAGTCAACAATGTGTTTCAAAACAGGTAAGTATTTGCCCTCATATACGCAATATTATCTACATATTACAATGAAATACTCATAATTGGCTTTTCACCTAAGCCAGATCTAAACCTGGATCTCCTTCTTCAGCACTGATCTTCAGTTCAGCCTAGTCTTACTTTCCTTTGCTTATAAACACAGATGCTATTTTAAGAACCTGATGCTTCGTAACATTTAATGCGTCTTTTGGCTCTGCTTGATTAAATGAGAATAATGAACGTGTTTAACTTTGAAAGCATCAAATGCCATTTGGTAGTTCAGCAAGGAACAGAAAACTGGAAAGGACTGAGTTCAGATAACTGATCAGCCTGCTTGCTGTAGGTACTTCATCTTTGCTAAAAGCACTTCAAAAATTACTTTGTACAGCTGTGGGCAGAGAGTGCTGACCAGTTCCACCTTTCCCACCAATTTCAGATTGCATACCAGAGAGGCCCTGACTCAACATGGCAGAAGTTGTGGCAATCCCTTAACTTACACTGAAATATAGGTTGCTAAAAGATCCAAATTTATGCGAGTCCCAGTTCTTCGTAGAAAATCATGCACTGTTATTTTACTGCCAAGAAACAAAAGAAGTTTCCAATTCTGATAAAGGTAAGAGCAGCTGCTGCTCTGGTTATACAGGAAAGGCCTCAGGCTCCCACGTTCAGGTCACAGTGCTTAGCTCTCCTTCTCTGTTTGCAGGGAGGCCGTGGCCAGAGCCACAGCTGTGACCGGCTGCGCGATGCCATGGAGCTGCATCTTGGCCAGTTTCTTCTGCTCACACTCCGTGACCAACCGGTTCAACTCTGCTGCACTGTAGCCAATGAGAGTTTTCAAGTCGCAGACAAATTTGTACACAAACCTCTTGCCTTGCACTTTGCAGATCATGTCTCCATCATAGTAATACCTGTATAAAAAAACCACAAACAACAAAAACACCATGTAAATTTTCAGTATGTGTAATTTCTGTACACATCAACCATGTACTTAAGGTCACTCGAAGGCCAAAATACGAATCTTTCTCTCATTATGATTCTCATACAATCTCATACACCAAGGGTTGAAAGTTGTCCCTGTGCCTTAATACATTAAGAAGAAACTAAATACATTAGTTATTTTATAAGCTGTAGGAAGCACCATTGCAGAAATGAAGGTTTCTAAGCAGTTTAAGAACAGTTTGGTTGGAGGAGTAGGGAAGCTCTCTATAGTGCTTTGCCTTAATAAAAAAATGTTGTCTCTCCATTATTGCCATTTGCTTTTTTTACTCGTCTCTGCTTTTCTTAGGGAAAAAAATTCATGTTGGAAATAGTCTGAAAATTAGCACTGCAGTTTCTATGCTACAAAAGTAGCCATTCTCTCTCTGTTGTTTTCAAAGATGGAAGTAAAACTATGAAAGTGTGGTTTGCTTTTTTTCCTTTTTTTGTGTAGTTCATATGCTGGCAAAACTACACCATTTGCCTTTATCTACAGCTAAAAGCGACTTCTCTAACTATTGAATACTTTCTACATTGTGTCATGGAAGAGTTATCAGACTGAACAGAAATGCAGTAAAGGTAACATAAACTCTTTATCACCCACTGTACTCCAGAGACATTATAAATCTTTAGGTAAGACCAACAGAACAGAAGTTAGAATTTTACAGTTTTGTTGCTCATCTTGTCTCACTGGAGGCATTAAGAGAATGCATGTTATATTTCTCATGAAGAAAACCCAAGTGGCTGGGACATAACTTGGACTTGACGAGCTTAACAAGCCTGTGATAAATTTGAAAAATAAAAAAAAAAGAAAACACACAAGCAAAACCAAAAACAACAACCAAAAAAATCATTAATTTAACTTCTTCCAAATCATCACCCAGCCCAGATTTCTTGACTGTCTAAAACTCAGTCCTCTGTGTGACATGCTTATAAGCAAAGATGACTGTCATTCACCAGCACAATTAAGTCAATTAAAAGACTAACTTTTGTCTTCTAGCTCTAATGGAAGAAGTGTACAGGAAATTAATTCTTTTTCCTCACATCCTGCTTCTCTACTGAATAATTTAAAAGATGCTAATTTTAGAAAATTTACCAAGGTGTATGTACTCTCTGGCCTAATTTCTATACTGCCTGGTTTTCCTACAGCTGGGCAGAAGATCTAGGATATTTCCAAATAATATCAACATCATTTTCTGTATTAATCAACAATTGACACAGTAATTTCAGTACATCAGTAAACAAAACATATTACCATTTTCGTTTTAATAAAACTGTAGCTTGACAACAGAGTTTATCTTGGGAGTAGTAAGAGGCATTAAATATCCCTTCAGACATTCAAGTGTTAGAAAACATGTCAATATTGATGCAGCTGCTAAAATGCCAATGTTTTGAGGAATGTGATTTCTGTAATTCTGTGACTAAAATATAAATGAAAAACTTCTCTAATAGCAATTTATGCAAATTACTGTGCAGACATCTGTTTAACATCTCAGTGATAAGAACATTTTACTGAAGTTCTTCAGCTGCCTTTGAGATCTTCTGCAGAGTTTGACAAAACCCAAAAACCATTGGCATCATTTACATAACTTTTGTGTTCCAGAAAGTTTTCACGTATACCTTCAGTACACAAACATACAGATACACAAAAACAGATCAGAAATACAGGAATGCTATTGCAACAATACAGGCTGGGGAGCAGTTGTACTGGAAAGGCCCCGCTTTGGGCAGGAGGTTGGACCAGAAACCTCGTGAGAAACTCTGTGACCCTATGAAGAAAGTAACATGCTAATTTAACACATAAATAATGCAAGAACAGCCATAAAAGACCAGATTAAAGACCTATCTAGAACCGGATTTACACTGCAACAGATCGAAAGCAGATGCCCAAGGAAAAGCATGAAAGTAGGGTAAGCACACAGCAATTCTATTCCTTGCTTTCAATGATCTGGGGCTCAGGAACCTCTAGAATGTACATCTTTCCATACCTAACATCCTATAAAATATTTATTTTTCATTAATTTTTCCACTTTCCTCTCAAACTCATTAAATCATTCTGGCATCCACAATACTGTGTCCAAAGAAGTTAGAAGGCAAACCAAAAGGTGTATTTAAGCCGCATATCTGGTGCCTGCCAGTTTCTTCCGATGCCTCCTGTTCAGATAAATGAGATTCTGAGCAGTTCTCCTTTAGTGACTCTGTGCCACTCATGGTCTTCTAGACTTTGCTCTCCTCCCATGAAAGTATTATGCATATTGATGTTATTTAAATCCTCCCTCAAAAACCAGAATATGGTAACTTTACCAGAATATGGTAACTTTACCATATTTCTCATAGAGGTACTTTTAAATAGAACTTGATTTTACTTTTAACAATGCTAGATGAGTCTGCTTTCTTTTAGAAAAATACCGTAGCCAAAAGTGGAAATGCTGAAAAGTAAATCTTAAATCTCACTTCAACCATATGCAACTTCACTCATATAATTCTTAAAACTGCTTAAATAATTTGCAGGATTAGGCGATAAGTGCCTTTCTTGAAAACTAATCAAGAAAAATAGAGTTAACCATACCAGAATAAGAAATTAGAAGTTCAATCTTAATGATTTCAGAGAACTTGGAGGAATTGTCAAATGATTCCAGAGGCCAAAATAGTCAGGGAAAAGTTATCTAAAATTCAGGTGCTTGGATTCTTCTCTCTCCTCAAGCACTTATCTATAGTGATTCAATAATACAAGTCCCTTTTACCAATATCAAGTACAAAATCGTCATGGAACAAAGGCAGCCTGAAACACTTCCATTTCTTCAGATGATAAAAGTTCACTATGTTGGAATCACGACAACTGTTGAAACTTACCCGTCAACTCCATTTTTAAATTTAACACCCCTACCATAAGAACAACGGAATGGATCGATGAATATTTGAACTTGGAAAAAGTTTTGTTACATACAGAAAACTACTAACAATTCTGTAATTACAGGAAAGTATATCGCTTTATATAATACCATAAGAAGAGCAAGAGGAAAATGAACAAGTAAACAGTAAAATATAAAAATAAGTCAATAAAATTCAGAGTATCCACATATTTCTGTATCTTTCACCAATAATCATTATTGCTTGGCACATTAGGGAAAGCATAAATGCTGAAGATCCATCAAAAATAAATATATTTCCAAAAGTGAGTTACCCAAATTAACTATCATGTCAGCGTTCAATAATCTTGAAAAAATAAAAAGTATTTTTAAATGTTCAAGAAATTATTGTTCTGGCTTCCTTTCCCCGCCCCTAGAAAAAACCCAACGAATACTTCGCCCTTGAGACCAGCATGACCTGATGGGAAGGAGGAGCTTCAGAGAATCTGTTTATCCCTTTACTAAAAAAGTGGCAAGTCTTGCATTATGATAGTTAAAAATACAGTAGCCAAGTGGATGCAAATCACTTCATATCTGATCAGTTCCTAAAGTTTCTTACCTCAAAGCCCGACTAAGTTTCTCATAGTTCATTGTGGGTTTGTTTTTACGCTGCCCCCATTTTTGCGCAACCAGTTCAGGTTGATTCAATTTAAATTCTCCTTCATCACCAACCCAAGAAATACAGTCCCGAGCATCTTTGTCAGTGAGAAGTTCTAATAAAAACTGCCACAATTGGATCTGGCCATTGTTTCCTGTTGAAATAGGGATAATAAGATCCATCTCAATTAGTCCTTTTTACGTTACTCTCACAGATAAAAATTTTCAACCAACATATTAAAAGTAGAGCAAAACAGAATGTATGATGGAAGGAAAACTTGCACTTAATTTATTCTAATTATTCTCTTGGAAACATTTTTTTGCAAAGTCATCAGTACTAATCTATTTAAAAAAAGAAGCTGATGGATACAGGGGAAAAAAATATAATCAAGATTTCTCATAAATCTGTCCCTAGAACTTAAGAAAAAAGAATTATATAGCAGTACACATAATCATTTAGACACATATCTATCCCTAATATAGAACAGATTTAGCAAGAGTGGCTTATTCCTCTTCAGGCATATACACACACATATATATATATATCTGTAATAGAAGCTGTTTTTTCAAAAATAGTTTAGCCTCCAATTTTCAACATTAATATTAGAAATACAAAAACAAACAAATTTCAGCTTAAATAAGTATAACATCTTTCACAGCCAATCATTAGGATTTCTTTTTAACTCAAGTATCTGCAGCTAAATTCCTAGATTCTCAATGACATACAGATAGAAGACCTAATGTCTAAAGGGAGAAACACAGAGTATTCCCCACTGATGGCAGCCAATAAAATCTTGGCCTAAGAATTCTGAATGGTATCATAATAGCCTTTTATGGAGAGTCTAAAACAAATAAAAATTCAAGGAAAAAGGAAGGTTTTAACAGAAAAAAATCACGACACTGGAGAAAACCAAAGCAAAAAAATGACAAGAAGAAAAAATAAGATAAAGAAATTAAGATGAGTTATTGTCCTGGTTTTGTTAAAAAGTAAGTTTTTACTTCTTACTAACTGCAGTTTTCCTGAAAGTTAGACACATGTTTTGGTAGACACAGCAATGGAATGCGAGGTCATGGATAATGATGCATCTCGTGAGATGTGCAAGCAGGAGGTGAACTGAAAATTGACCAGCTAAAGTATTCCATCCCATTCACATGATACTTATATAAAAGTGAGGGATCACGAGGATCTCGTCCCTTTTTCCTTATGGCCGACATTGGGAGAGGACCTTGCGAGTTGTCCCTGTGAACTGAGGCCTAGTGACAGACTGAATCAAGTTCCGGTTGGCTGCAGAGTCCAGTCCAGGACTTCGGGTGCCGGCCCTACATCTGCTGGAGCAGTTGCCGGGACTTTCAAGATTGGTTTTGTATATTTTGTATTATTTTCTCTATTTTTATTGGTAGCATTAGTAAAACATTTTTAATTTTTCCAACTCTCTTCTCTCTGTCCTTTTCCTCCCAATCGCCTGTCCTTAGTGGAGAGGGGAGAGAGGGAGGCGCAAACAGGAGAGAGGCGTGGAGAGGAGGTTAACAATACATCTGCCATGGTTTTATTGTCACCCTGCAATCAAACCACGACAGTTATTAATAATCACAGACTATGTACACACAACAGTAATTTCAAAAATAAACTGCAGATTTAGTGTGCGGTTTTCCAGAAGGTATATTCATTTAGCAAAATAGGAATCTGAAAATTGCTGATTTCTATAGTCACCAAACTGGGCAAGGAACAAGTAGAGCATGTAGTAGCTGGGCTAGGATTCTACAACATACAGTTTATTTTCTCCCCTTTCTGCAAATGGAAAGAAGTTAAAAGCTTGAATAAATACTATGCAGTGGTTTGAGAGGACAGACTGTTAAGTGATAGGAAGAGAAATTATTTTATGCATCTCATTTACTGCAGGACTAAAAAGCTGTGGCACCACACAAATATGGTGCCTGTGTGAGCAAACCAACCTGCCAGGCCTGCATGTGCTTCTAATATATTTTGTAGCTATGGTCCACATGGACTTCTACAAGCCTCACATCTAGAGTGACAAAGGTGCGTCCTGCAAAGCTGTTATTCAAATTAATGAGCAAGTGTTTACTGCATTTGCATTTGAAAACAACAATACCTGTTCTGTTCCCAGGGGAACTTCTGTCTTCTCCAGAGATCCTTGGAGCTCGCTGTACTTTAGCTGCCTTTGCACTGCTGTTTATTACTTTAATGGTGGTGGGGGTAGCAGGCTGTACAGATGCCGGAATAATCTGCACAGCTGTAAGGCAGAGAACATTGTGGAACATCAATTATAAATTGCTGGCACAGAATGGGCATATATTATTTATTACCTGTATTACCATAACATCTAGGAGCTAGCTTTTTCCTTTTTTAAAAAGACATACTGTGTAAGTCATAATACTGAGAATATTTAAAGACTTTTTACTTCTTATAGAGGAAATTGTGGTTTTCAAGTCATAATAGAGATGCCACATTACAGATACAATATCAGCTTTCGTTTACTAACATGTTTATTACATGTTTCCACAAAAAAACCCCACCCTCTCATGTCTTTGTTTTCATCTTTATGCTGTTCCCATACTATTTATCCTAATGCACTTTTCTCTATAGTCACTGTACTCTCCATACTTGCTATTCAAACAGCAATTAAATACCCTTCTATTGCAATGGGGCAGGGGGATGCAAATGCCCCACTCTAGGTGGCTTTAACTAGACACAAACCCAGGATGTAATACACAGTCTATCTATTTAACATATAAGCTGCTTACAAGTCTTCTGAAAATTGGTTCATTTTAATAATTGATGACACTGCTTTAGCTAGAAGTTTCAAATAACTGCAAAGTTACTTTAATGTATTTTTTCTAGTACCGGTTTCTAAACAAGTCCTCTCTTCCACACTCCCTTTCAATTGTTGGAAACGTTGTCTTTTGAAATCATAACATTCTAATATATCCATTAATTAATGCAATATACAACTTAAAAAACACAGAACAACTCAAGACCTCATATATGTATCCTAGACAGCTTATTTCAAGAGAGTACCATCCAAAATGAAAGTTAGAAACTTTCATAGTTCAGGTCATACACCACCTTTCAGCCAATAGTAAAATATTGAGAAACCCAAAATTTTGCTTCGAAGTTTAAAACATCCTCTTTCTCGTCTCACCAAGTAAAACTACTCTCTCGAGTGATTTTCTAAATGTTGTACTATTATATTGTTGTGCTAAACATGTGAACAGTTAATTGTGTGTACTTACGCTGATCAATAGTAACAGTTGCTATTTCTCCAGAATGTTCTTGGCTAGCCAACACATCTGCAAATTAGAAAAAAAAAATAGTAAGTTTTTATTTAACCAACAAATTTCAAGTCACCTGATGATCAAAATCTTTCATATTTCATAGAGGAAAAAAGTGAAAATTTGGTATCAGTTTACAAGTGACATGCACAGCTCATGGTCTTATGAGTAGAGACATCTAACATGCATCATTCGGTTTTTAGAAATAAGGATGTACATGGTGAATTTCAAGGTACCTTATGCATTCTGCATCCCTTAAAACCTTTAGCTATATCATGTAAATGAATGTAGAAATAGTTCTTAGTCTGCCAAGTTACATCTAAGCATGGTAAATCTGAAACGCACATGGATATTGTTGTATTGTGCACATACAATGAAGCGCTTATCAGTTGTGTTGTGTACAATCTAAGGATTTCATTGCCTGTGCTTAAAACTCCTCACTTCTATATGACACAGAGATGTACATCGTAAATCACAATCAATATTTAATTATAAAACTATCAATTCCAGGAGATGCACAAACTAAAAATCTTTATTGAAACAAAGGAGGGATCATCAGTCACTACCCTCCTCCCTATTAGTTATGAAGTTTGATGAAAGACGGGCAAGCAGTATTTAGTATGCAGACATGTTTCATACCAGCAGACATTCTCACTAATATCTCCTGTTGTCTTATATTGATGCCCTCATTTTTACTCCCAGTATTAAACAGAGGAAAAACAACTGCTCACAATTGGTTTCATCTTTAAAGAAAGGAGAAAAAAAAAAAAAAAGGGGAGAAGCGGGGAGGGGGAAATATGTAAAATCAGTTACAAAAAAAAGCCTTGCATACACTTTCGAAGAAGCTCCAAATGGCTCCAGAGGATTTCTCCTCGCGGGACGCGCTGGAAGAAGTCTTCCTGGCTGAGGCTGCAGAGTTCCCGCCCGGGAATGCTGAGTGCATTGAGGTCAATGTCCGTCATGCTGAACTCCTTCATCACCCACACCACCCAGTGGAGCACCTGGTCTGTCGACCACTGCACTGGGTCTGGGAAAAGAGAGACAAAACTGCGAATTGTCCCATTATATAGGGCAAGGTTCCTCCTCACTGAGGGAGATCATGATGAAAAATACTAGTCTCCTCCTGGTAATCTGGTAATGTCTCAGGTTTTTTTTTTTCCCCCCCCCAAACATTCTGCATCAAAACCCTGATTATCAACAGACATAGCATGATGAAAACTATTTTGGAAGTGCTTACCAATGAGAACAACAAAAAGGCATGAAAAAGCCATTGCTTTAGTTATCAAAAATACATTCAAAATATGGGCAAGCTGCATGTCCTGCAAAGACTTGCGATTTTGCTAGAATTCTCAAACACTTCCAAATATCTCACTTGCCAAATATATTCCAGTTTTGCCAGTCAGCTTAGATACTACACCTTCATGCGCTGTTTGTGCCTTGACAGTACTTTTCTGCAAGTCAAAACAAGCAACTCAACTGGATAATCTCCTGAGCATGATGTAGGCCTAAACCCCACAGTTTCAATTCAATCCTAAGCAGGTACTCAGGGATACTTTTTCAAAGCTAACATTAAATTAGCAGCCTGCTAAGTAACAACATTAATTCAAAAGAGATGATGATCTACCAGAATACTTAGATTCAGTTCTGAATCATCTTTCTCCAGTATGTCAAAGTCAAGTATGGCTTTCCATGAAAAAAATCTGATTTAACATCATACTCGGCATCCTACAACTTATAAACAATTTGTTTCAGTACCTTTAGAGGCAACCTCCACAAAGTACTGCGTCTAGTTCAAATTCAGACACACATGAAAAAGAGCTTTACCACTAATACAAACATTTTAAGGAAGGAAAGAAGAAGAAAATTGCTTTCCAAAAACTGCAATGACAAGCAGGTTATGAAGCAAAAAGCACTGTTTTAACAAAACTGTTACAACCATTGATTCCACTTCTCTTTAGCCTTCTCTTATGCAGATATTTGCATTGTACTTACCCATACCATAAGAAGCCTCCTCTGAAGTACTGAAGCACTTTAATTATACAACCAAAATTAATTATTATTTATGAAAAAGCACTAAACCCCAAAACGAACAAAAGAACCCAGTCCCTACCTGAACACACGTACACACACACAGAGTCGTGTTATTACCATAGGGTATTCCAAGGCGCTCCTGCTCCTTTCGGTAGCCTTCCAACGCTGCAGCCCATCGTGTCACTTGTTCAGAGGTTTCATCTGAAATTGTTGTGATATGTTTTGTTCCATCCAAGGTTATCACTTGAGCTTCCTCAACAAGGTGAGCTTCAGCCTCTGCATGATGAGCATCTGGATCAATCACCACCTCCACAGTCTCCACAGGCTTCACAATTTCAAGGATGTTTAACTTGGGCTCTATCCCTAGGTATAGAAAGAAAAACTCAAAACTTAAAGACAGCAATGCAAATATGACAAAAATGTTGTTTTAAAGTTTTCTGGGTAACAGGTGTTATCGTGCTTCGGAAAGAATCATGACACAAAAGCATCATCAAATTGCTGCAAGTGTCCTAAATTAGAACTCCATATTCTATCATACGGTATATACTTTAGCAAGGTGAACACAAAGCTGTCCCTCTTTCCTCCCCCAATATTGCAGTTTCCTGTTCTATTTAGGTGATTCATTTCACCTATCTTGAACAGAATGTTCAGCATGTAGGCATAGAGAACAAGTATTTTGGTCTGTAAGAAAGATACCAAACGAAAGGAAAAAAGTAAGCCTCAAAAAACCCAGAACAAGCATCCACATCTCTCCTCCCACCAACAGGCATTTTTTTCAGCCTTTACAATATTTCCCTGGTATCTCCGGGGTCTACATGCAGGAGTTAACATTTTCATTCAGCACCCTACAAGAGGCAGTGTGTTCACCAGCAAGTTGAAAGAAAACTAGAAAATTCATGTTTTAAGCTTCATCAGCTATTCATGTTTTGGTTTTATGTCTGTCATATATGATATTAGACCATGGAGTTGGAAGATATGTCTATATCTATTCTGCAGCAATGAAGAACACATTCACTAATGCTTTGTATCACCACTTTCTCTGTCATCTTCCAATAAAGTATTTTGCCCAACTGGTGCCTCACCAAATTTCTGACACTGTATAGAAGCATTTTCTTGTCATTATAATATGCTGAACAGACAAAAATTATTTCCATTTTTGTGACATATAATTTCCATTAAAATAACAACTAACAACCTCACTCCTTTAAGATATTTTTATGAAACACATTTGCACATTAAAAAAAAAAAATAAAAAAAAAATCAGTAAAATTCCATCTTATTATGACTTGGAAAACCTTGACTAGGGTTAGGCAGTTGAAAGCAGGATTCATAGAACATCACATCACCAGAATAACTTCAGTATCTTGTGCAGTAAAGTATTACTTTGTGTTCCATCTCATCTATATTAATGCTCAGCATGAGATGGTAGGTTCTGTAGGTGATGGTGTTAAAAGCTAAAACCGCAATCCATTCACAGTTTATAAGAGAAAATAAATGGAGTACTTATCCGTAGTACAAGCAAGAACAAACCAAGTCTTTTTCAGACAAGTATTGCTCTTGACTTTAAAATGAATTCAGCTGAGAAAAATATTAGAAAGGAAACACTACAAAGACCATAAATAGAACATGCGGTAATACGAAATTAAGGAAGTGAAAATAGATGTAGACAACCAGTAAGTTGTTGATTAGGTGAAGAAAAAGCAAAAAAGTAGCTTACTTAGGAGAGTGTTTTATCTAGGCCATCGAAGATTAAAATGCACAGCACAGGCTTGCTTTAAAGTCAGATAGAAATGGGTAAGGGAAAACACTAAGGGTTAAGATTCTATTTTTGATCTTCAAAAAAAGAAAGTAGAGGGAAAAAAAACTTCTAGAGAGGAACAGTTCACTATTGCTCAACAAAATAATTCACTGTCTGTCAAATAACTACATGTCAAAACAACTGTGAATCTACTCCTTTATCCATAATGCAAACACGGAGATCAAAGTGATGAGTCTCTGTAGAGGAATCGGCTTATAAGTAAAAATGCTGTGCAGTAACAGTCTGCCAACTAACCTACTGCAATGTTAGATCAACACTAACTCACTGGGTTTGTCTGCATCTCTTCTCTGACTCTCCTTTTACCTACTGCATCAGAAAACAGATGTCCAGTCTTCCTTGGACAGCACAGAAGTTATAAAACATCATGTGACAATTCCACACACTCCAGAAGTAGTTCACTGCTTATCGTCTGAAGCTAGAGAATATACCAGGGTTAAGACTGACCTACAGAAAACCTGGTTTTTTGTTCCCCTTGAAATGTCTAGTGTTAACCACAGCCAGAGACAGGACATTAGTCAAACTGCACCTTTAATCTACATCAATATGTCTCATTACACTTACGAATCACTCCTTTACATACTAAAAATAATAAAAGCCTAGTTATTGCAAGAAAAAAAAAAGTTTAGAAACCATAGTCAAATGAGGAATCACACACTTAAAACAGGACTGGGACTTCAGCTATCTAAATCCAAAGAAACTTTTGTGCTTAACCACCACTTAGTCCCAAAATCTGTGTAAGTAAACTTAAGGATGGCAAAATGTTAATCTGATATGATCTACAGTCAGACAGGCAGGAGAAAGCCTTGATCGGATATAGCTTGTGTCTGGACTTAAAAAAATAAATTACTATGGAGGTCTTCCAAGTTAAAGCTTTTTTCAAATTCTTTGACATACGATGTAACACAGTAATTCAGATCTTCACAGACTTGCAAGAGGCTTTGTTCAGAGCAGTACAGAGCAGGGCTGCACTCACAATTATTGTTCTCTCAACGGCAAGAAAACCATATACATCTCTGTTCTTCAAACAGGAAGAAAGGAGTTAAGGCAAGGTAGAATGACAGAATAGTCTTTCTAGTAAAAAGAATAAGCAGGACTGATACTTTACCTGCTGTGACTTATATTGATATCTTTGTATGAACTGCTATAATAGAACTGCAATGAACTGTATTTCAGCTGGTGTTTATTACTTTGAATTTACAGATGGCTAATCAAAATTTGGTAGAACAGTGGAACTGACATAACAGTTCTTCTCTTAAGAGAGTCCAATCCATCACAAGGACTGGCATCACTGATTACTGCTAGCTGAATTCTACGTATCGTACAAGTCGGGGAAAAATAAAAATAAGTAAATCAAGAATCTTTCAATACCTCATCCATACAAGAAAAATATGTGGATAGCATAAGATGCTGATTTTTTTTCCCCTCAAATGGACACTGCAGTCAGAATAACAAGTCCACTTCCCTGTTAATGATTCAAATATCTTCCTCTTACTATTTATATCCATGCTGTTTGTTTTCTGATATTCTGTCCTGCCATATTTTACTTGCCTTCAACAGACAGATTTCTTACAAGATGCTTAAGCATCAAGTATTGCGGCCTGAAAGACAACACTGAGGATCATTCCGAAGTTATAGAAAAGTACTTAATACACAGGTGTTTCTTTTAAGGAGAGGAAGAGAGAACAACAACAAAAAAACCAGCTCCTTGTGCTATATGGTCATGCAGCTCAGATTTACATTAAGAAAAAAGGAAAAAAACCCAAACAAACACAGGAAGAAAATGGAAGATAATAGTGGAGATATTTATCACCTGCATCCTTTTGAAAATCGAAGTCTGAGCACTGCATACTACAAGTTAAGAATTAAGAGCAGTTATTCTAGTTCCCTGAAAGGTATTTCTACTCTCTTTTTAAAAACAGAAAGGTAGTTCAATCCCCATTACATATGGGGAACTGAGGATTCAACATAGCACTAGTCACCTGACACTCAGCATTAAATGCAAATTGTCAGTCTTACTTAATATTGTTAATAAAAACTAGAAGGGCTTTCTTCGGTCTAATCTACACTAAAGCCACAACAAAACGTGCTCCCCAAATTCTGCTAATCTGCTTTGCTAACATAGATAATCAAAGATGCCCTATACCAGTAGGAACTTGTTGTCACTGTTTATTTGAAAACATGGCGACAAAATCTGTAGCTGTTCTCAGAGCCCAATGAGAACGTTGTCTTCAGTGAGTGGTGGTAGTCCCTCCACTCAAGACATATAGGGGGTCAAAGAAGAAGAAGAGGACGAAAAGCAAAACAACGAAGCTACTAATTCCTGAGGATTTGACAGGGGAAATCCTGTCATATCTGATAATACAAACTATGCATCAACAAATCCCTATCCACCTGGTTAATGTTCCTCTTTCGCAACTGTTTCCTCTGACGTCTCATCCAAAGAGAACAAACAATAGATAGCAATCCCAGCCTTTCATACCAATTTTCAGTTGGCTGCATATACTCTCTTAATCTAATCATTACAAAGCACACAAGCTCCCTCACCTGACAAAGATGAAATTGTCATTTACCTAGACAAAAACATTTTGCCTGCTTAGATACTTGTTCACCCTTAATGAAAGCCTTATACTGTAACTGTCACCTGTCACTATTCGACCCAGGTTTGTTTGGTGTGGTGGTTTGTATTTGTTTTTTCTTTTGTTTGGTTGGTTTTGGTTGGTTTGGGTTTTGTGTGTGTGTTTTGGTTTTTTGACTTATAATTTTATAGGAAGAAATTATAAAAACATTTCAAATAGCATCAGTCCATGGTATTTATTTTAATTACTACTACTTATAACTACAGTATACAATGAAAGAGACATCCTAGAGCTGTGTGACCATTCAGTGATTTTCTCAATTTTACAGCTAGAAATCTAACCGTAGGCGATTAGGTTTGCTTATGAGCACTCCTACAATATTAATTTGTCTGTACAACAGACAAACGTAACTGCTTACCTTGCCTAGATATTACTTGCACACTGAGTTGCACTGTTCCGTCTGTTTTTACTCCTTGATCAAAAAGGCTTCGATCTGGGTCCAACTTGATAAAAGAAAAAGAAGGGGAAAAAAAAAAAAAAAAAAAAAAAAAAGATGTATTAGTCTCACAATTATAAGAAAAGCAGCAATACAATACCTGGAAGTACCTTCACTTTGTGAAAAGTATCTACAGTTGTTTTTCTCCGTTTTTAACACCTTCACAAAAATTCTTGTCTTTAAAGCAGTACTCTCCCTGTTGTTTCTGGAGAAGCCACAAATGTCTGATTAGAACTACAAATAAAGCATGCAGCTAAACACAATGCAAAACAGTTATACTGTCTAACATGTGGTGATGCCTGTAAAAATAGCGGGGGGGGGGGGCGGAATTTTTTGAGTAGTGTTTTGCTGCCCATGCACCTGCATAGTATAAAAATCTTCTCGCTTATTCAGATTCAAAACAAGATTAGACTCACAGAAGTTCAGGCAGCAACAAGTGATGTGGTCTACCTCAAGAGAAGATAGTATTGCTATTGCCCTCACTCTTTCACTTGCAAGGTGGTAATTTTTTGCTTTCTTACTCTCACTCCAGTAACCCCAAAAGTATTTTGATTTTATTCACACTGAGTTAGCCTGTACATGTTAAATGGTCTGATGATAACGAACCTGACATAAAATTAAACTGTTTGTTGTAATTAATATATCAAATGAAGCATGAACTCCACAAACAATGGAAGAAAGGGACAAAGTATGTAAAATGCCTCTCCATTAAGAGGTTAAATCTTTCATAGCCTTTCAATTTACCTGGATATCTTGCAGGCAAATTTCATGTGCATCCAAGGAGCACTGCAGTCTGGGTTCCAGCAGCTTCTTGAGATTTCCAATTGGTTCATTGATGTCAATAGCTTGACTTACAAACTCTGCTGTGGTGTAGGTTTGCTCAACGATGCTTGAATAGCAAATTAATACAGCAAATCATTACATACATGTAATACAGTAGATATATAAACTACGTAAAAGGTAATACTGACTCTGAAATCTTAATACCATACAGAAAAACTCTTAGCTTGAGTAAAGAGTGAATTATTAAATTGGGTCCCATTGATTTTGCAGTTGTGTAACTCTTCTTTTACCCTATCACTGTTAAAAAGGTAGGTTAAATACCAAGATTATTTTCAGATCACTGTTTTCAAGAGATTAAGTCATGATTAGTATATTATACACTATTAACTTGCATGTAGAGTAAATTAATTCTAGACTCTATTTAAAACATATTCAAGTTAAAAACAAACACAGAAACTTAACAGATGGGGAAAAAGGAACTAAAAAATGTCCACTCTCGTACAGAGTAATTGCCTGTGTATTTTCACCAGTCAGCACAAGGATAGGCTTAATGCATACAAGAGACAAGCAGAAGGAACTACAGCAGCATGGAGCCTTAAAGGAAACATTAGTCACATGTCATGGTTGTCCTCCTCTAAACGCATGACAGTATTGGCACAGGCATTCAGAAACATCAGTGTTATGGGACTCGTGTCTTAACAACCACCTTAGACAGTTGGTTTCTCTACATTTATGCAGAAGGAAATCAAAAAGTACACAGGCGCAGTCAATTTGTAAGCAGTAAAAATATACAAGGTGCTCAGAATAAGAAGAAACTAATAAGTGGTATTGAATCGGTTCTCTAAAACAGGTTCTTAAAAAGCAGGGCATCTAACAGCCTCAGCTATTTCCATTCAACACATAAACTGCCTCTCTGTACTTTCAAAAACAGTTGCAAAAAGTAGAAGGGAAGCATTAGGAATAAAAAAAAAATAGGCTGAGGTAATTAAGTCAAACAATATCAGACTTCAGTATCTACAGTTTCAATAGCCCTAACAACAATACAGTCAATTGATACAGAATATGATTTCTGCTCTGTTAAAAGCAAATGACCTTGTATAACAGTAAAACAATGAACTGGATAAACTGAAAAGTTCATCTCAATTACAGAAGGATACACTGAAGCTGAAAGGTTTCCAGCACCTACATGTAGACATGAAAGTAGGGGAAAAGAACTACTAAGAATGTAGTAAGAGATAAACAAAATAGTTTGGGATTTAAGCAATTAAGACTGAAGAACATGATAGCACCATACTGGTTTCCGATAGTGGCTACAGTTCCACTTGAAGAAAACCGCCATTTAATGAGATAAGGAACAGAAACACTGGAGAGAGCACAAAGCTAAGAACTTTGCATCCAGCAAGGAGGATGAAAAACTGTGGAAAAAAATCTTAGCAGTAGGATTACGGATACCATACTGAACCAGTTACTTCTGCCAGTTTAAAGTTACTTCTTTCGCCTTGCTAGGAAACACTTGTATTTATTTCATAACTATGGCCATCTCTGAAGCATTACACAATACTCAATAATAAATCTGAACATCCAGACTTTGTGTGTGCAGCCACAAATCCGAAATGAATTAAAGAAACCAAATAAATAAATGAATTGCAGCCTAAGGACCCCAAAAAGCAAAGACAGTACATACCTCTCTTCAGTGCATTCCTGTTTCTCAGTTCCATCAATTTCTATTTCTATCAGCTCCTCTGCCTCTCTCTTAGTCATGGCTACGATGTCTTAAGAACAGAGCTATGAACGGAAAATAATTTTTTTATAAGTGACAGACCAACAAAACCAGATGATGGGTTGTTTCCTATCAAACCTTTTTAAACCAAATACGAGGATAGCTTTTTAAAGAAAACAATTCACCTAAAAAATAAAGGCAAAAGCTAATACAGATTTCACAGAACAGATGACAATACCTGTTCTTCAAACAAATGTTCCAGGCGCAAAACCAGGACTATAAATGGACATTAGCACAGAGCCCAAAGCCTGATTTTCTTGGAGGCATTCAAATTTACTGAATGTTTTTGTAATGGGCCAACAGCTTTTATTGGCTGGTTGCAAAGAATTTCTGAAAATTCTTTTAAAGTTATTTTGCTGTCTAGATTCAGTTGCATATTATCTTCTTAACAAGGCTGAAAGATGTTGGTTATTAATTTACATCTTACATGAAATGCTGCAACAGGAAGCTAGACAGAAGATCCATCATTTCCTAATAGGTAAATAAATTCAACAATAAAGTGTTTATTGACTGTCCCATCTTTCCACCCACTCCTCTCATGGGCAATCACTTGATGATATGTGCATAACGAATGCATCTTGTTAAGTCCCAAACTGATGCAGTATGTTAGCAATTAAAAGGACAGCTATTCTGTGACGATATTCTCATTGACACTGCAGATTTTCATGCCCTGTAGAACACTGGAGTCCAATGGAATGTGAGGGGGGAAAAAAAAATTACAGCATTTGGTCTGTAAGGACATAGTTTGAATAATATGATCATGTTTCATTAACCATCCCATACATCATAAGCGTGAAATACATATGATAAAGAACTAGGCCAAATTATATTAACAGTTTACAATACATAACACCACCAACTCCTGTGAAAATGAGTAGGAAGTAAGAATACAGAGGGAAAAAAAAAAAATCACAGTAGAAAAAGCAAAACATTCTATTACTTCAAGATCCACAATAGAAGAGATTAGTAAGGTTTCCATCTTGGAATCATTCTTTCCCAGGGACTACTCTATCCCAAGTCCAACTGTTAGTAAGAGAATTTATTAAAGAGATGTTAATAAGAGAACTTCTTAAACTTTAAAACTTCCCAGAAGGATTAGTAACCAACTAAGTTGTATGGTTGTTACAGAAAAGGTTTAAAGAAATTCTCACTACTCATCTTATTATGTCCCTCAAAAACTATTAAGTAAAATCAGTTTTGAAGAAATCAAGTGCTGCATTTGATATCAATCTGTAAGAAGCTACAAGGGCTAAACAGGAAGTAAACAGCACCTCATTAACATCTCACCACTAGAAGCAAAACCAGAATCTGTTCTGCTCACAGATCTGTCTCCATAAAAATCCCCCAACTGCCAGGCCAGGGTCCACTGAACGGAGTCCTGGGAGTCCAATTTCCGTATCACTTAATCTTGTATATCACCTTAATGATAAATGGGAAACTGAAACACCACTTCTGAAGAATGCGGACAAACTTATTCAAGCACCCCAAAGAACTGACACCTGCGTGGTTACAGGTGATCTGGTTGACTGTTAAAAGGTTTTTAGACATTAAGTTTTCAGCAAAGTCCCTTACTGAAAACTCCCAAAGAACCTAACTGGTACCATAAAAAAGGAGGAAACTGTTTCCTGTATTAGCAATCAGATTAAAAACCTCAAACAATTCTAAAAAAAGTTATCTTTTTGTGTGCGTGAGAGAGGAAGGGAGTTTACCAGTAAGTTCACAAAAGAGGTTAAGCTAGGATTTATTTTCCTTGACGTATTCGTAAGTTATTTATTGGGAAAACTGTGCAGACCTGCAGAAAGAACTCACCATCTTGAACGATTTCTGGCAGAAAATGTTAAGCAATGGTAAATGCAAAGCGATGCACACTGAGTAAATACTATAACAGCACAGTAACTGTATAGAATTAGGTAAGACATTTTGAAGTCCTTGTGGACTGGACTCCAAATTGGCAGCTGGACTAGTAACTGCTCACTCATTCTTCCAAGGCAGTTTGTGGTTGCATCTTGCAGGCTCTACAACATTTCTGGTTACCCTGGTGAGGTGGGAGAGGGGAGCACAGATGGCAGGTACACAAAGGGGAAAAAAGATGGTTCCATTGAGCACAGATGTAAGAAAGGGAGATGACAGGTGGAAAGAGGAAGAACAACACTATGAAAACCTGTAAAGTCATTAACTGTTCAGAGAAACCTAACGGGGAAAATTATTCACTCTTTCCTATGCTAGAATAGACTCTTGACGATATAAACAATTCACATGAAGTGTAGCAAAATTTGTTCCTAGAGGATGATGCAGAGATTGAAAGCGTACATAGGTTGAGATGGGACTACTAAGAACCAAGAGAACTCAAACAGCCTGGTTTGCTAGGAGGGTCAATGTGGCAGGAATACCACAACAGCAGTGTTTGGAGGAACATATAAAACCGTGCTTGATTTGTGGAAGTTACAGCCTACTGATTTCTGTTTGTTTTTATTCTTCCTTCAGTCTAAAAAGCCCTAAGACTTACCTGTTGTCCAAGAAGGAACGTGGCCATAATGCCCGAGACAGATCGCCCCTAATGTAAGACACGGCACCTGTTAACAAAGCCTTTTTTTCCCTGCATGACAGCCCAGTGCTTGTCAGTATCTTTTGGCATTTGCAGGGGAGAGACCTCATTGTTCTGTTAAGATCTATCTTTTCTTTTCCCTGGAACACATGGAATTAAGCAAGTAACAAGCCTGTCATGATAGGGGCACAAACTCTACTACTAGAATTAGCATTTGTTATTGTACCAGGCAACTGCAAAGTGGGGGCAACTACTGGAGCCCATATACATTATCAAGTAATACTGAACCCCGGCACTGGAGATATTTGTGATCCCAAGACTCTCTGGTGGTTCAGTTGTTCGTGGAACATGTGGTACTACCCATCATTTGAACTGGTAAATACCAACACAGACAACCTATCCTTTACAGATCAGCTTTTGCAAGTTATCAGCCAGCTGGGAGCTAAGACAAAGACAGGGGAGCACTAAAGGGGCAGAATCATGCCAGATTTCAAGTGTTTTTCTTCCTTATCAACATTAAGAAGTTAGAAAATAAATCCAAACTGGGAGAAGCGGTTGTGCAGCAAGCACCTGGCCGAGCGCCAAGAAGCAAACTACGCCAGATGCCAAATACCCTCTTACGTTTTCACCCGAAATAAGTTTTTACGAGCGGCGTAAGTTTCTACGCCCCAGGGAGGACTCACGGGCCTCGGCCCGGGCCGCCCGACTCGCCCCCAGCCGGGACCGCAGCACCTGCGGCGGGAGAACTTCACCCGCTCCCCGCCCGCGGCGCTGCCGGAGGGGCCCTTCCCCGCGCCCCGCCGCCGCCGCCGCCGCGCTCCATCGCCCGCTCCCGGGCTGGCCGGCGGGCAGCGACCTGACCCGGCGGTGCCGAGGCCCCTCGGGACGGGCCGCCCCCGCCCGCTCCTCCGGGGCCGCCGCCACGGGCCCTCCCGCGGGCCGGCGGGCGCGCAGCCGGCACAGACCCGCGGCCGGCCGAGGCCGCTCCTCCCTGCAGGCCCCGGTTCTCCCCCCGCCACCCCGCCCGCTTCCCGTCCCCCCTCCTCCTCCTCTTCCCCGCGGCGCCTCGTCGTTGTTTGAACCCGAAACGGAAATGAGACTCGCGGCGCCGGGGAGAAACGGAAACAAAACACGGGCCGAGGCCGCCGGGCCAGGCCAGGCCGCGCCGCGCTCACCCGCCGCCGTCCGCCGCGCCGGCCCCGAGCGGAGCGGCCGCACGACACCTCCCGCCGGCCGCGGCCCTGGCAGCTCCCGCAGGTCCCGCCGCCGCCGCCCTGAGGAGGCCGTCGCGCGCTCGGGATTGGGCAGCGCGGGCCCGGGCGGGGAGGGCGCGCCGAGACCGCCACCCCCCGCGCAAGGGCGGGAACTACAGCTCCCGGCGGCCCCCGCGCGCCGCCCACCCGCGGGCGGGGCTGCCGGCACCTGTCACTCCGAACCGTTTCACCTCACCCGGAAGCGTACCGCCTACTTCCGGCGGCGGCCGTTGGTGGTGTGCTTTTTCCGTGCTCCCTCTCCCCTCCGGTCGGCAGCTGAGCGGGGCCGCGCGGTGCGGGCGGCGGCGGCGTCGTCGTCGTCGTCACCCCGGGGGCACCGTGCGGGGCTCAGCGCTGTGGCGGCACCGGGGCGCGCGGACGGGGCGGCTTCCCGGCGTGCATTGCGCGGGGGGGGGCGGGGCGGAGCCGGGGTGGCGGCGGCGGCGACTCTCCCAAGGTGACTGGAGCTGGGTCGGGGCGGCCCCGCGGCGGCGGTGGGTGCTGGGGAGGCGGCTGCTTCGCCTTCGGTTTGCGCTTGGGGCATCCGGGCCCTGGCGCTGACGGAGCCGGCCGGCCCCGCCGCCTGCGGGGTGTCCCCGGGGCGGGTGAGGAGGAGACAGGCGAGGAGGGGGTTGGCGGCCGGTGCTGCTGTTGGGTTAAAGTTGCCGTGTTAAAATTGTTGGTTTTTATTTAAACAAGACATTTAAACCCTGTTCGTCTCGGTGGCTGTGCGCAATAAGCGGAGGGGTAGCAGTGCTCGCTGTCATGGCGCTTCTTTGCCTCAACGGCTGCTCGGTTTGCACCCCAAGCTGCATGCTGGTTTAAATACACTCTCTGGTTTAAAGCTTATCTCTGAACGAAGTGTTTTTGCTTCTTTATGCGTTTATATTGCAGAAAGAGCTAACTAACTCTCTGTTTCTGTTTTGACTTTTTATTTTTAGCTAAAACTCTAGTGTCATCATGATCCTGCGTCAGATTCTGCGACTTTCTTCCACTTTTAGCTCTGCTGTTTCCATTCACTTGCGCAGAAACATAGGGCTTTCTGCTATTGTCTTTAATAAGGCAAAAGAGCTCGATCCAGTCCAGAAGCTCTTCGTGGACAAGATCAGAGAATACAACACAAAGAGCAAGTAAGTAAAGGAAATTATTTTAAGGCTGATGGCAAGAGGGGGTTGGAAATGTTGATTCTGACAAATGTTAAAGTATGTTTGCTCTGTAGCTTTATCTCTAAATACTTAAGGTATGCTTCTGTGTCCACAGGCAATGTTCTGTTATGTGCTGAGATCACTGGGGAGCAGATTGAGTTCTTTCAAAAGGCATTTGATTGTTTGAATTCTTACTCTGATAACCTTACCTCTGTCTGATAGTTACAGAAGGAAACTAGAAAGAACAGTCTCTTGAGTCAAATTTCTCTTTAACAATTTCTGAGAACCCATGTAAAGCTGGGTAGAAGTATTTCACATAAATATTTTAGCTTTAAAAATGAGTGAAGGATGGCACAATTCTTTGGGGGTTTGTTTTTTATAGAAACATAATACTTCAATGCAGCTTTCACTGGCAGACTTCTCTGGTATAAAATTATAGCTTAGGCAGGATGTATTCTCAGGTTTAAACCTAAATTTAGAGCAAATCTAGTACTTGTGCTTCGAAAGAACACCTGAAACCACTGACATATTGGCTGATAAGTGGTGATAGTTCTTCTCCTGTTGGTGGTATATACTGGTGCAAGAATGTATTGAGAAGGTGGCATTTGCAATGTTGCAAATGGAAAATTCAATTTTTTTCCCTCTGGTGCAGGAGAAAGTTGTTTTATTATTGCATTGACCATTCTGAAACGAATTTCTGGTTTCACCACGAAACAAGCTGAGTGGGTTTAATTCTGCTCTGAGAGTTCTTGCTTTCCAGCAACACTTATTGATGGTGTAATGAGTGAGAAGGCTTATTCTTGTGTACCTGACAGAAAATGTCCATTTTTTTCCCCTGTAAAAAGGAAAAAGAAAAAAAGTAAAGCTGATGCCATTCTTCTTAGGGAGCTGAGACACTCAATTAAGTTTTCCTACACTATGGAAATGTATCAGTGTGATAATTTTTACCCGTGTATATTCTCTGTAAATAAATTTATACATTTTTTAAAAAGGCCTTTTTTCTTTTTTTGGTCTGGAGAAAACAGGTGTTCTTCAGTCTTGTTTCCAGAAGCTGAATGGAAATGGCCTCCAAGAGCAACTAAGAATTAATGGAATTGTGAGGCTGGTTCATTAAATATCTTAATGTAATAAGTGCTTATTTCAGATGGAATCTTAAGATTCCTGTAATGTTTAAATGAACTATTTAACAGGAAAGACTAGAGTAATTCGGTGTAATTTGTTCTTGGGAAGGAAATAAGCCACTTCTTAGTTCTGCTGCAGGAAGATGTATGTGTGCACACCTACAAACTAACCTCTGTAGGGAAGCATGCTTTCAGTGGCTTTACCCATCATATGCAATATCTGTGTTGGCACTACTGAGCATTGGTAATCTAAATGGTTACTTTTAAAATTTATATTTGTATTCTAAGAAATTCCTTTCTGAATCTGTATGAATGCATGGTGCCCTGTCTCTTGGTTTTTTGCTCGTTTAGTATTCAAATATTGTTTTCTTTGCAAGAACACTTAAGCTTTATTAACTGAGATCACTAATTCAGAAATAGCAGAGGCACAAATATCAATTTTGCCAGGAAATCACACCTGGAACAAGTCAAACTAAAAACCTGAAAACCTGGATATTCAGTGTAGTTTTGTGTCTCAAAAGGCTATTTCTGAACTTTACCCTGATAACCTTGTTCCTGTGTTAGGTAAGTAGGCCCTAAGGTGTGCCATATCTCGACTTCCGGAAATATTTCAAATGGTTTGCTTTAGCGGGTTGTCAAAATATTTTTTAATTCTGGCCATGAAATGTAGATGGCCATGCAAATGTAGAACTTGGACAAGAAATTTCAGAACATAACTGTTAACCAGAACTTTCAATGTTTTTCAGGCAAGCTGGAGGGCCTGTTGATGCAGGCCCTGACTTTCAGAAAGACATGAATGAATCCCTTGCTAGACTTCAACGGCAGTATGGTGAGGGAGATCTAACCAAGTTTCCAGAATTTAAATTTGAGGGTGAGTTAACAATCTTACTGAACTCCTAATTGGAAGTAAGGACATGTTCAGTAACTGTTTTTCTTAATTAATTCCCATTTAGTTTTTATTTGGACCATTAATTTCATGTAAGGTGCCCTCAGTGAATCTCCTTACTTTTGTGCAGTTCGCATCTGATCCTCTATGACTGCTTTTTTTTCTTTTAATTATTTGCCTTTATCAGTAAAGATCATAGAATACCAGGTTGGAAGGGACCACAAGGATCATCTGGTCCAACCTTTCTTGGCAAAAGCATGGTCTAGTCAACATGGCTCAGCCCCCTGTCCAGATGTGGACTTGCACTGATGCTTGGCCAAACTTGCAGTGAGATCAGACCATCTTAATAACCCTTCACAAACTCTGAAGAAACAAACCAAACAGAAATAGCCCAGGGCCTACTGTTCTGTTTTTTTCTCATTCTCCCAAAGTGGTCAGCAGACTAAAATTTGAAAACCAGTTGTCTATGTCATCTAAACTGCAATTGGGAAACTTTCTAAGCTCATCTGAAAAGCTGGCAGTTTCAGAAAATGAGCAAGTAACTTTGTTACTGATTACTTTGTGACTAGATTAAACCTTTTTCTTCAGTTATTAGCATATGACTTCTGTTTAACTGGTCTAGGTTTGAGTGCAAAGGGACTGCACAAACTCTGTCTGCCTTGGGACATAAAGGCAACTTAATTGTTTTTACAGACAGGCTCACTTCAGTAGTTCTTTTTTAATTTTGCTTGCTTATGTAAGTACAGCTCAAAGTCTTAATTGCTCACAAGCAGTTTTAGCTGAAGTCAGGTTTTGGGGGGATAAGCTGTCTTTCCCAAAAGCTGTAAGCAGCTGGTAGCTGGGATTCAGCAATCTTTTGAATGTGCCAGAGAATTTGGTTCATGTGGCAAGGTTTTGGTAGTGGGAAGCTGCGGGGGTCGCCTTTATGAGGAGAGGCCAGGGGTTGTCCACATGTCAGACAGAACCAGTTCCAGACAGCTCCAAAATGGACCCACTGCAGGACAGAGCTGAGGCAGTGAGCAATGCTGGTGGTGCCCCTGTGACAATGTGTTTAAAAAAGGGTGAAAAATGCTATCTCTCTTCTCAACCCTTTGGTGCAGGAAGCAAGGGAAAGGGTGGAAGAGTGTGACACTTCATGGGCTTCTGGCAGCCAGCCAAGGTCAAGCCGCCATAGTCACAGACTTGTAATTCTGATCAGACAAACTGGAAATTCTAATTTAGACCAGGAGCATACCCCAAAACGTTTTGGGTTTTGGTAGCATTTCAGGTGGATTAAGGAAGAATTTAGTGTCAGATTCTTACCGGTGCAAACAAAATAGAGCATTTGTAAAGTAGGGTCTATGGTATTTCTTTTTTCTTTCCCCAGTTTTAGGGAAGTGGTTTCTTTTATATTCAGTTTTATTTCTATGTAGTCTGTGAAACAATACATATTCAAGTTTAGGATTTTTTTTGTAATGAAGCAACATTTGTGCAACCATGGGAACAGACCAAAGGGGATGAGACCATATTCTTTTACCACCATTGCCTCTCCTTAATCTGATTTCAACAAGTTGTCAAAATTAAGTGGCTAGATGGGTAGAAATTATTTTTCTGTCTTAGTGAGGATTATTGTAAGCTGAGCCTTACCTCTCAGACTCTTTGTTTCACAGAGAACAGGCATTAATAACCCACCTGTCAAAACCCTAACTCAGCCTTTGACTTTGGAGTTGAAATTGTGCACTCCGTTCTGTTATTCAGCTAGAAGACACTAACGGAGAAGAAAGAAGAGCTTGGTTACTTGTTCTTGTATCAGAGCTATGTCGGAAACACTAGTGTCAGGTCCAGTAATGTTCTGGTTGACTTAGTTTCTCTGCTGCCTTCTCCCCTACCCCAGATGTTGCTAAAAGCTGTTTTGGCAGAATGCATGTCTGTCTTAAATCTTATGCATAATTCCCCTAAGGTGGAAAAGACCTGTCTCCATGGTAGTTTTTTAGTGTTACCCACATCCAGTCATACCCTGATACAAAGCAAGTGGTGGTATAGAATGCAATGTACAAGAGCTTGCTTTAGCTTGCCAACTTAATGCTTAGTTTTCTTTGAATAACAGATGAATTGTGGTGGTTGAAGCTGGAATCAAAAGAGACTAATATGACTCTTTCTTTTCTTTTTTTCTCGCCTTCCTCTTTTAGAGCCAAACTTTGAGGAGACTCCAAAGTGATCTCTGCAGGTTGTACGCCCGACAGCAGTGTACATCAATGGAGTTGCTGAACATGGCACCAGTTGTAATTTAATAAATGCAGAGTTTCAGTTTGATTTCAGAAGCGTGAATAAGTTCTTAACTGTAGAGTGAGTACAGTTAGCTACAATTGTTACCTCTTTAAGTGACTGAGGCATCTGGGTAGTGTTTCTCAATGTTAACTGCAAAGCTCCTTTGCCAAGTTACATTTTAGTGCTGAGACGTTGTAGCACTGACAGTGAAACACCACAGTGAAACTACTTGTTTTCTGAGTTTGTCACATCCAAAAAGCTTCTGCAGAGAAAACACCAACAAAAAACAGCCCAAAACATGAGCCCTAAATCAATAGCAAAGCAGGTAGTGATAGACCTGCACAGCCAAAAGTGCAGGCACAAATATTCTAATTTTACACTGCATCAATGAACACAGAAGTGAAGAAGTGTTACTCTTATAAAAGCAACTGAAACCTGTTAATGAGGTTGTGAGATTTAAATGTCAAGTAACTGAGCTATTGACACAAACACTTCAGGTTCTGAGGAGCTATTTATTTGTGAAACGTCAACAGTTAGAGTCCAGATACTACAGCTTGAGTTGTACTAGAGTGATTTTTCTTCAGAATGAAACTACATATGCAGTGTACAGAGAGATCTACTTCCTTCTGGAAGAGAAGCTGTAGGCATTTCATATTACACAATAAAATGCTGCTTGAGCCTCAATTACAGGAAGCTTCATCCTGTCAGGATAGTGAGTTTAAGTCTGCATGACTGCTTACACACTCATAGATGGCTCTGGCAAATGAAACATGATGTCAAGGTACTAGTAAGTCAGAATTGCAGGAGACTTTGAGCCCTTGACAACAGTGGAGACCTAAGTAGTAGCAGTAGTGGTAGCAAGGTCATCCATGCAAGTTATTTGAACAGATTGTTCCAAGCTGTAAAAGTGAATCCTGGATTGCTGTATGTATACATGGACAAAAGGAGAACTAGAACTCTTCACACAATTTGACTTGTGTATTCAATTTAGTTCTATCTTTAAGTTTTGTGTGGTGTGTTTTGGGTGTGTTTTTTTTTTTTGTTAAAGCACTCACAGACAGGTTGACTAGATCTAAACATTGGCAGTTTCTATTTTCAGTGTGTAATGTGCGGAAACAATATTTACAGAGCAGAGGTCAAAAGATCCCTTTCATAGTTTTGTATAACAAGTAGTCATTTGATGTCCCTCACAGAGGCTGAAATCTTCTAAATAACAAAGGACTTGGTATGCTTGAAATCCTAAATGAAGCAAACAAGGTTATATAAGTAACAGTTCCAAGAGTTTAACCAGCTTAACATTGTGTACATTTCAGAAGAAATTAAGGCATCAAGATTGAAGACAAGCATGCCTGAAACATTGTTAATGTTTTCTCTTTTCTGGAAAGGGAAGCCTACAAAATGCACTGCTACACAGAATAGAAGTAATAACCTATTAAAAACCAGAAGTATCAAACAGCTCTAAGCAGCTGATTCCCAAGTCCATTAGTACTGATAAACAGCTCCCACAGCTCTTCCAAGTTTGCTCCTTCCTCCTCAGAGCAGCCAGGTGGCTGGCCTCAGTAAGTTTCTTACATAGATACTAGGTGAAGAAATAAGCTAATGCTGTTTAATACGGTCTGTTTTAATTAAAGAAATGGGTGGTGTTTAGCAAGCCTTAGAGGCTATTAATGTCCTAATACTACTAATGTAGTTTTAAGGTATAGATGGTGAAATTAAGTTGCTCCTAGTTGAAGCTCTAGCTGGAGCTTCATTCTTTTTACACCAATCTGAAAAGCTGGAACAACATACATGCAGTTAAAGCCCTCGAGTGCTTTCAGTGAGCTTCCATATTTAGTCAAGCCTTTTGACCCACATTAATTTAGAGGAATTAAGACCCAGACTTTCTCTTGCTGCTGCCTTGGGCTGTGTCTGAGTTACATTTCCTTGGTTAACCAATACGCACAAGAAGCAAGGCAGAGTGGAAAACTTCACAAACAAGAAATGGCATCATTAAGTGGATAGTATAGAGATGAGATTGCCAAAAAGTGTAAAGGTGTTGCCTTTCTGGTTTATCTGATGGAGGGAAAGTAATCATGAAAAAGGGAAAGAGAAAATGAAATAAGGTAATAGACAAGGGAGATGTAGGAAGAAGTAAATAAAAGGCAACCAGGTAAAAGTCTGGTTAGTGTGGTAAAGAAAAGGATGGTGAAGTATGGAGCAAGGTGCTGTAATTGTGTGGCACTTAAGACTAAGTAATAGGAATCTATACACAGAAACAGAGAGATGGTATCTCCAGGTATTGGTGGCTTATAAGGTTTGGGAGTGTGTGCAGAAACAGAGATCTAAGGAATTTTGAAGACATCTGAAACTTTTTAAGCACACTACTGAATGCAGAATACTTGCCTTTTCACTCGTAGATTGATAGTTGGTCTTTCTGTCAATAGGAAAGGAACACAGGTTAAATAGAGACTTTGCTGGTGTTTTAACCCTCCGAGAACCTTATTTATGAATGCATTTTTCCTGTTTTCCAGGAATTCTTAGAGATTTTTTCCCCCTCTTAAAAAAAAAAACCCTGTTGAATGCTTTTAGACAGCTGTCATTATCGTGTGAACCACTGCCAAATTACCTTCCCTGGCTTGTCTTTTCAGTGCGTCCACTTACACTTTTTGTCTGGTTCACGGCCAGTATAAACAGCACAGTATTTCAAAGTAATATTGGTATTTCTCTTCAGTATTTTTTCTTTTACCAGCTATAACCTAGAAGTGCTAAGATAAACTTCTTTTAAAAGAAGAAAGAATTGGAGGCCAGCTTCCAATGAAGCACACAAATTTAGCCTTGTGTGGGAGCACTAAAATAGCTTGAGGAATCCTGACTTGCTATTAAGAAATCTAAGTGCATGAAATAAATCCATATTAAAGGAGTAGACGAGACACCCTCAGAAAGTCTCTACCCATTGTATTTTTACAAAATATTTCCTAAAATAATCTGTAGACATAGATATGAGGACAGTTCAATTTGGTTCTGAGCATCTTTTGTCCAGTTTGAAGAGGAGACAAATGCAGGCCTGTAGCTGAGTTGGGGGTGTAAACCATAACTATGTAAAAAGACTCATCTCCGCACATTTATCACAGTAATAAGTCACAGTTAAGTCACTATCTGACCAGCACACTAGTTGTAATGAGGGGATCAGCTGGTGTGCAGGATAAGGGTTATTTCAGTGTTTGAAATAGCCAATGTACAAGAATAATGGGAGAAAGGCCTTAAATGATCGTCAGTTACTATATCATTAGAAATGTAAATGAAGTTCGCAGTGATTTGCATGCTACTTGCATCAAGATACTTACTGGGAAGAGCTTCCCTCTAAAAAAGAAAAACAAAAGGGGGAAAAAATTAGCACAAGAACAGTTTTCTTAGCCAATTTAAAGTTATTTGAAATACCAATTCATAGCTTATTCAGCTCTTCAGTCTCTGGGAGTTTCTGAACCAAGTGTCTCTTTTTGGTGTAGCGAGTTTAAGCAGAAAACGAGTAGATTGCTTTCGGAGATAAATGAACTTCCAGGTGACCATGAGCTCTAACAGCAGCTTCGTCAGCCTGTTACTTCCAGGCAGCCGGACCTTCTCAGACCCCGGCACTTGCCATCCCTCCCTGCCGTGCTGAACTCTGCAGGCCCTGGTGGAAACGCTACGGAGAGGATTGCTGGGTGCCGAAATTTTTTGCAGCAACCCTGCAAAGTCGTTTCTCCACGTGCACTTTCGCCACGACCCAGAAGAGGGAGCCAGTCGTTTAGTTTCCCCTTCACCAGAATTCTGCCACTCGGAACTTTGAGACCACAAGTGAACCTGCCCGGCTTGTTTCTATGCTGCTTATCTTTGCCGTCCCTTATCAAAAGCCGTTCGGTAGCCTTATGCAACTGCACAAACGTCATAAAGTATCTTTTGCACTAGAATTTACCGGAATAAAAATGTCTGCACGAAAAAAAGTTGCTGTTGCAATGCTCTTTAGCTTTAGTACCATGGAGTTAGAGCCCTCATGAAAAAGAGGACATGTTACAGTCAGCAGTACGGGCATTTTTTTGACACAAGGAAGAAGTGATTTTACTTACTTGCAAAGTAGCCCTTTTTTTGGGCATAAAATACTCCAAGGCCACACAATGCCATTACCAGAGCCACAAATACTACTGCAGCGATGATACCACTTACGTTAAGGTCATCTGTAATTATAAAACATAAGTCCAATATTGCAAGTTGTAAAAATTTCCATTGGCTGGATTTTTCCCCTAATTACTACAGACACCTTTTGTATCTATGGATGGTCTTTAGCCCAAGCTGCATAAATTAATTAGTAGATAAACCATCCAAAAGCATTACTGTATCACAGCCACATTAAGAGGAGTGCTTGATACACTTCAACTGCTTAGTTTGGGCCAAAAGTAAGGAAAGAAGAAGAGGGGTCAAAGGATATGTACTCCTCCTTATACCTATCCCCAATAAGGATTATCCAAGCCACATGTCTCTAAGCAAAAATAATCTTTAAATCTCTTGAAGTCATAAAACAAGTGTTTTCATATAGTTTGCTTAAAATAACTGAGGCAAGCTAATGGCAATGTCAAGTCCCAGTTCTGAAGAACTTTTCAGGTGAGTTCTCTAAAATTCATTTTTTAAAAATTTTTAAACAGCAAAGCTTTTGAAATTCAACACAATAAAGATCAACAAATATTTTAGCCCAGATGTTTGAAGTTAAACTCTACACTGGGCTACCAAAACATCTAGCCATTTTTACTTTGAAGGTGATGACCCGTGCCCATTTTCTGATATAATCCCTAGGAGCTTCATCCATCTCAGGAAAGACAAAAATATCAACAAGCAGAAATGTTTTCACAGGTTTTTATTATATGTCCAATTACTTATTTGGCTCCTGACTTTAAGCATACATTAGTATATGGTAGGGAATTTTATTTCCAAACCTATACATTTGTGTGCATTGGTTGACAGCAATTTAGGACTTAGATTAGAATCCCTCTGTTGTGGAAATACTCACCTATCTTAGTACCTTGTGGAACACTTGCTCATAATCAACGAGGAATGCATTAAAAGCTGTGATACAGTGATTTTCAGCTAAGTTCTAAGAAGGCACCAGACAATTGCTTTATGGAATTCTTGGCCGTGAATTTCTATGCAGTAGTTGTTAGGATCTTTTAGAAACGTTAGGCATTTATCTACCATCTGTTTTCCTATCACATCTGCATGAGCTAATTTTGTATTTTGCTAAACCACTCATACATTATGGGTTATTATAGACTCTGCCTCTCCAGCCTTTGCTAAATGCTTTATTAACTAACCAACATTACACTTCACCTGCGCTGTACAAGTAGAAAAGGAACAGGCAGCAGGATTTTTTCATTTTTAAGATACAGTGACTTCTTCAGTGTTCCTCTGGCAGGTATAAAGGAGTCATTCGATTCAATTTTTGATCTGCTACCTTAAGATCTCACACAAATGCATCTCAAAAGGCAGGCTTTTCACAAAGAAAATAACCCAGTGGATTGACACATTATCCTGTACACCTTCCACAAAAGCATTTCTGAAATGTTAAAGATCTTGCATAGATACTGCTGCTCTGTGAAGTTCAGTGTTTGGCAACCTAAAGGCTACCAATAATTTTAAGGTACTAAACTTGCTGCTTTTCTGTGAAATGCAGTGAGATATGTTTGTGCTGTAAGCAAGGAATGCTTGAAGTATCCAGAGCAAATACATATAAGGAACTCTTTATTATTCCTCCCCCAAAATATCATAAGCAAACAAAAATATATAATTCAATCTGGTCTTAGCTTCTCGGTTGCATCATGCAATAAAATCATTAATATTGCAAGACTGTTTTCTGCCCTTATTTGATTTGACACATACCAACTTGCATTCGCTTCACTGAGCATTTCTGAGATAATCCAATCCCATTGGAGGCTTCACAGAAATACTCTCCAGTGTCATTCTTTGTAACTGTGTTAAATAGCTGTTAAGACAGAGTCCAAAACCATTATCAGAATGGAAAAAAAATTCAGAATTTCCTGTGGGATAGAAATTTTGACATGTCAACAGGGTCAGTTTGTTTTGAACAAACAATAACAAAACCTGAAAGTGAGAAATTCTCATCCAGTTCAACCCCATAATTCAGCTCCCTAGTTATATTCCCTGGTTCTTAACTTCAGCTTCTGGTCTAAGAGTGTCTTTTAGATGGACATTTTAACTAGATGGAGTATACCTACACAGAGATTCTTTTTCAGTGGATCAGTACTTTCCAATAAAATTCATTTTCTTAGACATGCTCTAATTTCAGAATCCCTGAAATCATGATTGTTCATTTTACCAAAAAAAGCAACAACAAGTTAGTTAGAAATACTACATACATACTACATACTACAAGAAAAAAAAACTTAGTAGTTTTGAGTAGCCCACCTAATTTCCACAGTGTGCTGAAAGATCCACAGCACTTCTGAATGCTTAGTCACATTTCAGTTTCCAGGTTTGATCATGCACAAAAGCAGGGTGTTCCTAGAACAACTCTTCCAAAAAATCTCTGTTGACAGTGCATCATTAAGTAGTGTGTATCAATTTTTTTAGGAGGATCAGCTAATTTGGGGGGGAAAGAGGGGATGGGAAAGAAATGGCCACCAGTTCAGAGGTGATGGGGCGGGGGAGGGCAGAATCAAACAACAACTAAAACAAAGAAACAAACAAACCCACCACACTAAACTGTCTTAAAGCCCTGACTCATTCCCACTGGCTTCCTAAGAACTGGATGGGAACTTGTAAATGGCACCGGATTGCACAAATTCTGGACTGCCCTTAGTGCTGCACTCCCACTGAAGCGTGAGGTTGCTATTGCAGATTTTAAGGCACTACCAACTCTAACTCTGACATACTGAGAGACCATTTTCACCTGACACTAGATAGCTAACTGACAAGGTGAAATTTGTCCTGTATTTTCTAGATTCTGCTCATTGTCATTACTGCAGCCTTGCAACTCAACTCACCCATTTTGTCTGTATCACTCAACACCTACAGCTTGTCATTGGTCTGAGGCAAAAACCACCTTCTACATTTGTTAGCAGGTGTTTCAACGTGACACTGATCTCTGACAAAGACCTTGTGCATTTTTGGATTAAGACCCCTGTGCGTCATTGTACTAAACAGTAAATTTGGTCTTCTCGATATAGCTGGTTATGACAGAGCTGCTTATTACACTTACCAGGGTGCCAGACTTTTTATTCATGGTGTAAGAGATGTTTGCTGCTCTAGCACTGCCTGTTCCTGTCTTTTCCAGTAAGGCAACACCGTTCTTGTACCACTGGTACTCAGACGGAGGAGACCCCTCGGTCTCCCTACAGCTCATTTCCACTACTGTTCCTGTCATGGCAGAGCTGGGCACCTCACATACTGGAGTAGTCGGAGCAACTGGAAAATGAAATTACACTGGTTACGCAGTCTTATAATCTTATCAGCCCTGTGTATATGACAACTGTTTGACAGTCACTGGTGAGGAGATGAACGCTTGTGTACATGCTTAGCGACTGCCATGTTAACGAAGAGAGGTGCTGGAGAAGGGGATGAAGGCAGAGTCCTGCTACTGGAGAGCACAGTAAAATTTGTGAGTTGCTAAAAAAACGGAAGAAAGAGGCTCCATCCCGGCCTCCCCTGCCACATGCTGTGTCATCTTGTCTCCAATCTACACACTCTCATCCAACCCCAGAGAGGTTGTTTCATCCTGTTTCTTATGTGGAACCTCTTGCCCTCAGACAAGAGAGCAGATAACTCAGTCCAGAAGTCTCCTGCTCCCCCTCCCTAGTATTTAAAAAGAGAAGTGAGAAAGAGAAAAAGGGTTTTTTTTTTTGTATTAAAAGAAGTCAACTCTTATTTTGAAAAATGATTGTCAGAAAGAATTACCAAGACTGGCCATCACCACAGCCATTGTGCAAATCCCAGGTTGAGAATCAAAAACAATTGACTACTAAATTTCAGTTTAAATTAGAAATAAACATTCCCACACATACAGATGCTGGAGAACTGATCATTCCTTCTGCCATGAAGATGAAGATCTGTTTTCCAATTATTCTTATATGAACTTTTTTTTTTTGGTAACTTGAAGCTATGTGGAAGAAAACTACGGGTGAAGAGGCATGCGTGGTACATTAAAAGCACAGATGACACCTTAACAAATATTTGTAGTTTTTTCTTGGTTGCTTTTAAAATAAGAAGCAAAAATAAAGACAATCAATTCCCACTAATTTTCAAAAAGGTTTGTAAGCAAACATACACACTCTTCCTTCTCTCCTTTGGGCTCTAAGATTTCGACTTTACATTAACAAGTCATATGTAAAAGAGGAAATCTGTTGAAAGAGTGGAAGAAGGAAAAAGTGGTGTTACCTCATGGCTGGAGCTAATCAGAAGTTCATTAATTTATCATCCTTTATGGAGAACTTTGAGAATTAATTTATAACTTCAAAAGATCAATTATTTTTGTATACAAAAAATATAGAAACTACAAAAGCAAGTATTTTCTCTCTATACAGAGAAAACAACAAAACTACCAACCTCTACCACTCACGTATTAGGAAAAATAACAAGAACAACGTAAGAAAAATGTGCTCAGTATTCACTTTTCCCTCCTTTCCCCAATTGGGAAAGGAAACAAACAAAAAACCGCAAAGAACAACCACCCCCACAAACCAACACCATCTCTCCTGTAAATGGAGTCCACAGATTTTTAGCTCACTGGCTGGCATTGTGCAGACACTGCAGCAGTTTCTCCTTCCAAAAACAGGAGGAGTCTGTAGCATATTGGAGTGAACCTCTGCTTAGGAATATTTGAGAAGCGTTGACAGATGCTGACTTTCCAGTACCAAACACCATGATCAGCTTGTCCAGACTCTCAGCCACTGAGTGACTTTGGTTTTAGTAGACATGGAAGTTTCGCCATACCATAAATCGGCATACTTGCTAAGTTTTGAGAACTCAACTACACACTTATATTAATAAAAAAAGAAAACTAGTTATGTTCCTTCCTAATGCAAGCATGCATTTTGCAAAGTTCTTCCGTGAAGTAGATTGTAGAATGCATGCGTGCACATGTATTTACAAACTCAGCTGCCACACACTATTATGGACAATCCTACCTCCAGCACCCCTTGCCATTATTCAATTCCTTTACAGAAGCCCAAGTAATAAAGTTTGTTTGTACCCAACACTGTGAGAGTAATAGTAGCCTCTCCCAGGCGTTGCCCCTCTTCACTCTTCGCACTGATTTCACAGCGGTAGGTCCCAGAATCCTTTCTAGTCACATTTCTAATACGGATTCCTGTATTCAGCATCTCTGCTCGGCCTTGAAGATCACCTTTAAGGGAGAACAGACAGAGGGTTTTCTGCTCTTTGCTTATTGCAAATGTCTACATCTCATTGCCTTGCTCTGAAATCATGTACAATTATTGAACTATTGCTCATTCATTCAGTGTTAGTTTTCTGTCACCAAGGAGCAATATGTAATCCCCCTCCCAAGACAGTAAGCACCTTCTACAAATTGTGCATTTAGTCCAAAAACACTCGGTTCAAAAACCTACATCTGCCATACATTTTCTAGCTGGAAGATGGAGTACTTCTTTTCTGCAGACTTTTCAAGAAAACATGTATACCAGTACTCAGGTGAGGAGAGGAAAAAAAAAAAAAAAAAGAGAGAAGACATTTTCCATTAAAAGGATGGTCATCACTAATTTAAGCCCTTTACAGAAAAACTTCTGCACAAGACCACAGCAAAGTATTTGACATTTTAACTTGGCACGAAAAACTTGATGGATTTAGCAAAGATATTGCCATCAGTCTTTTTATTCATTTTTATTCATTCCACAGGTTGTTATGAAATTAAAGTTACTTGCGCATACAGAACCAGGAGTTCCAGTATCTCTCTAAATGAAATACATGCAGAAAAACACACAAACAAGTCCATCAACTAGACCAGCACATCTGGCAAGCTCTACAAAGTAACAAAATTGTTGTGCTTTTATTTTACTTCTCAGCTTTCATTTATTGTGTACAAGGTACCAGAAACCCTTATTTTCTTCAACACATAAAGCTGAGGTAAGTCCTTTTAAGAGCATATAAACAGAAATTCCACTTCTGAAAAGATTACAAATAATTTAAAATATACAGCTGGATTTATATTTTATGTATATAAAAATTGCTGCATTATTCATATCTAAGCCTCCAGCTCTACAGGAGGCTTCAGAAGCCTCTTTGTAAGACACGAATGCAGAGCTTGCAGTAATTTGGGGGACTTTATATTTGAACATAACTTTTGAAAAATTTCAAGGAATGTGCAGTGCCATTTTTCGTAGTCTTTGGTTTTATTATCTTTAACTTAATCAGAGAGGTAACTAATCATTGATGATTTTATTGATAATTTTTTTTTTTCCCCTGGGGATGCATTATTTTCCTCAAAAGGACAGCTGTTCAGTATGGAGAATCAAGAACACTCTCTCTCTTGGAGAATAATATTAGGAAAATTTCTGAGAGAGTCAATATCTATGCTAAATCAGTCTAAGTTTGTAGTACTTTACCTGTAAATTCACCATTATAGTAGACAAATGAGACTCCTTGTGACTGGATTTTCTTCCATTCTATTCTTAAGCTCATTCCTTTCGAAAATTTGTGCTTGCAACTAAGAATGGCCTCTAGAGGGGAGAAAAGAAAAAAAAGTGCAAAAGGGAAAATTAGAAACTTTAGCATTGTGTTTGGCACACATTCAGGCCCATGAAATTAATATTCCCCCTTTAAAAGAATTTGAGCAGTCAGCAAGAACCAGATCTACTTCTCAAAGTGATGCCATCAGACTTTCTCCAGATTTACACACACAATGGGGAAATTTTCCCATATTTCAGTGGCTTTTGGATCAAACTTCAGATGTTGGGGACTAGATATTCCCACATTGGATGAGCACAGATTCTGTATTACTACCCTCTGACCTACTACTCTGACCTTGTTAAAAATCAACATTTTATGAATTGACATTCTGAATTCAGAATCAATAGTTTAACTGTTTAAATTCGTAACTTAAGGCAGATGGAAAACATACCAGTAAGTGGTTAAATATTCTCCTAAGTAACTTACTTAATTACAGTTTCACATTGATTATTGTGAAGGTATGTGGAAGGTGAGAATCTGCTTCATGAATGTTACCCAAGCAAGGACGTCTTAAGTGCAAAGGCGATAACAGGTAAAGGGGGTACTGACAAACAAAACCACAGCAACACAAACATGACAGACAAGGACTAACAGAGATGATGACAAAGACCATCAGTCTCCAAACAAACTGATGGGCCTGTGGTGTCAGCAACTGGCATGAGTGAGGGTCTCTGTGTCAATAGATGGAGGGGGCACAGATCTTGGTGAATCTTGGAGCACGTGTGCCTGGAGTGCCAGCTATTCCAGCAGAATAGGGTGGTTGAGTGATTTTAATGCCAGCAACTGGGGTCACACTGGGGGTGTGACCCTGAATGTTTTATGTGAGACCAGGCAGTGTTGCATGTAGGTGCTGTTGAAGGCAAGACCTTGTCGGAGAACATCTGCGTAGCTGGCAGTGTCAGGGTCAGTGTGTGTACGTGTGGGTGTGCACACACATGCACACATCTCTGGGGTACACGCTGCCTTGCTACTGGTAGAACCTGGAAATGGGAAAGCAGCAGCCGTGTCCACAAGCCTGGGACAAAGATCCAGGTCTGCAGCAGCACTGGGCTGGGCTCCAGTGGCCAGGCAGGACGAACCCTCAGGCCTCGGAGCTGCTGCAGGCAGCAGCTGCTCATAACGTCTCTTAGTGGTTACCTTTTCTTTTTCTTGAGTTCTCAAAAAAAGAAGGTTCATCCAATCATTCACCTTTCTGTCTGTTCACTCAGGTGTCCCTGACTTATGCATAGCAGGCATCACCAACCAAGTTTCACAGAAGCTAAGCTTCCAAGAGTCACTGGGTTTTGCAAAAGTTGCCATAACTGGGCAAGATGCAAACCAAAATTAGTGCTCCTAGTAAAAAACAGGTCAATACTAGCAGGTCAGCTGTTCTTTTCCCCTCCCATCTTGAATATGCAGCTTGTATCATAGTAATTGTGGTCTATGTTCAAGCCTGTAGTTATTATGGGGAACTAAGAAGGAAGAGAAGACATGACAAACTGTATGGGTGATTTACTGGGACAAACTCAGTGCATTTCAGTAGTTCTGCTCTCTGTGGAACAGAATGCTGGAATTTTTTTTCCTCTTCCAGTAAATGACTCTTAAGTCAAGGTATTCACCAGAATTGTTGGGAAACAGTATCAGAGAAAATAATCCAACCACACATCTGATTGGCTCCTAATCTATCAACAAAGTAAAATTTAGTATCTCCCAGAAGCTTCTGTGAAAGAAACAAATACAGTATTGATCTTGTCACTTTAGACTGCTCATCTTCCAATATAGGCCAGAGTATCACAGATCGAAGGCCTTTATAGTTTTGGCAATGCCTGTCTAGCTTCAGGTGACAAATATCTATTGCTCAAACACACAGTCAATTTGCATTAACCAGAACCCTCGTTTCCAGCCTCAAACAAGGCTGAAGGGCAATTAAGAGCTACTGACAAAACAAATCTACCAACTCACTCTTTAGAGTTTAAATTCCCAGGTCAGTTCTGTAGAGGAACAAAAAGCTTCCAAAGGGCCAGACTGGTAGCCTTGGTGATCTCTCATAGAGGAAAAAGTGTCCAGACTTGAAAGAAAAATTGAGGTAGGAGGGCATTCTTTGCCAGAAACATGTTACACATGCACTGGCCACACTGAAAAACATGCTGTGCACTCAGGAAGCCCAAGGTTCCTGACTTCAGGTTGAGTGGATGGGTGGAGACTTCCTGAATCTTAAGATTTGCTAAAGTTTCCTTTCCATTTTGTTTTTGTATCCTTCTAACAAAGAAAAGCCATCGCTCAAACTCTGCTTGCTTGAGCTACTGATCTCGTGACAGCTGGCTGGTCTCATGAGTTAGTCTGTATTAGCTGACACAGAGACAGCTCAGCTGAAGTGTTCTCAGCTGAACAGGTCATCTCCATCTTGAATGAGCTGCCCCTTTCTTGCATGCCACGTTTTTTTCATTTCAGAAAAAGCTAGCACTGATGCCCTTCCACTAATCTTATTCAGACAAAGAAAACTGAATGGAAGAAAGGGAGCACACACAGAACAGAGACAACAGAATTAAACCCTCCTTAGTTATAGTTCCCTTCTCATATTTTTTTCATACTAACAGTGTCAGCAAGAGGTATTTCCCAGGTCTAATAGACTTCCATTAAGGTAAGCCCACAGGATGCTGTGCGTCACCACGAACTCTGCCAGGCCTGGAAGAACTTTCTGGGATCTTGGAGAGGTCTGGACAATGTTTAATTTGGACTTACATCTGGTCTGGAGGCTATCATTTGATTACGGAATCATAGAATATCTCAAGTTGGAAGGGACCCATAAAGATCATTGAGTCCAACTCCCTTGCTCCTCGCAGGACTACCTAAAACCAAACCTAAGAGCATTGTCCAGATGCTCCTTGAACTCTGACAGGGATGGTGCCATGACCACTTCCCTGGGCAGCCTGTTCCAGCAACCAACCACCCACCCTCCTCTACAGTAATAGGAGTTGGAGGAAAAAACAAAAATGCATTTCAGATCAGCTGCATTCAGTTGAATAGATACATCTATCAGCACCTGCCATTCCCTTAGTGCTGCTACAAAAAAAGAACTCAGCAAGGTATCTGAACCATGTTAAACTGATGTATCTTTATCATACACACAACAACATAACAAAATGGAAGCCATACCATATATAAAGACAGAAGCTAATCAAGTTTTAATATTATCTGAAGAGCTTCTCTTTCCTCTTACCAGTCTTGAGCTCTAAACACTAAGTTTTTCTTCCTCAAAAGTGGCAAGAATACTTGACAAGAGCCCAGTTGACAGCTTTAGAGACCACCAAATACTTGATTATTATCTCAAACAGATGAATAAAGCCTAAAGCTCAGCAAACAGTCCTTTCAATTCCCAAATTCCCATCTCTCTCCATTCCAACCAATTGCAAAGAAAAAACAAACAGAAAAACCCACACAACCCACAAACCTCACATACACACTACTAAGATCCGTTTCTCATCTACCCAGCAAACATCAGGTTTTCCTCCCTGCCTCTTAACTTCTCTAGCACATTATTGGAAGTCATTTGTCATTTTACATATGACACATACATATATAAATAGCCATTATAGTTACTGTCAATTGGATGACTTACAGTTGTTCTCTCTTATGTCCCTCACTTCTCTGTCTTGTAAGATAACTAATGCTTCTCTCTTCTATCAGTTCCCAGCATTTTAGGTGGAGGGAAACCAGGTAGAAGTTAGAGAGTGAGCTATCAGGACTAAAAACAAGTCAGAGAATCACAGAATAGGTAAGGCTGAAAAGGACCTTTGGGGAACATCTAGTCCAACCCCACATCAAGTAAGAGAAAATGAGGACAAAACCAAAATTACACAGAGTCGATGGAGAAAGTAGGACCAGGGCCCCTCAGGAAAGAAGACAATCTTAACAGTTGCACAGCTTCTGCATGCATAGCTTGCATGTGTTGCGTATGTATTTAAAACTATGACAGCAATGCCCATACTGTACCCTTAAACTCCTCTGCTTTTACATTTTTGTTATCCGTTTCAATGGAAATTCCAGACACTCTACGATCTGCAAGGGGACAGAAAAAACAAAAGACAATTTAGCAATAAAGACTTGTAATTTCTTATGTGCTTCAACAGCTACAAGTAATACTTTCAATATCTCCTTACACTGGACAGATTAGATATTGACTACTAGAGACAGCATGGGACTAAAAGCTAGATCAGGCTGGCCATGTGGGTGGCCTTGAACAATTCATCTTTTGCTCTCCATGCTCTGGCACCTGTAAAAAATAGTAATATTTCTCTTTTACAATAGCACAATAATATTTACATGTGAGAACTTCTATATAAACAGGAGCATTGTTTTATACTGGGGTAATGTCTCAGTCTGTTTCTAACTGGGGAGACTTGTGTTAATCCATAACTGTATTTTCCATTGTACTCCTGTTACAAGGCAGGTATGTTTACTGAGGAATACCATGTACAGCTTCTACAGGGTTTAAAAAAAAAAAAAGTGTAATTGGGAGTTACCTCACATTTTTGTTGAAACGAGAAGGAAAATATTAGTCAACATTTCTATGGTTTTATATCAAGAGAGAAAAAAAAAAAACACACCAGATGTTGTTGGATATCTCTTTATAGGGGATACTGAAATTCCAGAGAGAACAAGTGAAATAACCATTAGCCTTACATCAACTCCCATCCAGCTACCTCCTCCCCCATGGCACCTCACTATACATCCTCTCTTCTGAGCTGCTCTCCTCCCAGGAAAGGACTCCACTGTGTTCCCTCACAACCCAGAAGCATTCCTGCAGGGCCCCAGAGCCAGTCAGTTATTCTGATTACTCCACGGCAGGCTACAAGTCTGAGTGCTTAAGAACAGCTAAATATTGTTCTTTACGCAAGTTTACATTAGCTTTCCACCCTCCCCCTCCCTCAACCAAGCATCTCCAGTTCCATTGGGTTTAGGACCAGGATTGAAGACAGCATGGACAATCCTAATGCAGTCCATTTCCTCCATCTGCATCAGCCAAGTGAACAATTGCTACAGAGGGTACGAACAAGAACTGAGCCCCTCTCTCCATCAACAACAGAAATACAGCTTGTTTAAGAACCTAATGTTCTTTTAACTGATAGTAACTAGTCTTGCTTTATTTCTTCTAGTCTAGTCTTATTATTTCCCTCTCTCACACACACAAACCTCCTTTCATCCCCAAAGAATTTATTTCCCTTTCCCCTGCCTAACAGGGGAAGAGTTGCACACAGCCTAGTAGGCAGATATCCAGTCTTGATCCAAAGACAGAGACCAAGAACCTTTTGTTTCTTATTGTTTTCTTCTGACAGTTGATTACTTCTGTTGAAGCATGTGCCTTGTTTCTCACTGGAGCAAGTCCATTTGGGCTTTCAGCTATGGTTTCTCACAGCTCTGAGATAGGATGCTGTTTTCTCTGTATGAAGGTACTGTCACGGAATCATAGAATGTTTTGGGTTGGGAGGAACCTTCAATGGTCATCTAGTCCAACCCACCCTGCAATGAGCAGGGACATCTTCAACTAGATCAGGTTGCTCAGAGCCCCGTCCAGTCTGGCCTGGAATGTCTCCAGAGATGGGGCATCCACCACCTCTCTGGGCAACCTGTGCCAGTGTTTCACCACCCTCAAAATAAACAAATTTGTCCTTATAACTAGTCTAAGTCTCCTTTAGTTCAAAACCATTATCCCTTGTCCTATTGCAACAGGCCCTATTAAAAAGTTGTCCCCATCTTTCTTGTAAGTGTCCTTTAAGTACTGAAAGGCCACAATAAGGTCTCCTCAGAGAACTTCTCCAGGCTGAACACCAACTCTCTAATCCTTTCCTCATAGGAGAGGTGTTCCATCCCTCTGATCATCTTGATGGCCTCCTTTGGACCCTCTCCAATAGGTCCATGTCTTTCCTGTACTGAGGGCTCCAGAGCTGGACACAGGACTCCAGGTGGGGCCGCACCAGATCTGAGTAGAGGGGCAGAACCATCCCCTTTGACCTCTTGGCCACACTTCTTTTGATGCAGCCAAAGATACAATTGGCCTTCTGGGCTGCAAGTGGACATTGCAGGCTCATGTCCAATCTTTCATCCACCAGTACTCCCAAGTCCTTCTCTGCAGGGCTGCTATCAATCCCTTCATCTCACAGCTTGTGCTGATACCCAGGGTTGACTCAACCTGGGTGCAGGACTTTGCACTTGGCCCTGTTGAACCTTATGAGGTTCACATGGGCCCAATTCTTGAGCTTGTCCAGGTCCCTCTGGATGGCATCCCATCCCTCAAGCATGCCAACTGCACCACTCAGCTTTGTGTTAATTTGCTGAGGGTGCACTTGATCCCACTGTCTATTTAATTGACGAAGATATTAAACAGTACTGGTCCTATACACCATCATGGCTCTCTTCTCAATTAAAGATCATTCCTCATGCTTCAAGTCTGGCACTACAGAGGGAATTCTCCATCCAAATTGTTTCTATGACCCTTTCCCTCCAAAATTTTCTAGTTTTTCGCAGTATCCTTTAAAAAATACAATTATAGTTGGTATCTATAACCATTGTTTGATGACTCACAGCTACAACAATCAGAATAGGTATTTGAGTCTCCAGTCCTGTAGTAAAAGTTCTGTTACTCATTCACTGTATCCTGCTGTGGTGGGTTGACCTTGGCCAGCTACCATATGCCCACCCAGCCACTCTCTTACTTCCCCTCCTCAACACAATGGGGGAGACAAAATTAAAAAGCTCATTCATACATCAAGAGAAAGAGGGAGATCAAGCAGTAGTTACCACCACAGGCAAAACAGACTCAGGGAAAATAAATTTATTGCAAATTAAAAATGAAGTAAGTGCAGGGGTTGTAGGGATCGAGGCTTATTGCCAGCCTATAGCAGCTCCTCTCTGACATTTCTTGCTCCACACACTTTTCCCTTGCTCCAGCATGGGCTTCTTTCCGTGGACTGCAGTTACTGTTGGGAGCCTGCTCCAATGTGGATCCTCCATGCACTTCAGCTTCCTTAAAAGTACATCCACCTGCTCTGGTGTGAGATCTTCCACAGGCTGCAGTGTGGATATCTGCTCCAGAGTGGTCCTTCCCTGGGCTGCAGGGCAATACCTGCTCCACTGTGGTTTCTACAGGGGTTGCAGGGGATCCTGCCCCTCTCCCCTCAGGGCTCACAGGTCTGTTTCTCACATTTTCCCCTCACTGTCGGGCAGCATTTTTCCCTTCCTTATACAGACTCTCCCTGAGGCACCGTCATGGTGGCTGTGGGGCTCAGCCGTGCCCTGCGGTGGGTGGGTCGGAGCCACTGGAACCGGCTGTGTCTGGCACAGGGCAGCCCCATCCCCTCCTCACAGAGGCCCCTGCACCACCTGCACCCCATACCCCTGTATTACTCTTCAGAGTTGCTGATTTCCAGATATCCCACCATCCCCTTCCAAATGTATGTCCAGCATTTTTTTTCTTGCTTCACATCTAGCAACATAAAGTAAATTTTCATGTGTGCACATTATGAAAAGATCCACACTTGTGTGCAACTAACTGTCCTTTCCTTTATATTTTAATTACACTGCCACTTGTGTTACCCCAAGATAGCTACAGAAGTTTATAATACAAAAATAAGAGAAGACAACAATTCCAGCAATGCCATTTATGTATCCTTAGAATACTGAAATAGCAAAAAAATATTTGCATTACAAATAGCACTTGGAAATTTTTTCCACCTTATCAAGAAAGGAAACTTTCCTGTTGGACTTTATAAAAAGAAATAAAAACCAAAAATGACTCCCCACACACCCTGTTGAAACCAGATGAGGGTTTCTCTAGCACCTCCCAGAGTAACCCTTACTCCTGCATGTCCACAGAGAGCCCTTGGTTTTGTCCAAGCTTGGCCTAGAACAGGGGTGTCAAATTCATTTTCACCCAGGGCCACATCAGCCTCATGGTTGCCTTCAAAGGGACGAATGTAATTTTAGGACTGTATACATGTAACTACTCTTACATTTCTGGTCTAGAATAAAGCCTGAAGTCATTAAGTCATTTTCCTTTTAACCTATTAAGCCCTATTTAGATTTATGGAATAAAGTAGCTTTTGACTTTCACCTTCCCCCTCCACCATATCCTATATGCCAATAGATAACAAATCACATTTATCTATTGAAATAATAGAAGAATATTTTGTTTTGAGGCTCTGACAGCAGCTAACACTTAGGTAGGAACTATTTCTAGGGCTCCAGTGTGGGGGTAAAGCCATTTATAAATTATTGGCACATCGACATTCTCTGGACACAAAACAGCTCAAACACATGCAATTCTCTACTGTGTTATATTCACTGTTTCATGGACCTGGAAATTTTTCTCCTCTTTTATACAAGTGTCATCCAGATCACTGTCACAGTCTAAGTATTCATAAGCTAGAAGCCACAGTAAGAAAACATGTTTTATGACTTCTGGGGCAGGATCATGGTACTTACTTCTCACTATGGAAGTTATCACAAAATTGCCTACTTTGTATTGGGAGCTTGCAATTCTTGCAATTGCACAAAGTCTCCATATTTCCCCTTGCATCAGTGGATTTATAGATTACATGAAGATCCTATTATGCAATGCAATTAAGTACAAAATGCGTCAGAGAAAAGAAGGAAGTTCAACATACAGACAGACAGACCTCCTCCTTGCACACACAAACCACACATATGCATGTCCCTCTTCAAGAAGCAGTAGAGTCCGTTTGGACTTCGGGTGGTACAGAGACAGCTGACCAAATTAAAACCATTATATATTTCGATCAAAAAGACAGGAGAACTCTTTAAAGCTAGAACATCTCTTCCTAAAATATCCTTTTAGAAATGCCTCTGCCAACTACTCAGAATCCAAGGTTTAAGTTTTGGATTTTAATTCGCCATATAGAAAGCAATAGTGAAGAAAAGGACATATTACTGTACCAGTAAACCTTTTGTTCAAACGCTTTTATATGGACTTGAGAAAACCCTACTTCTATGTGTCAGCAACTTTGTTTAGAAGTAAACCCCCAAAAATGCACACTTTCCATTTGATATCACTCATACAGCTGTAAACTGATACTATGAGCTGGAGGAATCATTAAGGAAAAGCGTATTAGTCAAACCAAATCAAAGGAAACAGTGTGCCTGGAGGAAATTACATGAGAACAGAATCAAAACAAAGTTACAAGTTACAAGAGAAAAAACAGTCTTGTGGTATTTGCTTTGCCAAGTTCTAAATAGCAGGTGGTCTAGAGCAAAGCTTAACAAAGGATTTCAGAGGATACTGTAGATTTAGGAAGTCCGCTGTCCCAAGAATAAAGCAATATTGAGGCCAATTTTCTTACTGACAGAGAATAGGAAACCAGACATCTGTTTGGTGTTAGCATCCCTCAGACACGTGACCACCATCAGCAACATGCTTAGATGCTGATGCAGACTTCTCAGCTGTTTAACTACCTACCATGAGGTACTCAAACAATACCTAGAGTTTTGCCACAGTCACATCATTTAAACACTCATGTCCGGTTTGGCTGTCCTGTTGCTGTATTTTTTCCTAAGAGTAGTCCATAATGGGGACTAAGTAGTACATAATGGGGAAGGGGGAGGAGAAGCTATCCACCTTTGGACAGAAATAGTTGTAAATCACCTAAAAAAATAAAAACACAACAAAAAACACTAACTTGTATTCTTCTTTGTAGTCTAAGATGCAGTCACTACAACCTAAAGGCTACCAACCCTGCTCATGGTGGTGTTGGCAGGCTAGACTATGTTAACTCCAACAGTTAATAACAGGCAGGCAGGGCTCAGACCCGCCACTCTTCCCAACCATGTTGCTGTCAGCAGTCAGTGTTTAAGCAGCCTTCATCTTCCATCAGTTCTGCTTGGTGAACTCTAACCTCCAAAAAACACGCTGGAGAGAGATCCTGAGTATTCACAGCCTCTGCAAGAGTATCCTATGTTGGCCAGAGTCCTTAACTGATCTCTGAAACTGGCGATTTAGGCACCAAAACTTAGCCTGAAATAATTGGAGTAAACCCAGCTTCATTAAGTAAATATAAATATAGCATTAAGAGTTCAAATTTTGGACCAGGGCTAGAAGAAGTTATCCCAAATCATGGGGAAAAAACAAAACAAAACACAACACCACACCAGAAAGAAGCTCAGTCTTTCATTTATCTCAAGTCACAAAATTTCTTGAATTTTAAAGAACAATAATAGAGAAGGATTTATTTTGAGCAAAGTTTTAGATTCACATGAAACCAACCCTGCATATCTTCAGCCACAGAAAACAAATAAGGGAGTAGCCTGAAAGGGGAGTCCACAGGGTCGGAATAATAAACCCATCTAAACCCAGATGTGGAGAGCAAGTTTGTATTTTCATAGGTGTGGTGTCACTGCAGAAAGGATGGTAACCTAAGAGAGAAGGCACATTTTCTGGCTGACCAGCTAAAGGGGTCTAAAACAGAAAAGGAACTTAAAGAGCTTCTCAGCCGCCCCATTCACTTATGTGGTAGCTGTCAGCAGCACTTCTGTTGTATTTTGGAAAGTGCTAGACTTAAACACAGCAAGTTACAGTCCTTCAGTCTCTGGAGCTGCTACAATTCACTGAGACCTGGTGGCAACACTTAAAACTCTTGAGAATAGCTTAACATGCTGTGAAATGTGTCAAGATTTTCAACACTTACTGGCTAGTTAGAACATAGACCTTGTAAATGTTTTTAATCAAGGAAGAAAACCTGGGGGTCAAACACTATGTACACATGAGAAGAGTTTTTCTAGCAGCTTGAAGAAGCTGCTTTTAACAAAGAAGTTTTTAGTCTTTACAACAATAAGGAAAACTGTTCCTCAATACAAGCAGATGCAGTGCTGGTTTCCTGGCACTACAAAGAAGTTGTTCTAGTGTATCTGTGCTGGTAATGTTTCAAGCATCAGGACAAAATATGGTTAGTTATTTTCACTTCTTAGACAGTACTAGAAATGCAGTATCTTGGTATTGACTCTTGGGAATGACAGAGATGCAGCAAAAGCAGCAAGCTTTTGGATACTCTGAAGGTTCAAAGAATAGAGGGGTACAAGGAATAAAAGCTTACTGGCAGAGTAACACAGCTTAACTTTTCCTTATGGAAAAGGCGCTGCCTACAACATAGATTTAGTAGTAACTTTATGAAAAGCCTTGTAATGAACCACAATTTATGTACATAGATACCCACTAAATTTTCCTCACCTCCTTGTATACAAGTCCTCTGCTAATTCCTGACAACTTTTTTGTTCATGCAGAAACGGGCTAGGTTTTTGGATCAAGGGAAGAGCAAGGGTGATGGGGCAGGGGGAAGAAAACAGCTAAATCCAATATTTGGTTTGGCATCTCTTTTGGAAGAGCAGCTATTACAAAATTAAAATTCCATCTCTACAGCTGATTATCTGAAACACACAAAATTGACCCTACTCCTGCTCCTAGCAAAACCAAAAAAATTTCCCCAAAACCCAAAGGCATTTTCCTCCCTTTCAGCCAGGGCTCAGAGCCATGCACAATGGAGTAATCCTCCACTCCGTTTATTCTCCTGAGCAGAGCTATACATTTGAAGGCCACCATCCAGATGGTAGGTCTGTTAGATATATAAATACACACGTTGAGTGTCTTTCTGGGAAGTCAGCAGATACAGTCTTCACCTTCACCTTCTTTTATTAAAATTAAGGACAAAAGCGGCCAAATTAAAAAAAAAAAATCTACAGATACTTTAAAACTTGACCGCTTCATCTTACCTGAGTATCCTGCTTGCAGGACCTCTATTGCAACAAAGCAAGGTATCACCCGAAAGTGTACATTACAGTGGCTCCTCCAAACAGAAAAGCCCGACACATAATAGGTTGTTTCAGAAGAAAAAACAAAACCAAACCAAACACCATCCCCAGCCCTACTCCAATAAACTAAAACAAAACAAACAAACCCAACCCACCCACTTTGGCTAAAGTGACAGAGTTTAAATGGCCAAGCTTCTTAAGTTCAAATAGTTTTTCTTGGGTTTACTACTTATTACATATCCAGAGGTCTAGAGCTTAATAGAAAAAAGTGCTATTTTGTTCAAATATAGCATAAAAATAAAAACAATCCTTCACGCTCATCTGTTACAGAAAGTAGGTTTTAAGCAGCTTCAGTAACTCTGCCTTCACAGTGGACATCACACAAGAAACAGAATGCAGAACTGCATTTTCATCCAGCCAGAAGCTTTGCCAGAAAGTGACTAAGAGCAGGATTTCTACCTGCATTAAAAGCTGGTATTCGATGATCTGAGGAGCTCTCAGTCTCACAGGGGAAAGAAGTTGCTGTGTTAAATGCCTCAACTACAGAGCAGACTAGCAAAGAGGTTTTTCATTTATAATGCCAACCTAAGAAAGAGTTAATCCGTAGCTTTCTGTGTACTGTTTAGTGCAAACTGGAAGGCTAGCACACCAGCTGATGGTGCCTTTATTCTTAACTTTCAAGGTAAGCAAAGAAAAAAACCACAAAATCTTGGAAGTAATAAGAGGCTGGAGTTTTCAGAGCTAATTACCTAAAGTTAACAGTAGTACTCCTAAGAGTTTAAAATCATGTTAATGATTCATTTCAGAGCAGAGCCCCAAGGACAGCTGGCCCTGTAGAGGACAAAGTAGGGAATAAAAATCAAGTGGCACAGGACAAGAAAGTAAGATTATTTAGGTCAGCCTTTCAGAAGAAACAACACAAACCCGCAACAATTCCAGATAAACTGAACAACCTCCTAAGTGCTTTCAGCAGTTCCAACACTGAAAGATTACTGCAAGAGATGGTGTGGGGAAAAAAATAATTTTCATATAATTAATAATTAAAATGTAAAATTCAACTCCCTTCAGAGTTTTGTTTTGCCTCCTCTTTTTCAGTGCACACAGAAGAGGTGAACAGTTTGAATGCATAGCTTGCGAATGTTCAACATAGCATGGAGTTTATCCCAATAGAGAGACAATTCAGAAAGCATATGCTATTAGCCAAATAAATATTTATAGCTTGCACTTTCACAAGACTCAAAACTCCACTACTCTTCCTGTCTCCATGGCAATTCATAGGGTGCTTCTGAAAGTGGGGGATGGGGTTTTAAACTAGTCAGGCTCTCACAAAAAAGGCTATTTTCCAGCCCTCTCCCAGTCCTGCTCAACATTGGTTTCCACAGCAACTCAGCAGCAGCTCAAAGGTAGTTTGTAAATGCAGTGCAAGCCTACAGCTGCTTCAGCTGCTGCTTAGCTTAAGATGCACCAGGATGCTGAGGATTTCTGGCTAGTACATCATGTTTCAAGAGACCACAAGAACAGGCTATAGGAACAGAAGCCCCTCGCTACTGCTGTCTCACCCACCTATCACACACTGCAGAAAGGATCTGGAAAAAAAACGACCACACAAACAAATGACACAACCAAACAGATTTCCAGTTGCATTACTAGGTGTAACAACTCAGCAAAACACTTGCCTGTGCAAATACCTAGAGAAATTGTCATCAAATGATTGTTAAAATCAAAGCAAAGCTATGTACCCAGTACAAACTGGCGTGTTTCTCTGAAGTCAATAGTACTAGCCTCATTTACATCAGCTGTAAAAATCAGCCGTGAATCGCAAGATAGTTGGGAAACTAGAAGAAACAAACAACCCATCCCCAACCCCACACAAACATTCTGGCCCACAATTTGAGATAAAGATCCTTGAAATCTACAAGGCTTAAGTGACTTTTGCTGGAACTGCTGAGCAATTTGGAAAAGGTAAACGTTTTCACAAGTGGTATCATTTATACACCTACAAATACACACATTACTTATCTTAAAAGAGCCTGAAAACAGATTTATTTTACTTTTCAACTGTGCCAACCAGCATTAGTTACAATTCCAGTAAAGACCATAGGAAACTGGAGTCCCTGCTCATTCAGAACCAGTGAAGTCATTTAAGCTCCCTCACTGTAGGATCCCCTTTCCAGATGCCAGGAAGAACATCGAAACACTACAATTTTAAATCATTCTAAGTAAATACATTGTTATAGCAAAGGAATGTCTCTTCTTATTCATTTAAGCTGGAACCAAATTTCCTGTGCATCCTCAGTCTCTTCTTAAGTTTATAGCAGTTTTTCCGCAGTAGGTCTTCTCAAAACTTCTACAAAGCGCTTTCACTGCAGAGGATGAGTAACCTGTAAGTATGCATTAAGTTCTGGCTTCTAAAAGCATAGGAACAGCTAAGTAACCACAACTGTGCATTGCAAACAGATCCTAAGTAGAAGGTAAGATAGCTAAATGGACCAATCATGCCCAAATGTCCATTTTCAGCAAAGCATAATAATCAAAGCCAAGTCAGCATTGTCACCTTATGTCCCCCACTGAGGGGATGATACATCTGAAATACATTAATTAAAAAAAAAGTTCTCTCTGAAGCAAATATTGACCTATAATACACTTCTATACTAACATGCAACAGATGTAAGAAGAAGAACTTGTGGTGAATTTTTAAGAAAGGGCTTTACACAGGCTTTCTTCCATTCAATTTTTGCTGACTTTGGGACATGACTTCATTCTAGCTAGCATGTCCATTACCAAAAAAAAGTTAGAGTCTTTCCAAAAACAGTAGGATGCTCTTTAAATACAAATACTCAGCAAGAGCTTTGTGCAATGCTTTGTGAATTTGTGATTTCTGAGGAGATATTTCCAGTAACTGGGGATGGTGGCAGTGTTTTCACTTGCGCAAATTTCACTCAAACCATGAATTTTAGGACTGCATACTATTAATGAGAAACAGCACAGAATTCAATTTTTAAACTTTTTTCCTCCAGACTACAAACCTGATTCTTTGCTAATATGACCTAGGAATACAATGACCACTTCTGTCCTGGCCAAAATAATTTGGTGAACCCTTCCTAATAATCCAAATACAACTGCCAAATTAGCTCATCCCGTTTTCCTTCACACAAGATCTCTTACACTGCCAAGTTTGCTCAATTGTCTCTTCCTGCCAGAAGCAGCTAACAGTCATGTTTGATGACTATTATTTTCAATCAACATCATAGTTTACAGTAGGAATACATACATTTAGCCTAAATTCTACAGGCCTTTAACAGATAATTTAGTTCTTTAATATCAGATTTTATAGAACCATCTTCCAGCACATTTGAACAAGACTGAAGCCACTCCTTCAATTCAGTTAAGGCTGATAGAACAAACAGAAGATGTTTTGCACACTTAAAGGAGGAGAAGGGTGATTAGAAGAAATCCTCCGGAAGGTAGAGCTAGCAACAATAGGTCACAGTATAATAGGTGCCAAGTTTTCCTTAAAGGGGATGAAGAGGGCAAAAAAATCCCAAAGCAAACAACCACAACAGAAAAACAAACACACTACAGTCTTCATTGCATTAAAAGCTAAACGAGCAAAACAACTTATGGGTATTCATATTAGAAAACATTAGAAGAACAACACTGGAAGGTTACACAGGAAACAGGAATAAACATAAGAGAGTAGCTCTGTGCTTTATTTATTTTTAAATCAAGCATAAATGTTAACTTGGTGATCATCACAGCTTTTCCGCAGAAGAGCTGTGTTAGGAGCCACATCCTCAAGAATATTTGGGTAAGGTTTGCTAAAGGAACTCTGTTGCTTTGCATGAGAAGGGAAAGCTCAGTATGTGAGTTAACATTCAGAATTCACTGTTTTGCTGCTTTAGGTAATAGGATGTTTATCTTGTCTGCAGGTACTTAAACTACAGAAGTACCAGTTGATTCACTCTCACAGACATAAAAACAAACAAAAACGTCAGCAATTCTGTAATGCCGTGAAACTACAAAAAAAAATAATCCAGGAGACAGAATGATTTGTATGGAAGACAAGTAGTCTTGACAGTATTAAAGAGTCAATCTAGTCACAGTTCAGAGGCAGAAATAGTACCAGGAACATGTAGAGCTAGGAATTTTTTACTTTTTTTTTTTTTAAAGCCATTAGGTTTTTTTTTTTTTTTAATAAGAATAAACCATATCTGACCAAGGATTCAGCCTCCTGGGTCACTTTAAGTGCAACTTAGTGCTTACAAGTCTGGTGGTTAAAATGGCTACATCTGGAATACTCTACCAAAAAACGAAAACAAAACAAAAAAACCCCACCACAACCCCAAAACAAAAAAAACCCAAAACAAAACAAAACCCAAAACACGTGTTATATCTCTAGAATACTTGTTAGAGTCAATAGATAATAGATCAACACATTTCATGAAAACATGTCTCCCAGATAGGCATAACTGCTGCTTTGAACTACTGGTTTGCCATCTGCTTTGCTCACTTCTGCCCATACTCCTTTTACAACCAACTGCTCATGAGATACTGATGCTGTAGAAACTTGTGCAACACTATTATTGCTTAAACTGAAGTTTTCTTTAGAAATAAGGCTAAATAATACCACTTTAAAGGTGCTTATGCTTCTTCAACTCAGGTCGACTAATTTCAGTTTAAGGATCTCTTTTTCAGACAGGTGGCTGAAGAACAGGCCAAGGACTATGCTGGGAAACAGATTATACAGGCAGATGCAAATCAGCGTAAGCAGAGTGATCACATGGAACTCAAACACAAAGGTTTCAGAGTTCAGGTCTAAATTCACAGAAAAAAATGTATTTTAGTAAGAAAAGGATTTGAGAATATTTCCATATTTATTCCCACTGTTTTTGCAGGATTGAGCTTCTTGCACTGAGCCTGCACGGTACAGAGCTAGCATCAGCAGAGCTATGAGTGGCCAAGAAATCAAGAAAGGGAACCAGATGGCTTGTTGAATAATAGATTGCTACCAGCATTTCTCTTCTAGAAGAGGTACTCATCACCAACTAAGTAAAAGTTCAACAGTTCTGCTGGAAGCTTCAAAAGAAGGGCAAATTCCTCCTTACCCCTCCCCAATATTTCCTTAATTGCTTGTAACATCTAATTTCTGCTGGAATCCATATGTACAGCACTGCTTCAGTAACAAAGAGCAGCTCTGTTCCTTGCCCATCCTGTCCTACCTTCAAGCTGCTCTTTTGCTTTGGGGGTGGGGGGAAACATACATGGATATATACAGTCAATTGTTAAAGATCCCAATAAGATCCAAGTTCAACTTTGCTCCCTCAAAATATTAGATGACATTAAAACCAGTTGTGTTTAGAGTTTACCAAATGGTAGGCTGATCCTAAATATTGACTTATTCCCAGCTTTCCAAAGTGAGGTATAAAACAATTTTTGGAGTTCAGTAGATTTTGTTACAGATAGTCTCTTCTTTTAGGTTCTATTACTTTAATAGAAGACAAAGTACATCTTACAGTTTTATGACATTTTCATAAGCAAACATAGGTTTTCTGTGACTTTTTTGTTGGACTGAAGGCTAACTTTAAAAAGGTAAGAAAAAAACTGTAGCTCTGATATTCCATAGAAGACACTAAGTTTAAGTCAAGAAAAATGTTCTGCACCTGAAAGTCTGTACATACAAGAACTGGCCATCCCCCTCCTCTTTCTCTGTTTACATGGCCTTCGAAAATCATTGAATAAACTTTAAGTTCAAATGCTTACAAAGAGACGCCACTTCATTTTTCTCTCCCAAAAGTCAGCAACTGTGTGTGGATTGTCACAGCCTTGAGGACTCAGCTAGAGATACAACTGGAACATGAATGAAATAAGAAATAGAGTATGCAGTGACAGGGGAAAAGTAGAGCTGAAAAGTTTTTAGTTAGTCTCTCTACATACAGTGCTGATTCCCTGTCGATAAACAGCTTCCCCAGATGACTTTTATCCCCTAAAACATTATTTGTTGAAAGGCTCCAAAGAAGAGTGCTGTAAATACATTAACTTCTGGAAGTACCCCTGAGCCATCATTTCAACAACATCAAACACACAGAAAGAACAGAATCACATTTACTTTTTATGCCTAATACAGTTCAGAAGACTCCTGTATCACTTGATTCAAACAGCACTAGTTGATGTCCAAAATTTAAGTCTTATTCACAAAAGAAAAATAAATAAAGCAATGGACTTACAAATGGAATATATGAAGGCCTCTTAAACTGTATGGCAAGTAGCAAAACCACAAACTAATGCAGCCCAAAAGGTCACTTCTTGGTGACTCAGGAGACTTACACTATAGCCACGTCTGCTTACTTCTTTTTACCTCCTCTCCAAGGCATCAACTTTGATGTTACCAGTGAATCTGAAGTTTCTGAATTTGCTTGCGTTATTAGTCACTCCAGTACTACAACAGCATAATCTTAAAAATCTTACTAGCCCTTACTATCTGGCTGTCCCAGCCCTCCCTCTCTTTTACATTTGCAGATGCTGTATTGCTCTATTCCAATATTAAAATATTTATTTTCCTTTCAGGAGCCTCTCAAATGATTATGACATTCTTGTGTATCAGTGAATCACATTACACCAGGGAGGACCATTATGTTGGTAAACAGAAGGCAACGACAGCATTCACTGCAAGATACAAAGAATACTCAAATACTGACTAAAAATAAAACATTTACCTTCCACATAAAAGTATTTACTGATATTTAAATTGAAAGCTACCAAGTCTTCTGGAAGATTAAAGACTTTTTCTGCACAAAGTTTTCCAACATCTAAGCACTGCTATTAATGATATTTTAATTGGACTTTGTGCGGACATTAGAGGAGAAACTAAAAAAAAATAAAAGGAAAAAACGAGACACACCCCTTCCAAGGAGAACCCTGTGATACATGCTTGTTCTTTAAAGAAAAGCAGGGGAGATGGACAGAGACACAAAAAAAATCCCCAGTCAACAACACACAACAACTCGACTCAGCAACATTTATCAGGTGTTTTTGTTTCTGAACAGTGCTAAGTAGATACCAGTGATGTCTTCCTTTGATATTCTACTGCTTTGGTTTTAGAGGTAATCCTCCTCTACTTAATTATTCCTACAGTTAGGAGTTGCAAATGCCTGAAACAGGCTGGAGTTGCTTATGTGCAGCATAAGTCACTGATTAGTTATAATCTTCTATGTCTCAAGCAATGAAATATATGCATTTATCTGTTAGAAGTTACTAAAATTTGTACCCTTTTCCACATCTTGACATATAGCATCTTAATTGGCAAGACATCACATTAAAATGCATTTAACTCAGTAGGAGCAGCATTTAAAGAATTTTCAATCATGTCGTATTTATTACAGAAAACAGATCTCTGCTTAATTAACTTGCATAACTTAAGAGTTAACTTAATTGACACACATTCCTCTCATATAGCATGGGCCTGACCTTCCCCCAATCTACATTTTAAAAGTGTTCAGGCTCTCAGGCAAGCTCAACACTGTAACACCAGTCCGTAAGACCCAGCAGAGCCCTGCACCATGAGATCAGTGGCTCAGAATGTCCCAACCGACACCTCCAGCCAGAGCTGCTGGGGCTCCAGCCAGCAGCCCACCACAGGCCTTAGCACACCAAACCCCAAACTTCTCATCCCCAGCCACTGTGCCCTCTCAGATTTTTCTGTATCTAGGCAGGGAAGCAGCCTCCCCAAATACACAAGTATAGCCCTTTGTTATTAACTACATGGAACAGCTTGCTTGAATCCCTGTTTCAGAAGAGCTCACCACCACCAGCTTGAATGGTGTCAAAGCTACAACAAAGCCCTGTCACACCCCCCAAAATCCCAGCCAATCTGGCACAAGCATACATAAAACAAGAACCACAAATGACAAGCCAGGAGTTTAAGAGAGAATTTTTCACCTTTGTGGTTGACTAGCTTAAAGAGTGCAGGAAGGGTACAAAAATTAGTTTAGGTGGCTCAACAGTCAAAGGGTGAAGAACAAATATTTACTTTCTAAGACCATTTTATAAAAACAGAAAGGGTACTAGAGCACAAAAGCTAGCCATAGAATGCACCTAAACACACCTATGCCTTCCATAGATATCATTACAGATTATGTATTTTTACTCATTTTTTTAAGTACAGCCACTAGAAGACTTCATTTACAAACCAGGGCCTCCCAGAGACAGGTACTGTCTATACATTCAAGTGGTAAACTGCTGTCAAACTCACATAATATGTATTCAGACTCTGGTTTCTGCATATCGTTTCCTCATATGTTTACAAGTATGACAAGCACAAAGACTTCTCCAACTCTAAGACAGCTCTAGCCAACATACACTAGTCCTTAGCATACCACCCCCAAGAACTTCTCCCAGCTCATACTGAGCACTTTCTGTAGACTGAGAATCAATACATAATAATTTTTGTTTCTTTATTATATTAATTTGAGCAAAAGTCACTTCTCAAGAATGCGTGTTCCATCATTACCTCCAAGCACTATGCTAGCAGTTTGTGAACAGCAAATATAGCCCTTATTTTTAAAATTATCTGGTATCAAAACAACCTATGTCACTTTCCATCCAGACGATAATATGTTTTGTTTCCCTTTGAGTCTGATCCAGTGGCTTTGATGGGCTTGAGAGCATGTTCAACCCTTAAAAAGTTAATCCAAACAAAAGCTATGTAATTTTACCTACTGAAACTTCATACCTGTAGGATCTGTTCTTTCCACCTCAAGTCTGACCATTTCTTACTTTTTCAAGTAGCCACAACCACATTGTAGCTGTTTCAATGCAAGTTTCATCTTCCTATCTCTTACTGAAAACTGCTGAATTTTGAACTTGTAAAAAGCAAGCACTCAAAAAAGCATACTACCAATTTTCCTATCATGTTTTCCCGTGCAAGTAATCTTTGAGAGAAACTGGATGCTTGCTTTAATTTCTATTAAGCAGGAAAGGTTACAGACCTAGTAGTGGTTTAACAACTACCACCATTGTTTGGAAATGGTTATTTTCCCCGCCTTCCTCCTCCAAAAGCTCCTTGACGTCCCAGTGCGTGTTAGAAACCAGCAAGTGAACAGGACCAGATGTTCAGCTGCCAAGCTCACCTTCTGCCTGGTTTAAGACATTTTATATAAGCACTTGAGTGCTCAATGATATACTGTGAGCATAGAGGTGACACAACTCCTTGGAGCCTTCCAGAAAAAAAATGCAGCTTTGGAAATACAGGTGAGCACAAGCAATGGCAATCATCCAAATACTCCTCCAGCCTGATTTGCTGTCTCATTCTCTGAAATACATATTCATTTCTCTAAAACAAAACCAAAAAACAACAGTATTTAGATGAAGGAAACAAATCATTTGTCTTGATTACAAGACACCATAATATTTGCTTTAAGCTTCCTGTGGTGGAATTACAGCACAATAATGTACAATGCTCTGAGGAAGACACAACTGGCTTTTCTGCAGAAATGTTTTGTTAGAACTAATAGTTCTTTGAAAAGTACAGGGGATAAGAAAAGATATGCCAGAAAGTAAAACTGTAACAAAGCTAGGTTTACAAAATTGGGGGCAGGGAGAGGGAAGGAGAAAGGTGAGCTAACCAGAACAGAATTAATTACTGGTAAATGAATTGCCTTTCAGCTTCCACATAACACTTCCCTCAGTTTCCATTAAAATGCCCACCTCATCATAAATTAGCCACTAAACTAGAAAGTTATAACTTGTAAACCATCTGTTTTCCCACATACATGCAAGAGTGCCACAAAGTTATCACAGTGGAGAAGAAAAACTCCAACCAGCCAAACACGAAAAGACAGCAACAAGATAGTTCATTGTATACATCCACTGGGACACTATTTTAAGAATTTTTGTTGTTGTTTGAGATCATTGTATAACTTCAAGGGAACCTTAATTTAGCCATTCCATATGGCCCTGGCAAATAGTCTGCAATGACAAATACAAATGTCTAGCTTGTGCTTCAATTATTTTGATATATAATATATTTATACCGTGATGTGGACACTTCTGGCTATGTGAACATTACTTAGGAATCTTTCTTTACATAAGCATTTACACTGGAGTCACCTCTAACATTGCTAAGAGAAAGTACAACACTAAGCCTTACTTCGAGAAAAGTATTCCTAAAAGGGATTGCCAGCTGCAGGGAACTGATGATAAACAGCCTGTCTTCAGAAGCACTCCAACAGAAAGATGACATTTTGAGTGTTGATGGACTCTAAGTAGATCACACCATATGTAAACTTTTAAGTCCCAATTTCAGAATTAAATTACTAGTTCTTCCTGCCCCTCCAAAAGCACTGACAACCCAAACCTACACACCCCACCACAACAAGGGAGGCTTGCTTACTGTTGCTGCAGAAGATTCACATGCATGTCACCGTCCATCTTAAGTAAAGAATAGTGATATTTCTTAACTGATGTGAAATTATGAGAAACTGGATTTTTTTTTTAATATCAGTTTTACGAGAATATTCTCCCATACGTAAGAAGAGTACCTCTCTCTCATGACCACCAGCACTTGAGAAGAAACCAAAGCACTTAGGGCACCCTTTGAGGAAGGGCAAAAGCCTTCTCTAACATTTTTAGCTCACTTCTTTAAAAAGGGGTCTGCGCACACCCCCAATAACATTTGGGGTTAATCAGTGGATGCAGACAAGTTTGGTAGCTCTAGGTCACAAAAGATGGTCCCACATGTTTTGTGAAGTCAGTCAGCTAACGAGTAGAGGTGAAGTCAAAAGTTCAACTACTTGTGAGTTCTTACCTAACCATTTGTGATGTCATCAGCCAGTTTCTGCAGCAGAACCTGGCAGCTACCATGCTGCTGCCAAAGCAGTTTGCAGTAGGAAATCTACGCATAATACAGGAAACAATTGGAAAAAATATCTTCATGTAATTCAGCTAAATAGCCAATGAGAAGACCTCACCCAGGCTCAATTAGATCTGCTAATCACAGTGGTAGTTTAATTCTTATTATTAATGCCAGATGCCCTATGCTATTCCCAATTACCAGAAATACATGTCCTATAACGCAAACAAAGAATTATTGCAACATTAAAGCTGAGACAACAGGACCTTAGAGGCCAAGCGACAGCAAAAGCAAGTCCTCTGCTTGCATATGTCCACCTTAAATAGAAGAAAACGAGGAATTTCAGTTGTCTTGACATGACACTTCCAGATACATTTCCTGTCTCGTTTATGCAGTGGGAGAAGACAGTCACTCATTTTTAATCTGCACATCCAATAGAAGGCTGTGGGGCCAGTAACCTGAACTAAGGATACCATAGGGCAGCCAGGGACCAGCTCACTCTGCCTCTTCTCTGCTGGAGAGAGAGAGAGAGAGGAGAGAGACAAAGCCATTACCACAAAACAGCATTGCTTCTGGCTGAGGCCTCTTAGAAATCAAAACCCCCTTCCAAGTAGCATGCTCAGGTTTAAGGGAAATAGCATGACTTGCTCAAATGCAGCAAAGTGCATAATTTCCAAGAGACATGCCAATAACTCACAGCCAAAGTTTCTTCTGAGCCCTGAGGATCTAACCAAGAAGGTGAAGTTGTGAAGGTTGTAACATAAGGTAGAGAGAGGAGCGTGTCTCCCTTTTAAAGACAGGAAGGTGTTCAAACCAAGTCCTCAATTTTTATCCATTTTAAAAGCATTCAGGTATCTCGTGCAGTGTCACGACAGTCATAAACAAAAAAAGTGAGGCCAAACATTATAAACAAGCATTGCTTTTCTGTAGTTAATTTTCATTTGTCTGTTTATATTTAAGAAGTATACTGTCATCTCACAGCCTATGTTATGATGTCTAAGAGTCTGTGCAGGTTTGTAGACCACTAGTGGCCTATAGCAGAGGAATACTGCGCCTCAACCGAAACAGCAAGAGAAAGAATCTCCCTTTGATGTCTCTTCCCCCCAGTTCCTCTCCAAAAAATAGGTAGGGTGGTTTACAGTATTATGTTGTACAGATATTACTAGAGAATTATGCGGTATTAGAAATTTCCCATCTCACTTGATTATGGACTCTAATTTAGAAATCAGAGTAAGTCTCTACCAGCTTAATCCAGCAAATGAAGAGGGTTCAACAGAAGACTAGGGATTGACAATATTCTCAAAATTGAGTACGCCAGTTGTACATCACATATAATCAGGAAAGTATAAAGACTTCCACTGCCAATTCCTAGAGCCAACTCGGTCCTGCTTTACGATCTCTTCTTGTGGGTGTGGGGAAGATGCATAAGGCTTTTTTGGTTTAGAACCTCTGTCTCTAGTTGAAAGATTCCTGAGCATTAAGGAGTGGTTTTTTTAAAGCCAAAAATAAACAAACAAACCCTCACCTCAAACTACCTCAATGAGCTCCAAACAGGCAACTATTTATTGCCTCTGCATTGTCCTCAGACAGACATATTGTACTGGATTTGCTTCCAGCATCACCATCTTAAGTCTATTTTCTAATGTACACTAATGCAAGAAAAATCATACCTAGAAACTTCACAAAAATGTCAGTTCATCAGTACATAGCATCTCTTCCAGAGTAGCCACAATGATTAATAACCATCATTTCTATACATTTTCTAACTGCCTCATCAATAGAGCTCACAAGTCTTCCTCTGTGGCACCTTTTAAAACTTTCCAGATAACACCAGTTTCAGGAGCTCATGCTGACAGAGAATATGACTGAAGACCTCCAGTTCCCTTGCTTTCCCCAAAATTAAAGGCGAAAGGGAAGCTTTAGCTCAGAGAAACCGCTATTGCTGCAGGTAATTAATATTTCTCAGTAGGTTCTCACTGAAAAGCAATCCAAAACTTATCTACCTCAGCACTGCTATGGCTATGCTGACATCCTTTGACCAAGCTCTTAGTTTCTGCAGCTAAACTACCAAGCAAGTTCTCTAGACCTGCTCCACAATATAATGTTCACATGCTTCAGGTATCACCCACTTCTTTCTTTTCCTCATTAGTGTCTGCCCATTGTCCACTATCTCCACAGCACATTGGGCCCCAGTCCCACATAAGAGGCCACTCAGCCCATACATCTGATTTGGACAACAGTATTACTCAGTCTTATTGTTCATGTGAACACGCTCCAGCCACAGGAGCAGCAGCAGATGCCCGACTGCCTGGATTTCCTCTGGCTCACACAAACAATCAGCATTTGCACACCCACCTACAGTCACTTTCTTCGTGTGATGACTTCTTATCAGCACTTTGCTGGTAAACTTTCACTCCACCTGGTGTTTCTTGGGAAGTGGGACAGGAAGAAGGAAAAAAAAAAAAGAAATTGTAAGTCTGACAACAGTGTAGGCACCAGACTTTGATCCACTGTACTGCTTCCAAACCACCCTCTATCTTTTCCTCACTGGTCAAAGCCAGCACCGCCAACAGACACACATAACCAGAAAGCTGAGCAGCCTGAAGACATTGAAACCTGTCACCAAAAAAAAAAAAACACCACAGCAGCCTCACTGCTTAGGTATATCCATGTAACTAACAAAAAAATCATTTTTATTTACTATATGAAAGACAAAATCTGTGCTATCTGCCCATCTAACAGCCCTCCTCTGCAAAAAAGGAGTTTACACACACACACACATTTTTCTGTTAGGTGAGGAGGAATGAAAGGTAAAATACAAAACATATTCCCCATCAGCACAGTGGATGCCCCACATCCACAACAGAGTGAGAACCCATCCCACTGTGGTTCCTGGTGGTCACTTCATTGCAAGACTGTGCTACAACATTCTTTTCAGAACACAATTTCTATGTACAGCCCCTTTCCCTAAAATACCAGCAAGACACAAGAAGCATACAAGAGGAGCACAGTAAGACATGATCTGAAAGTGACAGCATTATCATACGACTGGCACTGTTAACACTGTATATTAATTCACTGTTTCTTCACAAGTATGTGGCCTCATGATCCATTTTTTTCTTATTTCGGTGTGCTCTCTGGGTGGGGCAACTTTTGCCAACTTATTTTAACATTTCTGCCCTTCCCCCTCCCCCTTTTGTTTTTTAATGAGTTAAACAATAAAACCACAAAAACATTAGAAACATAAGTCTGTTCTGGAGCCGCAACATGCAGCACTGACACCAGAAAACATGCTCCCATCACTTTCTCATTCATCTCGTAAAGGCCGTTAGAAAAGCAAACTACGCAGCCTGCATCCTAAAGTTTGCATCACTGCAGAAAACCACTAGCTTGCGCTGAAACAGGCCCGGCTTAAACAGGTTACATCTGTGTAAAAACAAGAGACACATGGAAATAATCAGCGCGCACTCCCCCGGCTGCAGCGAACGAAGCGCTCGCTTTTATTTCGCTGTTGGAGACGAGACTTGGCTCCTCTTGCTCCGGAGGGGAGAAGACATCCCGCCGTGGCCCCCTCGCCCTGCCCAGAGGCTCCCGGGCCGGGCAGCGCTGCCGCGGGGGCGGGCGCGGCTCTCGGCGGGCAGAGCCCGGGAGGCGGCCGGGTGACCCCCCGGCCCGAGCCGTCTCCCCTTCAACACACCCACCCGCACTTCGGGGGAACCGCCACCCCCGCGGCCGGGGCGCTGCCGGAGGGCGCGGTACGCGATATCCCCCACGCCTGCTCCGCGGGGAAGGGACGCGGCCACTTACAGCTCAGGACCCCCAAGTAACCGAGGAGCAGCAGGCGGAGGCTGCGACTCGCCATCTTCCCGGCAACGGCCGCTCCCCACCGGCGGCAGCGGCTAATAACGGCCGGGCGACGCCGGCGGGGCGTGGGGCGCGGCCGGTGCGGGGGGCGGCCCGGGTCGGCCTCGGCTCGGCCCGGGGCAGCGGGGCGGCGCCCGGCGGGCCGGGGGCGCTGCCGCGCAGCAGGTGCGGCAGCCGGGGCGCAGAGCCCGGCAGCCCCTTCGCCCCCTTCTTCCGCCACCCCAAAAACTTTTATGATGTGCGAGAAGGCGCCTCCCCGCCCCGCGCCGGCTCCAAGCGCAGGGACCCGCGGCTGCTGCGCTCTGGCCACCCCGGCGGGCGGCAGCTCCGCCCCAGCTCCGGGCGCAGCGCTCTCCGCTTCATCCTCCTCATCCTCGCCGTGGGGCCGGCGCGATGCCCCCGCGCACCCCGGGGCTGTGCTGTGCCATGTTCGGCACCTCTCAGCTCCGATTTATTTATTATTTGTTTATTACTTATTTATTTGTAAACTGTGAGATCTTCACAACCTCAAGGACATTTGTTGCAACAGAATGAACTTCTAATTAGGAAAAGCTTAAACTTCTCGGAGAAGACCATAGTCCCTGTTGGTACATTTCCCGACGTCAAATTTACCCGGGGTGGTAGTAGGAATGACAGGGTGAAATCACGAAACAAAAAATGTAGATGTTGTGGGTGAAAAGAGTGCGATGCGAGGATGGGGCGCTGTTTTAAGTGGCAGACTTGAAACACGGTCACAGTGACTCCTGCTGCCTGTGCAGCTGCACTGGACAAAATCCCGCCAGCCGCAGGGCACACCCGTTAACCAGCAGACGATGGACTACACGGTGACCTTCAAAGCTGTTTTTATTAATAGTTTATACCAGTCTGGGAGATTCTCGATTAAATATACAGGAGGCGTAATACCTTTAAATTTATGAATCAAGGAAAGTTACTCATCGTGACAGTTAACAGTGTATCTGAGCAGCTTCTAATGACATCTTAAAAATACCTTACCACTGATGTAATACAGTTCTATTACAAGAAAAATATCATAAGTATTTCTTTGATAATCAGAACAGCAACGTTGGCTATATTTTGTCAGACTGTAGCAAAGTGAGTAAAGTTTACTTATAAATAAAATCTCTAACAGCTATTTCAATAGAGGCTGAAGAAGTAGGATGCCATGATGATCTTCATGTCAAAATCTTCTTAGCTTATTTTTCATATGCAAAACCGTATATAGAACACAAGTAATACAGGGTGTTTCAAAATGATGGACCCGATTTCAAACTGGGTCCATCTTTCTGAAGCACCCTGTATTTCTGCAAAAAAAAAAAAAGCATATATATGTATGTCCAGTATATATTACCAGTATAATGATGACATACCTTTAATAACATAAAAACTGTTCCAGAGGCAACAGAAAAGTTACTTATTTCGTGTGGCCCAGCACATTTTAACTTCAAGCATATACAAAGTTTCATTGATTTCAGTAGCACTGCTTTACTGTTTAAAGCCACATGGTGATAGAAACCTTGTGTTGATATGAAATTTAAATGTATGGCAGGAGCGTGGTGGAAAAAGGTCTAGAGGTGTGGAATGTTAAGAAATAGCAATATGGAATTAAATTAAGGGTTAGCTCATAAGATGACTGCTAAAGCTGATGTAATGACAGTGAATCGATGAGCAGGATGAAGAGATGCATCACGAGGAGAAGGTAACCTGTTAGATGATGGGATGAAGTTTAGGCTACTGCAGTAGTCCTTCCACCACAGTGAACACTCAGGTCTAATTGCCCAAATACATAGACTTATATACAGGGTTTAATTTGGATTTCATTAATAAGACTCATGCCACAGTACATCTACTTGAATGTGTATAAGCAAGAGGTCAGAGTACAGTTGCTTTTTAAATTTCTTTTTTCCCTGTTCACTGTTTTGTTTCTCTTGCAAGTGAAGCAAATACGCAGTGTACAGGGTTGTCTCCCCAACATTCCTCTGACTCTTTCTAGTACAGTTTCACAGTACTTTCACAGTTTCTTTACATTCCCCTTTTTTATTTTAGCAACATCTAGATCGTGGTTTCTCTGCTTGCTTTATACAACTGCAGGAAACACCAGCAATTACATGTGAGTATTCTGAATGCATTTACAGAATTATTGGAAAAATGTTGTAATGCATATAGTTCAGTTAGTATATATACTTTTTCTGTATGTACTTTGCTGAACAATGGTATTCTTAAAAATACTGTTAAGTACTTTGTTAGAAGACCACAGGACTACTATCCATATTTTTAATTTTTTAAAGTTAAATGTAGTAAAAATATTTTCCTTAAACAGCACATAGAGCCCAACACGGAAAAATTCATTTGAGATGCTCAGTTTAACAGTTATTCTTGGAGAGCTTTCCATAGAGACTTCTTTTTAGAATAATAAAAATAGTCTATAATTAACATCTGCACCCAGAATGCCAGTCAAGAATAGCTATCTTATTTTGTAATAACTATTCTAGCCAAGTTCTTTGTATAGAAAAGCCTTTAAGAACTGTGTGGAAGTGCAATATGATTTCAAGACTCAGATGTTTCTTAATGACCTCCGTAACTCATAAACCAAAGGATTACCCTCATTTCATTAGATACGATTTTAGATAAATATACATTCTTGCATTGCAATGGAATTCTTTCTCCTTTTAATGAAATTTTCTATTGCAAATATGGAGTGCTGACGATAATCTGTTCTAACAATACAAGTTTACTTATTTTATTATGGTACCATCACTCTGTTAAAGAGCTCTGTGAAAAAACAGTTTCAAAAAATAATTTGCGAAAATTCTGTGAAACACTATAAGCCAAAACTCTGACTCTTCACTTTGGGAACATTTCCTTTTTCTTAGCTATAAGATGACAAAAATGAATACAGATAAACTAGCCTACATTAAGAAAATACTCCTGTTGGTGATTCCTCCACTCAAAATAGGTTTTATTTTGCAGGTGGAACAAAACCAAATCATCCTAGAATGACTTTTGTGCACTTCGCACGCTGATTTCTAGAATATCTTTGAGATATAATAATAAATCAGTACAACAAATTAGAACTTCTAAATTTGGTTACAAAGGTGTTGCAATGTAAATACGTGAACACATTACAGATATTTAAGAGAGGAAGTTTATTATAATTGCTCTTCTCAAAAACATGCATAGGATGGGGAAAAGTAGTGTGCTACAAGAAGACAACTGGCATTTAAAATAAAACTTAGAAGAGTAAGATGTTAATTACTATGTAATCACCCATCGGTCATGGTTTACACATACCAAACTAGAAGAGAGTCATGGGAGAGCTAATGAATATTCATCCTTGCACCGCCATAAAAAGCCAAACCAAAACAAACCCAAAGTTTAACGAAAGGCAATACTTCCCTAGTATATCCCATTCAGGCATAAACCTGACGTATCTCATATTTACTCACTGAATTTAAGTAGATCAAGTAGTGTAACCCTAATGTCATGTATGCAAGTACGTATTTTTTTATTCTGTTGATAGGCAGGTAGTATGGATGTGTGATGATCTGTGAGTAGCTCATCTCTTGTTTGCAGAGTGAAACGTCAGTGAAGGCATCAAAGATTACAGTTCTGAACTACTTTTTTCTTCCTGTGCTTTCCTAAGTTAATTGTTCTTCCAACTTTTCAGCGTCTCTTAGCTGATTTATAATAGCAGGTAGCCCAGCAAGGTTGCTGATAACTGTGCCTGATTATGACGAGAGGAGCAGGGGGGAAGATATAGAACCTGGAGCCACTGAGGGAGAAAGTAAAAGACACGGGAAAAAAAGCACTCCTGTGCATAAGCATTCCTATATCTTTATGTATATGGAGAGCTGGAGGGCTGATTGTTATTGGAATTTACATTGTTTACATTTTGATCAAGAAGAATCTTTGAATATTTTTCCATAGAAGAATAAACAGATTTTTTCATATTTCTAAAAAGAGAAACGCTACATTTGAGGTCGTCAGAGATGCCATTTGAGACTTGGTATCATAGTCTGTGCGTTGAATCTCTGTACACATCTTTTTTTCCAAGCACACTAAACATATATGTTTGTTCTAGTAACTGCTGAAGACAGGAGCACATAGCTGTAGAGTGACTGTTCTGGTGTGATTCTGGGTATGGCAATAGGACAGGTTGATGGAAATCTGTTTTGTAAAACTGCTAAACCAGATTCCGTTTAATAACTAGTTTAATCACAAAAATACATAATTTATGATCTGTGTCACAAATCTTTTTTCTGAAACTCATTAGTCAATGTACTGTGTATTTTTCATTGTGCCCATACTACCAGCCTGCAGTACATCGAATCTATCAGCTTGAAGGTCTTGCTCTTCAGTGCTAAGAATTATCAGCAGCTATGTGTAAATGGGTGGAGAGACTGATATCTACAATTTTAACTATCAGCACCCCTAGCTTTTTATAACGTTCTGCAGTATTGCCTTAACAGCTATCCACTCCCCTAGTTACAGTAGGCCTTGCCTCCTTTCTGTTTCTGTGGCATCTTGTTATTTTGTTTCACTGCTTCACCTTAATGGCTTTAACTCCTCTCTGTGAAAAAACCTGATCTAGCTGGCAGATTATCTGCTTGTTTTGTACTTTGAAACTTTAAACTGAGCAAGCATAGTTTGGAGAAAAGAAGCAAAAAAAAAATTCAGATATATTTTTATCCACCAAGTTGGTGTTAATGGCTGTTTAAAGCCAGAGTATGGCATAGATTATTTCCCTTGCTATAATGAAATGGACTAGAGTGCTGTGATAGAACACTCTATTAGACTGGTAAAATATTTCATATCTGATGTGTCAGCCAAACTCAAACCAGGAAAGTCACAAAATATGAGGAGAGAACAAGATAACAGTAATACAAATTACTTGTTCTCGGTAGCTTTTTTCTGTGAATTCCACTCTCCATTTTCTGGAATGTCTTGTATAATTTTATCTTTGACTTGCAAAGTACAGTGTTAATGCCATTTTTTTTTTTTCAAGTGAATTTGCAAGATGGCTGCCACTGAGTAGACAGCTCAGTAGCAACCAAAGGCACATTTAGAAAAAAGATCCACCAAACTGGATGGCATTGTAGGACACTTCTTGGTTCAGCTTAAGCAACAGAGGGCAAGGTGTTAGCCACCATGCTGATGGTGGTAGATTGAAAATTATTTTGCCACAGTGTTTTAAATACTCTGCTGCTCCATGATGGCATGAAGAATACAGCTCTTAGGATGTAGTTACACACCATGTTGTCTTCCATGGCAATTGCTGCCTCTGGCCATGGATCACTGCTACCATTCCACTTGTGCACAGAAATGAGTATATGAAGCTATACCTTAAGACAGGCCACTGAAATAATGTGAATAAAACATAATCCTTCAGCAATACTGATCCTGCAATCTGTATCACTCTGATGATCTTGTGTTCAGCGCCTTGCACAGTGCTGCTGCAGTTGTCTACCTAGAGCGTAAGCAGTGAGAAACAGCCAAGAATGGGAAAGGGAGGGGCAGGAATTTTTAAGCTGGTTTTGCTTTTGAAGCAATCTGTAAGTGAGCTCATAGCTGGCTTTGGGACCATGAGGGTGATAAACCATCATGGTTTGTCACTTATGCATTACTATTGGCTCACATACCATGGCATAACAGCAACTGCAGGGTTCCTGTTGCCTCATAGGGCAACCTCTCATTTTCTGCCCATTATAAAATAACATCCACAGTTTTCCTGAAAGTCAAAAGGCTTTATGGTACCTTGTAATTATTCTTGGACAGTTCTGTTACCCATTTCTTTGGACCACAAATGTGCTCAGTGTTGTGACATGCTAAAAGATGCTGGAATTCAGCCAAATCCTTCCCAGAATACTTCTCAGTTGGATGGCTTTTGTCTTTTGGCATTGAGGGATCAATAACTGGGGGATTGCAGCTGGCCCGTATGTCCCCACAGGCTGCTGACACGGCCGTGTTTGACAGCTGAGAGTAACCCCCAGCCGGCCCTTGGCTCAGGCCATGGGGTTTGAATGGACTCAGGGGGTTTTACCCTCTCACAGAAGCCTCAAGTAAATATATTGTAGTAAACAGAAATGATGTTACAGTTGCAAGTCAGCTGTGCCAGCATGAATCAAAAAGAAGCTTGAAGACCGGACTTTTTAATTAACTACAAACCTATGCTAATGTTGTCTCTCTTTTCTGCTTTTGTCCAGGGGATGTAGAGATGCCAGCTGAACCCTGGGTGAGATTTCCAGCAGTTTTGGTTGTCTTTTGATTTCCATTGGGGCGTAAAGCTTCACACTGTCAGTCTGTAATCCAAGGATTACCAACAGACAGAGGGATATGGCCATGCTCCTCCTGTAGCCTGCAGTGTGATACAAATCTCAGATGGCTTTTTATCTGCATTGTGCTTCCAGAGTGACACCAAGTAAGTGGAAGGAGTGACTAGGTATTCTACCACCATTTTCCTGAAGATTAAGCTGAATAAAAATTTGCAAATACATGTACAAAAGAAGATTTAGAGATTAGAAAGTAGCAATTTAAAACAGAGAAAGACATATAATAAAGTGTGCAGTAGCAAGTAGGATTTTACTCGTGCCGTTCCAGACTTCCTCAGAATCACAGAATATGGTTTGTTTCTGTTTGTCATTCTCTGAACATTTTGAATTTATCTCTTCATAGTGTAAAAATGTTATTTTCATACCCTACATTGTGAACTTTGTTTTGTTTGCCATTTTTTTTTTTTTACTATTTAAACCAAAACAATTACGTGATGTGATCATTGACCACGAATGATTCCTCAAGCCATAGAATAAAAAGTTAATAGAAGAAATGGTGTAGTTGAGCTATAACGATGTAAATAATTATAGCACCTTTGTGTTTTCTCAGGACCTTTCACCTCAAAGCTATAAACCATTTTACACACACAAGTATGTAGCCCTACAATACACCTGCTGTGCTAAAAAGTAACCTGGGTTTAACTTGTTTTAAAAAATGAGGAAGCAGGATGATTGACTTGATGAAAATCTTAATCTATCAAATAACATAACGAAGGGCGTGAACACCTACCGTACTTGCACACCTGGTTTCCTGGATGAGAGCCTGGGTGAGCAGGGAAGCTGGTGCCAGGTACCAAACTAAGAGGAGCTAGCTGTCCCGCTGCTCCGTAGACGTGCTTCCACCGTAGAAAATGCTCTGTCTGTTACCAGCACTTTCCAGTATTAACACTGTTGTTTTTTTTTTTTTTAATGCCAAGTTTAATTACATCCTTTAGCTCTTAATGACACTAATTCAGTGTAACTCGTCAACACTGGCAGACTTGATGGCTGTTTTTATATCTTTGCCAATTGGGGATTGGGCTGAAGACCACCATCAGTTAAATTGTAAAGCACTGAAACGAACTCTGAGTTATTTCACAAATTTTAACAAATGTTAACACAAGCCGTGGTTTTCCTACCTGCTCAGTAACTGGTTTGTGCTTGGCTTCAATCTTTTGTACAGGAAGTGTGGCAGGGAGGTCAGTGGTGGCCAAGGGGAGCTGGTGGTGAGGAGCTGCAGTTTGCAGGGGCTGCCTGCAGCCCTGCCCCTGCGAAAATGCGGGCAGCAAACACCCGTTTGAATATTTTGACTATTAATGCTGTAACCCCAGTGCTACACATTCACGATACTTTTTACGAGATGGCTGGATATACAGCTTAAGGGGCACACGAAAGCTGCTGGTTGTAGCATGGAGGGTGTTGTTGGTCTCTTCTCCCAAGTAGCAAGTGAGAAGATGAGAGGAAACGGCCTCAAGTTGTGCCAGGGGAGGTTTACATTGGATATCAGGAAACATTTCTTCATGGAAGGAGTTGTGAAGCACTGGAACAGGCTGCCCAGGGAAGCGGTGGAGTCGCCATCCCTGGAGGTGTTTAAAAGGCGTTTAGATGAGGTTCTTAGGGACATGGTTTAGTGCTAGAGTGAGGTTATGGTTGGACTCGATGATTCTGAGGGTCCCTTCCAAACAAAATGATTCTATGATGTTACCAGCCAGTGTGAAGACACCTGTTGAGGACACAGAAGAGCAAAAGGGCTGCGTGTTGTACCCACAGCCAAGCAGGGCTCGTAAGTACGTAACGGGGCCTCCAAAGAGAGTCACAAGCCGTGGCGGGAGCGGGCAGCCCCCCGCGGCACCCCGGGCCGTCCCAGCCACCCCGCACCGCCGCCGCCGCCGCCGCGCAGGCCCCGCATCAAGCCCCGGCCCCGCGGCGCCGTCTGGCGGCTGCGGGCGGAGAAGCCGGCGGAACCGCGCTGCCGCCGCCGCTGTTTCCGGCGGAGCCGGGGGAGGTGGCACCGGGGCGCGGGACTCGGCCGGAGGATGGCGGCGCGCTGGGCCGCCCGCGGCCTGCGGAGCGGGCGGGAGGGGCGGCGTGAGTGGCGGCGGGCCGGGCGCGGACGCAGGCCGGCTGCGGGCTCGTCCTGCGCCGGGGCTTGGAGGGGCCCGGCCCGGCCTGGCCTGGCCGTGCGGGGCGGCTCGGGGCGCAGGGCGGGCAGGTTGGCGGGGCCCGGTGGCCTGTGTGAGGGAAGGGCCTTTGCAGCCGGGGAACGGCGCTGAGCTTCCCTGGCTTAAAAAAGTTTTCTGTAGCGACTTCATGTTGGCACGGCAATGGGGGCTGCCGAAGCGCTCACCTCACGCGTATTGAGATTAGCATGGATTAGCAGAGTCGTGGCATGTCTTCCTGTCTTCAGGACCCAAAATCTTACAAAGAGGCTTTGAAAACTCCTTTTCGCTTATTTTAGATCGTTCCTTTTACCAGGGTTCATCTCCACGCAGACTGTCTCTCGACTGACATCAGAAGAAGTTGTTCAGATGCGTAACGAGCTCTTTACCAAAGAGAAAGAGAGGCAGTTGTCTCTGTATCCACGAATTGAGAAAATTGAAGTAAAATACACGGGGAAATCGCACCCTGGCACTGTGTTTGTGATGAACAAAGCTTTGTCTACTCCGTACAATTGTGCCATGCGTAAGTGAATGGCCTCTTAAACTAATGTTGTGCCACTAGTGATGAATATTGTGCCAACAATCGGAGTATTTGTCATCCAAATTTCAAATGTTATCATTACTGACATTTTGATGACCAAGGTAACGAATTTGCATTCAGAATATTGGTAGTTGGTATGTTTAAAATACATTTGTACTAAAATACATCCGCGGAAACTGAGTTCATTTTGGGGGGCTCTGTTAACAGCTCATCCTTCCAAGGCATTTACAAAAGTGAAACTTGCCATTTGTTGTTACAAAGGTAGGGGTCTAAACTGCTGACTGTGAGGAGTACGGTTAATAATTCTGTAGTATAATACTTTTTCCACTTTCTCTAGACTTAAGTGAGTGGCACTGCAAGAAATCTGTTCTAGCTCTTGTGGATGGTGAAGTCTGGGATATGTACAGACCCTTGACCAAATCATGTGAAATTCAGTTCCTTACTTTCAAAGATGAAGATCCAGAGGAAGTAAACAAGGTAAGTTTGCATCTTATCCCATTGTAGGTGACCCTGATTATGACCACTCGATTTTGTATGCCGCTTTCAGTTCCATGTCCCTTTGCGTTCTTGAACTTTGTTGTCATGAAAGCTCAAATATTTTTTTAATAGTTGGTTGGCACATCACAGCTAGCTGGACCAGTACGTGGGCTCGGTGATGTATGGGCATCTCTTTCAGCCTGTGTTGTTGTATTCTATGATTTCAGATTTAGGTATCTCCAGGGAAACATCTGGATTTCATTTTAAGTGCACTTTTGATTTTTTTGATTGATTTTTCTTTTTAATCATCTCCAAATAGAAGTTTAAGTACTAAAGAAAGTAATACTTGGATTGAGAGCTAGGTTTGTGCCTAATTCAGTTAAATGCTGGTATTCTTTTGGAATAAATAGCTGATGTTCATCTAGTGTGGGTTGTTAGCTTCTAGATAATAAATCTGTGTTTTGAAATTCTCTTTATAGGCCTATTGGCGTTCCTGTGCCATGATCATGGCATGTGTTTTAAAGCGAGCATTCAAGGATGAGTACTCAGTTAATCTGATCAAAGCGCCAGAAGTACCAGGTGATATAAGTGTTTTCTGTTGATTGCCTTGTCTTTTGCTGCTTCTTAAGTGGGTGTCTAATAGTGTTACAAAAGAAGGTCAGAGGCTTCTTTTCCAATGATTGAAGGCACTTACTGATATGTGTGTTACATGCTGCTGTTGTAGCCTTCAAGTTCTAGCAATCACACTGAAAACAATTTTGTTACCAAAGTACAGAAAATTGGTCTGTGTGGCAACTGGAGTTCGGACCACTTAGGATTTCGTAAGTTAAGTTAGTAACGTAAGGACATAACTTTTTTTTTGTGAAGTTACATGAGTAAGGTATTTAGAAGATGTGATGTGTTTCTGTGAAATTTGCAACGTGACCTTGTGAGCTCTTGAGTTACTAAAAATTATCATGTGTACATCAAGTTGGAAGACTATTGAAGTACAAACAGGGTTAGTAACAACTTTTGCTCATCTGTGACCTGATACAGGTTTAATCTGCCATTCGACTGCATAATCACAGCAGAAAATTTATATTTTATGGTGGCTTTCTTGAGATCATTTTGGTTTTCTTCTCATTAATTTTTATATATTTATAAGTGTGTGTTATGGCAATGAAATAGGTACTTTGTTACAAACATAAATATTTTTCCCTTTGGAATTGGAATTGCAGTGATCTCTGGAGCTTTCTGTTATGATGTAATTTTGGACAATAGACTGAATGACTGGAAGCCAACAAATGTAAGCACAATAATGTCTTCCTGGAAAGTGGTTTGCATCCCTGTCCAACGGTTCCTTTCTAATAGGGGGGAGTAATGAGGATTTTTTCTTTTCATGGGGTATATCTACACTAGTATTTCATTTTAGGTCTGGAGTATTTTTTGGAAACTAATCTCCTCATTTACCACATACTGGCTTTCATGGCAGAACTGTCTCAGAGCACACGAACTGGGTTCCTCTCAGATGAAATTAAACTTCGAACTGTATTCCAGATACCTACAGGTTTTAGGTGTATGGGGCTAGAGTAGCTCTAGTCTGAAATACTGTTCCCAAAATAGTTGGCATGGCTGTTGGGACCTTAGTACCATCTTTGGCACTATTCCAGGTTAGTGAACCTGTCTTTCTAACAGCAATGATCTGTAACAATCTGTTGTAGAGATAAGTAGTAAGAGTTACAGTCCTACAGCAATATTCTTATATTTCGGATTTATAGTAGATGATCTGTATTTTTTTGGCTAATATTTGATGTTTCCTATGCTTTGTCTGTTCAGAACAGTGGTGACAGTTTTATATGTCTCAATTATTTTTAGGACAACTTCCGTTCTCTTACAAGGGACGCCAGAAAGCTGATTCATAAAGACCTGCCATTTGAAACACTGCATGTTGAAGCAAAAATAGCATGTGAAATGTTTCAGCATAACAGGTCAGTGTCTGAATTCACCTTTCTTTTAGAAAGTAGATTAGAAATTCATTTGAATCTCAGGTTGTTTTTGTAAATCTAAAATACAATGTGACAGGTGAAGTAAGAAGGTACTTCTCCCACTACTCTGAGTGAACATGCCTCCATTCTCTTTGTCACTCTACCTTATTTCATTTTCAGTGTTCTCTCCAGAGGCCAACACCAGGCACCTTTAGTGGATGTAGTTTGGTGACAAATGGAAAGACCGTAGACTTCTTAGTTTAATAGTGACCTTCAAGATTTCACTACTTTTAAATGGAAGCTCTGGTGCTTAGACTTGGTGTGCTAGTTACTCAGCCTTTGCTGAAAGGCTTTCATATTCAAATAAATGTAGTTTTTTCATATCTTGGTATCTTCAAATAAAGATTTGAAGAAATGCAGTTTTTGAGCTCTGCAGGGGGAAAATGGGCAGAATACTCTGGCCTGTGCTATAAAAGAAAGCTTGTTTAAAACACTCCAGTGTTCTTGACTGGAAAAAACACTTAAGCAGTGTGTTGGGATAGAAATTCTCTGGTCCACAGCTTTTGGTGGTTGGAGAGAGGTGGGAAGAAATGATAATTTGTCATTTTTTGAACCAAAATAAACAATGCTTGAAGCTAAAGTTGCAAATATAACTAGTGTTTTTAGCTTACGAATGAAGATGATATTAATGTGACATACAGACTAGCATCTTGTGGGGGACTATGGTAGGTCTGTGAATTCCCTGACGGAGGTTATGGGAACAGAGATTGACCGTGAAGATATTAAGGTGTACCCGTGAGAAAAAAGGGAGTAAAAGAGTAACATTGACGATAGCAAAATTAGCCAATGATATGTTACTATTGCAGCCTGTAACCAATAGCAAAAAGACACATGAGCTGGTAAAGACTATATAAAAAAGCATTTGTGGCAATAAATGGAGACTGCTGTTTGTACAGAACTTTGTCTATGTCATTTGTCTGTCTCAACTGCGACAGCATCTCTTTGCTGTGTTGGCTGGCAAGCATTGACAGCAGGTGGAAACTGACTTTTGATAATAGCTTTAGACATTTTGTGTGTGTAGTAGAAAGAGCAGAGAACACTTTGTTGTCTTGCAGATGACCAGCTGTTGAGGAAGCACCTTGAATAAAATCAGTTTAGGTGATCCGATAGTGTCTTCTAGTCTTACACATGACCTGAAAAACTCTTATTTTTATTTCAAGTAGAATGTTCATTTTATCTTTCTGAATGAAACTGCTGAGAGAGCATGGCTCTCCTATAACATAGACATGCTTTATGGAGCATACCAGTACATGTTGTCATATAAAATTAAGAATTTAAACCCGTTTCAAAACTCAGATGAATACGAGCATAACTTTTAAGAATGTTCCTTAAATCGATTGCTTAAGTGTTACAAGAACTAGGTGTTAAAGGTTAGGATTTTTTTAATCTACTCTTTTGTCGTGTTCAGGTACAAAATGGATATGATAGAACAGAAAGCTTCTCAGAATGCGGAAGGAATTGTAACATTACATAGGTGAGCAAAATTCATTCTGTAGCGATTCATTGAAAGGTTTGATTATATTGCAAGTACTTTCTGCAAGTGAAAAGAGTAAGTTACTTGTGATGATTTTTAATTTAGAAATCACTTGTATTCATTGCTATCTGAAGTTGTTGTTTGGGTTTTCTTTCTTTGTTTATACAACCATTGTTTTTTGATACTTAACACTTGGTGGATCCCACTACATTTCTGTTTCTTGTTACGTTAAAGGTGGTAAGGGCCAGAGAAGTCTTACTACTTTAAATGCTTTTACATAAAATCTAAGTAAATCTCTAGAGCTTGACAGGTTAAAATACAAACCAAATACTTGTTTGAAAACAAGAGTTAGCATTATGCAGTGGATTTTTCTTCCAAAGTTGTCAAGATCTTCCTAACTGACAAGTTACTGCCTTGTAGTGCTGGAGATGAGAATGGAGCTGGCTCCTGGGCTACAGTGTAAGATACAAGGTTCTTAGGCTGGAGGCAGGAAGCTTGTATTGTATCATAGGCAAATAAAAGAATTTGTGACTAGCTTAGGCTAGTGTAGGATATTCAGCTTTCTAGATGTCTAAATTGTCTGGTTTTTCTCCTTCTTCCTACTCTCTAGTTTGCTCAATAAGAAGGAAAATGGCTTCACCTATTGATTTCTGGGACAGATTTGTTCTGAATGTTCTTTTGTTGTACATATTTTTGTCTTTCTCTTTTCATAATTGATTTGCAGTTTTCCAAGACTTGGAAATAACCTGTGCAGGTTGTAAACACTGTACTGTGGAAAATGTGTGATCTTGGAGACAAACCTTTTTTTCTGGTGAATGACAGAGTTATCCTAGTTTTAAAGCCAACGTGGCCTCAAAGATTTGTTAAAGCTAGGATCCTCTTTCTAGACTTCAGGTTTAAATTTCATAAATTCATTTCAGGAAGTTGTGTCACCTCTACTTTTGCTTCAGGAAACCTAGAAATGCTGAACTGGGGATTTGTTTAGATTTGGTTTGGGATTTGTGTGAATTTTCCTTAATCTGTTCTGTAGATAGAAATTTGCTAATCAAAAATCAAAACAAATAGGCTTGTACTTCTCTCCGAATATATTTGACATAGAGTTTTTTCTCTATCCCATCAGGTTTGGTGACTTTGTAGATGTTAGTGAAGGCCCTCATATTCCAAGGACAAGTTTCTGTTTCCAGTATGAGATAACGGCAGCCCATAATCTTCAGACTAACCAATCTGAATTGATAAGGAGGTTCCAGGGTGTGTCCCTGCCCATCCATTTGAAGGTAACGTATTTCTTACAGATTTTCCCTTAAGTCAGGGCATTTGGCTTACTTTCTGGTCTTTATTATATGCTGTGCTGGTAACTGTAATTTGGAGATGAGAATAGTAGCAGAAAGGGGAGGCTCATGATGATGGCTACATTGGATATTTGGAGTTTGTTTTCCTGGAACTATTGTGGATGTGAAATCTGAACTAGAAAAGTTTGCATCAGAGGGCCCTTGATGTTATTTTTCAGTACTGAAAGTGGTGTTACAGTTATGCATGGATATTTCATTTACCTTGCCTTAGTTAGTTGTGTGTGCTAATCTTCTGAAATTGAGGCTGCTGACAGTGTTTATTCAGATTCAGGAAAAAGCAGAACTTATGATAAAGGATACCGTTTCCAAGTCTGTCATGACACCAAAGTAAAACTTAACAACAGTAACAAAATAAGTCCTAGCACTAATCAGTCTTAAACAAAGGCTTTGCAGAACAATAGGTGGAGGTAGGAGTCTTTCTTCCTGTTTCTTTTGACTTTTATGATTTTGATCTGTGGTCTTGCACATGTGCTTTTGTCTCAATTGGGCAAGTTTTCAAGGGACAAGTGGGCACAGGGTTCCTCACCTCTGTGTACCCTTTCTCATAATGAGATTTTAATTCCCGTTTTTGTCCATTACCTCCTCAGTAATTTCACACAATTAATGGATGCAATCAGCAGACATTTATTCAAGTCCTCCAAAGGAATGCTGGCAAATTGGACACTGAAATCATAAGCTGTAGCATCTGAATTGGGGATTATTGTAGTTTTGTGCCATCATTTCTTTACATTTGTCAGAATCTATTCTATGATATTTTTATGCCTGCAGTAACGTTATTTAATGACGTTCAATACAGGCTCATCACGTCGTGTGGCACAAACTGCTGGAAAGATCAAAGAAGCTGGTGAGTCTCATTAGTAGTGAAGTACAGCTTACCAAATATAAAGATATGCTGTGACAGAGTAGGATTTGAATGATTAGAAGTGGGTAATATATTGAAGAACATATCTTGAGGAATGGAAGTGTTCACAGGTGAAGAAAAATTGGATGCACAGGAAATGTCACTGCTGTGTAGTAGAGGATGTGCTAGCATTTGTTTCCTAAGTCTGGTTATTAAAATGGATTGTACTGTTTAAAAAAATACACTATTCAATTGATATAATTTTTACTATTAAAAAAACCTGGAACAAATTATATCAGACTTTCTACCTATGGCTCTGAAGCTGTGTGCTTCTGAGAATCCCATGTGCTTTTTATAATAATCTCTATAAGTTGTTGTTAATTACCACCTTAAGCTATATTGGTATTTTTCAAATTCATCTCTAGAATTAATGTTGGTATCATATGTATACAAAATTTAAAATTATTTTTTCCTATGTTAATCTTGAACGTGAAATGAGAGAGCTAATAATTGTCATAATGTGTTTACATTTATTTAGATGTTAGGTAATAGTAAGTTTTCTTCTACAGGTTTGAGTGAACACATGTGAACATATTTCTTACAAGTAAATGCAGGGATAAATGCCAATACCACTGGGTGAACCTAGGTGGAAGTTACTGGAGAGGAAAGGACATGCCATTTCAGTAAAGGGCGTAAAGGCACTATTTTGAATATTGTTTGCCTGTTTAAAGCCTACATGGAAAATAAGAGTTCCTTGCAAACATTTCTTTTGTTAAACATCCCGTGTTTCTAAGTTGAAATGTGCTTATCCGAGAGAAGCCTTACCATGTCTGAATAAATGCAAAAAGCAAGTTTTTAAGATAAATGGAACTATAAAATATTATAAGCCACGAACAACCAGACTCACTATCAAGGAAATCTTAATAAGAATTCAACAGCAGATGTTTTGGAGCCTTCACATTAAGTGTTTCAATTATTTGTGTGGCAAGAGAAAGGGGAAACAAACTACTCTATGTCTACTAAAACTTGTTAGCCAAGGATGTGTTCAGAGCCTAACCCATGATATTTTTCTATGAAATTAGTTTGAAGATGCTTGTCATTCAGCTTGTTTAATTCTGGAGACAATAATGGTCTTCGTAGGCTGTCCTTTTTTGTTGCAGTGACAGTATGAGGGGAGGGTTTCCAGGATCAACAACAATTAAATAATTTTTAAAAATATAACAAAATTAATATGTTTATGCAGGTCTCTGAAGAAAAACTGGGAGCAGCAGCAGAATGTCTTGAGGCAAAAGATGGAACTGAAGAAGGAAAAACTGTATCAATTTAAATTAACCTCTAAATGTACATATTAAAATGTGTATTTTTACATGACTTGTTTGTTCTACATAGAAGAATGTCTTGGATAATTCATTTGAATTCTGTGGACCTAAATCATGCATAGATACAAAGCCAGTGTCAGACCTTTCAGTGCACTTGAATTTCACTTGAAAAAAAAAAAAAGGGAGAGGAAAAAACGGTAATATTTTATTTGCAGTAACTCACCTTGCAAGTTACCCTTGTCCTTATCTCGACAACAATTGTATGTGTCCAGATGTTGTCCTTTGTGATTAGTGCAGTTTGGCCTACAGACTGTAGTTGAACTGGCAGCTGGAATGGTCATCCCCTTTATCTTGATATATTCAAGACCCCTTGTTTGGTATTCCATGAAGAAAGTATTTCTTTCTAACTTCTGACCTGATGTGTCTGTTTCTTGCTAGAACTTCCAGATGAAATTCCACTGAGTTCTTTGCCTACTACAACAAAAAGTTGAGACAAATACTATCTTAAAAAAAACAAACAAACAAACAAAAACCATAAAAAAACCAACAAACCAAAAGAGAAAAAAGAAAAAAATAAAGCCCTTTCACAAGCCCATAAAGGGTTACAAATGATTATTCTTATTTTACTCATTTTGATTTCCTGTCAGAAATGCAATCGGATACTCTCGTCTTCCCAATTCAAAAGACTCCATTCAGTAGACACCTGCATGATTGTCATTGCTTTACTTAGACAGAAGTAACAGAATGTAAAAGCTGAAAAGTTATTTGAGTTTAATATTTTCTGCTGTCCAAATGCAGTTAAAGATAATTTTCCAGAATAGTACCAGGAATGTAGCGTATTACTTGCATCCTCAGTGTAGTAAGATTTATTATGCATTTTCATTCTTCGATATTTAAATATGGTAACTTCAATTAAATTTCAGAAAGGGTTTTTGTTAGATGATGTTGTCTGGCATTTTGTATTTTCATCCGTAGCTCATTAGAGCTGTTCCTGTTATACCGGAAGAGATTTTGTTACTAGTTGAAGTGCAAATATTTTCTCTCAATTTTATCCCAATTACTGTTTTTACTATTAACTGTGTCACTTGCTTTCTAATCAATTGACACTATAGTTTTGTAAGAGCAAGATAGCAGTTCTGTAAAATACATTTATACATTTAGGTAAGGAACTCTTACCTAGCTTAATTGAACTAAAAAGTAAGTAAATGCTGAATGTGCCAGAGCACAGAAGAGGAAATGCAAGTGGTAAAAGTAGCAGAAATCTGCTTAAGGTATGTGTTAAAATATGTTTGCTCCTGTGCATTTCTGTGCTTAGTGCATTCTGTAGCTGTTCAGATTTACTGGCATACAATGAAGTCTGAGATCCCTCAATGTGCTAACAGACCATGTTTCCTGCCAAATGCAACACCTCTTTAAAGGACAGCCCATGCCTTCTCAGACTACTTGAAAAACTGGTTATTGTTGTTGTGTGCTTTTTTTCTTTTTCTTGACTAATATTGGAGAGGACATTTTATAATGGTATCAGATGCTTATTTTTTTTAAATAAGATTTTTTTATTCAAGGTTTACTCTAAGAGTACACACACTATATATATTTTCTTAAGGCTGTAAATGATCTTTGAACTGAATTTCAAATATTTATGTTTCTCTTAAATGAAACCTTCTGGTGTATGCTTTTGCTTTGGACCTGTTGCTCTGATGCTACTGAAAAAGCAGGCATTGGTTCCTGTCTTGAGGAACACAGATATTTTTTTTTGAGGTGCCTGCCATCTCTGATTAACCCAAGACCACAGGGAAATGATACCAGTGGGATCTGATCTAGGTGGTCTGTTTTGAATCTTAAGCCAACTTAAGCCAATCACCAACCCATATAGTCTCCTGATGTCTGCTCTGTATTTTGGGAATCCAGTTCAAAATTCCTCCTGAATTCCCCCACCTGCAGAGAAAGGTGAAAATGTTGCTTCCCCTTAGGAAATTTTTTTGAGCATAACTGGAATTTCATATTTCAGAGCTTTTCTGTTTGTGTCCCCCAGGGATGTGGGGAACCCAGTTTTATGGTCTGCAATGTTAAGAAACGGTTCGAAAGGCATATATCTGGGCTGAAAAGTCTGGAGAGGGAATTTCGCTTTCCTGACCTTTGCTGAGTGTAAGACACGTGTGTGCAGGACTGGCGGGGGAATTCGCAACAGAGCCTGGGGAACCTGCAGAGCTCCTGCCGCTGGGTGGGAGCAGCAGCTCGGGGAGGAGAGGGGCTGCCTCGAGAGTCAACCTATGGGGACACAGGTGAATCCCCGTGGAAGAGACATCTGCAAATGCAGAACTACAGTACCGAAAATGCTGTTGAGGGCTGCAAGCTGAAGTTTACACAAGATTAAACTTCCCCCCCATCCTTCCCCAGAGGTCTATGCATAAGAAGGCGGAAGCTCAAACTTCTGCAGAATGTGACGCTAGCTCACTTCTCAGCTTACGTGGGCTCCCAAAAGCAGGTTTTCCTTTGGGAGAGATGGACCTGAAGGACATCTTTGAAAAGCACCAGGATTCTCACAGAAGACAGCAGTAAAAAGAGAATCAGGTAACTGGAGGTGGTGTCCACTTCTTACCACCAGTATGGTGGTGACAGCACTGTTCAATGGAGGAGATGTAGATTCAATTTCCTATTCTGCCACAGAGCAACTCAGAGCTACCCTTGCAGGGGAAACATCTTCAGGGGATGAATCATAAGGTACTCTGAGTACTCCCAACCCAATCGGTATGAAGTGATGCCATACTAGAAAAAAGTCCTAGATGTTTCTTGGAGGAGCATGAGAACAAATGGAAATGGTGCTCAATGCTCATGGCAGCCATGGAGCAACAGGGAGATCTGGTCCTCGAGCTAAGTAATTTAATTGTTGGCATAGAAAATGCTGAAATTGCCTACCAAGAGGGATGTTACTAGCAGCTAGGGTAGAGTAATGCTTCCCTTCTCTTCTTGGCTTAAGGATTTCTGAACTTTAGCCAAACTACAGGGTCATACCAGCCTGGCTAGCTATTTGGGACTGTGCTCTGACATACACCTGGACCTCTATACACCAGACTTAAAGCTATGGGGTAATATAAAATACCAAAATGACCTTGGGTATGGCAGAGCTCTGGCTGGGTGTGGATTCTAGGTGTGTAGGGTTGTGATCAATGGTCCATAGTCTGGTTGGAGGCCTGTAGTTAGTGGGGTTCCTCAGGGATGACTACTGGGTCCAGTCATGTTCAACCTGTTCATCAGTGACCTGGATGAAGAGACTGAGTGCACCCTCAGCAAGTTTGCTGATGATACCAAACTGGGAGGAAGGGCTGACAGACCAGAAGGCTGTACTGCCATTCAGTGAGACCTGGACAGGCTGGAGGACTGGGCAGGGAAGAACCTGATGAAGTTTAACAAGGGCAAGTGTAGGGTCCTGCACCTGAGGAGGAACAACCCTGGGCACAAGTACAGGTTAAGGGCAAGTGTAGGGTCCTGCACCTGGGGAGGAACAACCCCGGGCACCAGTACAGGTTAAGGGCAGACCTGCTGGAAAGCAGCACTGCAGAGAAGGACTTGGGAGTTCTGGTCAACAACAGGCTGACCATGATTCAATAATGTGCCCTTGTGGCCAAGAAGGCCAACAGTATCCTGGAGTGCATTAAGATGAGTGTGACCAACAGGTTGAGGAAGGTTATCCTATCCCTCTTTCTGCCCTGCTGAGGCCGCATCTGGAGCACTGCATCCAGTTCTGGGCTGCCCAGTTTAAGAAGGACAAGGAATTACTGAAGGGAGTCCAGCAGCAGGTATGAAGATGATTAGGGGCCTAGAGCACCTTCCTTATGAAGAGAGACTGAGACAGCTGGGTCTGTTCAGCCTGGAGAAGAGAAGGCTGAGAAGGCATCTCATCGATGTTTATAAATGTCTCAAGAGTGGATGTCAAGAGGATGGGACCAGACTCCTTTCACTGGTGCCCAATTATAGGATGGGGGGCAATGGACACAGACGGAAGCACAGGAGGTTCCATCTGAATCTGAGGAGAAACTTCTTTACTTTGAGGGTGCCAGAGCACTGGAACAGGCTGCCCAGAGAGGTTGTGGAGTCTCCTTCTCTGGAGACGTTCAAGACCCACCTGGATACATTCCTGTGCGATCTGCTCTGGGTGACCCTGCTTTAGCAGGTGGGTTGGACTAGATGATCTCCAGAGGGCCCTTCCAACCCCAACCATTCTGTGATTCTGTCATGCTGTATGTGCTGTCCTGCCTACCATGGGGCCTGGCCCAATCTCCATTGAAAGTAGCTGTAGGTCAGTTGAAAAAAGTGACAAAAAAGTAGATATTGTTATTTCTCTGTACTGAATGCTATAGATCCCAGAAACTACAGGAATTTGGGGAGGGTAGATGGACAAAAGAGACTGCAGAATTAAGCCAAGTCCTCTACTTTGTTATTTCTCCTCTTTATTAAATTGCTTTTCAGGTTTAAAGAGGCAGTTTTAACTCTATCTGTTCACTAAAAGAAATGTAGACCTAGCTAAAGGTAAGGAAAAATCTAGGACAGGAGTGTCAAACTCATTTTCACCAGGGGCCACATCTGCCTCGCGGTTGCCTTCAAAGGGCCAAATGTCATTTTAGGACTGTATAAATGTAGGAGTAGTTTGACACTCCTGATTTAGGAAGACACCATACTGCAATATACAGATGATGGAGAAGGGGGAGGGAGGAGTGATTTACGCCAACATAGATGAGCAGAAGACAACACCGGCCAGATTCTGATAAGCAATAAATAAGGAAGAATTATTTTTTATGATGGATATGGTGAGACACTGGACCAGGCTTCCCAGAGAAGTTGTGGATACCTCAACCCTGGAAGTGTTCAAGGGTAGACTGGATGGGGCTTTGAGCAACATGGTCTAGTGAAAGATGTCACTGCCCAAGGCATAGGGAGTGGACTAGATCATCTTCAAAGTTCCCTTCCAACCCAAACCATTCTGTGATTCTATGATGACAGGGGAAAAGGTAAGAACTGAAACCACCTTCCAGTTTGCACATCTTGGTAGTAGTTCCATAGCTTCTTGCATTCAAGTTGTTCCTTCTTCTACCTCTTGTTTGAAAGAGAGTTGAAACCTTTCCAAATTGCAGAAAATTTGCTCTGAGCTTGGGACTCTTGAACCTTCTCTTTTCTTTTTTGGTTTTAACCAAAAAAGAAACTCTGGACCAAGGTTAAAGCTACTTGGTGTCTTGGTCCTAAGAGGTGGCAGTAGAAAGGTTGAGCTGAGTCAGTTCCAGCCTTGCATACACATTATTTACCAAGTGAGGCATTTTTTCCGAAGAAGTATTCTGAAATCCATGTTATCATGGATTTTGGAGGTAGAAAAGGCAATTACGATCTAGTCTGACTTCCTTCATAACAGAAGGAATTGAATGTCAAGAGAGGGTTATTTTTTTTTCTTACCAAGGAAGTGAAACTCTTCCCTGGGAAATTGAACATGTGCAAGTGATGAAAACGCTCGATCATCGGTAGGCATCACTCCTTTTATGACAGCAGCCAGAATGAGCTTCCCTTTCTATTTTAACCTCTGGCAAGAAGTAATTTCTTACTGCTGTTTGGTAGCTTATCTAATGCTATACCACTCAGCTTATCGCAATATTTTGTTATATTTGAAGCCAGTGAACTTGCTAGGGCAGTTACATTTATTTTATTAGTTTTTTTAAAGGAATCCAGGCACAGGAACTCAATATCATAGAGGCATTCAATGGGAAGAGCTGGCAGTGGATATTTCTTGGAGAACACCAACCATCTGAAAATGGTAATGCTATCATGCTGTGGTCTTTCACAAGATTTAACCCCAGTCATGGACAGCATTAACATTTTTTCAGAGTAATATCTGCTAATATAATATCTACAAGTTAATATGCCTGCTTTTCTGGGGAATCAGCTCTGCAGAAAATGTACATATAAATGGTCTGATGACCATATTTATATCTGCTATTTATTTCCTAAGTTTGCAGGTCACTCAATGTATTTTAAACAGAGACAATGTAAGGGAACGTGCATTTGATATTTATAGCAAGACTACGAATCAGAATAGTGAGTGGCAGGACCTGTTTTCTTCCTTAATATCCCTTTTATTGTCATGTGTTTACGTAGCATAGAAATGGGAAGTCCAGTCTGGGGAGTGGCAAATTGGGGTCAAGTAAGGAAGCCACAACTGGCCATTGTTTCAGTACTGTGTCATTCACAAGCACTGAGGACGGTACTGTATTCCAGGTACACTGCTCTGATGTGGATTAAAGCCTTAGAAGTAGAAAAAAAAATCACTTACTCGTTGCAGGCTTGGGGTGCTGTGCACTGAATGAGACTTCTCTGAATACAATGAGGATCCGAGGAAAATACCATGTAACATTTTCCTTTTGTGAGCGCAATTGACATAATAAATGTAATCAATTAATGCTCCACTTTATACATCCCATGGGGGAATTTAAGTTGTGGAGACAAACTCAACAACATGTCCAGATTTCTGTGTTTCACTGAAATCTTAGCTTTAAAATTTTCTATGTCAGTCATGCAGTCAGGCACTCACTAAGCACTGCAAGCAGGTCAGGGCAGTGCTGGGCTTGCTGCTGATTCTCTGGTAGCTGCACCATGGAGATGACGAGCAGCGGTGCCCTGTGAGCCTGGGGCTCCCATGCCCTTGGGGGCTTGGGTACCACCTTGGCTCAGTGAGAGAACAGATACTGCCAAACCTTGCCTCAAATGGAGAGGGAAATCAAACTGCGCTTCACTGTTTCATCCTAGTCCTAAGAAATGAGAATTTCTATCAACTCTCCTCTCTTTGGCCACAATTTCCTCTCCACTCTCAAAGCTATTTTTCTTGCAAAATGAATGGGAATACGCTTTTCTTTAACAAACTGTGCTTCACTGCATGGAGAATCCCCTCTCGGAGCTCTGGCCCTGACTTTGGAAGTGATGAAGCTGGTTTTTGCTTTTTGGTGGTCATGGCCCCTAGCTGTGTGCATCCCTGGGGAGCCACTGAACTTACAGGCTGATTTGGAAAATATTTACGCCCTGCAGGGGCTCTGTCTGGGTGGAAAAATCATATTCAGTGAGACTGTTCATATGTGAGACTGTTTTACATGTGAGACCATTGATTCATAAGTGTCTGCAGTCTGGAGGTGTTCTGTAATCATACCTCATACTGGGGGTTCACAGTCAAAACACCGCAAACAGAAAAGGGTTATGTGTATTGATACAGCATAAATATCAACCTTACTTTTTAAATTAATGGTGGGTACTTTGAGGGGTTTTTTTCCCCCTTCTGCTCCCCCATCAAATTAATGTTTCATAACTGAACTATTCATTATACAGATTTAATTAGATAGAGATAGAGAGTTCTAAAGACTGGTTCTATCACTCAGTTTTTGTGACTGTGTGTATTCAGGATCTATTTTGACCTTCCACGATATAAATATAACAATACTTTCCTATTTCTCTTGAATTTTATGAGACTTCTTCTGAAAGTTTGGAACGCGCTGGTAATCCTAAAGTAAAATAAATATATTTTCAGTTTCTCCTAATGACCCATTGACCCATTTCTCCTAGTGAACTGACTATAAAATCTCAGAGAAACATTCTCTGTCATTTTTTCTCTTGCATGTAATAAAATTCTATAGAAATGAATAGAATGCACAGTTATACATACCAAAAGTTTAATTCATAATTTTTCTTTCCTAAATGAAATGAAATATTTGTGTAGGGAGTAAAGCCAGAAGAGCTGAAAAGTGACAAAACAAAAACCAGGTTTTTGGGCTCAAAATGTTACATGTTCTACATCCTGATAAGGACTTATTGATAAACAAAACTGTTTTTTTCCCTGCTTTTTCCAGTGAGTCCGAACCTAGCAAACATTCTAGCAAGGGTGCCTGTATGCAGAACAACTCATCTTTTTACACGTAGAGCAGAGGTTTTCCCAGCATAGCTCTGATTCACGATTTCTGTTCTCCTCCCACAGCAGCAGTTTGTTCCATGTGAATTCTGGTAAGAGGCATGATACAGTGTTAATGCTAATATGTAGGAGTCAGTCAGAGGTAAAAACCCCTATCACGATTAGCATTAACAACATACAGCCTACAGAAGAACTCCAGTGACTAGTGTATGAGACATAAAGAACTCAAACCACTATTTTTTCTCCTTGATATACCTAAAAAAAAAGAAAAAAGAAAAAAAAAGACAGAAATGTATATAAAAGCTTTTGTCAGAGAAAGGACAGGCATCTGAGGAAAAAAGATTCCAGTTACTTAAATACACAGAAGCCATCTGCTATATATTTAAAAACAGTCAAACCTACAATTGTTTTAGTTACTTTTATAAGAGAACTAGTGTTCATTCACTATTATTCTTCTCTGAGGGACTTTCATCATTCTGCTTATTGCACCTTTTTGTGCTGTTTTACTTGCTTTGAACAGAAGAAATACAGATTGTAGCACCATCTAGCCTGATTTTGTATCCCTTCAGATGTCAGCTAATGACGACTTCTAATATCAACCAAGTTCCTCAAAATGTTAAGAACCAAAGATTAAAAAAAACAATAACAACAAAAAACCCCACAAAAATGACTTGGGTTTATTTTGACTTAAGACAAAATGCCCATCAGGAGAGCTGACTGTTTAACAGGATGTAAGAAACGGAGCTCAGAAATAATCACAGTTTCATCAGCATGCAGTGTTTGTGACTAAGCAACAAATATTCCTTTGGATTCTGTAATAAATGAGCACTGAGAAGAGAGAAAACCTGTTGGAGAGATTTAGTTGCTGGTGTAGGATCCATATACAGGGCTCCCACACCCCCGTTCCAGTAGGCTAAAATGAGATTAATGATTATATTATAATTGTCTGTATTGAACAGTACATTGTTCACTAACCACTTCTTAATATTAACCAGCCACTGATGCTTTCACCATAAAATTAATGTGCTGATTTTTTTTGACCAAAGTTGAACATTTTTCCTTCTTTCAGCCTATTATGAGCTCCTTCCTGAAAACTAACAAGGAAAAGATAGTTTTAGAAATCAGTAATTCTATGAAATATTTAAAAAATCTGCAAAGAAATCACATAATTAAGTAGAAATGCACTTAATAGAAGAAAGGTTAAAGAATCCTCATTATATATCCAATTACCCCAAATATTTTTGCATTTTTCGGTTACTTACATCAGCAATAAGGATGGAATTGTTGAGATAGTCATTCCAAGCAGGATTTATAAAGGCCTAAGTAATGCCCGGTTAATGGTCTGCTAAGTAGGTCTTGACTGAAATATATGTTCTTTTCTCTATCCTTCTAATCCAAATATCAGCTCCTGAGCAGAGTTCAGAAATGATTGAATCTTGTTGCTTTCTGTTTGGTCTCCCAGTAACCACTTAAAAAAAAACCCCATTTACTGTTGTTTATGAAAAAAGTAACAAGAAAAACAGTATGGGAAACAAGACATTATATGTAAGACACAATTTTGGAGATCTTTTCTGTATGTAAATTTAAAGAAACTTATGTACTTTTATAACTTCCCTACTCTTACTAACACATGCTTTAAGAGGAAGTTAAAATGTCATAGTAAGACTGTGATCTAATTTAGAGGTTTTAGGGAAATTACCTTTCACTTTGTGCCACTCTAAATGAAACCAGCCAAGTACATGGTTGTGATCTGTAAGTGGCAAACAAAAATTCCAGGATGAATGTAAAATTTTGGTAGGCAGAAAAAAGTGGTTTAGAAATTTCCAAACCTCAAATTTAAAATGATGATTCAGAGCTCTGTCAAGTGTTCAGGCTAAACTCCTACTGAAGTCAGACACTGAGACCTGTGTTGTAACATTTGCATTTGTGGGCAACGAAGTGAAGAGTTTCTAAATCTATACATCAGTACTCCTAAATGTTGTGGGTGCATATGTGGCATGTGTGTGGAGGGTGAGGGGTGCAGGTCAGAGGAGGAGGATGAGAGATGTGAGTTAAGGTATTAATTTTCTTTTTTTCTTGGAAAAATACAAACAAATTACTTATGTCAATAAAAGCCTATTGTCTTATCTGAATTTATTGTCGATTGAATGTTTTGAGTAGGGATTTGGGTTTGATGACCTTCAGAGATCCCTTCCAACCTAAGATTCTGATTCAATTGTTGTACTTTTAATGTCTCTAGGTCCCTGACTACTTATTCACTTGCTGTCACCAAGTAAGCATAGATCTTTATGAAAGGCTCAATGTAAAATGTCTCTTCCTCTTGTGGAAACACTACCTTTGGCTTCATTAAATTTTGGATAAGGATCACAGCAAGTGGTAGGACAAGGGCTTTGCTACAAGAAGCTTCTGTCACCTCTGAGTCTGTTGCCCCAATAATATTTGTAGAACACATTCATAAATTTTCACTCTCTTACATGTATTCCAGGTTGCTGTTCTTTACACCATGCTTCCCAAAGCCTAATTCTTTCATATCTATTTAGGGTTTGCCAGAGACTCCTATGGCTTTTGCTGAAAAAGAGAATATTTTTATCTGTGGTTTGCAGAAGCTATTTGTGGTTGGTAGCACTTTCATCTTCAGTCTGCCTTCTCCTGTGTTCATTCTTGGAGAAGGTATGTTTTCCAAATCAATCACTTAAATGGATCTAATAATTATTTCTCTAAAGAAGCTGAATGGGTGCTGTACTTGCACATGCCTACCTCCAGCATTACTGTTGGGCTGTGAGGGAAGCAAGAGGCTTCAGATAACATTTGCTCTCTGCAGCTTTACTCCAGAGCCAGCCCTTTTAGGCAAAAGTGGGTGAGCAGGTAGCCATAGCCACAAGCCTTTGTCTTTGGTGCTTTTTTTTCTTGGATTTATGTAGTGGAATAGTTTTGCCTAGGCTGGAACCCTTGCATTTTAATTTTTGGGTTTAAAAGCTGCATAGCATCTCCATAGTTTGCTTCTGTGTGCTAAAGGCAAAAAAAAAGAAGCATGCTTTATCAGGAAGCGGTGAGAAGTGACATGTGTTTCCTCTTGCTGAACCTTCCTAACAGCCTTTTGTACAGCTGTCGGATTTCCATTACATGAACAAATACATATATTGCTGCCTGTCTGCTCACACAGCTCTAAAACGTGGCCCTGCCATCAATGGAAATGATGACCATCTACTCATGCTTGAATATAATAAAATAAAATGCTCTATTATTTCCCTTGCAACACTATAAAAGAAAAAGCTCATAAGATCTGGTGTGTTTTCCCTTTTCCTCTTTCCAGCACTCTTTTCCTTCAGTCACTAACATCAAAATAATACATTTATTCTTCTTATCTTATCTGCCGATCTTTGGTCATCAGGTCACATCCACTCATCTGCTTTTCTGTTCCTCTATCTGTTGTAGTGACCTCAGATAAGTGTGTATTTTAATTTCATTTTCATACTTCATATCTGCTTTCATTGCTATTGCCGCCACAAAAACTGTCCATATCAGAATTGATCTCTGAGGCTACATGCTCTACCCTTTGATTATTTTATCCCTGTTTGACAGTCAGACATACGTGAAAATGTGCCACCTTGCCTTTTCATGACTGCTCTTTCTTGGTTCTCCTCCCACCTCCGTGGCCGCAGACCTATATCTATATTTATAGCTGTCATTTAATCACTGACTTTGCCTATTCCTCTGAGGTGTCCCTCTGGTTTTCTTAGTAGCAACATTTGACTTAAGACACACAAACCACAACACGTAATTTTTCCTTCAGTGTCATCTCTGCTTTAGTTATTCTCCATTTGTATTCAACTCCTAACACCTCCTTTTCTGTCAGTACTGTACAGAAGTGATCTGCTCCACCAGCCATGTTTCTTGCTGTACTTCATCTACTTGGAAAAGGCTTCGCAGAGAGATGGTTGATGCCCCAAGCCTGTCAGTGTTTAAGAGGCATTTGGACAATGCCCTTAATAAAGCGCTTTAACTTTTGGTCAGCCCTGAAGTGGTCAGACAGAGGGACAAGATGGTCACTGTAGGTCTCTTCCAGCTGAAATAGCCTCTTGAATGCCACTTCTTCTCATACTTCTTAACAGACCACCCTCCTTCAGACAAATACTGTTTCTCCACAGCTCCTTTCTTCTGTTTCAAATGCCTCCTAAAGGTCAGCTTCTGCTATGACAGCTTCAAGAAATCTGGTAGTGCTTTCTGAAGAGCCTTGGAGGCAGTTGGTGTAAACTAAAAGGTTGGATGACTTAGTTTGAAGTATAAGCGATAAAACCAAAAGTAAATGTAGTAAATATTGACCACACTTTCTCTGCTCTTGTATACAAATATGCACATGTATTTAATTTTTTGTCTTGCAATTTCCTCAGTATGTGACAATATTTATCTTCATTTCTGTTGCCATATTAAGGCATCTGATTGAGACCTTACTGAGACCTATGGCATTACTGAAAAAAAATGTTTACTGGTAATTTTACAGACTACAGTAATTTTTCTTTGCAATCTGTCTTCCAAAATATGTGAGAATGGACATAATATTCATAGCTATTTTTATATTACATGTATTTTTTTAAAATTCCATGAGTTATTGAGGCACTTAAGAATTCTGCTCAACTATAGGTAGCTCATTGTTCTCTAACCTAGGATTTTCTTTGGTCAGTGAAATATCAATTGTTAATCAGTTCATCCATATCATAGTCTACATTCAGATTCCCTTCAGAAAGAGTACCACAAGTACAGTTCAAACTACTTAGTTTAAATGCAACAAGTGCTCATTTCCCCACCTATACATTTGTACAACATTGTACGGTACCTCAAGAGCCTGAGTGGACTTAACACGAGTCCATTGGTGGACTACAAGCATCCAGCTTGTTAGTCTAGATAGGTGGTTATTACCCAGTTTTGCCCCTCCAGTCCAAATGACCAAATTCTTATTTACCTATTGGTCAATTAGAGGGGATCCTTTGTCATGAATCTGCAGTAAAACTCAACCTTTTGTCTTTGGATTTGTAGCAAAGGGACATACCAGCTTTGATAGTACTTCCCAATATAATTTTTTTTTGAAAACCACATGCAGGTTAGAAGAGTAATTCAAGCTCTGCAAAATTTGGTAGCCAGTGTAGAAAAGATAAAAGGTATTCTCCAAACAGCAAAAAAAAAATTAGGACTTTGCCTTTTGGACTCCCTATTCTGAAGGTGCTTAGGCTTGTGCAATCACCTCTCTTCCAAAGCCACTTTTCAATGAGAGGTTGCGAAGGAGAAAAGGCACCAAGGCTATAAATCTGCAGTGCTCATGCATGTGTGTACAGTCATGTTGGAGGAATCAGATTGTGATAGACCCCAAGCCTGATGCTTTGAAGTCAAAGAATAGAGACCCACACTGACCGCAACAGGCTTTTAAACAGACCTAGTGAGCCCTAGTCTTTTATTTCCATTTACCTGCGTATAAACAAGACATAGCTCACAAGCACAATGTCAGATTACCTGTTGAAAATAAACTAATGGCCTGATTCTGGGAGAAAAAAAACTTCAAGGAGCTTTGGTGTCTTGAAAAAGATGTGCCAGCAAGAAGATTGTGTGAATAGCTTTGTAGGGGACATGAGTTGGGACTCATATCACCCAACTGCTGCCATAGAAAAATTAGTTCTTCACTTTATGCTGTTTGTCTGTGTATGCTCCCTCAACATTCACCAGAGAGAGAGAGAAGTGGGCACTGGCCAAAGGGTAACGTGCTTCACCTATTTCATATCTTTTTCAGACTGTTGCAGATTTGCCTTTGGGGATGCCTATTTCCTTTTATTTGACAAAACTAAAGCTCAATATAGTATATGAGAGTGGCTTTTGATTCTGTCTTCCTCTGCAGTCATGAACAAATTCTTTTTTATTTTTTTTTTAAATAAGATGAAAATGAAATGTACCAGTTTCAGAGATGTTTTTACCCTTGATTAGCAGAAACCTAATTTTGACTGAAAAAGAACTAGGGCTAATATAATTCGCACACTCTATAATTCTTTTAATCACCTACAAAAGGCCATTACGCATACATGGTACACCAGACATCCATTCTAAGGTACCCTATTTACATTCTTAGGAGGATTTAAAGTCCTCTATTCTTCTGTAATTTCTCAGAAAGTAAAGCTATTACTTTTAAAACACTTAGAAAAATATTGAATTCAAGTCTGTTTCTTAAGATACTGGAAAACCTCCAAAGATGTGTATGTAGAGAGAAGAGGCTTTTCTCTGCTGAAAACTTCCCTCCAAAATAAAATGTAACTCTATTTCACTTTGTGGATCAAGTAGCACTTTTTTTTTTTAATACTCTATTTCAGCTATTTTGCTTGTTCCTTTGTAAATCACCATATTAATATACTAATAAAATAAATTATTAATCTTAGATACTGTCTGCCAAATTTGACTTCAGAACAAATTCTTATGACCAAATGAAACCTTAGAGTTTTTACCAGACAGGTATCAATGCTGAGCATGGAGCTTCTGTTTTGTCAGTATGGATATACATTTCAAGAAAGTTATATAAAGTTTTTATATGGGCATTTTAAACATCTTTATTTTAAAAAGAATTTAAATAAACCATAACAAATGATGCAAGTCTAATGAGTATACTTTAAGGAAGGCATTTCTCTGTTTCTTCTTTAGAAAATGAGGACCAGAACTTGTCCCATGTCCAAAACTACTTGCATGGCCAAAATTAAATGTCAAACTAGTCTGTACAGTTACTTTTCCCCACCTCAGAATGTCTCTGGCAAGCTGTAGGCAAGAGAATAACTGCAGATTAGTCATAAAGCTCTTCCAAATAGATAACTGAAACACTGCAGGAATCCTATTCCGTATTGCATGGTCTTCTAAACTCTCCATCTCAAACCAAAAAAAGGAGGGGTGCAGGAGCTGAAAAGCATTGTGCATCTCCCATGTCCTCTTAGTTGTCTGCAGACACCTTTCTCGCGTGTGCTGTCCCAGCAGTTACGTGCGGTGTAGACACCTACAAAAATGAACGCACAGACAGCGAGGGGACTGGGTTTGTATTCAACCCAGACTGGCTCTCCACATGTGATTCTGGACAGCTGACAGCGTATTTCCATAAGGATGCCCGCCTGAGTAGTTCTGCATGTGTGCAAATATTTGAAGTTTAGCCTCTCACTCCCGAGGCTTCTAAACCCTGCCCTAGGGCCCCTTCCCTTGGCCTGCTCCCATCTCCTGTAACACATGAGCTTCTCATTTAAAAAAAAAGAGCACACACAAAAATAAACAAAAAAGCCAAAGAACCAAACTGAAAAACCTACCTGCTCTGAAGCAGTTTCTTTACACAGAGATGCAAGCAAAACCAATGCAGATAGAAGGCCACAGACTTCCTTTGTTCCATCTCACAGGTTAACCATGATCACTGAGAGAGAGAGAAATAAGGCAAACAAAAAATGAAAAAAAAGCAACAGAGGCAGGAGCAGTTGCCACAGAGGTCTGTTGGTCTGGCTGGTTGCCTGATATCTCTGCAGCACAAGTTAGGTGAAGAAAGCCGGCTCCGAACAACTTGAGACCCTTTATAAGTCATGAAGGTGACTCATAACTAACCGACTTGCCTTGCCTTTAGTAAATCCCCTGCTTTCCTTTTCTTAGAACAGACCTTAAAAAAAAAAAAAAAAAGAAAAAAGAAATGAGAAAACCCAAGGAAAACACAAAACTCCACTCAAATTGAGGATTTTTAAAAAATACACCATGTACTTTCCTTCCCTCAGACAGCTTGGCATCAGCCTTTGAACTGAGTAATAGTAATAAATGCAAATGATTGTTTAGTAGTGACAGTACACTTAAACAAGTTCAGGGTATGTCGTGCAAGGAAGAGTTCATGCCAGTATCTTCAGAGATCTAACTGGAGAGGGAGTTCACTGTGGTGAGCTGTTTCTTACTTTTCTCTTTATTACTTTTTCATTCAGAGGTGTCCTGCACGGACTTTTCATATTACAGTTAACCCTGGCAGATCCACGCAGAAAAAAGTAAAATAGTCAGAGATGGATAAAATTCTCCACCTTCTCAAGAAATATGCAGAGACACCTAACAGCTGTAGCAGGAACAGTTGCAAACTTCTAAAACCAGGGAGAAGTTCTAGCCAAATTAGGGTGCACAAGGAGGACTGTAAAACAGTGGATTGTGGAAGCCTGTTATTAAAACTATATGGCATTTTTAACATTCTTGAAAGACCACTGCAGATGACTGGACAGACAAGTTAGTCTAAATATACAGGCCATATATAAATGTATACAGTTCTTAGGTTTTGAACACATTCCCAGAAAAATCCAGTTTATGTGAATTTCCAGCAAGGAAATGTGTGACTGCTACCTCCTGATTTTCCTCAGACACTAAGGGTTATATGCTCTCAAACCACTACATTTTCACTATGCATAACATAATTTCTTTTGTCTTGCACTTTGTAAGTTCAGTGACTTTTTAAAAAAAATATTTTAATTTCAGAACTCATTAAGATGACTGAAAGACATTGATTTTGTATGTCAACCACTGAAATACAAGGAAATAAAAAAATCTGTCAAATTCCATCTTACACACACTGTTCTTGTTTTTGTTTTGGGTGTGTAATTAGGACATCTTCATTTTCCCCGTTAAGCCTGTGTAAGTTTTGGGTGCTTGTCTGCAGATCTGCACTTACATGACTACATCAGACACTTGCACCTCATTATCAATATGATGGATTTTGGCTCCCGTGATTATAGAGAAACATTTAAAGCTGTGGCTGGAGCAGTGGTGTTTCTCAGACACAACCCAAGCAAAGCAGCTCTGAGCAACACAAACAATTAATTTTATCTCCCAGGTCCCCACTCTGGGGACATCGCCACCACCCACGCTGCTGGAGGAGAAGAGGGCAGTGAGCCCAGCTGTGCCTCAGTACTCATGCATCTAGATGGGTGGGGAGGTTTTGGCAGTCACCTTTCTGTTTTCTTCCTATGCCTGTGGGTTGGAAGGAGACTGGATTTCTCTCGGGGCCTTACCCAGGAAAAACAAAAAACATGGAGCTACTTGGTCCTCTCCCCAAAATGTCTTCTTCTACTTGGTACTTGGTATAGGGCCGATACTTGAGGCCATCTTTAATGGGGAAGAAGAGGGAGGCTCATTTCTGTGAGAGTAGACTGTGGGATTGTCTCCAACCTGATGGTACTACAATACAAAAATCTTATTTTTTACCTCAAATTCTTTTTTTTAACATGCATTTTTACTTGATTTCAGTATAAACTGGTAAACCTATATTCCGAAGCAGACGAGACTTATGGAATCACACTTGGTATGTGCATGTCTGTGTGTGTATGTGTTGGTCTCCTCTCTAAAGACTTGAAATCATGGGTTAATTTGAACCCACAATGACAGAGGGATATCTCAAGGATGTGAAGCTCCTGTGATTTTTGTGAAAACAAGTGAGCAGATTAGGAAGGACCTTATTAAAATTCCCACTTGTGAAAAGGATGGTAATTGGAGTTCAACTTTTATTAAATATTACAGAGTCCACATGGGAACTGAATTAAAAATCCATAGACAACCAGATTTTGTTCATTTTGCCGCTCACAAAATGACCTGGTTTGTAAGAGATTATGCTAAATGCATGAAAACACCAGTTAATACATTGATCAATAGAAAATTTGAAGCAAATAAAATCTTAATGTTGCTAAGAACAATATACATAGGTAATTTAGCAGGAAAGCTGTCAATTAGGCTTCGATGCCCAATGAAGGGCAGCCTGATTAAGTTTATGTGTGTGCATTTGTGTTTGAAGGCAGGCAATCAGCTTCAAATGCCCAGACCAACAGGTGCTATGAGGTGATCTGCTGGCACTGCTGTCATCCAGGGTGCTGCTGAGGCCATCCCATGCTCTCTACCTGCTCCTCTGAGTTTCACTGCTAAACTCTTTTTTTGCACCTTACAGCAATTACCACTGTGGTTCTGCATTCAAGTATGACACAGAACTGTAGCATAATTTCCTGGGAGAAGCATAAACACCCTTTGTATTTTCAAATATGTGAATATGATTTCAGTGGCTACACCGAGAGAAGCAAAGCAAGAATGTCAAAAAGGACCTTTAAGGTCATTTAAAAAAAATCAGTCTCTAAACCTATGACATATATTTTTAAATTCCTAGAGTCTTTCTAGTTGTCTAGCACACATAGAAACATAAATTTCCTAACCGACATGGTGAAGATGGTTAGGTTTCCCGTCTTCTGTGATGCTCTGTGGGATAGGCCTGACCAACAGAGGGCAATACATTCATGCAAGCAATAGGCTCTGGTCTGAAACTTAAGGAAATCGAGGAGAGTTTGAGCTTAGTATGACACTGGTCAGACACATAACACTCAATACTAATTTCACTTGAGACAGTGGTTAAGACTCATAATGACATCTATCAGAGACAGAAGCAAATTGCAATTTGACCTCTAGTAGAAAATAAACAATGAAAAAGGTGTAAACACCAGATTTAATTAAAACTACTTAAAGACGGAAGTGCCATCTTCAAATAGAGCTTGTTGATGAGCAACTGCAGGGGTTTAAAATATGGGTCACTGGAAAAGCTAATAACAATCCAGAGGCAGAAAACTTCTCTTTTAATTAGCTGCAATATTCTCCAGACTTTTTGGACTCAACTTCTCCTTTTTGAAATAAATTGTTTCATTCTTCTAATGAGATTTTTGAGCTGAAAATTTCAAAATTGGTAAAATTAGACTTTGCAATAAAAGTTGACTGTAAATTTTAATTTTGAGTACACTTTAAATGCTCTAATGGAAATAATGACATTCATTGGACAAGAGATTTTTGAACAAAAGTTCTTTAAAAGATAACATTTCAACTAACCAAAAATTATTCCTTATGGTTTATCAGTCCTTGTCATATTCCCTAAAGAATTCTATAAAATGTACTTTGAGGTGGATGTTTGAAGCTTTTTCAAACCACTTCTCCCTATTCTCCTCTATCCCTTTGTAACAGCCTCTGGCACTTCCACTTGTGCAGTCCTGGGTCTTAATGACAACTGAGTCACTTTTACAGGAAAACAGGTTTTTCTTGTGGGCACTAAGATTCTTTAACTGCCCAGCACTTCTTCTGTGATACAGAAATCCTACTGGGAAGTCATAGAAGAGCCAGAACATGCTTGCTCAGATCTATCTTCCTTTTCTGATTCAAAGGCCACAAGGTCTAGATGCAACTTTAAACACTGAAGAACTTTCCCTTCCCTTTCTTTACAGTCTCTTTTGTCCATGCGATGGAGATGCTGCTTTCTAAAGCTTGCACACAAGATGTTCTGGGGGACCTACTTTCCAGTGGAACTGGTGTCCTAACCTGAGGAACTAGGGCTAGAGACAGCACCCCAGGAGGTGTGGAGGCTTGGGAAGAGCGGAGGAGCTGCTTGTGGTCCTCCTCCACTCATGTAAACACTGACAGTGAGAAATCATAGAATCATAGAATGTCCTGAGTTGGAAGGGACCCACAAGGATCATCGAGTCCAACTCCTGTCCCTGCATATGACAACCCCACAGGTCACACCGTGTGTCTGAGGGCCTTGTCCAGTCTCTTCTTGAACACTGTCAGGCTTGGGGCCGTGACACCTCCCTGGGGAGCCTGTTCCAGTGCTCCACCACCCTCTGGGGGAAGAATCTTTTCCTCATGTCCAGCCTAAACCTCCCCTGGCACATCTTCCTGCCATTCCCTCCAGTTCTGTCCCTGGTCACCAGAGAGAAGAGCTCAGCGCCTGCCCCTCCTGCTCCCCTTGTGAGGAAGCTGTAGCCGCCATGAGGTCTCCCCTCAGTCTCCTCTTCTCCAGGCTGAACAAACCAAGTGACTTTAGCTGCTCCTCATACGGCTTCCTCTCCAAACCCTTCACCAACTTTGTAGCCCTCTTCTGCACACTGTCCAGTAGCTTGATATCCTTTTTATCCTGTGTTGCCCAGAACCGCACCCAGTGCTGCAGGTGAGGCCGCACCAGTGCAGAGCAGAGCGGGACAATCCCCTCCCTGCCCGGCTGGCCATGCTGGGCTGGGTGCACCCAGGACACGGGTGGCTCTGTTGGCTGCCAGGGACACTGTTGGCTCATGTTCAACTTGCCATTGACCAAAACCCCAGGATCCTTCTCTGCAGGGCTGCTCTCCAGCATCTCATCCCCCAGTCTGTATGTACAGCCAGGGTTGCCGTGTCCCAGGTGCAAAATCCAGCACTTGCTCTTGTTGAACTTCATGTGGTTGGTGATTGCCCAGTTCTCCAATTTGTCCATATTCCTCTGCCTTCGAGAGTGTCGACAGCTCCTCCTCCAGTTTTGTGTCATTAGCAAACTTCCTAAGTAATCCCTCAAGTCCTGAATCTGAGTCATTTATAAAGACATTGAAGAGTGCTGGCCCTAAGATTGATCCCTGCGGAACCCCACTAGTGACTGGTCGCCAGCCCAACACAACCCCAGGACATGTCAGAGCAATAGACACAAATCCAGGAGGATGTGCCAGAGCAATAGACTGCACAGATGTTTGAGTGCAGCTTTGGCCTCATGCCAGTGAAAAATCTGGAGCTCAAGCTTTGAACATGATCTCCAGAGCCTCTGTGCTCAAGGCCTTAGAAGAAGGCAGCAGTGATGGAGAAAGCTGCTTAAAAGCTACATTCTAGGGAAAAGAGGTTACTTCTGCTTTTTTAAGGAAAGAAAAAGGCTTGGTCCTGGAAAGCAATGAAAACTAGAACTAGTAAAGAGGAGTCTGATACAAAAAGGGAATGGATGTTATTGTGAACTGCCTTTGAGATTATCTTTACATGGCAGAATGAGCTACATTTATAAAATACACATTTTAATGCATTCTGGATAGATCTAAGTGTGACTGAACAAAACTCAGCTATAATTAAAAGTATGTTTGATAATGCTAAATTACTGCGTGTGACTTCTAAGTGCTTTGAGTTGCATCCAGACATCAAAGAATAACTTTTCAATTTGTATCCTAATGGCATTTCTTCTAACTGTGTTGTCAACTTAGAGTTGCAGCTGTCATAGTTTCTGAATATTTTCTTTATTCTTGGGGAAGAACTGATATCTTTCATTCCCAGACTTTCAGTAATTTTAATTTCTAGCAGCCTGTGAGATAGTCCTTTATTTTTTATTATGTTTAGCATGCATGCATTGTCCACTTTGATTCTAGGAAGGAAGGCAATAAAACATGAATTGGAAATAATTTTGACATACTGGAAGTCTCTTCTCATTACTTTGCTGGTGGTAAAAACTGCTGTTTCAAATATGGAAAACCAGAGGCAATATGAATATTGCTGCAAACCACAGGCCCAAAGGATAAGGTGGTCTGATGACCATACTCTTCCATCCAGTGTGCTTTGGTAATTCTCAAATCTTGCTGACATTGTGGAGGGATGCAACATTTTTTGCTGATTATGTTTATGTGTGATTTCCGCGTATGAACAGCAGATAGTTGGATTTCTGCTACCCTTTTGCTCGGATGGATTCTGCCCACTCTCCTCATTTGTGGAAATCTCCTGTAGGTATCTTCTGTTTCTTCAGGCAGACTAGTTCCTCACACCACAAGTAGTGCCAGGCAGCACACCTGGTACTAAAAAAAATACGCATAGGCCTGGTACTCAGAGACACCACTTGATGGAGCAGCCCTGGACATGCACACGTGCCTTATGGTGCAGTCCCTGTGGTCCTCTCAGGGCCTTGCCAGGGGCAGGGGACAGGGGCAGCCCCCTGGGTCTCTGCCCTGGGCAGAAGCTGGTGAGGAACACAGGGGCATGGCTGGCCACTGGCAATGCTCCCTGCCAGCGTGGCATCCATCAATATCTTCAGCCTCTCTTTCTTAGGAGGTACCAGTTAAAGGACAATATATGGCAGGTAGAAGAGAAATCCCTGCTGGGTTTGGTAGGAGGAAAAAGGAGTGAGAGAAGGGGAGCATTTGCTAAATAATAAAATAATAAAAGATGCTTTTGTAGCAGAGTTTAGAAAAATTGAATTTGCATGTATCTCTTCATGGCTTCTTAAGAACTTTGTGGAGCTTTTCTGTTCAGCTATATAATATAGTCTGCAATTACATTAGCAAATTGTAGCCTTCGAAAATATGACTGAGAAAGTTAATCACCGCAGAAGTGTGTTTAGTCTATGTTTAATCTGGTACTACAGAAATACATATGTAAACTTATGCAGGAAATTTTATGTTTGTAATTTTTTCCCCCTCAGTCCTGGTAAGCACAGGCTGAAGGGACTAACATGACTCCTGCTTGGAGGAATGATCTTCACAAATCGCATAGGTTCCTCACTAAGCTAAAACATCCTGTAGGTGTCTTAGCTGGGAACCACAGATAAGCTTAGACCTAAAACTAAAATAATTTCTTTTTTTTTTTTTTCCCATCCTGACCCAACTGTTGCACTTGCACTTTCACAGAGAAGGGGAAAAGAAATCAGAGCTATGCAGAAAACTCTGACTGCTTTCAGTGTTGTGGAACCTCCTTCTGCATTCAGATTATATGCTATATACCTTCCTTACATGGCATTTGAGAATTTATGTATGTCTTATTATAAATACTCTGAATATTCAGGGCAGTACTTGTATGATTTTTATATAAACTACACAGAAAAATGTGTAAATGATACCCACATAAATGACCCCACACAGACCAGAAACCAAATCCTTCAGTTCTTATTTGCTCCTGAAAAATTAAGAATTACATTTTTGGAACTCAAAAGAACAATTTTATAGATTATTGGTCACTTAGACCAGGGGTGTCAAACTCATTTTCACTGAGGGCCACATTGGCCTTGTGGTTGCCTTCAAAGGGCCCATTGTCATTTTAGGACCATATGAATATAGGAGTAGTTACATTTATACAGTACATTTATACAGTAGCTACTGAAGACTGAAGAAAACTACCAGTCTGTGGAATTTATTGTTTTAGAAGTTTTATTGTCTTTCTGAGGGTGATAAGCATGTTTTTTCAGCACAAACCAGGTTGGTGCTGTGAAAGAAATTATATATTCTCTTGTTCCTGCTTTTGCCAAGATAAATAGTTTCAGATATGAAGTTGGACTAAGAGACAGTTGACTTCAACAGTAACCATTAACTATTTGAACTTATGGAAAAATTACAACGATATACTGAAGGTGCATGGGGGCGTATCCTCAGCAAGAGAAGCAGAACAGCAAGAAGTTGCAGTTCAGAATTTATGAGAATAGAAGACAGAGTACAAAGCAAAAGAAAGGCTGGGCAAGCCTCATGTTTCCTCACAAGAGAAGAGCTGGCAATATTTTATCGGAATTATGGGCTATCTAGAGCAATTTGTCAGTGCCACTTGAAGGTCAAACATCCTTTCCCTGAAATATGACCTACTTTGCTTTTGAAGATGCTTCTCGTGCTGTTCCTTTCTGAGCTGCACCTGTGTGCCTGTTCAATCCTTTTTTTTTTAGTTTCTTTGCATATAATAAGATGCAGTGAGATAAGGCGGCCTTGCAGCAGGAATTTCCTTCCAACCTGATATTATTCAGTGGTTCTGACAGCAGAGTTAAGTTCACTGTAGAATATAGCACAGATAAAGGATTTCTTGGAGAAGAATGCAAAATTCATAGGTAGTAGACAAAAAATTCTGATAGATGGGGTTAATGGTATACATTCTGTGATTCTGGGGTTTGGACCTTGAGTTTAAGATCATTGATCACCTCTTATTATAGTGCAAAGTAAATCTTATTGGTGTAAAATATTAGGACACTTTTAAGAGAGTGGTCGTTTTGATAAACCACCATCTGCAGGGCATTAAAATCATTAAGAATTCCACAGTGCAAGATATTTTTATTACAGTTCCAGACTTTCTCTTTGTCTGGATGTCTAGGGAAATTTAGATAAGGATTATGAATTTGTATAGGTTTATTCAAAGCTCCTAATGTCTTGCAGTCCACACATCTCTTAACAATCCAGAAAGAGGTTTCAGCAAGAACTAAACCAGAAATTTCTACCACGCATTGCAAATTAGGAGATGGATCTGAGCTTGTAGTACAGCTCTATTTCAGCAACATGCTGGGCTGTCAAATCAAGAAGGAAAACAGATGTTTATTTTCTAGACTGAAAAAGCATGCTAATGTTTAGCATAAAAAATAATTATTTTGCGGCTGTTAGAAACATGAATGTTGTAAAGAAGGACCACTCATGAAACCACCCACAAATATCTTTTGTGGATAAATTTAAAAATTACCTAATAAATAGAAAAAGTTTCTTAAAGAAAAAAAAACTACCCACAAACATTGCTGTTTCCCATCGAGACTATTTTTCTTTGTTCTAAGACCTTCAAGGTTACAGTGTGTGAATATATCATGTGTTGAAAGGGTTAATGGATTTTATCTGCTGCTTTTATACTCACAGGAAAACTACTGAGGTCGATTTCCTGTAACATAGAGAGCTGCATCACAACATGAAACACTCAGCTGACAGTTTTATGGCAAGAAATGGAAGGAACAGCTCTGTGAGAGTGTGCTTCAAAGAGAATAATGTGGGTGGGGAATTTTTACAAGTTACGCACAATTTCAGAAATTTCTGAAGAAGTCAGTCTTCAAGCAATGGTCTTTCTTTCTGTAAAGTACATGGGATTTTGTGCTTTTTTCAGTGGTGAATATTTCCTTCCCAGAATCCCCTTAATGACAACACTTTTTACTACAGAGACATGGGATTGAAAAAAAGACTGCCTGGTAATAACTACCTTTATGTCACAAACAGATGTTGAATGAAAAATAACATGTTTGGCTGTCTTCTATGCTCTTGTATGTTCCTAGGAAAACTGAATAACTTTAAAAATATAAATCTGCTAAACATATTGTAAGCATGTTACACAATTGCATTTTCTCTTTAAATGTCAGTAAGGTTTATTAATAAATGTCAATAAGGTTTATTAATAACAGCAGCAGCAGTAACAATAGGAACAACAACTAATAATTTAATGCACAACTCTTTTACAGAATAACACTAATTAAACATTCTCATTAATTAAAAGCACTCTCAATTCAAGAAATGTATAAATAAGTAAGTAAAACAAAAGCAACACATAAAGAAAAAGAGTGGAGAGGGCTGGTTTCAGTGGAATAACACACCTCTGAAGAAGGACTTTAGGCAGGACAGTGTCACACTTAAAACTAAGTTGTAGCTGGAAGCGGAAACTCATTGGATAGGGAAGATCTCGCTGTAACCAATATCACTATAACTATACTTCTATTTAGCTTTTTAGAAAAAAAGAAAAAGTGGAGTCTACCGTTTTTCAGGTTGACACCCTGAAAGCTAGTGGCTGCAGGGAAAGCTGCGTATGGGGGTGTTTCAGTGCCGCGAGGAGCCCTCAGGCTCCTACTCAGAACTTTCTGTAAGTGGCAATGGGAGAATTAGAATAATCAAGCCTCTAGGGTCTAAGAGCATGTGTTACCAGCATCAGGTTGTCTTGAGAAACCAACTAGTAATTACGTGCCTAAAAATCATGTTATTAAGTCACACCTAACACAGCCTTCAAAGGCTGTGGTCTTCAATGGGGCTAACAGTTTTATTTTGAGTCACAGCCTCAACTGATTTCTTCTTCATTAGAAGGAGGAATGAAGGAATATACCTGCCTTGTTCGAAAGACAGCAACAAAATCCTGCACCGAGAAAAAGTTACAGATGCATTTGTAGCAGCATGCTCTGTTTTTAAAGAAGGACATGGCACTGAGGACTGGGTACACCGTGGTTTTGCTCAGCTGAGGAGCACTTCCTCACATGGCTAGTCCTGTTGTTGGGTTAAATAAGATTACACTTGTGTCTGTTAACTGTAGGATCTGGACCATGTCTTCCTCCTACATTTCCGGAACTGGAGAAAAACAAAGAAAAAGTACCCCAGACCAAAGCCTGACTCAACAGCGAACATACGAACAGGGAAGTAGCATTATACCTAATAAATGGCTAACAGTGTGACAATGCAGCAGAGTATATCCGTATCCACATAGATCTTGGTTCTGTGAGTGATCTGTCATACTTTCAAGCCAACCCACCAGCCCAAGTATGGCTAACATGGGCACACACGATTGCCCCCCTGCGAAATGAAGCTGGAGGTGGGATTAGACAAGTGCGATGCAGTTTGAGGTCTGGGCTCGTTGAGGGCTGCTCCCAGCAGCTGGCAGAGTGCCGATGGGTATTTGGACTCCCAGGGAGTCTCTGGCACACAGGGGTGGTTGGAAAGCCCGTCAGGGCACATCCCTGCTATGAGGTGCAAAGCCAGAGAAAGTCTGCCTTCAGCAAAAACTCAATATATTCTGCATAGTGAGGAATGTGAAGACCATCTGCAACCAAGGCTCTCCTGGCCTCCAGAGCTGCTAGAGTTTTTGCTAAGGCATTCTAGAAGTCCTACTTTAATTTGGGGCAGCCTGGTCCTGAGGCAGTCCTAGTGGGAGGGAACTGGTACTCTGAGGCCCCAAGCCTCAGTGATCAGAGCTCACAGAGCAGAGATGAGCTGGCAGGAAACCAGGGGGAATGCTGCTTGCTATTTAGTGAAAGTCTTTTGAAACAGAAATGTTTCTGCAAGGCTTATGGTCATCATAAAACTGCGGTCTGTTGCATGATTCTTTAGCAATTCCATGTGATGTCTCTAAGTGCAAAGACCTGAAGTCAGAAGCAAAATACAGGCACATTGATTTAGAAGTGGTAAAACAGGTTTTCCTGTTCCTTCATATGTTCTGCATTTCAGGATCATGTTTTCAATGTGTTTGTGTACAACTGTGAGGGCTTGCAAGCTTCCCTGAGTGAAAACTGGAAGTAGGATGTTACTGCAGAATTCTTGGGTCTGAGTTTGCTAGGAAAAACACTGAATATCCCAACAGTTCAGTGATGCTCTCTGCCCAGCAAAATGTAGCCACTGCACAACTTCATTCTTTCAGCTTGTCCTCTCTTTCCCTGCATTCTCCTACTCTGCAGGAAGAATAGGTGGCTGAGCAGAGCAAGGAAGATTTGGTATCAGTCAAAAAATTTCCCTCTGTCACTTTAGCTCCATAGAGTAGTTGACAACTGAGCACAAAGTGAAATGTAGGAGGGACATATTCCCTTCTAATAATTTAAAACATCAAACAACTATATTGATGTGTATTTGATACTCACAAAGAAATAAATTGCTATGAATAATCGGTCATGTTTCTAATGTTCCAAAACTGAAAAAAAGTTTCAAAAATGTTTCTCAATCAAAGAAACCATTTTGGAACCACACTTTCATGTATTAGGGGATCTCAAATTAGGAAATTTATCTGAGAGGTTGACCGGTTCGTCTTTTTCCATTTCTTTTCAGCATGCACAACAACACCCATCTGACTAGAAAGTTTATTGCCAAAGCAATGTTGATGAGATGAAAAGGGGTGATCTAGTTGGAGGAGATGAGATGATCTAGTTGGAGGAGATGAGACAGACCAGTACCTGTAAAACCCCTCAACTTGAGGGAAGTTAGTTTGGGATGAGGAAGCTGGTTGCAAATAACAGTGCATTTCTTCTAGGAATTTAGCTATAATGATGTAGCTCAGTCTGCCGTTGGAGGTTTAAATGAGATCGTTGTAAGTGTGTATGTGCATACAGATATATCCTTCCCCTCTCAGCCCATGCTTATAGCAGTGGGCCACCAGACAACTGCGTGCCATATGGGCATTTCTAAGAACACTAAACGTATCTATGAATGATTTTCAGGAAAGATAAGACAACATCAGCTGGAGGATCGGTAGATTTGTAAATTAATTTATGATCCAAGAAGACATACATGGTTACAGTACACATACACACACTCCTATTTCCTGAGTTCCTAAAAGTCTAATGACAACTTGCTTTCTATAGGATGTATCGTATCTACACTCTAGCATAAAATAAAAACCTTCAGGTCTCAAATATTACTTGTTTCCCTGAAATTTCACACTTTGGAAGATGAGCATTTATAATGCAGACCCCACAACTACCAACAAGAAATGTATCTAATATTTTCATACCCACTGCATACTTACCATATCCTCTTTTCCAAGTGACATAGCTTCATACGCAAGACTTTTAATTTCTGAAGTGACTCATGAAATGCATGCAGGCTGTGTTTATGCTTTCTTCTCCTTCTTAACAAAAAATGCCAAACCACCGAACGTTAGGAAGCATTCCTACTTCATTTCTTAGAAGTTTTTGCTGTTCCCCTTTCTAATGAAGGCTGCCGTTACGGTTGTATGTCAAGAATGATTCATATAACACGAGATAAGTTTACATATGCCTTACTTTGTATACTTTCACTTATTCATAAACTTACACACTCACTCTTGTTTTAGATTTTATTTAATTTCCATATAAGGATGTGTGTTCATTTACTTACAGAAACACCATCTATCATATTTCATAGACTTCTGTGCATAACATTTGTTGTCTGGGCACTTGAATACTTTACCTTAGGAAAAAACAGACATTCAAAAAATAATTCTAAAAATCATCTTGTGAAGGTACATATATTTTTATCTCCTGTATGTCACACTACAGGTGGATGGCTTTATATTATGTTTATTGCTGACCCAATTTTGCTGGTTTAGGTGCTTGATAGTCATTTTTGTAGTAATTTATTTGCCCTGATGCTGCAAGTGGTGATCTACCACATTTCCAGATGTTTGCCAGCACAGACTACTGGATATTTGAAAATCCCCATAAGAGGTGCCAGGTGTAGAGAAAGGTATAACTATTCCATATGAAAACCAGAACAGCTTGCTTGAGACTTGCTGTATGTGTGGGTGAACAAATCTCTTAGTGGAATTGTTTGTTACTAGGGATGTTCCAGGGACAATCGTTTTAATGGACTTGGGTCTTACTACAGGAGGAGAACAATTCCGAAGTCCCTGTGGGCTTGAATGCAAGCAGGTTTAGACCTTTGACAGGGGATTCATTTCATGTAAGATGGACTTTCATGGTATTGAAAACTATGTCTGTGTTAGTGTCTGGATTCTCTCTAAGGTCTATACGGGGGAAGAAAAAGACTTTTTTGGACATAGTTCATCTGGCCCGTTTTAGATTTCTACTTTAGAGGGAGATGATTTGTACCTTAGAAGACCTATTTATCTCCATGACTATACAGAAAATCTATACTTTTATCTCAGATGCTAAGGTCTACTTATACTGGACGCTACATTTTTTCAGGTGAATCCTATTCACAGAGCCCAGGCCAAGTCAAAGGTTAACCAGAAAAGCACAATGAAGTGCACTAATCTTGGCATCTTCCTCAAGCAGGTGCTAATATAGCTATAGTGATCCAGATCCAGTATAGATTACCAACATTAGCAACATAAACACAATTGCAGAGATTTTGTGGAATTATTCTATAAGATTGGAGTGTGTATTTACTCTACAAAATTGCTGTTTAAATTTTTATTTGGTTTTATTTTCAACAGATGTTGTTGCAGATTAATACTTTCATTTATTGTGGCATGATCCAAATACAGCTATAAGATCCCGTGATTACAAAATAAAAATCTCAGGAGAAAACATTTGAAATTCATTCATCAAAGCTACTAAATGGAACTTGTCAATTTGTGGTTTTATTTACAACTGGTTAGAATACATCATCTGACTAAATGTACCTGTAATGATCTCTATTTGCCAAAGACTGTAAATAAGGAGAGAGGCTGGACATCTTCTGGCACTGTGAGGGCATTCTTGGCAGACAGTGATTATAGATAACTGATGTATTTCTTACTTATGGACTGCAATGTACAAATATTCGTCTTGATCTAAGCGTCAAAGCTTTCTGTGGATATTTATATACAGAAGTCTAAATTTTGATAACCATGTTTGAGTTCTTAAAGGCTTGTCCTATTCAGATGATCAGTTCTGTTTAAAGTTAGACTGGATTTACTGCCTACTTGTCTGGTCCCCTGATCTAGCAAAGACACAGAGTAAAATGGGCTGATAGGGAAGGAATCTCATCTGTGTGAACACATTTGTATTATTTTGAGTGCAGGGAATACTTTTTCTTACACTCTGAACAGTAAGCTAGAGTTATCCTGTATGCCAGGCTCAGAGCGCCGTGCCATCAAAGCAGTTGCCTCACTTGAATGTCACCAGCATTGCACACTCCCGAAAAATTCTGTTGCTCCCCTCTTTCAAACAGGAAATGCCACTTAATTTGTCAGATTTTTCAAAACAGTACTGTGTTTTAACCACAACATTTGCAATGTGAAACAGGATTACTATATTCTGACTGACTTCTGAGACATGCATATGCACAGGGGAAAAAAAGAGTATATATTTAAAAAAAAAAAGGTCTTACTTGGATTTCAGCAAAACTTAGAGGGCTGGGTGACCTATAAGGGATTAGTGCAGAGAAAGGATTTTGGATCTGAGGTCAATGAAAATGAAAAATGTCTCATTGCAGTCAGTTATTTCATGACTTTACCTGTCCTGGGGGATAGCATACTAGGTAATCTAATTTGCCAATTAAATACTAAATACGGGTGTAATATTTAATTTAAAAACACAACAATAAAACTTTCTGGATGGTCAACATGCTCCCACTGATTTTTTAAAAGCAGTACAAATGTTCTAGAGTTTCCAGTTGGAACAAATTTGCTCAGAAAATATATAAAGTTAAATAGAAGCAAATTGTAGAATATAATCTATAACATATAATTAGATGGAACACTGATGGAGTAGGAAGACAATTTTCTTGCAGGATATAACGTGCTATTAACAACAAATAATTGTTACCTCATTAGCTGAATGGATTCTTAAATGTAGTTGGTTATTCAAACACATATTAACTAATGTCTTGTGTTCATAATACTGAAGCCCATAGGGCATGTACCATAGAAATAGCAAGTATTTATTTTGTTTGAATATTATGTAAAATTAATAAAGATTCACTGGAGAGAATTAATGAATTTATTCATGCTGGTCCCACATATATATCCTAATGTTGTATCCGTGGAAAGACTACACTTGCTTCAGTGTGAATTTACTTCAGTGAAAGCAGGATCCAACGTATGAAGACAGCAAATCCAAACTATTCCTAAGAACAAATATTATACACATACCTTTGCAAGATATATTGTGAAAACACACTGTTAAATTCAACAGAAATTGTCATGTAATCTTATTTTTTCTTGAACGTAGCTATTACTTATATTTGATTAGCCAATGACTCAACAGTTTGATAAATTATTTGGAAACAGATTTCTCCATTTGAAGTAATTTTTTAAAAAAATTAAACTTGACACTCAGGTAGCATCTTTTATTCAAAACTGAAAATCAGGTCCCACAGTTACAAACTATTTTGAGTCACAAAGATATGGAGTCTTACAAAAATGTCCCTTCTCCATGTTTCTGTTTCAGAAATGAATCTGATTTTTTCAGTGGCCTGCAGTTATTTTAATCTGAAAATCCCATTAAACACACTGTTGTGGGGTTTGTTTGTTATATCTCTTGGGAACGTGACAAGGAAAATGTAAAACTTCTCTCACTTTTACACCTTTCATCCTGAAACTTCATGTACTCACATGAAATTACTCAGGGTTCTTACCAACCACAGGGGAAAGGTGAGCTCCCAAACTTGTCTTCTCACAGAGGATAAAGTGATGCCTTCCCTTCGTTTTTGCTGGGACTATAGGCCCATGATATGGCATTGTGTTGACTTACAGCCTTAAAAACAATCATGATCTAAATACATAACGTGGTGTTGTGGGAAGAGCGATATGTGTAATTGTTATATTTTACTTAAAGCGGACATTATGTTCCTAGCATAACATCCCATCTGCCCTTGCTGTTTTTAAAGCATACCTCTTACTACTCGCTGGGCAGTTTTGTATGCAGGCAAATTGCAAGAACTACCAGAGACCTAAACCTTCCTGGCAGAAGTGTGAATGGTTGTGCACATAGAAGTAGGAACTGATCTGTTTAATATGTCAGAGGAAAGTGTATCTATTCTATTTTTTTGAAGCACTGAGTGTAATGGAAGTAATGATACTTGCTTGTCTGTGTTCTCATTACTTTTTAAAAAAATTATTTAATTTTTAATTCCTCAAATACACTTCAAATACTTTTATTCCAGGAGCATGTCCATTTAAAATAGGAGGCACTTCAGCAACACTCGGGGTTTGTGAAGTACTCCTCAACACGACATTAAGTTGTCTGTGGCCTAAATCTCACTTTCATCCCTTGTACCCTGGCAGAATCCTACTCAGTGTCCTGCTTCTTTGACAAATAGTTTAATGAGCTTTGGAAGGTTTTCTCTAATCATAGAAAGGCTGATGACAGTGCTTGATTTTATGGGAAAGAGTAATTCCAGCAAAGCTAACAGGACTACTCAAAAGTTTAAGGTGGAGTGTATCTGCTTGCAGGATCAGAGCCTGAATTTGTGCAAGATTCATGGACATCACTGTGGTGCACAGGACAAAACAGTGAAATAACTTTTTAGATCCCTTGTAACACTTGAGAAATGCCATTACCTAAAAAACATTTGCATCTCATTTTTGCTTTGGTAATCTGTTTCCTTCTTGGGACCTACACTTGTAATGAGTCTCTTTTTTTTTTTTTTTTTTTTGTATTTTAAGTCTACTAAATCACAGGTGGAGTGTGAAGGTGGTGGCCTAAAGACAACCATTATTTTTTGTGGATACCTACATGCCATTAAGTTTCCTGATAATTCCAACTGTTTCTTGAGTCCCAAGGTGGAGATATTTTACTGTTCGATGCATGCGAGTACAGTTCAGTGGTCATACTGACTCATTGTACTTTTTCACTCTTTCATCTCTTGTCATTTGCTTGTGTTAATTTTTGCGAACATTTGTGCTTTTCCCACAAAGACAAAATAAAATCAAGTTTGCTACCAGACAACAGGCAACAATTTTAAAAGAATTAACTTGGTATATATTAATAAATAAATGTATCCCTTTGCTTTTACTGCAATCTTAGACTTATGATGAAGCAACATGGCTTACACAGAAGGGACTTTTAATTAAATACAGAAATAACTGCAAATGAGGTTTGTGACTTAAAGAGCAACATATATTTTAGTGATCTTACACCCGAGGTGTCTGGAACCTAACATCTCTGGTATTGGCAGGTTGGACCACTTCTGTGATTCATCCTGGCAATTCTGAGTTGATTTTGTACATTGAATGGGGATTCCCACTGAAAAAGGGTAATTCTAAAACAGTGCTTGTAAGTGAATTTCTGCATCTCAGCGTGTTTCTGATCTCAGCCCATTTGTGAAGATCGGGACTTTACCATCCTAAATGTGTGTTTGCTGATGTGTTCACTCTGCTTCTCATTCATGTTACCTCTACCCAAATCTGCAGGGTACTGCACTGCACAATGTGTGGGAATGATGTCTTTATATTAGTGCAGCAGAAAAGCAAAGACTGCGCTACAAGCAATTCCCTCTGACTTCGCTTCTCATTACAGTAACCTGTGCTGATTTCCCAGCTTCCTCTTCTCCTAACATTTTTTTTTCTTCTGAGCTTCCTTCTGTCCCTTACTTTTCATCAATTCTTTCATATTATGCTCACTGTCAATTTTAGTCCTACCTCATGGACTGGATTGTATCATTCTCAGCTCATACTCCCCTTTTGTTATCTCAGTCATCACCATTCAGTACCCTAGCCATTCATCCAGCACCACAGGTTCTACACATTTCTCTCACCTTTGTTGTAATCATTGCTTTGCTTCTGTCTCTAACTTGTTTCCTTCTCTTTCTTGAATGACAGTACTTATATTCTGTGGCATTCATCTCTGAACTGTCACACACAAGAAAAGGAAAAATTTTTCCCTTCGAGTGTTATTTCTGCAGTTCTCTTAATATGAACTCTTATTTCACAGGTCATGCCTTATTTCTGGTTATGGGATGAATCCATCTTGCTGGGTCAGTAAGACACTTGTTTCAAAATATATACATTTTATTTAATGGAGAGAAACATTTTGAAACCTTTCAGCCCTCCTCCAGGTCTTACTCTTATTCTGGATTATCCCAATGTCTGACTATCTGTCCAAATGCCAAAGCTGCATGTTCATTAATCTTGTATAATTTCTGGTTTTCTCTGAATTTTTCCAAAATCTCCATCAAGGAACATGGAGGACTTTTCCCTCATCCTTAGTGTTCCCATGCTAACTCTTACATCATTTTGATAGAAGAGATGTTAATTCCCTTCACCTTTTCCTTTTCCCCACCTGTTTCCATGTCTTCCTCTTAGTGGAAGTTGCTGTCCCATTAATCCTAAGGCTTGACTCCATCCTTAGTGCCCAGTTCCTTCATCCTTGTTCTTTTGCTGCTGAGAATTTTTGAAGGAAATTCAGCACTTCCTTCAGTACAGCCTGTTCCCTCCTCCATCAGCTTTTTTGTCTTCCAGGACAAAGAATAGTAGTCCTCTGCTGGATTTCATGGCCAGAAACACCACTTCTTACTTTAATACCTCTTTTCTCATTGCCCCTACCCCCTTTTTTTCTTCCTATTCCAAACTTATCTCTCTTCATCAGAAACAAAACAGATGAAATCCTTTACGGTTTCACCCCTCTTGGCTCCTTGACTTGTTTATGCAAGCCACTTTCAATCATTTATCAGCAGTCCTGGCTTACTGGGGAGGTCACAGTTGACTGGAGGTTAACAAATGTGATGCCCATCTACAAAAAGAGCCAGAAGGAGGATCCAGGGAACTACAGGCCTGTCAGTCTGACCTTGGTACTGTGGAAGGTTGTGGAGCAGATCATCCTGAGTGTCATCATGCGGCACGTACAGGACAACCAGGTGATCAGGCCAATCAGCATGGGTTTATGAAAGACAGGTCCTGCTTGACCAACCTGATGTCCTTCTATGACAAGGTGACCCACCTAGTATATGAGGGAAAGGGAAAGGCTGTAGGTGTTGTCTACCTGGACTGCAGTAAAGCCTTTGACACTGTCCAAGCTCATGGCTTGGGCAACCATACTATTTGGTCGGTAAAAAACTGGCTAGATGGCCAGACCCAAAGAGCTGTGGTGGAGTCAAATCCAGTTGGCAGTTGGTTATGAGTGGTGTTTCCAGGGCTCAGTATTGGGGCCAGTGGGGCCAGTTCTGTTTAATCTCTTTATCAATGATCTGGATGAGGGGATTGAGCACACCCTTAGTAAGTTTGCTAATGACACCAAGTTGGGTGGGAGTGTTGATCTGCTTGAGGGTAGGAAGGCTCTACAGAGGGATCCTGACTGGCTGGATCATTGGGCTGAGGCCAATTATATGAGGTTTAACAAGGCCGAGTGCCAGGTTCTGCACTTGGGTCACAACAACCCCAGGCAGCGCTACAGGCTCGGGGAAGGGTAGCTGGAAAGCTGCCTGGCAGAAAAAGACCTGGGGGAGTTGGTCGACAGCTGGCTAAACATAAGCCAGCAGTGTGCTCAGGTGGCCAAAAAGGTCGACAACATCTTGGTTTGTATCAGAAATAGTGTGGCCAGCAGGACTAGGGAAGTGATCGTGTCACTGTACTTAATGTTGGTGAGTCTACATCTTGAATCCTGTGTTCAGTTTTGTGCCCTCACTACAAGAAAGACATTGAGGTGCTGGAGAGAGTTCAGAGAAGGGCAATGAGGCTGGTGAAAGGTCTGGAGCACAAGTCTTGTGAGGAGTGGCTGAGAGAACTGGGGATGTTTAGCCGGGAGAAAAAGAGGCTGAGGGGAGACCTTATCACTGTCTACAACTACCTGAAAGGAGGTTGTAGCGAGGTGGGTGTCAGTCTCTTATCCCAAGTAGCAAGTGGTAAGATGAAGAGGAAATGGCCTCAGGCTGCACCAGGGGAGGTTTAGACTGGACACTGGAAAAAATTCTTAATTGAAGGGGTTGTCCGGCATTGGAACAGGCTGCCCAGGGAAGTAGTTGAGTCACCATCCCCGGAGGTGTTTAAAAGATGCATAGTTGAGGTCCTTAGGGACATGGTTTAGAGGTAGACTTGACAGTGCCAGGTTAACGGTTGGACTTGATGATCTTAAGGGCCTTCTCCAACCAAAATGAATCTATGATTCTATATATATGTATTTTTTTAGATCATCTTGGCTCAGTGGGATTCCTCACTAAATACTTAGAGAAGAAGCTTTGTATGGCCTTAAATTCATTCACAGTTATCTTCATAAATTTTAGAAAACAGATGATACTCAAAAAGTCTACAGGAGAGTGAGCACATCACAAAGGGAATCTAGAGAGTGATAGACTCTTATCTTTTATTACCATAAAATACTGAAACAAATAATGAAACAAACAATTTATAAACAGCTAGATGCCTAGATTCATTAAGAACAAATAGTGTCAACTATTTCCATTCATGAAGAGGAACATGGCTTTGTGCTAGGAAATGTTCTTGATTTTACATCTTTTGACACTTTCTCACATGACATTGTCATAAGCAAACTGTAGAAAAATGGTCTAGATGAAACTGCTATTGAGTGCAAAGCTGTTTGGAAAACTGTTCTTACAGAGTATTAATTAGTGATTTGTCACAGAGGCACCCCAAAGTGACTCCAAGCAAATGTAAGCTTAAACCAACTTTATTTCAGAACCGAAACAGAAACCAAGCAACAGATCAAAACAGAAGAACAGAAAGCAGTGCAAGAGGGGGTGGGGTAGGGGTCGGGATAGGAGGCGTGGGCAGTAATCCAAAATCAATTAGCTCTCTGAAAACATCTAATAAACTGCAGTTCAATATATCTGTTGGGGATTTTATTACCATATGACCAGACAAGAATTATGATCCACACTGTATACGCACTTACTCAAAAGAGAAGCCTCTCTTGCTCAAGGGTACCGAGAAGAAATAATTGCTTGCCTGTGAGGAGCAAGGGCTCACTCAAGGGTATATCCAGAAGAAATAGTCACACACCCAGAAGAAGGTGAGGGCTCTCAGTTCTGGGAATTCTTAGACGATGTCTCTGATCTAAGGGGAGGGCTCTGTTCACAGACCCACTGCTCTGAGAAACCACTCAGACAGGGTCTTCGTCAGGGGGCCCATTTTATAGTCTGGTTGAATCTGGCTGTGGTCATTATGAGCATGGTCCAGAAGCTTCTCTGAGCCTGGGGTGCCACATTGGCTGAGGACTCTGTCTATTGATGGAAGGTCCCACCTCTCCTACTTCCCCAGCTGAGGGGGAGGTGTATATGATGGGAGTCACCATGCCCTGAGGTGGGGGGACGTGAGGGTCAGCATCAGCCAAGGTGCATAGGTGAGGACCACCACAGTGGGGCAGAAAAGGTGCTAAAGAGCCATCATCTGTTGTATTGAAAACTCTGGACCTCTTTGGAGTGTGTGCAACTGCCACATGATTCATCACCAGAAGAGCAGATATATTCAGTGAGGTTTTAGTAGGCTCCTATTCACTATTTTCATTAGTGTTCATGATGAAGGAATAGGGAGTATGACTCAAATTTGCAGATGACACCAACTACACTAGAAGACAGCATTACAATTCAAATTGCTCCTGGTAAACTTAAGAAAAAAATCTGGAAAAGAAGGGTGCAATGCAACAAAGACAATTATCAGGTTGTACCTTGAAAGCAACTTTCTAGTGTATTTAGCATGTATTTAGCAACCAGAGTATTTCTTTCAGGCCTCATGCTTCATGAACAATACAGAACAACTGGAGAAAAATCCAAAATGAACAGCAAGAGTGGTCCATCTCTTAAAATGTGCCTTATGAGGAAAGCTTGAAAGATCTGGAGTTATTCAGTCAATGAAAGAAAAGACAGAGGTATCATTTGGTCAGTCTTGAAAACCAGGAGAAACTAACAGAAAGAGAAAAGAAATAATCTGTTCTCTGTGTTCTTGATAGACAGGACAAGAAATAACAGACTCTGAACTCAAAAAGATTGAGGTAGACTATTAGAAATAAACAACCAAACCAAAACACAAAACCCCAAATATTTTCCAGCAGGGCATGTACCTTAGGCATATACCTTATATAAAGCCATTATTTGAGATTTTTAAGAATAGCTGTTAGGAATTATATAGCTGCACTTCTACAGCCTTTGAGGCAGGCGAACGTACTTGTGTCTTTAAGTCCATTCCTCTCCTGATTTTTGTGGTTCTGTGATACAGCTTTTGTTAGAGAAATCAGAAGTTGCTGTCTATAGAAGTGTTAGTCTTGAATTCAAGAACTGTCTTTTGTGCTTCCTGTGAGTGCCTGTTCAGTTAGGAATGACTGTGTTTCTGTCTTGCTCTGGTTAGGGACAGTCACGCCAATATTTAGTGTGTACATATGTACCTTTAAAACCAAGAACCCATAGTCTGGCACAGCTGTATTCATTCTGACTCACCATTCCCATTATCAGGACCCTGAGCGCACTAATAAGCCATGAAGACCCTGATCAGCCTCACTTGAGACCTTCACCCACGCCCATGGGTCCAGGAGCTCTACATAAGCTCAGCCCCAGGCCTTCATTTGTTGTCTGAGCCATGATGGAGGAGTGTTGATCCTCAGCTCAGCCACAGCCTTGTGCCTGTCTAACAGAACCTTCTGGGCCAGGCTTCAACATCTAGGCTCACTCCCTGGCCCAGCTCAGACTTGTCCAGCAATCCCGATCCTGGCCATGACCTGTGGGTCGACTTCCCATCTTGATTCCAGATCTGACTTATCACCACAGCGTTGCCTTATGGTCTGGTTTCTTGGTTGGACCTGGCCACCACCTCCAGATTTGTCCTCCTAGGGCACTGCAAGGCTGGCCCTTGGCTGAACCCAGACCTCTGCAAGATGTGAGTACAGAACTTGCTGGGAGGAGATGCCTCTGTCTGGGCCCCAAGGGTTCTCATGGGCCTGAATGTCCCTGCCCAGGACCCCATCTCAGCCCCCTGGGGCCATCAGGTGTAGCAGGGCTGGTTCCACCTCCCCACTGCCCTGCCCAGCCACGGACCCCACTGAGCCGGGCCTATCTGCAGGCTCCTGTCACATCCCCAGGGAGGTGCCTGATGCTTGCGGCTAGGGCTGTCCTGGTGCCACCTCACTGCCCTGCTTCTGGCTGGGATAGTGGGATGGACCCTGGGGAGCCCATGGTCCAGGCTGAGCATTCCCATGCCTGCTCCCTGACAGCTGTGCAGAAACTTGAAGGATGGACAAGGCCTCCTGGAGCCCACCACTTGCTGTAAAAGGTGGCTTTTTTCATAGCACAAGTAAGTATTGTGGATTACTGTCAGGACAGCAATAAATTCTGTTTAGATAGGCAACACGTATAATTTTGATTTGTCTCTTCTAAGTATGAACCTCTTAAATGCTATTTTTATATGTCTCATTTTGATAATACAATTTTGACCTTTCACTTATGCTATGCCTATCGTCAGGGTCCTGAAGTATTTCACAGAATGAAAGGGGCAAAAAGGGCCAGATAGAATAATCTGCATAAAAAACATTAAGAGGGAGGATGTATTTTAGATTCTAAGTTTCCCAATCTTGTCAGGCATTTAAAAATGCTTTTTTCTACAAATTACATCAGCTTGGAAATAACCTATAACTTCTCTGGATATAAGAGACTAACACACACTCCTGGTAGAAATATTAATCAGACTTTTCACTTCTGTTATGCATACCCTTGGTAGTACAGACAAAGTGAAAAACTTTGAACTACAAGATGAAATAACAAGTTACTTATGTAAGGAAGAGACTTAAATTCTAATTTAATATCATATGCATTAAACTCCTAAGGGAAAATAGAAAAACTGCAGACCACAAATTCAGTATTGTATTGTGATTTTAGTGTAATAATTTCCAAGGTCCTTCTTTAACTTGGAAATATATGTTCAATATTTTTTACTCTTTAAATCTTGTTTGTGTTGAAAGTAAACTAATGAACAGTGTCATCTAGTAAACATGTAATGTTTATACAGTATTTCTTTTTAAAAAAAGGCTTGAAGAAAGTGAGAACAGAAATTCTAAAAATACCCCCTATTTATACCCAAATGTTCCCTTCCTCTGTCACTCTTGGAAAATATTACTCGAGTTGTTTTCCTCCTCTTTATAATTTTATTTTTTTGCACTTTCAACCTCTTGATTGGAAAAGAAACTGAATACTCACATGAATTGAAGAAGAAAAACAGATTTTTACTACTTCTCCGTCAAAGAATGAGGAAACAATGAACAAGTTTGGGAAAAAATATGTCTTCAAGGGATTTCCAAATCAAGCTATATTAATCTTTATCAAGAAAGAAACTGGGAACATTTTGATTTTTAGGTACATTTTAGTACCAAACTACTTATTAATGTTTATTGAGTTTTTGATCATCCTGGAGTAACTAAGAGTGTAGAATTAAAAAGCATCTGGCACTTGCCAGAGCCCTGCCTCCAGAGAAATTTGGCATCTGGTATTAAACTGTTCATTTGCAATCTATTTATAGTAATAGGTTGCAGACTTTTTTTTTTTTTAAGACAGAATCATAAAATGCCCTAGAATAGTGCAGTACAGCAGTAGAAGTGATGTTCAAGAAGATCACACTGATCACTGAGGAACAGCAACAGACAAATTGGAAAGTTCTGGTCAATAAGGAAATACATTCATTTTTACTAAGTGTGGCTGCCTAATAGAGATAGCTGGTTGCTCTGAGTAAGACTTATTTTACCTAATTTGTTAATGTAGAGTTTTTCTATAAATAGTAGAGAAATATAGGTCTCACCAGTTGTCGATTCAGCCTTACTTTCTTACTGACCTGTTTTGAGATGGAATTAGTTAGCCTCTGGGTATGGCTGTAGACATCTAAATGATGGGTTTCGTATAGGAATACAGGCTTTCTTGGCTGTAGACTTTCTTGATAGGTCTAATGGACAGACACATTCTGAATTCCTTTCTGCAGGAGACAAAGTTATGTTTCTGGTCTGAACTGCTCTGCAACTATTTCAGTTTTGCTGTCTACAAATGCTCAGTGGGGCTTTGGACAGCTATTGCTGAATGATTTTGCATTTGCATTACTTTCCTCTTTTTTAAAGAGAATAAAAGAATCTTGTTTCTACTGGTGATTTCCACTTGGCAGCTTGAATTAGATGGCAGGCTATGATGAGTATTGGTCTTGTAACAGTGGTCAGTGATGTAATGCAAATGATAACCATGCTTCTTCAATACTAATTTGCTGGAGGAGGTACAGTGAGGTCTCTTGCATCTGCAAAATGAACTCTCAAAGCTTCCACTGGCATTTCCAAGCACCTTGCATTTCATATGACATGGTGTGGGCAATAGCATCCAGATCTAGTAGCCGCACATTCAACAAATTGTTAGTTTTGGGCTAAAATAGAAGGCTGTCACCGTTGGATGCTTTTGTGATATTGGTGAAGCAGGCAGCTGAGCGTAGTCTCCTTTCCACATTTCTCGGATGTCAGAAAAATTAATATTTGACAGTGAAAGATTAGAGCTTCTAACAACCCTTTTTATACCTGTCTCACTGAGTTCAAAGCTCTTATAGCAATCTCTGCAAAGTTTATACTAAGTTATTTCCCTTTCATTTAGTATATTCCATCTTCAGTGTCTTCCTTCCTTCGGTTTTCTGAAAAGCTCAGCAACCTTCACTGGACCTGCACCCCAGCTATACAGCTTTCCAAATATTTCTTCCCTCTTTCCCTGGTATTCTGCAAATTACGAGTAGCTGCTCCATTTCTCCCTAGCCATTCCAAGGTGAACACATCGTCTGCCCAATTAACTCTGTTATTCTATGGATTCTGTGGCCTGCATCCTTAATATTCAGTATTCCCATATCCTGTAAAACATCTGTCCTGAAACCACTAGTGCTTTTTATCTATATACCTTACTGGCAATTGTGCAATTGCAATTAGATAAATTGCTTTAAAAACTTTTTGAGCATAAATGTCCGCTACAGAACTGCATGTCTGTTCAGAGCTCTGCTCCATAAACTACAGAATAATTTGGGATGGGCTCTGCTTAAAGTTTTTGGGAGATAAGGAAGACTTGTACCGAAGTATCATACCACAGGCTGGCAAGAGGATCACCCATAGAATATAATTGTTCAAAAAACAGGAGCTCCTTCTTCTTGCCTGTGAAGGATCACTTTCCATTTTATGATGATCCTTAAGGATCGCTCTTAGGATGCTCCTTTCCACATATTGTGATTTATCTTTCTCCTTCCTTTTAAGACTTCAATAGTTCCTCTTATTTCCAAGCTTAGCCTTCCTGTTTACCATCTGGCTATTGCCACCTTGCTCAGGTGATTCTCTCTTGAAAGTCACCTGTATATCCTTTCCTCAGAAATTTTAAATCAATTCAATTTTGATGAATGTTCTCACTAAGAAATCTCTTAAGTCAAAAAATACTGCTTTTTCACAATTTAAAAATGGACTTCCCTTTCAGCAAAAGTGCCTTTCGTGTTGACAGTTTTGTTCAATATAGTAAGCCATTGCCTATTATCAAGAAAGCCTCACAATTTTCATCATAAAACCTCAGTTTATTTACTTATAATTTTGCCAGTCTACAATCAGTAGAACCAAAATGTTGCAAGTCAGTCACCTTCTATCCAGAAGGTTTTTTTAATTATTTTTGGTAATAAATGTTCATGAAGATGCATCATTTGTATTCAAGCACAAGATTTAGTAGCTTAATCTGTGATAGCTAGGTCTGAAAGTTTACATTTGGATTATAGGGCTACATTAACTTTGGAGTGAGATGAATATTTCTGGTTAGTCTTCAACTGTTTTCTTAAATGTTCAGTTATCACTGTAGAAAGGATTTCCCCTATAGGAATTAGTAATTTGAAAAAAAAGAAAAAGGTGTCTGAACCACAGAAGCAACCTTTTTATTAAAATTTCATTTTAAATGTTAAAGAGTCTGTACAACAAGTGAGTAAAGGCTTAATCATAAGTGAAGTATCACTGAAAGACAGCTTGGTGAGCTGGATTGAAGCCAATCTGGCACAGACAAGCCCACCACTAGTAGTTCTGGTATATGAAAAACTATTTTTGAACTTGACAGTCATAAGCTGATGGAAATTCAGTTTCTAAAAAATCAACTTCTAATGTTATTAATGCACAAATGTTCCCTTTACCACAAAGCTTCAGGCTTTCTTGTTACTCAACATAGGCACAGACATGTAAATACAAATTTGTACTTTTGGTTATCTAGTGCAATTATCTTTGGATTTCATAGTGATTATTTTTGTCTGTTTAAATACACAGTAAAAACAGCTAAGTCTTCTATGAAAATAAAACTATACACTTTGTTTATTGGCTGATTGATGTCTATAGTCTAACCCAGTGATAAGAGCTTTGAAAAGTAACACTATTGTGAGACAAAAAATACTAAGTCAGATGAAGTGATTTATTTGGAACTCTTATGGTTACCAGGTGTTACTGATAACTGCAATTGTGAGATTATCTCATTCTAGAGCTGAAGAAAAAAAAAACAGATTCAAATTTGGTGGCAACATAACAGTATAAATAAGTTGATTATTGCAAAGCTGTAGAAATTATTCTCTATATGTGATTCCCTCAGCGACCAAATTGAATGGGATCACTTGAAGTCTAAATACTAAAACATCTGTCTCATGTAAAAAGGAACATCCCTGCTGCAAGATCAAGTACCTCAAGGTTAAAAATATCAAAATTAACGTTTTCTGTGCATGTGCATCCTTTACTATTGAGCAAGACTTTATGCATGCATTCTTTGAGGTATTCTGTTTATTTGTTATTGTTCCAAATTTATGCTTACTCTATACGAAGCTATTTAACACGTTATTAATATCATGGTGTGATTCAATACGATATTTACTCTAATTGGCCTTCCTTGAAGACGGCATACTAACTCACATGATCTTGATTATTCAACAATGATAAATTTATCTACTTAATAATGCAACTCTAGAGGTGTAAGAAAAATTAAGTTGTTTTTAACACAGGGGAAACTAAGGCACAGAATTATTTTAGGTGTAAAATATCTATCAGCCTCGGATGCTTACTTCAAGATGCATGACGCTTGATTTTTATCAGAATGCTTATTATTAGCAAATTTCAAGTTGAAGGCATAGCTTTTGCTGACTTCAGTTTCCTCTGCGAGTGATCAGCTTTGACCCTAGAACAGTCTCAAGTCAAGCATTTAATGAGAAACTCATAATTAGTAGACAGCTGAGAAAATAATTTAAAAGCATTTCTGCTTAGCTGATGAGAGTCTCTGCGGCAGAGGCAGGGATAAAATGTAATTAAACGGGACAGATTTCACTTGTCTTACTCAGAAGTCCATCTTGTTTCCTATTTCAGTTTACGCCTCCCTGTACCAGTGAAAAATGAAACCAAGGTGTTATGGAGAACTGCTTCTTTCACTGCAGATCAATGAGTTGTTCCTAGAGACGATCCGTTCTGTATATTGAGGCAGAAATCTGTATAGCATGTGGTGATATAATTAAGACTATTACAAAGCATTCAAGCAGGGGTGTGAAATTAAGGTGCCAGATACCACTTTAATCTCCACATTTCTTAATGTTACAGCAGTCACTTAAAAAATATCCAGTTATGTATAATTTTCAAGGTCTTAAAACATGAGGCAAAGAGCTAAGAATGGGGAATTAGCAACACATAACCATCAGCAGGTTTGCTGCTCTTAAATCAGTAACTCATACTTCCGGCATTTAAGCTAAAAGAAACTGATAAAACTGACAGTCACTTGTTGTGTGGACTGGCACTGAAGTGATACGAAAACTTTTTTTTTGGCCAGTGGGTTTCACAGGTATTCTCTAATATCAGAGAAACTCAACCTTGGAAATTTGAACCTAGTCTGTTTTAATATATGTTATTAATTTTGCATTTTTTCAGCTTAGCAGTCTTAGCAATTGTTAAATGTTTCTCTGTTTTCTTTTGTCTTGCTCCTAGGTGCTAGTTGTTTGAGTCACAGAGGGTTTTTGTCTTGTGTATACGGTACTTGGTGCGATGTGATTCTGGTGATGGTGCATCCTGGTGCATGGTTGCAATGCTGGTATGTGCTATCACAATACAGATAAACACATATATCCGTCATTCTGAAAATTAGATCTAGTCATTTACCAATGAAGTATGTTGAAGCCTGAGATCTAGCACTGTGTAATGTGTTATACATTCAGTTTTCAATTATCATAGTTCATCCAGTTCCAGCTCATCCACAGGTTGTATTTAGTCATGGTTTAACATTTTTTTTTTCTCTAGGATATCTAATTCAAATAAAGGACAAGGGTAATGGTTTTCTTATAACTGAAGAAGTTGATTTATTTTTACCAACCTCTCATTTGAAATTGTTCAGATTTTCTGCAATAATTTGTGAACAGGCCAAGAGGAGACAGAAGATTTCAGTTAGAAAAAACAGAAAAACAAGAGTGACTGGAAACATACTGTATAGTGAGAAAATCATTATTACTCTGTTTCTCAGAGCACCTGAAAAGTCTCACCTTCAGCTGACCTTGTTATTACATATCAAATATTTTAGGTGAGTTATTCTTTAGATACCTGAACATATCTGATATTAACCATCTGAATATTTTTGAACAATGACTATCTTTAAAACTGCACCCTTCTGAAAATAATCAGTGATTCTTCTTCAGCATATGGGAAGAATAATTTATAGTATTGATATCGAGTTTCAGGATATAATTCCTATTTGAACCGATATTCTAGAGGGAGAAAGGCTGCACAAAAAAATTTTACACTCTGATTCCCCGACTTTAGGTTCATTAGACACCAAACAGTATCTACTATGTGCCCATGGTGTCCTTGTAGCCAAACTGGTGAAGTATGGATTGGATAGGTAGACTATAGGGTGGATGGATCCACAGAGGGCCTTGTCAGGCTGGGGAAATGGACTGATAGGGCCTAGTGAAGTTCAACAAAGGCAAATGTGGAGACCTGGGCCAGAGACTGGGTTCTGACTAGTGAGAAGGGAGTCCAGGTGAACACAAGTTGAAAATGAGTAAGCAGTGTGCACCTGCAGGAAAACGGCCAACCGTATCCCAGCCTGTACTAGCAAAAGTGTTGTCAGCAGGTTGAGGGAAATGATTATGACGATTCTACTCTGTTCAGCATTTGTGCAGGAGTCCTGTGTCCTGTTTCGGGCTTCCCCAGTACAAGAAAGACAGGAACAACTCACTAGAGGGCAACTGTTGAGCGGGCCGGAGGACGTGGTGAATGAGCTGAGGGGGAGAGGGCTGGGTTTGTTCTGCGTTGAGAAGGGAAGACTGGGGAGATGGGGGATTGTCACTGCTGCCTTCAGCTACGTCATGAGCAAGTATAAGGAGGGCGGAACCAGACTTATCTTGCAGTTGAACAGTGAAGGGATGAGAGATAGCACAAAGAGTAATACAGGAAATTCCAATTAGATATTAGGATTTTTTTTCTGCAGTGAGGGTGTTCAAATACTGGAGCAGGTGGCCTAGAGAGATTGTGAAATAATCCTTGGAGGTGCTCATCATTCAGCCAAGCAACCTGCTCTGAATTCACCCTTCTTTGAGCAGGGTGTTATACCAGATACCTCCAAAGTTCTTTTACAAACTATATAAATCTATAATTCTGAAAAAAAAAAAAATCTCTTTTCCTGGGAAAGACAAACTTTTAAATTAAGAATCATCAATAGTTTTTTGCTTGCATCCAGTGATGACCTTCTTTGGGTAGTGAGAGTTACAATATGGTGAACATGCTCATCTATCCATGATAAACATTTCCTTGATCAAAGTGAAGAGCATCCAAACACTGAAACTTTCCTAGTGCAAAGCAGTCTACTGATACCATGTGTCACAGTCACTTTTTTTTCTGGGATAGCACACCTTCGAGTCACAGTTACAGTGCTTTTTAAAAAGTGAGTAAAGTCTTCCAGGGAGCTGCTTTGTGACACTGATGGTGGGACGGGATTCTTTGGTCCATATTTTCCAATCATACAAGTCAGTACCATCTCAGTGCTGGGACTGCTTTGACTGATGGTAAAGCACTCCTGTGCAGAGTCAAGGAGTTAGATGGGTTAACCAGTTACCAGCTTAACCATTATCCCAGCTGTGTATGAGAAAACACCACAACTGCTATTTGTACCAGTTGTCACTCAACGATTTTCAGTGAACCAGCAGCAACTTTCCCTTAGTGAAGAGCTGAAATTTCTTTACCATGGTAAAAATTCTTGGATGGTATTAATAGTTACATTTTCCTGAAGACGCTGATTCAATCTCTTATTACCAAATATAATTTGCAATACCTAGTCTTCCTCATGCATCAGAAAGAGAGAAAGCTACAGATAAGTCGTGCTGAAAGTGCTCTGTGTTAGTCCCTCCACAAAAAAATTAAATACTCTATGTCACAGGATGTGGCCAGGATGGAATGGTAAAAGCTGTATTCTTCCTCTGCAGCAGGCATTGAATGTGCCTTCCTTGCAGAGTACAATCTTTTAAAATCCCATATCATAGCCTCTTTTCAAGAGGTCGTCTCGGGGCTCCAGGAACCTGATGACCCATTGTGCTTACTCTAATTTCTTTCTGTTTTGGGGAGCAGGTATTAGACTACGGAACTGGTGACAGATGAACTCTGTAAGCCTCAGTCTTATGTGGTCAGACTTGAAGTTCTCAGCACAGAGAAATGTTGCCAGTTTCTGCTCTTGGGCTCCAAAGGTGAAATGAAGAAAGCCAGCAGTTTCTGTTCATATTGACTGACCAGCTAGTGGCTTTTGATTAGATCTGATTAAGGCTTTCTAATGCGAACCCTATTTGGCCACAATGAGTGGAACAAAACACAGTCTGAAAAACTGAAATTTTCAATCCTTAAGTTTCAATTCTGCTGCAATGTTTTGCTTTCCAATTGGGAAAACAAGCTCAATATTTCATTTCAGACTGAATCTATCTGAACGGAAACATGACGGTTTGTTGAATTGAGCTGAATGCTTTAAATTCAGGTCAGACTGTCTGAGCTGATGCAGTAGCTCCTGGAAGCTGAAGTTGTGGGGGAAGTAATCACGTCTTGATTCTCTTAGGAAGAAGTGAAATCGAAATATGTAAGGCTGATCATGTATCTTATCTACTGACGTCTTTAAGTCCAGTTTAGAATCAGAGATATTTAAATGCCTACATTTTGAAAGGTGTCTGTTTGTGTGCATGTAAATATATATATAAATGTATGCATTCTAGTAGAAAAAAAATAAATATACTTTTATATGTAGATACATTAATATATTTATTATACTTGTATTTATATATATGTAATAAAATGTATTTTTCCTTTGGGAAAGTATGGTTGAAGCCCAGAGGAGAATGCAAGATGTCTACAAACTAAAAATATCTCTCTGTTTCCAGATTTTTTTCCTGGTACATAGAGTTTTTATTTCAACACATGGTTAGGCCTTGTCTGCACAGTTCATGTGTATGACTATTATTGGCAGACCTGTGCCACAGGTAGGCATTAGGAGAATTAATACTGAAACTTAGTTTAAGTATATAAATGAATGAATGAGCGTTCATATGACACTGTGCAGAAAGAGCCACAAGATGGCAGAAGCACCACATGCCAGTTTCTTTTCACAGCATTTCCATTTTATTTTTCCTACTTTTCTTGTGTTGCATTGCAATTTACATAGTTTTGATGGTTTTAAAAGCCAATTCAGTTCAACAGTAAGTCACTTTAAAGGTTTTAGGTCTCTTATTATGTATGCCAGAATCCAGAGTAAATGCAAGAGAAACATTAAAAGCTAAAGTGTTGTACTAGTGGAAGAATGAACTGCTTTTAACTCCCAATTCCATTATCATTTCCTTATTTAGAAAATAAATTATTTCTCCATCATATTTTCAACGGTTTAGGAAGTTATTTTTTTCTTACTTGATGAAGTTCATGATGTTAGAAAGTACTAATGGACTGGCAAAACTCTCCCAATCTATTCCCCACATTATTAATAGAATTCTGAAAAAAAACTTTAAATGCAGACGGCTCCTTAACCAAGTTAATAAGAGAGTACTATAATTTTTGTGCTACAGAAGGAATGTATGCCAGGTGCGGTGTTATCCGGCTCTCACCTAGAGGTGATGCAGATACAGAATGTTGCCTGCAACTTGACACATGTAAATAATTTCCGAATGTTTCAGCAAAGCAAAATGAGTTTTAAAAAACCCCACAATCCTAAAAATATGAAACAGCTATTTACGAAGCACCTCTAGCACATCTGTGCTTTGAAGAAGGGTTGAAACTTAGAAGAGGATCTCTTGGGGTCAACAATTTTTACCATCAGAAGGAAATTAGGTCAAATTTGACCATATGATTAGTCTAGAGGATTATCAAAGTACAAGCGCTTAGCAGAATTCTGCTAAGAGTTTGGCAGTTTCATGATTTGGTGAGTCTTCTTGCCTAAGCCTGCTCTAACTACTTCACAGATTTTTCCTGTGTATGTGGATACATACAACATCCCACGGAGTAATTTGTGCACAAGCCTTCCTGGGCTCCATGGACTAAGCAAACCTTTCCCTGCAGTTGTGGACACTCCCTGTCTTTCTACTCTGTTCACTATGTGAGGTCAGGGTCCCTTGGGAGGGATAGCATGTGTGCAATTTGTCATCAGAGACTGCACAAAAAATTACTTAGGTGGCGAAGAGAAGAATGAAAACTGAAGTGGTGGGAAACCATGCTCATGTGAAAGACAAGGAAATATGATAGGGATTTTTGTGTTAGAAGGATTAGCAAGAAGATGAATTTTAGAGGGGCATGCAGGAAAGAGTGTGTTACGCTGCTTAATAAAGCAGAGGAAAAAATGCCCAAGAGACATTTGCAAGGGCGGACTCATAGAGCCAAGGTAGGAAATGTCATTGCAAGTAGCACCTAGAAATCTGTGAGGCCTCACTACTTATGCCTAACAGAGCCAATCTGCCTTGGATGCTAAGGATACCAGTCTCAATTGCAGTTTTCAAGACAGATTTTTAGGACATTTTTCTTCTCAGTAGGTAAAAGTAATTTTATATGCACAAAGATGGTACCTTACTGCAGATCATGAATGTGAGAAGCACATTGGCAACATAACCCCAGCAGTCGCTACTGAAGCCAATGGACTGAAAGAAATATCCTTGCCCTCTCCTTCCCCCTCAGTGCTGACACGAGGCAGTAGGACCACAGAAGACACACGGACTGTGGGAGCCTGTTGTATCTCCCCTGCACTACTGTGCTGTGCAGCAAGTTGGAGACATTGATGTTCCTAATGTAGCCCTTACTAGGTACTCTCTGGAGCAAAAGCTTTGCTCAGGCATTGAGCAGCAAGATAGAGACAGGGTGATTCCCCATCCATGGCTTGTGTAGGCAGGGTCTGCATCTAAGGCCTGTCCCTTTTCATTTTAAGATCCTGTTTTCAGTTTCTTTGAAGATTTCACAGCTTAAAATGTTCTTGTTGAAAAAGTCCATGCTGGGTGTCAATTTTTATTTCTGTAAGACATCCAGCTGCATAGTTAGCTCATTTCCCAGAATGTAATTAGGGAGAAAGTACATTTGCCCTTTAAAAAGATCTTAAATATTTCAGTGAGACACAGCAGCACTTCCATACTTGGAAGTAAAACTCTTGTGGGACTTGTTTTTAAATTAGAGCATTGCCTTTTTTTTGGAAAAATACGCCTGCAATTGATTAAATTATGTATAACTGAAAAATTCTCGAAGTCCACATGCTGGTGCACATACATATAGGAAGACCTGGTAAGCAAGGCTGACTACAGCTACTTCCACTTAGTGATTATATAGGCTGGTGATTGCTGCTGCTGGCTAGGAAGGAGGTAGCTCCTTTCTAGAAGTGTTCCCTAAGTAATGACACTGAAGGATCTGTAAATCTTGCATCTAAAATATCTCCTTCCTTGTTTGTTCCCCCTCTCCCCTCTATCCCTCTGCTTCCTATTTCTCTTTTGGGAGAGTTAGCAAAATTGAATTTGTTTATATTTCTGAGCAGCTCCGAACAGGCTCAGACTGGTGGTTCCATATAGCAAATCAGGCGATTGCTTTAACATGAAGCTTCTCAGGAAGCTACGTCAAGCAGGGATTTGAGACATTTTAAAGTGCTAGGATAATCAGCACACACCTCCAGATAGCACCACTTGCCATGGCAAACACTGACAGATGCCAGTTTGACAGACTGACATTTTGAAATTTGTAAACTTTTAGATGCCTCACACTGTAGCCTTTTTTTTTTTTAATTTTCTTGTGTCTAAGACATATGTGCATGTACAGAGAATATTTGTGTGTTTGTCTACTATTATCTATTTATCTAGATACCTAGTTATCTCTCGGCATGAATAAAATCTATTTGAATACAAATCCACAGCTTTGTATTTCTTTGTAAAGTGGAAAATGCAAGTGGTAATTTTACCAGCAGAGAAAATCTATTTGAAGGTTTTCTCTTGATGGTAGTTGCTTCCTGATTTTTTATCTTCTTTAATACAGTGTGGGATGCTAAAGTATACACCTACCCAGTAGAATCATCATCCATTTTAGCTGTTCAAACAACATTATGCTATCAAAGGACTTTTGATTTCAGAACCTTTTCACTGTATGGTACTGGACCTTTTTTTACTGCAGCAATATATTTCATGTTTCATTTCAGTCTATTTTATACCAACTGTCTATTATAATTACATATTATTTACTGTAACTATTGCATATAATCACCTACAACTTGTATTGTTGCATTTGTTTAACACATTCTAGAGGCAGTATAGAGATAACTGCAAAACGCAAAAATTGCCCTTCTCCTTTCTGTTCCCATCTCAATCCCCGATCCTCTCCCAGTATTTCAAAAGCAAAAACAATTTGGAAATTGGGGAATTGACCTTTTCACCTTTATGAAATAAAGGCTCCTGTTTGTGAAACCTGTTGTACAATTTGGGTCTTTATTGAACTCCCAGAGCTATTTATACAATACAGCACAGTGTGGCTGCTGCAGGCATCAGCAATTGTGTTTTTCTGTGTAGGTGGCCTAGCAGGAATCCAATTAGAAACAAGAATATCTGTGAACATTTGTTATTTTACTGAGCATGTGAAGGAAGAAAGAGATAGCATATACTTTACTGCCTGCAGTGCATTTATAATCCCAAAATGCACACAAAACCTATATAGCATTAACTGTAGAATGGAATTATTTCCATCATTGAACAGGCTAATATACCAGGCATTATTCTGCAGGTCTGCCCCTATGCATGCTTTATTACATCATGCTTTGATAAGACTTCAGAATTGCAATGTATCTTTGTGTGTGTGTGTGTGTGTGAAGAATTTTAAATAATTTGAGTTCATTTTTTTCGAAAGATTACAATATTTTCCTGACATTTGACAGAAACTGGAAAAGTAAATGCTGAACTACTGAAGAAGAGCTCCTCTCAGCACATCCCTAATCCTTATTGAGACCTGAGTCTAGACTCCTGGAAGTCTGTGCTAAAGACAAAATTTCTTTCTATCACCTTAGCTTATGAAACCAGATGAAAATGTTTGTGAAAATGCAAAGATATCCAGTAAGACAAAACTCTGCCTTTTTATGGAACCTGAAAAAGGCAATACCAAACATGGTGGTCTTACTGTGGAGGAAATTTCTAGAAAAAAGTAGACCCACCTGTGATCTGCCACACCTAAGGACAACCACGGCACCCCCTTTCTCCTGAAAATTCTTCTTTCCATGTGAAGTCTGAAAGGACTGCACTCTGAGAGTCTGGCCTGTACATGTCCTCTGGACTGAGGGTCCCAGTGTTCCACCCTGGAAAAAGAGGCTGGCAGATGCAGATTTACAACTGCTTAGCTATGAAACAGCCAAAATGCTGTCAAACTTAGCACTGAATAAGCATTGTTTATGTTGAAAAGACAACCTATTTTAATTAATGGTAGTAAAAGTAGTTAATTTTTAAAATAAACTTTAAAATATATTTTATTTTTCCAAAGAAAAAAAATGGTTAGTTAGCTGCACTAAAGAGTACTGATGAGTAATAGAATATACAATTTTATTTGTGCCTGACCTTTAAAAGAAAAACCAGTCTTTGTTTATTAGGTAAACAAAATGAGATTTGTGCAAAGGATCTTTGCATTTGCAACTGAATATTAGACACCAACTCATTTATTTTACCTTTGCCCCTAACTTGGAAAATATTCTTCATGAAACAAATGCAAGTTGTTCATGAGAAGAATAAGATTGCAAGAATCTGCTTTATGTCTCAGTATTTCACTAAGCAAACCTATGACTTTTCAGTAAAAATGCTTTTTCTAGGTATTCATGAAAATACCTTTTTCATTATTTCCATAATTTTCCAGTCAGTATTGGTAGCTATAAATGTCAGGGTAACTGATAAGAAACCATTTCACCCTTCAACTTTCAATGAAAAAAATAGAATTGAGGTTTCAATGATGAGTTGGACTGAATCATGATAACGATGGAAAGTAGTTATCTAATAAGAGTTGTTGATATCAATCATTACATGTATTGACATACACTTTTCAGGTGGAGTATATTACTGAGGGACAAAATCTTGCAATTAATATTAAACCCTGTGTTTTCCTTATTAGGAAAATATAAGACATATGGTATGAGATCCACGAAGCATATTCAAAAGGAAAATGAAATATTTAGCTTTGTTCACTCAGATTCAGTACGGACATATATGGTACTGCACAAAGGCGTGGTGTGCTATTTTTTTTTTTTCTTCTTCAGTAGGGAAATGGTTTGGTTACGTTACTTAGGAATACATCTAGATGAAAGTATTAATTTCTGGACCAGTTAAGATTTTCTTATAACCTACAACCATCTCACAAAACCCAGTTCGTAAAATTAAAATGAAAATTCATAATCTTAAAAGCTTCCGTAACCTAAAACTCTTTGGTAGTGCCCTTAATGATGTTGTGATTAATTTGAAATATAATGTTCTGATGTAAATTTTTTTATATTTTTAGCATTAGTTTGGAGTAGTCATTCAGACAGCACATACATGGGCACTCTTGAGGAAGCCATTAGGCCATTTCCCAGAAGGGACATGATATGGGCAGTCAGAAATGTGACTACGAGGGTGTTCTCTCTGTATTTATAGCAGGACAGAGCTGATGCAGCCCTTGAGTTCAACAATAAATTGAGAGATGGAGACCTGAAGTGCAGTAGGAACTGCTAATAAACACCTAATTTACTTACTCTTGTACATAATACTAGAAAGGCCTAATAGTTTGGAATGTTCTAGGGCAAGAAGTGCTTGAACAGCATAATTTTTGTGTTTTCTGGTGGTTTTGTAAACTATTGTAAGACCATAAACCTGCTGTTAGTTTGGGGCTGAATATTGCTGAACTCAAACTAGTGGAATGATTTTGACTGGTATAAGGAAGAAGATTCTATATTTAAGAAGACAGCTGCACAATTACCAGATTTTTTTTTCCAAAACTGCTGTTTTACCCCTCCACTGAACAAACTCCACTGTTCAAGGTGTGTGTAACCTGGGTTTTTCTGCTACTGCCACCATGAATCATGCAAAAACCCCCCTCATATTAAAACCTTGGACTCCAATTACCCAAGGCCTGAAACAAAAGTAAAGGTAGGAGAGAAACCAGCATTTTCAGGCTGGAAGATGAAAATGCTGGGGCTTCTTCAAAAGGTGGCCCATAGTTATAGATTAGGAACTCAATTTTTTTATTAGTAAATAAATCCCAAACCTCTCTCTCTCTGTTTCCTGCATACTTTTATAAAGAAGCTGCAAAATTGCCTGCACATCTGTTGATTCTTTTTTTTTTTTTTTAAGCAACTTCAAATAGCTGAATGATGACCCTTCATAACATTGCAGGGTTTGGTTACCGTTTGTTGTTTACCTTTGTCACCAGTGTTGTGGTTTCATGATATATCCAACTTGAACTGGATTTCCATATAAATTGATGTTCATCTAGTTCTGAATGTGACCTGGCTTTGCTTATTTTTTATTAACCTACTACTAACTTGCTGCTCTATAAGGACAGCAGTGTTCTTTTCTTAAAATTCACTTCTCTGCAGATATTTGTCTCTATCAAACTTAAATATTGTAATTAAAGCAGAAAACAGCTATGACTTGTGTCCCTCAGAAAATGCAAAAAGTGTCCCAGAATCGTGTTGCCTAATGGTTGTTTCCACATACATCTCTATTTACCATAATGTATATTAGTCTACAGCATGCTGTAGAGCTAAACTTAATTCTGCATAGAATTGTTCATGTCCCCATTCAGAGTGACACAAGAGAAAAACACATGTGCTTGTAGACTGATTTTCCTCCAGCAAAAATGCCATTTACTAGTAAGAAAGTCCTCTAACTATTCTAACAGGCATTCTTCAAACTGAGTTAGGCTGGCGAACAATGACAGTTCTGTGCTATATGGCACAGTGTTTTATTACATTATAAATTCTCGATGCAGTGACATCAATATTCATCTTCGCTAGTACAATACAGAAGTCATTGCAATTACGAACAAAGCCTTCCACAAGTGACTGTTGTACTGGATTGTGTATATAAAAAAATCAATATTAACAATTTAAATGAAAAGGCTAGTTGCTAATGCAATATAATAAAATCTTTCAAAATGTTCTACTGACTTTTTTAATGTGGTTTTTTTTTTTTTTTTAATTTATTTTATTTCTGCTCACAGGGGAACAAGGCAATGGCATTATAAAGAAAATCTTACCTCAACAGCCTCATATGCCACTCATATGATGGTAGATGCTCATTTTCAGGCTCCTGTGGATTTTGAATGAATCAGTTGCTTAGAAATATCACTTACGTGCTTCTTGCTTGAATCCTCTGTGTTCTTCCTAAGGAACCTTTATTTTTACATTTTTGCTGTACCCAGCACCTTAAAAGTACCTAGTCTCCTGTAATGAGAAATAAAACCTGAAGGTTAGCAAAACATAACTTCCTCTAAAATATAAAGTCAAATGTACTCCTTATTACAATTAATTGTAGGCAGCAACTGTAAAAAGGAAAGAACACACATTATAATCTGTCTAGGTCTTCCAAGGTGACAGACAAATTCTGACATTTTATCTTTGTCTTGGACAGACTCCTTTGAATGAGTTTATATGGGCTTGTAAAATAAGAGAGGAAAGGAAAGTTGTAAATTATATGAGTCTTTAGGAAGGCATAAGAGTGACAAAGAAAACAGTGACAAACAAAAAAAGTCGTTGTCACTGTGAATTTGAGGCAATAGGTAGGCTGATTCACTCTCTGAAAAGTTGTGAAGTCCATTTGTTGCTGATTTTTATGTTGGACTCTTGTAAGGTCAGGGTACATTGTCTGGAATATCTCTTCTATGTTACTATGGAGTTGGGTTCTAGAGTACCTATTACTAATTTAAGGTAAAAACTATGAAACACATAGGATTGCTATTCCCACATCGAGTTTTTTTAAATCTGTTTAAAGCACAAACCTTATATTCTGAAGAAATTTATAAGGCATTGAGCTATATAGACAAGAAATGCAAGCAACTTTAGCACTTCTCTATAAATTTACCAGTCCTTGGGGAAAATTTAACATCTTCTCTGAAAAAACACATCTTTTGTCATTGTCTACCTGCCATTACAGAGTTACTGAAATAAGTATATCCTCTTTTTAGACATGTTTCTTCAGAGCTGCAGGTCTGGGAGTCTGATTGCTGATTGCTAGAGACCGAACGTAATTTACTTTCATCTCTAAGTATTCCAAAGTTTTTGTACTGTTTTCCTTTCCCTTATTCTAGCAAAGCTAAGGCCTCCTCTAGGAAAGCTGAGGCCTCCTTAGAGTTAAACCTGGCGAGAGGGGTCAAGGACAACAGAAAGAGCTTCTTCAAATACATGGCAGATAAAACTAACACCAGAGGCAATGTAGGCCCACTGATGAATGGGGTGGGTGCCCTGGTGACAGAAGATACAGAGAAGGCAGAGTTACTGAATGCCTTCTTTGTCTCTGTCTACTCTGCCGGAGGCTGTCCTGAGGAGCCCCGTACCCCTGAGGCCCCAGAGGAAGGCAGGGCAATGGAGGAGTTTGTCTTAGTTGATGAGGACTGGGTTAGGGACCAGTTAAGCAATCTGGACATCCATAAATCCATGGGTCCAGATGGGATGCACCCGCGGGTGCTGAGGGAGCTGGCTGAAGTCATTGCTGGACCACTCTCCATCATCTTTGCCAAGTCTTGGGAAACAGGAAAGGTGCCTGAGGACTGGAGGAAAGCAAATGTCAGTCCAGTCTTCAAAAAGGGCAAGAAGGAGGACCCAGGCAACTATAGACTGGTCAGCTTCACCTCCATCCCTGGGAAAGTGATGGAACACCTTATCCTTGGTGCCATCTTAATTCATATCAAGGATAAGAGGGTCATCAGGGGCAGTCAACATGGCTTCACCAAGGGGAAGTCATGCTTGACCAACCTCATAGCCTTTTATGAAGACATAACAAGGTGGATTGATGATGGCAGAGCAGTGGATGTGGTCTACCTTGACTTCAGCAAAGCATTTGACACCATCTCCCACAGCATCCTCACGGCCATACTGAGGAAGTCTGGACTGGACGATCGGGTAGTGAGGTGGACCGCAAACTGGCTGAAGGAAAGAAGCCAGAGAGTCGTGGTCAATGGAGCGGAGTCTGGTTGGAGGCCTGTATCTAGTGGAGTGCCTCAAGGGTCAGTTCTGGGACCAGTATTATTCAATATATTCATCAACGACTTGGATGAGGGAATTGAGTGTACTATCAGCAAGTTTGCTGATGACACCAAACTGGGAGGAGTGGCTGACACACCAGAAGGCTGTGCTGCCATCCAGCGAGATCTGGACAGGCTAGAGAGTTGGACGGGGAAAAATTTAATGAAATATAACAAGGGAAAATGTAGAGTCTTACATCTGGGCAGGAACAACCCCAGGTTCCAGTACAGGTTGGGGAATGACCTATTAGAGAGCAGTGTAGGGGAAAGGGACCTGGGGATCCTGGTGGACAGCAGGATGACCATAAGCCAGCACTGTGCCCTTGTGGCCAAGAAGGCCAATGGCATCCTGGGGTGTATTAGAAGGGGGGTGGTTAGTAGGTTGAGAGAGGTTCTCCTTCCCCTCTACTCTGCCCTGGTGAGACCTCATCTGGAGTATTGTGTCCAGTTCTGGGCCCCTCAGTTCAAGAAGGACAGGGAACTGCTGGAGAGAGTCCAGCGCAGGGCCATGAAGATGATGGAGTGGAGCATCTCCTTTATGAGGAAAGGCTGAGGGAGCTGGGTCTCTTTAGCTTGGAAAAGAGGAGACTGAGGGGTGACCTCATCAATGTTTATAAATATATAAAGGGTGGGTGTCACGAGGATGGAGCCAGGCTCTTCTCGGTGACAACCAACAGTAAGACAAGGGGTAATGGGTTCAAGCTGGAACACAAGAGGTTCCACTTAAATTTGAGAAGAAACTTCTTCTCAGTGAGAGTGACGGAACACTGGAACAGGCTGCCCAGGGAGGTTGTGGAGTCTTCTTCCCTGGAGACATTCAAAACCTGCCTGGACGCCTTCCTGTGTAACCTCACCTAAGTGTTCCTGCTCCAGCAGGGGGATTGGACTAGATGATCTTTCGAGGTCCCTTCCAATCCCTAACATTCTGTGATTCTGTGATTCTGTGATTCTTGTGGAACTCTTCACTAGCTCAGCCAAGGTGCAATAGCCCACAGCAGTAGGATTAGCTAAGAGGCCATATTCTACTAAATTTGCTAGACCTGTGCAGTCCTCAAAGAGCTTCTAGTAACCCACTGATAAATGTCTGCTATTGTGCCTGTTGCACAGAAGATTCGTGTCTTCTCACTTGTGTTTCCGGACCTGTTTATGAGCTTTAATCACTTTAGCTTGGGTCTTCTGAGTGTGTTAGCTAAGGTATGGGCCATTGTGTAGGCTTCTTCTCTGTAATTCTGCTGATACTGTCTTCTGGGCCTTCTGACATCTCATTTAGGTGGCTGTTGAATGAACATATCTCCTAAGAGCTCTTCAGTGGTGATGCTGGCATTCTCCATACCTCCTGCCCTTATCAGTTAGTCTTAGGAAAATAGTTCATATTAGTGACTTCTTCACTGGTTTCTTGAAGCAGCAGTGGAGGGGGAGAGGCAGAAGGGCTTCCGTGCTTTTCTGTAAATGAACTGAATTCCTGTGAGATAATAGGTTCATGCTAGATATGCTCCCGAGTACACCAGGTGGTGATGAGTGTGTAAGATGCTCAACACTCATCCTGGTTAAATCTTAGGAGAGAACTTTCTTAAGAATCCTTGTTCTTGATCTGATCCCTGATTTTTAGAGTTCCTTGATCACAGGCTCAATCTGTCATAAATAGTTATTCCTGCAAATAGAATACTTAGAGATAGTTGGTATTATTTGAAGATGAGGGGAGACAACAAAACCAGTATCATGGTGAATGCGAAGAAATCCAACTCTTTCTAAACAAAACCCAACAAAGTTGAAAATATCTTATTTAGACACTTGGCTATGTAGAACTGATTGTTCAGACTGAATTAGGGGAGTAATCTGCTATGTCCTCTATAGTCTATGAAGGGACTGATGGTTACATGCAGAAAATGGTAGTTCCTGTGTTTTAGATGAATGTTCAGATAGTCCTCATCAAGCTTGTTTAATTACATGTGAAACCAGTTTTTTATTAACCACCGCCCAGATGAGCTCCAGCAACATTTGTTCCTTTCCCTTTCTGTGAACAGAAATCACTGAGTTTCTTGCAACCTATTAATAGAAGTTTCTCTTGATTTTTATTTGAACTGATTTGTCAATTCATTATCTTGCAAACGTTTGAAAATGTCAAACAGATTGAATAAGATATTAAATTAAAATATTGCTATTCTCTACTTAAAATCTTTCTCCTTTGGAACCATTGTAAGTGGTTTAGCAAATTACATCAGATAATGAGGAGCCATTTGTAACAACCTAAATAGGTACCTGGTCTGTGGGTGTGTAGACATCATGACTGTGGGTTTAGAAGGTTCCATAATACACAAGGACATGGAGGCTTTATCCTCTAAATTTCTCTGCTTTATCACAGATTGTAAGAAACATTTTCACGAGGGCACTAAATTGGATGAACTGCTTTGGTACATCTGTGGTGCACTCATTCAGGGTTTGAGGTTTTATCATGCAGACTTCAAAGAACAATCCTGTACAGAGTGAGCTCCCTTGTAGCTTGCTTCTAAGCCTTGTTTCTTGTTTGCTAAATCAGATATTGAGCATATACAGTTGGAATGTCAATGAGCCTGAAGGAGAGGTTCAGTGGGTTGAGTGGGTTTTTGTTTCCTATTCCCCTACTTGTTTAGGGATGGTGTCCTTCAGCTCTAAGGCTGGTGTGGGTGTCATGAGGAAGAAAGAAAGGGGAGCAGTGGAAAGAGTGGGAAGCTGAATATGGATGACATTAAGCCCAGCTGGGAGTTGTGCAGAATAGAGGCAGATTTTAGTGGGCAATTTGGGGGTGGTCTGTTATTTCAACAACTAATAAAATGTAGCAAAGGCCTGGAATAAAAGAGGGGCAAAAAGATCTTCCATAAATACAAACCCACATGTGAGCAAAGCATGACACTGCTTGATTCCTCATGAGCGCTGTTCAAAACTAATACAGCAAAAAATGCTCTTAACTCTAGAACTGGGAAGATAGGATCTGCCTTTGTTTAAAGGTGTTATCTCCTTAATGGCAGTCTGGTGCCAAATTTGACAGAAGAGATAGATTCTATTGTAATGCTGGTACCTGGCCCCTGCCATAACCAAAGACACGGGGGACTATGATATGTATAATATTGATGTTAACAAAAGCATCGCTTGCTTTTTAAAAGGCCGTGCCTTTGATTTAACTGACCTACTCAAACTGACCTATACTATCCTCTTCCCCTGTTGTATTTGTGTGGTAGATATTGTAAATATCTTAATTTAATGAGAATATTACGCTAATTGAAGCTGCTACCTTGGAGTGCTGAAGCAGCAGATGCACACTTGCTAACAATGAAAACACAGAATCTCTGGCAAACAAAACATAATCCATCATAAACAACATAAGAGCCTAAAGAAAGACCATAATTTAAATGGAATGGAATATGCATCCCTAATGTGTCACTTTCAATCACACACTGACTCATTTAAAACATGAATTTTCCTCAAGGCTTCTGTAATTTGTAAGATTTGCTGACTGTTCATGCACTGATAGTGACCATTCTCTCTTCTCTTTATATGGTATTTAAGCGGATAGTGTTCATTAATGTTAATAGAAAAGCTTTGGATTAATTCTTTTAAAACAGTATTCAGAAAAAGTATGTTGTTGGTTTTAACACAGAATATCTGCACATAAGCTGTCTTCCACTACCACAACTGAACAAGAAAGCTGTGTATTTACAAAAACATGTGTTTCTTTCAACTGAAAAATGTATCTGATCTGAAAGTGAGTTCCAGGAGAGCAACTGAAAATTCAGCATTTTTGTGCTAAGGGAATTCTGACACGCTGAAAATGCTTACATTGTGCTTCAGGACAGCATGGCGTCCAGAATCTAATCTTTAAGCAAAGAATTGAAGAGCGTTCTGGTTTTGAAAATCTTCACCTTTGATTTTCCTGGGGAAAAGTAAGAAATATGTCTAAGGCTTTAAAGATTGCATCGCTTCCTTCTGTCAGGGAAGGAGGTGGGAAGCTCTGAAACCCTGGCTCGGATTTGAGTTGCCAGTGCTGCTAAGATGTTAGGATTATGATGGGGCAGACCTGCAGGTACTGAAATGTCCTGGGCTGGGCTTCCTGGGGCCTGGAATCTTTAGCTGTTGATCTAAGAAGCTTGGATTCATAAGCAATCTAGCAGGACAGATGTTTCAAAGTCTTGCCATGTTTTCCATAAATGTCTGAGGATACCAACGATTTACAAAACACCCTTTCCTTAGATCAAATTTTCTTTTTTGGTCAGAATCTCTCATGGCAGATCTAAGTAGTAGGCTTATGAAAATGTTTTTTCCAAGGCCTAAAATGGAAACCTCTAATTGTGTATTTCTGTGACCTGATCTACACACACCATTAGATCTATGCACATATGGTTTCTCCAGACAAACACTTCCCTGCTGTAGGAATTCACTGGCTCAAAACAAGAGCTCAGATCAATAAAGTCAGCTCTTCTGGCCTTCATATGATTGTCTCAGGGCTCTATTTGCAGATGTAACTGCTGAGTTTGGGTTCGTCCATTTATTTTTAACACACCTGCAGGAATGTGAGGGATATGAGCATGCTCTGTTTCCCACTTTAGTGTTCCATTTGGAGTTGTGCAAAATAGGCTTAAACTGTTATATATGTGGAATAGTCTCTTTTACACATATTTTCGGCCCAAGTTGCACAGCAGTAACTGATTAGGTAATGCTGCCACACTGTTGTGATGTGAGGAATTAAATGAGATGCCTGTATACAGTTTTTCACTAAAGCCTCTTCCCATCTTCCTCCAGCTTCACAGCCTTGTGCTTTTCCCTTGGCCTGAGGGCACTGTGGAATCAATCACGCCACCTCTGCACCCAGTAACTCCATCTATACACATCAAGGTGCAGGAGGTTGGAAAACCAAGCTACTATGGCACAATTTATCTTTGCTTCTCCTTCCGTCACTGGTGTTTGTTCTCATATATGCAGTAAAGCCAACGCAGAATATGGGAGAAATGCATCTCTCCTAGCTTTCCCATGGCTGATTATTTTCCTTATAACACATTCTCCCTTGCTTTTGTATGTTAGTCTCAAGTTCCTGAAAATGCCTGCTTTGTCCTTTGAGAGTAGTTACAATTATATGTTGTCTAACTTAAGTATCATCCTGCAATTTGAGACAAAGGCCCTTTGGACTAAACATTAAGATTTACTAGTGTGACATAAAACCTCCAATATTTTATACTTGGAGATGTCCAGCAGAATGAATAAAAGCCTTTGTTCTTGGCTCTGATTCTGCATAATCTACACAAGGCAAACTGAACTGAAAGGAGGTACTGTTAGGTCAACAGTGATAAATAGTGGTGGTGTTAGGAAAACGCTTAGTGCTAATTAAAGCCGAAGTACTGTAATTAGTTTATTTGCTTATTTCAGGAAACTTTTGTGGCTTACTTATTGATTTTATACATACAAAGGTGGTTTAGGCAAGGATGTTGAATCAGAGGCTTTATGTTCTCTGAGACACTCCACTGAACCATGCAATAATATAGAGCACAATTGGACTGAGGGAACCGAAATAAGGGTAACTTAAAAGGACTTTTTTTTCAGTTATCTTGGAAATTTATTGCTTTCAAGACAATTTTTAAGGAGTGATGTTGGTTATGCTTTCTCAGAAGGAGAAGAAATAGTCTTAGCAAAATATTTACTGATTGTGTAATTTATTTTCTCCTTTTGCATATTTTTTGATTTATGAATAATTTCTATGCCAATACTCATAACACTTCCACTTTATTGGACTGCGGAGTAAGTACTACAAAACATAACAAAACCAGCTAGTCTTTAAGTTGAGCAATTATATGACAATTTTATTGATTCAATCATACTGAAAAGAGATTTTTGACCTGTTCTGCTTCTCTTGTAAAACAAGCTTCCTTCTGTTGTATTTATCTTCAAGATATGGTTTGTCTGAAACAAAAATGAGGAAAGTAATATCTCCTTAGAAAGTAGAATACCCAAGACACTTCTGGAATATCTATATAGAGTGCTCAGCAAGTTTTACTAAACACTAAGGAGTCCACTTACTCTAAAGAAATAAGCATGGCACCTTTTTTTTTTAACAAGATAAGGTAATTCTTCTCAGGCTCCTGGAAATATCTAGTACCATGTGACAAGGTTTTAAGAAATGTGATCACTATCATAGTCCTTCAGACTCTAAAGTGTCACCTTCTAGAGGCATTTGTGCCAGGTCCATGATACTTATCTTTACTAGCAAGTCACTTAGGCACCTATGTGCTCAATTTCTTAAAATAACTCAAAACCATTTAGTGAGACACCTGGCAATATCTGCAAGACATGGAAAAGAGTAAAACACTTTACAACAAAAACCTAACCAGGACACTAAGCAAAGAGCCAACAAAAATCCAGTGACTCACCTGCCCCACACACACAGACAGATAGGATGGCTCATAAATCCCACCCTACAGATGACAAGTATACTTAAGATTTCAGTCCAAGGTGAAGCTAGTCTATAAAACTTTATTTCTGAAACTCTGGAGACATTTCTCTTTTTTCTGTCTCCCAAGTCAGTAAGCACTTTTGTTCACTTTTTGTCTTTCAAGGTGTGTTTGATGGTGCTGTTACCAGCTACCCATGCAGGATCACAGCTTGATGAATAGATCATAAATGAAGAAGGTGAGAAACTACATTTCAGTTCCTCTCCTTGCCTAGGAGGAATTCAAATTCAGGTGACCCCCTAGAAGTGCAGTCATAGCAGTAACCTTCTATCCTTTCTACTGGTGTAGTCCCTCAGTACAGGAAAAAAAGATTTCTTGGACCACAAAAAGAGCAGAAGAGTAAGTGTAATTTTTGCAGTGTTCTTTCTCCCAGGGCAACTTTACATGCCATGTTTTGGTGAGTCTGGTCTGCAGAGATTCAGGTATGACGGGTAGGATGTGTTCCTGTACAAAACAACCTGTTAACCGCTGATTAATGTGCTCTCCTGGCTGAAGGGAATCTTCAAAGAACAACTAAATGTGGTTCTCCTGCACAAATGCTCTGACCATTTAAGTACTTGGATGATCACTGCCATTACAAAATAAATTGGTAAGTAGCAAGTGCATCTTCTAGGGTACCCAAGTCTGTTGGTGTGCATGAGGCATTTTTAGGAACCATAAGCTGTGGAGTGTCTGGCTTCTGGATCCCAGTCAGGGATAAGCTTTGTGCTAAGCTGCTCATGAGTAGTACAACAGAGGCACTTCTACAGATGCACTTTGAGGTCCACAGGGAAGTGTTAGTGTGCACTGAATTAAGCTGCTTCTATAGTAGTAATTGAATAGTGAGGATTTTCAGGGTTGTGACTCTTACGTAGTTAAAATCTGCCAAGATTTTCTCTTTCCAAGATGCATACTTTTTCTGTTCTAGCCCTTGATTTTTCCAACTTTCTAATCCAATGTTACTAGAGACAAGAGTGCTTTGAATGATTATGTTTGCACAGAATATATTCTTACACACCATTTTTGGGAAATAGAGTTCCCACTTTTATGTGATGAAGAATCTGCAATTCATTGCCCTTTGCAAGTAAATTTCTGTTGTTTTGGTATTAGTACTGCCCTGTTGTCACATCTTTGTTGGTGAATTTACTAATTTCCAGTTTTATTAACCTATATTCAGGTGACTGGTTATACACTTGTTAATCTGAATAGTGTCTCCTAGGTTTGCCTGGCAAAAAAATAGAAGTTTAATTTACATTTGTGTCTTGTTCTTATATTTGCTTTGAGTTTCGTAACTAAGGTTTTTGGGTGGAAGGACTTCTTTTTCTCTATTTTTAGGAGAGAAGCTATGGTGAGTGGCTCTTGGTTCTGACACAGTTAAATGTGACTCTATTATTACGTTAAGTTCTCCCACATTTTACTTGCTGGTAGATGTCCTTTTACTTTACAGTTATTTGATCAATGCCTATTGTGTTAAGGACTTAGAGGTGTCTATAAGTTTCTTGTCTTCAAAATTAGATCTACTGGTAATAATAAGAATTTTTGCTATTCTAGATCATTCTGATTGTGATTTAATTATTTGATCACCCTTCTGATTACTTTTGCATTAAGAATTCAATGTGTGTGCAGAATAAAAACATTTATAATAATTTTCTTAATTAAAACATGTTACTTTATTTTTTAACATAGATGTAAAAGATACCATTCAAATTTTTTAATTTTTAATAATGAATGTAATTAATTCTGATGTACATCATCAAAGTTTGTATTCCAGGCAGAATATTAAGCATCTCTTTAACTTTGTTTATGCTTTTATTATGCCTGTGGCTTCTACCTATTATGGTGACAATTTTTTTTTCTGGTGGGCTGTCTGTCATAACGCAATGAAGTATGTCTTTTTACAATTACAGGTGTGTTTGGAGATAGTACTCAGTACTTGTGCATTGTCTGGTAACTGATCTACTTCCGTAGGTGTTTGTTCCTTGTGGATATTGATTAAATATTTTAGAGAGAATCCTTTGAGCATACGGGCTGTTTATCATCTGTTTACTTTAACTTGTCATTAACCTTTCTCTTCCCTTCCCTTCCCTTCCCTTCCCTTCCCTTCCCTTCCCTTCCCTTCCCTTCCCTTCCCATCCCTTCCCTTCCCTTCCCTTCCCTTCCCTTCCCTTCCCTCTCTCTCTTCCTCTCCCTCTCCCTCTCCTTCTCCCTTCCTGTCAATGACCATATTTAATATATTTTCATCATTGTATTGGGTTTACATGGCAAGGCTTCATCCAGTTCTACTGGCTCCAACAGACCCACTGCAGGGTACAGCTGAGCCCATCAGCCAAGCTGGTGACACTTCTGTGGAAACACTTGAGAAAGGGCAAAAAACGACAGAGAGAGAAAAAGGAAACAAAAAGATTGAAAATGAACAGAAGGAACACCAGCACCAGAGGAGGAGGAGGACGTGCTCTATGGTGGAGCAGACATCTCTTGCCCCTGAAGGGGCTGAAGCTTGTGGAGGAAGCAGGTACTTTCCCAAAACAACTGCACCTATGGATGAGCCTGTGCTGGAGCAGGTACACCCCAGAAGGCAATGTAGCCTCTGGAGAGTCTACAATGGAGAAGAGAAAAAAGTGACAAGGAAGGAGCAGCAGACAGAAACCTCCTGCCCAAAACCCTCTGTGCTGCCCTTCACCTCACTGAAGGGGCTGAGTGTAACTTGTGGTGATAACAAGTGAAGTGTGGAAGTATTTGGACTGGAGCTGAACCTGGAAAAAATGGAGAAAAGATGTTTTCCCCAAGTGTGTAAACATTTGCTTTTCTTCCCTATCACATGAACAGTTAATTAAATATTTATTTGAATTGGTAACAAATTAAGCTGATTTCTCCAAGTCTGTTTTGCCTATGATGGTAATTTATCTTGTCTCAATGAGGTTTCTCTCTTTTGCTCTTATTTTCTCCCAGCCCATCCTGCTGAGAATCAGAGGACTGGCTGGGTGAGATTATGTCTGTGAGCTAGAACTAACCCACCACAGTCACCCAAGAAAATAACAAAAAACTTTGAAGTAGACTACCTAGTAAAGAGGTGCTTTAAGAAGCACTTTTCATGAAAGAAATTATTTGAACTAAAACTCATTGTTTTGAGAAATAAAAGTGTACATACACCTTAGAGAAGTACTATGGAAAGAAGTATAAACTATGTAGATATGCTGGAAAAATGTTCTGCCTCAGTTTCAACACTTTCTCTGTCTTCTTTCCAAAATAATACTACTTGTAAATTACATTTGTAACTTTTTTAATAAGAAAGCTGACATCCATGTTGACTCTGAAATTTGAATTACAGCACTTTTAAGTTGAATGACTCCCAAGGAAGTCTTTCATTTCAGAAAGCATTGCTGAGAATTACTCTAAGGTTTTTCCTGTGTCTGCATATGCAGAAACATCCTGGACACCATTGCATTCAAATCTACAGTATTTTAAAACTGAAAAAAAAAGAGTCAAAGACATTATTTTATTTTTGATACACATTCTATCAGATGAGTTTATATATATTTTTGATTCTTTATGGAGCATGAAATCCTGTAAACCTTGTTTGAGTTTTTTTAAGACCAAGGGATGAAATTAATGGATTCTTTTTCAGGCTCGATATAAAAGACTGTGGGCTGGGACATTTCAGAAATAACTTTTTTTTTTTTTTTGAGTTTACTAGCTGCTTACAAAACTGATTTATCATATTCCAAGTCTTAAAACCTCTTCAATTTTTAGTTGCTCAGGTTTTGTTAATTCTGTAACTTGTAATTTAATAGACCCACTTGTTCTCCAGCCATCCACAGAGATCTCCAGGCAATAAAAGAGAAGTCAACAACTACGAAGAAAATACTCGATATTTTTAAGGGGAATAAAACCTCAAACATCTTAACATCCCTGCCTACACCTCCATCAGGATTTTATTACAGAAGCTACTGAAACAAATATTAATGTAAATATTTCACAAATAGCTTGTTTCACACCCCTTCCAATTTTTATCATCTATTTTTCTTCTTAAGGAGATTGCATGCTAATCCTTCAGTCTTCCCAGATGGTGTTATTCATCCTTCAAGCAAAAAAAGCGTCTTAGTTTCCTATAATGTGTTACTGTACTGTTTATTCAGTGCCTAGATTTGCCCTAGCATGGACTCACTGTAGTCTGTGTCTCTTTTCCCCAGGAAGGTTTTGTACCTGAGTTCTTCTGTTGTGTTTCTCAGCCTTACTCATATGTCTCTGGATGACACCATTGCCTCTGGCAGTGCAGCTGTGCCCTGTGGGCAAAAGAGACAATTTGGTGGGATAGCGAAGGGCTGGAGGAGTCACCTGCAGTTTGCTCCCTTAATGATGCTTGGCACATAACAAGCAGCATCTGTGCTTCCAGCTGTCGTAGGATGTTCATATTATATGACATTATAAGACTAGAGAGTGCGCTATTCTGTAACCATTTGTCTAAAGGCCTGTCAGTATCTCACTCTTAGTGTCCTCTTAGATGCCCCAATACCTCTTTCAGCCACTCTGCCTTCTTCTGTGCTCCATGTTCCCATGTAGAGCTCTGTGTTGGCTCAACACATTTTACTCAGTCATAGAATCATAGAATCATTTTGGTTTGAAGTGATCTCTATGAGGTTCATTTTTTTGTCTCTTTGTCTCCATAGCATAGAACCCATTTTAGACAAGAGTACTGTCTTACTGGAAATAATAAAATATGTGGGCTTTTAGAGAAAGTCTGATCTAGCCTGTGATGAGTTGGTGTGGCTTGGCCAAATGCCACAGAGAGATAATTGTCTTCTTTGTAGTGCTAAATGATTGTCTGCTTGGTCTCACTGATTATCACATAGCTGGAGGAAGGGTGCTGTCAAGATAACATCTTAGTTTCTCCTTTCTTTTTCTTTTCTCTTTTCCCAGATCTGCAAGTATTTAATCTTTTCTGCCTTGCTAAACTAGAGGTAATGATCTGGCCAAGACATAGTCTTCCCCCCGCCCTGTAATTTCACTTATTTCCCCAGAGATCTTTCTTGGAAACATTTTATTAAACTTCAGTCTAACATATTTATTTGATAACTCTAATTCTTATCCTCTCTGCACTGTTTCCCTTTTCCTTGCAGCCTTTCTCACAAAGTGGAATAGCGCAAAAGGACCTGTTGTAAAAGATCATCAAATGGTCAGTTCTGACCACTTTTTCAGCTTTGGCCAGAGTGTCTCAGAAATCCTCAAAATAAACAGTGTGACTTAATTATCGGGTTGGACTAGATGATCTCCACAGGTCCCTTCCAACCTCAACCATCCTGTGATTCTCTGATACAGTTAAATGGCAACTTAACTTGCCGAAAAGTGGTTTTGGCATATGAATACAAAAATCTCAGGACAGCCCACATGCCACATCTTTGTTTTGCCTATTCATAAAGTTGAAGTGTGAATTAATTGCATTTATCTTTCTGTCTCTGTTGTAGTTTAACTTCGTCTGTTTATTGATGCCATTAGAAGCATTGGATTTTCAGAATTCGTTTTTTCTTTTCATTCATGTTCTGCTGTTATTATTATTAGGATTATTAGCAGTAGCAGTAATACTATGGTCCACTGCTATTAAGTATCCTTCAGAGAAAGTTGCATTTTTCTTTGACAAGGTTGGCTATCTGATACCAAAGATAATAAATCCATACTTTAAGAAGTAATGCGTCTTTATGATGCATAAGAAAACAAGCCTCCCTTGAATTTATGAATTGGTTCTCCTATCCATTATGATATTTGATAGTGAATCACAATTTCCTCTCCTTTCTACCCATGATATACAGCATATTCTTCTACCTCCTACTCTAATTTCTTTTTGCTATGTTTTAGAATATATTTCTTGAGTAGCCTTGGAGAAGGATAAGCCAGAAAGACAATAAGAAACAGATAAATTCCGTGTGTATAGGGGATATTCTCATAATTTTCTGATAATATTTCAAAAGAATAAAGCAAATTAACTGGGAACTGTGAAATGTGACAAAGCAAGCATCTCATGAAATGATTATGGGTCCCCACTCTTTTTCATGTGGGAGCCTGCTGCAATATCTCTTCAAATAAATATAGGCTCCTTAAATTAGCCTCCTGCGATCAGATGTATACCTTGTAATTTGGAGTACAGACTTGCTTTCTCTAAAATGTTGATCCTTTCCACCTTCATGAAGACTGGGTGTCATTAGCTTGATAGATGCATTCCTTATTTAAACAATGTCTTTCTCTTTTTAAGCAGCACATTTGTTAATGTGTTGTGAATAAACAAAATTTTTATTCTCTGTAGTATAGTTTTCCTGCCTGCTTCCCCAATACACACACATTTGGAACACGTGGAATATGGCTTATTCTTTCATAAGTAACCCACTACATAAATGTTAATTGTCCATTGCTTATGTAAGAAAACATCTGCTTTTTTTAAAAAAAAATTATTTTTAAGATCTTAGAACAAGCCCATTTTCTCTGTGCCTGCTGCTAGCTTTCTGCTAGGCTGGCTTAATGCATTGATTTATATAGTGGGAGTGGGATGAGCTAGGAAACATATTTTAAATCTGAAATCTTATATTCTGCTGAATGTAGCAAACATAGGAAAAGAGCACCAAATGTGCAGAATCTGTCAATTTTCCACATGCATGTGCTGTAAATAATCCTGCTAGGCATTAAAAAATGGCAGAAAGCAGATAAGAGTCCTTTGGAAAGTTATCTTTCAGTGTACAGCATGGTAATTAATATGATGTTCCAGCATAGTAATTATGTACAGTGCATTATATTCCTGGCTTTTTCTGTGATGATATTGTAAAAGACAGTCAACCATTTTTGTTATTGTTATTTTGTGTTCTCTGGAAGTGTATTTATTATGGTAGTCAGAAACTATTACTGCATGCTGCAATCTGATTCCTATAGTCCGGAAACTTTAGATATCTGGTGGTGAGCCAAATACTGTGCTGATGAGTCCATTAGTCCTTTTAAAAAATTGCAGACCACTGCTAAATTTAAACTAATTATAACAAACAGAAAACCAAATATATTCTTTCAGCTCCAGGACTGGACGTTGCATGTTTCAGATTCTATTCTATGTGATCTCTGCAACTGGAATCTTTAAAAAATGCTTTTTTACATGACATTACTTTTCTTTCTTGGTCTGTCATCCAGTTCTTGGATTCTGCAGTATGTGTATTTTGAACAGCCAAGAATTGGTCTGTAAAATAACAAGCTGAGCATACCTAGCACTTTCATGGAATTGTTAAAGAATTTTATGTCTTCTAAGGTTGTGATTCAGTCTTTTACAGCTAGGTTCTGATCATTGCTAGGCTGATCTAGAGCCACAGATCAGTGTCTTTTGATGATGTCTTTGCTGACACTCTCTAAAGAAATGAACACCGAATTACTTAAGTTCAAACTAAAAAAAGTCTAAATGAGAGAACGGGAAGTAAGAATAGGAAATTATGCAGCCAGGTGTGTCAGTTGTTGTCTTGCAGTGACTTGCAAGTTAAATACACTGAGAAAACATCTTCAGGGACTGCTGGAGGGAACACATGAGTCTTGCTGTTTGATTTATTTGCTTCTTTTTTAGAAGGAAATTTAAAAGTTTTAAAATACCCCATAAAAGGTATTTAGCAACTGTTTTACTCATTACTAACCTGCTGTTTTAATATATATTATAATGATGTAAACTTTTTATTTAGTGTTTTGGAACTTTCACTGTCAGGAAAACCAAGCTTGTACCTTGAGATTTTGGAGAGTCATCGAAGGGGATACTGACAGAAAAAAAGGCATAACACCGTTAAGAGTGTATGATTTATTCAGAGGTGCTACTGAATTTATTATGGATTTAAGAAAACTATTAGTTATTGAAATTCGAAATAAAATAACTAATATAAAAAAAATCATCAAAGGAACTTAAAGCACTTGCATTAGATGCAATGGTGATAAGGTTTTCTTCTTCTAAGTCAGGTTCATTACATCAGAAATGAGCTGAAGCCCATTATTCCTCTAAAAGTGACATCAAAAATCTACCTTTGAGAGTTACACGGTCTTTCTGAGTTTCTTGTGAACTGAGACAAGGATTTCAGGGATCTTTTTAATGATGAGTTCTACAAAAATGCAGAATTACTATAGTAGCATTCAAACAATAGTAAGCTGAGTTAATATTTCTTGTTTAATCCTTATATTTATCCCAGAGATGTTTCTTTTCAGCCCTGAATCAGTCTCACAGTCTCTAAAAAAGCCCTATAGGGAGATATAGCTTCTCAAAATAGTCGAGTCTAGAAAATAATAAATTTGCATTTTATTCTAGCTTAAGGGTGAACTATAAAGCAAAACCAGACTATTTTTTGTCATTTCAGAGTGAATTCACCTTTCTGTTATTTTTGGGTTTACATAAAGACAAAGTGCTAACAGTAACAGAGGCATATAGGAAAAAAGGAGACCAGCAGACCTAGACTTTTATCTATTAAAAAAAAGAAAAAGGCAAAAAAATTCTGAAAAAGTATGTGATGAGTGGAAGCATCTAGCTCTTCATCGCGTTGTTGGGGTTTTGGATCTCATTTTCAACTGTATTAAATTTTAGTTCATTAATTTACAAATCTGTCCTCTCTTTTCAGTCTTTCATGACTGTCTTTGGCTATTCCAATATATCTTTTTACAGTTAGAGCAATGCAACCTTTTTCAAAACTTTTTTTTAATTTTCAGAGAAGTGATGTCTTCTGACTGTCTCTAAGAGGAAAATAGAGTAGTAGAAGTACTGAATCTTGGCTTCCTGGGTTTGACTGGTAGACCATGGAGGGTAAGGTCTACAACATTATGGAAAACTGACTCCACTGAGGAATAGCAGTTAAGTCAAAAAGACTCCCAGAAACTGTTTAAAGCAGTTTTTATGTATCATAAAGAAGAGCACAGGGTATAAACAAAAACATTTCATGGTACTTTGTCAATATGTGTGCCTGGAGGTAACTATTATTTTGGAAGACAATTACCCATCTGTTGGCAGTTTCATACACAAATATAAGTAATGGCAGGATAATTTGTGGGCTTGTGAATCACTGCTGGAAGTGGCACAGGAGGAAGAAAACACTGGACTAACAGAGAGTGGGCATGAAAAGATGCTGTCGTCTTGGAAGGAATGAGTTGTGTGGGAGTCAAAAAAAAATAGCTTTCGAGACTGCATAATCCTTGGAGGAGTGTACCATCTGCTGCTAAAAAGGATGCATCAGCATGTGCTTGTGCATCACTATGTGTCCACTACAGTGTTTGTGTAGAAAAGGTGCAGTACCCAGGCCACAGCAAACAGCAAGTGAGAGGTGCAACAGGGATGTGGGGGACCAAGAAGTAGATGACTGTGAGGGACAGAACAGGCTGGGAGATGGGTAGGGAAGAGCTGAGATTCAACCAGCAGGAGGACTGGAAGGATAGAGGAGTTAATGGATGAAAGACACGAGTGCAATGAGGTGTGGTGGTCCACCTCAGAAAGCAGCTCACATCATTAATTAAGTTCCCATTGTAGCAGTCAAGTGTTATCAGTGTTAAGAATTTTCCTTATAACAGCCCCAACTCATGTGGCTACCTTTGGACTCAAATTCACTGGTTTTCACTGATGCAATGCGAAAGGGTAACTAGAGGAGGCCTGGAGAAGGCCAGGTCCCCTCAAACTAGGAGGTGGTTGGAGCTGGCCTTGCCTCTTCCTTCCCTGGCTTCTTTCAGCCTGTGCCTCCTGACTGTGCCTGATGTTCCTGTGGCCCTCAGCAGCCTGGGGTGTTCCTGTGAGGAAAACTTCTGAGCATTTGGCTCCAAAGCAGGATGATCCTCGCTGGAAACAGTTAAGACAATGGGAAGCTTTGGTCGGAAATGGTTAAAAAGGAAAACAAGAAAATAATGCAACAATAATCAAATGGCTTTGGTACTTGTGAGTTTTGTCTACAAAGCATTTACTTCTTTTTTCTGGTTTTCTCTATAAGTAGCAATAATAATAATTTTCATTGTTTAGAGAGCCAAATGCATGCAGAATTTGCTTTGATGCAGAAATGAAAGAGTATTATAGCTGGTAGACCAGTAAGACCTATTTGTCAGTGGCTTGCTGTAAGTGTAGAGGGTTGGTAGCTTAAATAAGTGACCCTTGAAAAACCCGGCTTAACTTTCCTGAGGTATTTTGTCAAAAAATATTAAACCCATCTTTCTACACTTAGAGACAGTGAGGTAAAAAGAAGCACTGACAAAAGAAAGCCTCTGTAGTCCCATTGAGAAAAGCAGAGCAAGAACTGAATGAGTGAAGATGGAGCCAAACGAAGGGAAATGTAAAAATTAAGGAAGTAAAAAAACCCAACAACCCAGAAGTGATTACCTTCCACAATAAATTATCCACCAGCTCTTGATGTCTTTAATCAAGTTTGGATTGCACTATGTTTGAATCAGCATAGGTGTGTGACAAACAGAAGTAAGTCAGCTCAGCCCGGGAGAGAAGGGTGGAAATGCTGATGTACATGCTGGATGAGAACCCACTGAAACCTCCACACAGAGCACAGCAGTATGCAGGATGCTGGCAGATGCAGCAAGGAGCTAAAGAGCTTACTCCTCTCTAAGAAAGTGTGGCTGGTGAAAAGCAATAACTAGTATGACAGAAACTCATCCTAGATAATCTAATCAAATTGAAGTTCTTCATTTTTTCCAGCACTTTGGGAGCAAAACTGATTTAAGTGACTCTTTTCTTTCCAATTTCTTTGCATTTCTTGGGCTTTTGTTTCGCTGAAGCTTTGAAAATGATTTTTTTTTTTCATGTATGGCTTTTGAAATTTGTCCTCTCTTCCTCCTTGTCCTGAGTTGACATCTTTGTCATTGAAGCCAGTCTTTGGGTAGTACCGTCAACAAACCTATATGTGTACCTACACTCAAGCTGTTTTAAAGTGCTCTGATACTGTAAAGGTGTCTTACAGTAGACTTTTCTTTAGTGTTAGACTATGGTAGAGGCACATCTCTCAAGTGAGCCAATGGCTGTAGTTTCTGTTGACTTCAATTCAGTTGGTAGGTGCATGACACATTTGAAAATATCTACGATACATTTGAAAATTCCTCAGCAGAAGTTCTCTGACATGTGTTCCATTATGTGTACAGTCTTTCATGACTAAGTAGTAATCCTCATTGTTCAGATGATGAAATGAAGCATGCTGTGATGTCAAATCACTGGAATTTTCCTGTGGGTCTAGAAATTTCTCCAATTGCTTGCATCATTGATGTGGATGTGGATTTGGTTTTGATTTGTCCTTAGCATAGGAACAAACTTTAAATAAACCCAACCGAAGCATTTAAAAAGTGCAATCATACTGAGAGCTTCTATCCCTCTGCTAATTAATTCTGATTTTTGCTGCAATCCATGTATAATGTGCATCATCCTTGAATAAATGAACAAATGCATATGGAATGGTGTCTGCTCAAAATTGATACAAGTAGAAAAGAGAAACTCTGTACCCCAAGGACATCTTTTATTTTTCTCTTAAAGTGGTAACTGCTCTGCTAACAATTTGAAGGATGGAGCTATTCGGTTGGCTTATTTAGTCTTATCAAGTAAGAATTGTGAGAGATGTGAACCGTATTTTATGAGCAAACGAAAAAGCAGTTGTTAAATTCATTCCAAGATTAAATCATCATGCATTAAGGTTACCCTACAGCAGTATAGGAACTTACTTCAGCATTTTCACTTTTAAAAATTCCATTCAAAATGCTTTGTTGTTTTATCACCTTGTATGTGTATGCTTGCATATTTATTCTATTTATTTTGAATCAAACCATTATGAATCACTAGTTTGAAGAATGGCTAGTAAACCTGATACCAGAGTGTGCTGAGGGAATTTTAGGAAAAAAGTATCACATTAGAGGACCTACAGTTTCAGCAAGGAATCTAGAGATGTGCGAAAGCTGATGAGGTAAATAATTGTTTTTGTCTTACTTATCAAAAGGCTCTTGCTCATCAGGCAGGTAAGCAACCTCAGCATACTAATGAATGCTAGCTTAATGGACTTGATCCATAAAATAAAGTGGACAGATGTGTAGTAATTATGAAAATTAAACAAGTATTATAAAATTCAACCACTTAAAGTTGTTTAAAATCCATTCATAGCCTTTTATATTTTGATTATGCTAAACAAATTTAAAACTGATTGAAGACGTTTATAGGCTGCTACAAGCAAAATATCCTGACATGAGTGCGTGTCACCTTGATTATGTATTTAGAATTTACCTGATAAAAACTGTTTCCACTTCCAACATTGGAAATTAAAGTGCAATTAATTGGTGGGGTCCATTTAGACGTATCTGGGAAATACTGGTTGAACTGGGCTTTAAACTTGAGTTGCTGGGGGAAGGGAACCTCAATCCATCCCACTCCCACCAGCTTGATGCCAGTGCCAGCAACAGAAGCCCAGAGCCTGGAGAAGGATCACAGGTCATCAGGAGAGCACCTGAAGAGCAGGACAAAGGAATTCCAGCCACTCTGGCCAGTAAATCAGCTTCATCAGAGGCCCAACTTAAATGTCTCTGTGAAAACACATCATACAGGAAATAGCAGTTAGAGATGTGTGCACGCCTGCAGGGCTGTGATCTTATTGGTATCATGTAGAGGTGGTGGGATGGCTTCTATGACTGGAGCGTTGGAATGGAAGGATACAGGCTCTGTAGGAAGGACAGGCAGGGGAGATGAGGAGGGGGTGTTGTCAATGCGCAGCTGGAGTGCATGGGGGTCCGTCTGGGTATGGATGAAGAACTGACAAAAAGCACATGGGTCAGGATTAAAGGGAGGGCAGGGACAGGTGACATTATAGGGGGGCCTGCTACAGGCCACCCGACCAGGAAGACTGAGTGGATGAGGCTGTCAATAGACAGACAGGAGCAGCCTCATGCTCACAAGGCCTAGTCTGCATGGGGGTCTTCAACCACTCCGCTATCTGTTGGAGGGACAAAACAGCAGGGCAAAATCGATCCAGGATGTTTCAGGAATGCGTTGATGATGACTTCTCCAAGCGATAGAGCAGTCAATGAGGACAGGTGCTACGCTGGACCTTGTTCTCACCAGCAAGGACGGACTGGTGGGGAACGTGAAGCTTAAGGGCAGCCTTGGCTGGAATGATCATTAAATGGTGGAGTTCAGGATCCTTAGGGCAGCAAGGAGGGCACACAGCAGGCTCACTACCCTGGACTTCAGAAGAGCAGACTTTGGCCTCTTCAGGGATCTGCTTGGTAGAGTACCATGAGATAAAGCTCTGGAGGGAAGAGGGGGCCAAGAAAGCTGGTTAATATTCAAGGATCACCTCCTCCAAGCTCAGGAGTGATGCATCCCAACAAAGAGGTAGTCAGGCAAACCCACCAGGGGGCCTGCATGGATAAACAAGGAACTCCTGAACAAACTTAAACACAAAAAGGAAGCCTATGGAGAGTGCAAGCAAGGTCAAGTAGCCTGAGAAGAAGACAGAGAAATTGTGCAAGCATTCAGGGATCGGGATAGGAAAGCTAAAGCCCTGGTAGAGTTAAATCTGACCAAGGAGTCAAGGGCAACAAGAAAAGCTTCTATAGGTACACTGATGATAAAAGGAAGACTAGTTAAAATGTGAGCCCTCCTTGGAAGGAAACAGGAGACCTGGTTACCTGGGAGATGGAGAAGGCTGAGGTACTCAACCACTTTTTTGCCTCAGTCTTCCCTGGCAAGGGCTCCAGACACAGTGCTCAAGTTGCAGAAGGCAAAGGCAGGGACTGGGAGAATGAAGAACCACTCACTGTAGAAAAAGATAATGTTTGAGACTGTCTAAGGAATGTGAAAGTGCACAAGTCCATGAGACTGGATGAGATGTATCCGTGGGTCCTGAGGGAACTGGTGGATGAAATTGCTAAGTCACTATCCATCATATTTGAGAAGTTGTGGCAGGGTGATGAAGTTCCCACTGACTGGAAAAGGGGAAACATAACCCCTAATTTTAAAAAGGGAAAAAAGGAAGACCTTGGGAATCACAGGACAGTCAGTATCACTGCTGTGCCTGTCAAGACGATGAACAGATCCTCCTGGAAGCTACGTGAAGGCACATGGAAAATAAGGAGGTGGTTGGTGACAGTCGACATGGCTTCACTAAGGGCAAATCATGCCTGACAAATTTAATGGCCTTCTGCGACAGGATTACAGTGTTGGTGGGTAAGAGAAGAGCAACCGATGTCATGTACCTGGCCTTGCACAAACCGTTTGACACTGTCTTGCACAACACCTTCCTCTCAAAATTGGAGAGATGTATTTGATGGAAGGACCACTTGGTGGATAAGGAATTGGCTTGATGGCTACACTCAAAAACTTGCAGTCAACAGCTCAGTGTCTAAGTGGAGACCAGTGATGACTGGTGTTCCTCAGGAGTCGGTATTGGGATCGGTGCTATTTAACATCTTAGTTGGTGACATAGACAGTGGGACTGAGCACACCCTCAGCAAGTTTTCTGATGACACTAAACTGTGTGGTGTGGTCAACATGCTGGAGGGAAGGGATGCCATCCAGAGGGACCTTGACAGACTTGAAAGGTGGACTTGTGCAAACCTCATGAAGTTCAACAAGGCCAAGTGCAAGGTCCTGCATGTGGGTTGGGGAATTCCCAAGCACAAATAAAGGCCAGGTGGAGAATGGATTGAGAGCAGCCCTGGGGAGAAAAACTTGGAGGTATTGGTTGATGAGTAGCTCAACATGAGCCGGAAATATGTGCTTGCAGCCCAGAAAGCCAACTGTGTCCTGGGCTGCATCAAAAGAAGCAGTCAAGGGAGGTGATTCTCCCCCTCTACTCCATTCTGGTGAGGCCCCACCTGGACTACTGAGTTCAGCGTGGGGCTCTCAACATAAGAAGGGCACAGACCTGTTTGAGTGAGTCCAGAGGAGGGCCATGAAGATGATCAGAGGTCTGGAGCACCTCTCCTATGAAAAACAGGCTGAGAGAGTGGGGGTTGTTCAGCCTGGAGAAGAGAAGGCTCTGGGGAGACCTTATAGCAGCCTGCCAGTACTGCTGGGGATTTGCAAGAAAGCTGGAGAGTGACTTTTTATATGAGCATGTAGTGAAAGGACAAGGGGTAATGGCTTTAAACTGAAAGAGGGTAGATTTAGATCAGATACAAGGAAGAAATTCTTCCCCACGAGGGTGTTGAGGCACTGGAACAGGTTGCCCAGAGAAGTTGTGGATGCCCCATCCCTGGAAGTGTTCAAGGCCAGGCTGGGTGGGGCTTTGAGCAACCTGGTCTAGTGGAAAGTGTCCCTCCCTAAAGCAGGAGGTGGACATAGATGATCTTTAAGGTCCCTTCCAACCCAAGCCATTCTGTGATTCTGTGATTCTGTGATTCTATGATTCTAATAGTCACAGATCTGAAGTGTGCAGGTTTTGAGATAGCTTAAGTATCTTCATATTAAACTGAAATGTGAATCGAGACCGTAGGAAGAGGTACCACTCCCCATAAGAATCAGTATTCAGAAAGTCAGAAATAAAGTGATCAGTCTTACTGTTTTTCATCATAGTGATGGCTTCTCTTTTATTTGGAGTGGAAGTCTTGGAGTGTAAGTTAAGAACACACCTGAAGAAGAGTGGACCATGTGGAGAAAGAGTAGGAGAGTGTTGCTTTCTTTCTGAGCAGAGAGTAACAGTTTACAGAGATTTCAGGACGGGCACTGGCAGGGATGATGAAACAACATGTGGAGTTAGGAACATGTAGCTCTGGCAGACACCGAAGGACTGATGAGGAGAAGAGGGAACATGCAGATAAGCATGAGGGTTGACAGAAAGAGAAATGTTGTGAGAATCAGCAGTGACTCTTCTAAGCTTGCTGAAAACCTCAGAAATATTGAGCCACCTGGGTGAAACTACTAGCTGTGGAGTGTCTCTCCAGTGACCTAAAACTTTGTAACTTTAGAGAGAGCAGTCTCAGTATTCAAAATAAATCCATACAGATTAAAAAAAAAAAAAAAAAAGAAAAAACCCCAAAATACTAAGTTCCTGTTCCAGAGTACCATGTGTTCATTTACATTTATACCACCTGTAGCATGACATTTTCCAGAGCCACAGCTGATGTTTTCTGTGTGAAATTTCTCCTCTCTCCACCTCCTGTACCTTTTCTCAAGGAAAAGAATGTGCTAGTTTCTAGTTATTGTTGTTTATTATGTTTAAATTTTTTTTAAAAAATTATCAACTCACTTAAAATACTTTCCTTATCTTTTCAGCTAGACTTAATATTTGTGTTCTGGTGAAAACCTAGAATTTAAAGAGTGAGATATTGCTCTGGTGTCTTGAGTTTGGACAGTTTGCCAATATAGAGTGTCAGGAGAATTTCTGTCAGACTGTGGTCTTTGTTTCGGAATCAGCTGATCTATGGTTCTGGGTACAAAACCCAGGGTTTTTTGAGAAGTCTGAGCCTTGTGGGCAACTCAAAATGTCCATGTATTCTTTTATAATGGAAAGGGGAAGTAGAACCCTGCTTTAGCTAACCACAGAGGAGAAATAGCGTGTTACATACCAGAAACATAATATTTCAGTCTCGGCCTTTCTTTTCAGACCTCGGTATTTTTTCTCATAATTTACGAAACACAATAAGATTTTGCAGTTCAAGGAACTCCCTTCCTGGTTTGTTGTTATATCTAAGCGTGCAACTGAACTGAGTTAGTTACACATTCAAACACCTCTTCATGTTGTTATTGGCTCTCTCCAACTGGTTGCTAATGCCACTTATGCCATGGCCTTCATGGTCTCAGACTTGATCCCCCTAGCTGACACTTTTAACTTCCCCGCCCACTCCCCCCATATTCTTTTAATCCATGTGTTTGGAAATGGAGCTTTGTATACTGCAACATATACTTTCCACATACAGTGAAGTATCTTGCCATTTGTATGGAAATGTTAAGAAAAGGGGCACAGCACCTCTTGAGAATCCCTGAGATTCTTGCCATTATCTCAGCGAACACCATCTAGTAGATTGATAGACAGCCTAAGATGGCCAGATTTGATTAAGGGGATGTTGAGGAGTCAGAAAAGAACTTATGCTTTGGATATGTTTCCTTTCTACTGAACACTTCAAAAATCATCAAGGATTTTTTTTTTCCCCTGGATAAATTAGTTATTTTTGATTGTACTAGAGAAACATTTGTAGGTTGAAACCTTGAGATGCTTATAGTATAGCTGCTCTCTTTGCTCATCCTCAGGGATGTCCAGAACCTTAAAATACCACAGCATGGATTTGCTAAGTTGAACCAAAGTTCAGTGTTTGTCTCCGTTTATCTGAGGTGGCTATATGTGCCACACATTTACTATTGGCTCATATGAGCTTACAACAGAGGGACCATTCCTGGCCTGAGGTAATGAACAGTATGAGTAAGATTATAAAGAGAAGAAACTGAAAACTAAAAGAAACTGCTGGATGAAACAGGAGGAAAGAATAAGACAATATTAGTACCCTCAACATCTTGGTAGCTTTATCCATCTTGATTGTTTTTGCACTTATTTTGTGGGAAATTTTAAGGAAACATTTGAATAAGGACAAGGTGATACTTGGAGTATTTACACGGGACACCTGCTTTGTGTCTCACCTCTTATTTTTGCAAAGCTAGAACTAAAGTGTAGGTTTTGCTTGAATTTTAAGTTTCCATTAGAAAGAGTGAAACAAGATATGTCTATTTTAAGTAAAAAACAAAATCAAATTATTTTGTTTCCACATTAATACGTGTTTACTTCATATGTGATAACACAGCATGCTGGTTTTACTTTAAGTATCTCCTCATTTATTCAAAATCAGGTGAGCTACTAACCTTAACTGTGTTTCCCATAATATAGCACACTCTTTTGTCTTGTTGAATCAAAGCAATGCTTTGTGGGAAGTCTTTAATCCCGATGTATAATGAGAAATACAGTTTTGGGAAGTTTAGCCAATAGAAGTAATGAAGGACACAAACCCCCTTGAATGAGAACTCTCCAGAGAAGACAACAGCACAGACAGTTACTTTTCAATGTTAAATTAACTAAGAATAAAACACAGTAATATCTTCACAAAGATTTTTTAAAAAGTTTCCTATTTCACAGATTTATTTATTTTTAACACTCTATCTTTTGTTCAGTAATTGGATTACTCTAAAGAGGGCATGGACTTCCTTTTGCACAGGCAACTATCTGGCTAATATACCACTAGCATAACTGCACTCATGATGCCTGCTTCCAGTTCTCTAATATAAATAGTTTCTGAAAAGTGAAGATGAAGAAAGGTATGCATATGTCATTGTAGTTAGGGCAATCATTCTAACTACTGTTAGAGCAGCTCAGAACTGGAGTCAGGAAAAAACAGGAACACAGTGAAGATCCATAGTCAGCTTAGATAGCTGTATTTAAAATATTATTGTTATTAATAATAATATTAAAAAGCCCATTAAATGTTTTCAGAGGAATTTTCCTCATATTTTTTTTTCCTCTAAGCTGCCATATTTCTTTCTCTTCCTTTTCAGTGTTTTTGCCCCAAACGTTGATATAACATATTTTGTCTTTACTCTTTTTTTTTTTTTTAATTTACACCATCTCTTCACATCTCTCCTGTTTTACTTTATCTTTTATTTAATTTTTTTCTAAATGCTGATTAGTCTAGATTGCCATTAAACTACTTTAAATAGATGTAATTAACCAAAGTGAGGTGCTGACAAGCTCTAAATACAGATGCCGATAAAACATGGTTTAAAGCTGCACTACTTGCTAAGTTTTGTTCAAATAAAGTAAATTAAAACCTGAGGTTTTGTGCTATTAGTAGAGCAGACTCCTGGAAGAACAATATCCATATTCTCCACAGAGAACTGCATTTATAGGTATCTGATAGTGTTCATGGTAATAGTTATGTTAACTAGGAAGGAAGGGAATGGGGAAGGGGATTAGAGGCTCTTCTCACGTATGTGAAGGTATTCTCCAGAACATTGATTATCATATAGATGCATTTAGTGTGCAAAGCATCAGGGACAGTTTTCAGTGCATCTGGTGAGACTTTCTACAGCTGCCCTTCAGCCAGCCTGTGACAGTGGCTGAAAACTTTTGCACAGCAGGTAAAAGTAGCCTCCTGAATACTCAGCTCAGGGAGAAGGAATTGCCCAGTGGCATTTACGTAATTCCCTCTGACTTGTTCCTTCAGACCTGGTGCTCTCTGCCCTCTTGCAACCCCTACTCATCATACAGCCCCCCAGGACCGCAACGGCTTGGTGTAGCCAGGGCAAACCTGAGGCTGCCTGCAGCTGGGGCAAGCCTGCCTCACCCAAGCGACACACACAGTTGTCTCACTTCACATTTTCTCTATCTCTGCCTTCAGGAGACTGTACAACAGCAGGTGAATCCTTCTGATTCAGCTGGCAAATAAGTACTAGCCAAATAAGTAATATCCAGCTCATGTCAGCTTGAAGCTGTCCAGCTTTGTTCATGTTGAACAGTTTCCCTTCTAGGTCAAAGAATCTATTCTAGGTAGCACTATGTATATAAACATATATATATATAACTATTTTACTGCTGCAACTGCATGGTTTTTAGATGTCTCCTGGATGCAGCTGCAATTCTTTGTTCACATCAAATATACCTTCTTAAAGGAGAAACTTTAGTGTATTTTATGCAGGTGCTCTCTCTCTCTTTTTTCTTTGTTTTCCCCTTATGCAAAAAATAACTTAATTATAAATGAACATACTCTATTTGCATTTTGCATATGTAAAATACCAATCATATTTTTTGTTTCATCTCATCTATTCTGCCTACATGGCAAGTCCATGTCAGCCCGTGTATGGAGTTCATGGAAATCCAAATGTGATGTGCTAACTCTATACTTATTCCCAGAGATGAGTTAATACTGAAAACACAAAAGCCATACTTCTCAGGAACAGGAAACCTTTGGTAAACTTTTGTCCCCTCTGGACTGGTGGATCTTAATCAGCTAATCAATTGGATAATTTTCTTTCTCATACTGATTACACAGTCTTTTGGCTCCTGTGCTGAGATGGATGATGGCAGCCATTCATTTAGATAATGCTGCAGCTTCCCCAAATACCTGATGCCTATGGAAGTCTCCTCCCCCAGCCTTAGTCCTTCAGCTACTCTCATATTAATTTTCAATATGACTGAATAGAAATGTGGCTCAGGTTCATGGCTCAAGTTGTAAATGATTCTGCTTGTCAGGAGAGTGACCTAAAAAGAGAATTCGTAAGTGAGAAGATCTTGACTTTACAATAAGCAATCTCCAGGCAATTATCGCGTTATCACAATGATGAGGAAAATGTGTAGTTGGAATAAAGGTCGTTTGTTTTAATGTTATCTATCCCTGATGTTACTGAGTTTTAAAGTAATTATATTCGACCTCCTATTAGAAATGAAAAATGGCAACTGTAAGTATGGGGATGTTTTTTCAAGTTGTTTGGTTTCTGTGGGCTGTGATGCCAAACCTCTGGTTACATCCTTGCAACAGCAATGGAATTTTTCCTTTTTTTTTTTTTCTTTTCTCCCCAGTTTAATATAAGAAAACCAGCAGGAGGTCTTGTTTACAAAGGCATTTGATAAAGGAGCCCACTCATGGAGCTGAGAGGAAATCAATGGAACTTTTTCATTCCATGAAGCTCTATGTTGCTTAAGTCCAATGGTATAATTTATTGCTTTTATGTGATTTTTTCTGACAGCATTTTGTCTTCTGTCTTCTGGTTCACTCTGCCTCTTGTCTCATGCTCTTTTTTTTTTTTTTTTTTGTAAGTTTGCTTGTAATTTTCAGTTGTTAAGTCTAGGATATGGCAAAGCATTTTGTTGGCACACTATAATGAGATTTTTTTTCATAAGTAGAAACTCTCAGTGGCAGCTGAATATCACCATTCCCACTAAGCAAGCTCAAGAAGGAAAACTATGGCCCTAATAGATATTCTTCCATGCCTCCCTCTATTGCCCGTTTGTAATTCCTGGCCTGAGACAGGAATGAGCTACCATATTTATCTTTCTCTCCTCTCCTTGGGACTAATGCTAATAATTTTACTTGCAAGTTGCAAAGCACAGATGAGCCAGTCTGAGCATAAAGATTCCCATTCACCTGGATGTTGCAGATTTAATGGGGCACGCTGCATACTGCAGTCAGTGGTTCCACAGAGTTGGTGCAGGCTCGGGTCCAGGAGTTGCTCTGTTTGCTGATGTGGCAGTTCAAGGGCTGATTTGAGTCCTGCCCATGCTGTGCGTACACATAATGCATCAGTCATCTTATGCCTTCTTAGCCCATGCTTATGAAAGGAGGACCCCAGATTGCGTGCCTGCCTTCGCTGATCAGGGACGTATACCAGATAGTGATGAAAGGGTGAGGTCGGGACTTAATGCAAATAATAACAGACAACTGGATGCAGCTTTGAGTCATAAGCCAAAAAATACTGAAATAGAGTGTACATTTGCTTCTTCAGTTATTGAAGTCTTATTTTCATACCCAAAGGCTGAATAGTTTTTTGACAGAGGCTGGTCTAGCACTCAAGATAAAGGCCTGCTTCGGCTATTTGTTCCATACTCTTGGATCTCCTGGCTTCAAATGAGGAAGCCTTTACTTTTGCCCAGTCACATGAAAGCTACTTTCCTTACAAAGGAGTTTCAGGAGAGGAGACTTCCTACTGCTCCTTGCCTGTCAGCAATTCCTGCCTTCATGCAGCAGCTTCTCTTGTGGCCTTCAGTGCCCAAGGTGTGTGGATTTTGGACGGTCCCACAGCCTGCTGTTTCACTAACCCCCTCCCTAGGCAAGGTCTCCTCACCAGCCATCTCCACCCCAGCCCCTAAGGCCTGTGCTCTGCGTTGGGACCAGCCTCCCTTTCCTCCTCCCGTCTTTGCTTCTGTGTAACATCAGGTTTCACTGGTTCCCATGCTCACATTTCATTGCCATGATTCTGCCTTACAGTCCACAACACCAACTTGTTCCTGTTATTTGGTACCTTTATGTGGAATAAGGAAAAGTGGGCCTCTTGATACACAGCTTAGATGTGATGCAGAGACATTTGTGTTGTGTTACTTCTTTTTAACCATTGTGTTTATTGCTTTGTAGTGGCTCTAGCACAGGCAATTCACATAAATTTTAGAACTTGATTTCCTACCTGTCCATATTATGAATTGCTAGCCTTGGATGGACTAGAAGGAGAATGCACAAACCTTTTGTAGAATTTGATTCATTTACTTATAGTCCAGAAGAAGCTGAAGGGATTAAAAAAATTTGGTAAAGTTACATTTTCTTTTTTGGACATGTTGTTTAATTTAATAGCGTTGAATTAATTTTGCTTTTAAGGCTGTTGAACACACAGGAAAGCCTCCAAGCTCATTTGGTAGTGTCTGTGCTAGCAGAAAAGGGCAGCTGAGGAGAGATGGTGCAGTCTTGAAGATCTGTAAGTCCTAGGTGACTGCTAAGCTTTCATTTCTGTTGAGTTTCATTCTAGTTTAAAGAAGAAAAAGAAAAGAGAAGAAAGATGGAATGTACATATAAAGAATTTACGATTAGAAGATGACCACAGCTAGAAGATCTGGGAAAACAGCTGAAAAATGCCCTGCTTTTGACTTTGACTTACCACAGAAGTGGTTTTGTTTGTTTCAAAGCAATGTAATAAGGTGGAGAAAGGTCAAGGAAGAGGATCTAGTGAAAGCTATTGAAAAATGTTGGTCACCATTGTTCTGTTTATACTGTGCAGATGCTTTATGTCCCTGTACTTTTTCTCCCTTTGGATGCTATTTTTTCCCTTTCCTGGCAGTCTGAAGGAAAAAAAAAAAAGTCAAGAAATCCTAGGGTCAGCTTATTGATCTAGTGCTGCCAAATCCTCATGATGTGTCACTCTTAACAGCTAATTGAAAGGCTTCTGTCGTGTAATCAAAAGTATGCTTTTGGGAGCTGAAACACCCTGTTTTGCTTCTGAACTTTTTGATCTGAAATAACTAAGTGAGCTGTTTTAGGAAGCTGACTATGGAGATGTATTTTCCAAATTTCCTCCTTTTACTGGACCCAACTGTGCCTAGCCTTTTTAGCTCCTTTTAACAAACAGTCATTAAAAATAAAGTAATTGGCTTTGGATGCTTCTATTCCTCAAAATCTCATTAGATCTTGAAACATGCTTTCTGCTCAAAATTCCACTTAGCATCTTCAGTGAAGAAATAGACATTGTTATTTAACTCTTTGTAGAAAAAAAAATATTTTAAGTCCTCCGTACATCATTCATGTTTGTGTCTATCTTCCTTAGCTTGTGTAAGAAATATTGTGATCGAAGGGCCACAATAAGTTAAAAAGACATTTCTTTTCCAAACCAAGCTGTCTCTGTCTTCTGCCTGCAAGTACCTTAGCGCTGTCATAACGTTATTCAAGTGAATTAATCCAATACGTATCTCACAGGAATGAGATTTTTAATGTTCCTAAACTAATATTTCATAGTTAAAGCATATTTATATCATTTTGCCTATATTTACATACTAAAAATTTGACATTGATGTAAAAGGCTGAGGTGGAGGAGGGAGGGGCTGGAGTCTTTCGTCCTAACTTAACATAACGTAACATAACGTAACATAACATAACGTAACATAACGTAACATAACGTAAGGTAACATAAGGTAACGTAACGTAACAATTCCTACTTGCACCGGCTGCGAAAAGTTCTACTGTCTTCTCCAGAACTTCTGCAGGGCCAACAGTGGAAATATTCTCTGGTAATTCAGAAAATCCCATATAATAGAATTAGGTGAATGCATACAGGTTTCATCTGGCCACTGCTTTTCTGCTCTGTCATGAAATTGCTTTAAAAATGAGATTTAAAAAATAACAATTCAAGTTCTTTTTTTTTACATTCCTTTTTGTTTAAGTGCTTCGGATTCCTATTTCAAATTTTCTTGAACAGCAATAGCAGGTGAAAATGATGCTTTTCAAAAGAAAAAAAAGATTCCCAAAAACTCATGTGATTTCAGATGCCAAGGCTTAAGAAATGAGAGAATAAATATTATAAGGTGCAAGATATAATGGCAAAAGTTGGGAATACTGAAACTAGAAAGTTTAATCATTCAAACTCAGCAAAACATAAGGGAGATTTTCTGTCCAGAGACTGCAACTTTCAAATGAAACTGGAAGAACTACATTTAAATTTAATGTTGAGTTTCCTGTTTAAAATGAATTTTGGTGTCTTTATAAAGATATTCTGCAAAAATCAGCAAACTGTTTTAGTATTAGTCCTCCAAATCACTGGAGCTGTCAAAATTTCCTACAAAGGGTAGAAGATTATAAAAAGTACTTCAGTAAAAAATATAAAAATACAAGAAATAGAAAAAAGGAATTTTCTAGCAGTGTCAAATAGATTATTGCAGTTTTAGGCACGGGTTCAGAAACAATGAAAAAGGCCATGAATGATTCAACCATAAAATTTGTTAATGTGTCACCCAAAAGTCCCCCCACATACTCTTGTTTTGAAAGGTCAAGTATTGCTAAAACCAAGAATGTTCTAGATAAGATGATCCCAGGAGGTCTAACCTATAATTAACAATTGAGCTGCATGAGAAGAAAGATCGGAGGCAGAAAAATTAGTTTGCCCTCACCTGTGGAGAGGCAGCAAGACCTACTGCACTGAGGACGGGCAAACACTGTCTTTCTCTTTTCAGCCAATCTCACCTCTCTTAGAGAATATTCTGGATTTGCCCATGACTCAGCGGATGACATCAGATATGACATGTAACACATCTGTCCCTCACTGAATGGTAATAATAAGTCTTGACCTCAGGGAGGTGTTTTGAAGATAGATTTGTTTTCCAGTAATTTGACTGTCTGAAATAATTTGACTATATAAATGCTAACAATGCTGATCTGGAGCATTGTTTCCACCCTTTCATGTAATTTCTGGTGTGTAAAACAGTCTGACTTCTTCAGCTGGAAATTCCTGTGGGGAGTTTACTGAGAAGCGAAGAGCTCATTCTCTGCAAGTGGGATCCCACTGTGAATCCTGGTGTGTTCAATTACCGTTTTCTGAACTGTATGTTCTCGTATACGTGCATGTGTTCTGACAGACAGAGCAAGGTAAGGACAGAGTGCCAATATACAAGTGGAAGAAAGACTCCACTACCTCATTTCTTGGCATATTAAAATAAAAATAATGACTATCTGCTTGGATGGAAAGGCATAAGTGGGCTCGATTTGTGAAGCTGACAGATGAAGGGAACATATACTCTTTTCACATGGGTATGTTCAAACACTTTTCATAGGGATATGATCAAAAGATTAGGGTGGATAGCAATTTTGCAACATCAACTACATTTTTCCAGTAATAAAAAGTGATTAATTTATCTGAATACTATTTTCAAAATGTGTGTTTAAAAAAACCCCAACCAAACCAAACCAAACCAAAACCAAAACCAAAACAAACAATAAAAAACCCAAACCCATTTAATTTAAAAAAACAAACATGGACAAACTGAACACTGCATCTCCTAGGGAGACCTATGGCCAAGAGCTACTGTGATGTAACTACCTTTATTTTTCATGATGGGAGATTCATAACCAGCATTGGAAACATATTCTGACTAAGGCCTACCATTTTTGGAGAGGAATAGAAGTCTGAGGAAGGTACAATGGCACCATTTCCTATAGAAAACTTTACATTTTTTCTTTCTTTTATATTTCCTCTGTAAGAATGAGATTCTTTTTTTACTCCTTGCACTGCATATTCTTAATGAGATCCCACAGCTTATCACAGTCATCCTTTTATTCTGTTTTAATTAATTATTTCTTGCGTATCTGTTGGGCCAAACATCTCTGTATATTAGTACATCAAAGATGATGGGAGTTATATTTTCTCAGCAGCTCTGAAAATCATGTAGTTTTCTCACAGCATTTCTAAATGTGGGAACAGATTTGTTAGGCATGGAGATGTGAAAATTTCTTCTATCTATTGCTTTATATAATGATTACGTTACCCCACTTGTTTAAAACTTGCTGCCTGACTTGAAGCACAGATGTTTAGATTCAGAATAGTTATATTTATGAAATCTGGGTGACCTGGAAACTCCATGTTTACACCACGGTGAATTGATTTTTCGAATACTCTGAAAATAAATCAGCAAATGCAAATCTGGGACAGGAGATTTCCTACCAAAAATAAATCTGAATCAATCCTTAATCTTTTTAATTCTTAACCTTCTTGCCCTTCCAGTGTTTGTTAGGCTATTAACACTATTCCATGCAATGTTACCCACAGACTTTTCGAGTGCCAATTATGAATACTAGAAACCTGTAAGAGAATTCTGCTAATATGTGTCACAGAGACATACATAGTTATACAAAATGTAGTACCGACCCATGCCCATTCTCAAAGGCTACAAACTTTACAGAAAAGCACAAGTTAGCTTGAACAGAGCCAGGATTTAATTCCTGAATGTGGGGAATAGTGCTCACCTCAGAAATTTTGGGCAAATATGTCAGCCTGTACGGTCTGTATATTAAAGCATGACTGGATCTGCCCCAAAGATTTAAGTCTCGACAGCACCTCCTTGTGTTGAAAGCTTGTCTGTTTAAACAATTCATGATACATTTCTTGAGATACTTTTAAAACAAGGTATTTTCTATGTAATAAATAACTAAAAATAGTGCTTTGCTTCACAGAAGAATCCATTTATGTGGATTATTATTGAAAAATATGTGAGCATTGCTCATGAAAATGTTAAAGTAGATAACTAGTGGTATTTCTGTCAATAAATACAGCCATATACTTTTCAAGCAATGTATTCACACATCAGCATTCCCTGCCCTTTGACATCCCACCAGATTTGCTTACAACTGGTTTAAATCCTAGCATACATGTGTGCTTTGTTATATGCCAGTCTGCTGCGAACCAGTTCTTACATCTAAGACTCACAAATATTTCAGATTTTCTCATAAGAAGTTGGAAAAAATCTAACATTGGCTTTACTTTGTATATTAAAGTATGTACCTTTAATGAGAACAGTACAAATTAATTCTGTCAACAGCAAAAGCCCACTGGAATGTGTCAACAATTTTCCCATGGCATGTAATTCTGTCAGAATGTCTTGTTCACTAAAAGCAGTCCATTTCATGTTGCAATTTAAAACCTGTTCTTTCTCAACATTTTCTGGATTCAATGTCTTTATTTAAGTGTGGTGTTTTTTTTTTTTTTTTTTTTTTTTTTTTTGGTTGGTTTTGTTTTTTTTTTTTTTCTTATTATTGTTGGGCAGTTTTAGGGAAACAAAATATCATAACATACCTAAAATAATTTTTCTGCTGTTTTTTTGCCTACTCACCAATGCTGTTAGACAAAACTCTTCAAGGCAAACATGGAGAAGTAGGTGATTAGGATTTACCAAGGTCAAATTATGCTCAACCAACCTAACAGTGATGAGGTCTGTGGATGACAGCTCAGTAGCAGATGATGTCTGTCTTGATATTCTGCCTCCTGTGGCATGTTTTAGGCTGGGATGTTATAGGCTAGATGGGTAGACTACTGGAGGGATGATGAACTGACTGGACTACTGGCCTTAAAGGACGGTGCTGAAGGGCTCACTGTCTACCTTGAACCTGGTTATGAGTGGAGATGATTATCACAAATCTGTCCTGGGACCTGCCTTGTTTAACAGCTTTAGCAGTGACCTGAAGGAAGAGACAAAATGTGCCCTTATCGAGTTTGTGGATCATAGCAACTTCTTGAGTGCTATCAAAATGCTCAGGGACAGCAGCCATTTAAAGACAGTTACCCACACTATGGGAATGAGCTGCTAGGAACTTCAACAAGAGCAAATACAAAGTCCTGCACAGGAGATGGGATAACCCTCTGCAGTGCTACTGCCTGGAGACTGACTGAGGAGCAGCTCTGTGGAAAAAGACCTGGGCATACATATGGGAAGCTAAACAGAGGCCAGCAGGGCATGCTGGCAGTGATGAAGACTAGCATGAGACTGGGTTGTATCAACAGAAGCATAGCCGGTAAACTGAGGGAAGTGATTATCCCCCCTCACTTGACAGTCATTAGACCACAGCTAGATACTGTGAACAGTTTTGCACCCCCAGGAGAAGAAAAACATTTTTAAACTTATGCAAGGTCAGGGAAGGGCCAACAAGATAGTCAGGAACTGGAGCACTAGCCCTGTTGAAGATGCTGAGAGACCAGGGCTTATTCAACCTGGAGAGGAGACAGCTGACGAGTCATCAGATAAGTCATCAGGAGGACAGAGTCATTTTTTTGCAGCCGTGTGGGGAAGGACAAGATGACAGTAGGAATATTCTTAAAGAAGGGAGGTTTATAACAGATGTAGGCAAAAATATCTCTCCATGAGGCCCAGTGAACTTTTGCAGGCTCCATTCTTGGAAATTTTCAAGACCCCATGGGAGAAAGCCCTGAGAAACCTGGTCTGATCCCAGACCTGACCTGCTTTGGACAGGAGGTTGAAATAGTGACCTCCTGAGTGACTGTAGTTCTGCTTGCTTGTCTGGGACTTTCAATATTCTCTGCTGCTTTGTGCAAGGCAGATGGAAATGCAACTTCAATTCTCAACGTATAGAGTAATAATTTACAGAGAAATTTATTCTTGTGCAGAAGGAGGCAGTTTTAACCTGGTATTTAGAAACAGAGTTCACACCTTCTCCTCAGCATTCCCTCCTTTGGCCTTGAATAGCATAGGTAGCAGAAACCGCACATTAATTTTCATCCCAGATGTACCATCCTGTCCAAAATTCTTTCATCTATCAACACTGCAGACTAAGCAGGGAAAATGCGGTGACACAGCAGAAAGGGCAGAACTGGTACTCATATGAAGACAAGAGCTTCAAGATAGTCCTTGACATTTTGGTCTTTCAGATTAAACAATGGCATGTTACATCCAGGTTATCTTCCAGAGACTTTCACTCCGATTGTCTCTATATAAAATTGGTGGAATTCAACAGTGCCGACAGAAGAAGAAAACTAAGATAGTTGAAATTAGAATAATCCCTTTGTGTGCATATTTGTCTGTGATCAACAGCAACTGGCAAGGGGTAGAAAGAAGAGGAAGATATAATGGAATAAGAGATAGAGGTAGAGAAAAAGAAGATCACAAAAATTATATATAGTTCCGCAGTAGAGAAGCAACAGTGGAGGTGAACTATATGACAGAGAGAAAAGAGCCTATCCAAGAAGAAAAATAAAAGTGTCAAAAATACCTAGCTATCCTGTTTTCAAAAAGTACTAGGCATGTTTATAGAGGTTAGAATCTGATTAATGTCACTGAAACTCAGGCATCTAAGCATATTAAAGCAGATGTGTTGAAATCAATGGGAATTAAGCATCTACCTTGTTTACCCAGCATAAAATTCCTAGCAAGCATTCTTCTGCAACATTGATCACTTAAACAACTTCGGAAATGAGTGTCTGGCTTAAAAATGGGCTAGAGTTTTTGAAAGGGTTATCCCCAAGGTTTATTTACCAACTTTTATATATATATGTGTGTATATATATATATAACGACCTTATTTGGCTTTGACTGCTAGAATTGTCCAGTTATGTTTAAATTAGTGGTAGTTCTATTGATAGAAAATCCATGTTTATGATGTCATTCTGAATGCCTAGATTTTGTGAAAAATGTCCCTTTTTTATTAGGTGTTTGTCACACCAAAATAGGTGTATGTTAGTTTAAGAATACTTCTTTCCCATGTAGCTGTGTAATGTCTCTCCACAACTGTGACAAATCTGTCTTTTGTCTGAAGACAGGCTCAGATTTCTTAATTCTCATTTGGGTAATTTTAATCATAACATCGTGCTTTCCTCTCCTCTTCTGGGACATTTATATTAACCTAACTCTGCAGTTAGATTGCAAGTCTCCATCTGTAAAATGTTTCTTTTCCTCCCCTGGAGTTTGGCTTGGATTCCAGTTCTAAATTTAAATGGAACTCCATTTTCCTTGTCCAATAACCACTGAGTAATTAGGCTTTTACATAGCAAAAGAATTATCTGAAGAAATGTGTTCCTGTAAAGGACATTTTGAGCACTGTAGATATATGCCTCCTTTGCCAGGTTACCTGCAGTCTGCAGAAAGAAATCTTCTTAAAGAGACAGACGAATTCATACATATCCAGTCCCTGTAATTTGTAAGACTCTCTTCCATTATTTTTGTGTCTTATCTCTTTCATATTACAAGAAAATATTCTTACTTCCTAAAAGAGACATTTGTTTCTAATGGAGTGGCACATTTAAAGAGTCACATAATAATATCTTCACAGAAAATGCAGCTGTATAGCTCTCTGTCTTTGTCTATTTTTCATGGTATTCTACTGTAAATGGTACCTGGATGGAGGGAGATCTGATTGTTAATAATTATTTCCATCCTCTTATGCAGCTCAGTTCCTGGCTTATTTCTGTTCCGGGTCAAATTTGCGGGTTGATATTTGGAATGAGTTGGGGTAAATTTTAATATGTTGTTATAGAGTTCTATATATCTTAATGTGCTTTGCAGACTATAGGTCTAATAATTTCTATTATCGCCAGTGAGGATTCCACCATTAGGTATGACTCTGCACTGCAGTGGACTATGGAAATTCCTGATTAGGTCAGTTATTGGAGACATATGGTTGTGCATACAGTTCTAAAAGCTCTATGAACACTCAGTGGTGTTTGAATATCCCTAGCCTGCATTGCAAAGCATCAGAACGCCATAGTGAAGCATCTTGGTGCCTGTACTCTTTGATTGCTTTCCCCAGCTGGTATTGCATGGACCTGCAGTGCCTCATTTACCTTATCAGCGTCAGCGGTTAGCAAGACTCTATTGTGTTTGGCCCCATTTAATGTTCCTCTCAGATTGGGGTCCAGCTCACATCCTGCTCTCATGGAGCCTCAGGTACACATGATGACTGTCCTCGGTGTTTCAGCATGTGTCCAGCAGTGTCCATGTTCCATCCTAGCTTTTATTCATGTTGGACTGAGTTTAACTCAAACAAACTCAGCAAAATCAGTGAAGACCTACTATTGTAAAATATTTGAACTAGCTTTGTTCATTTCACATGAGAAACCTTAGGAAGAACTCACATGGGCAACTCAGCTGCCAGATTAGAGGGAATGACTCCTCCTGGAAAAGGAGAAATGATGATCAGGTGGAGGGGAGACTGTGGGAAACTATGGCGGGTCCATGGGTTCCCTGACAGAGGGTGTGGGAACAGAAATTAGCCTTGAAGATACTAAGGCCTACCTGTGAGAAAGATGGGAGTAAAGGAGTATCTGGAGATATTAAGGTGTACCCGTGAGAAAGAAGGGAGTAAAAGAGTAACATTGACGTTAGCAAAATTAGCCAGTGATATGTTACTATTGCAGCCTGTAACCAATAGCAAAAAGACACATGAACTGGTAAAGACTATATAAAAAGGCATTTGTGGCAATAAATGGAGACCGCTGTTTGTACTTAAGAACTTGGTCTATGTCATTTCTCTGTCTCAACCATGACAGGAGATAGTTTAATCCATAAGCAGAAGTAGACAAGGAAGATGAATATCTAGATAGCTACATGGTACTTTTTACTAGACAATTTTGAGCAATTTTAAAGCACATTGTTTTATATGACAGGAAACTAGAGAAGCACAGCTTCTTATTTTTCTGTGATTTGTGTCCTGCTCCAGTCCCTGGTCCATAGCACTGCTGGCTTCCTTTTGGCGGGGCAAAGAGGAGAAAGTGTCCGTCTGAGTGGCACTGGGGTGCTGCCTGGTGAGCTGGCTCATGGCTGCTGATTTACCAGATGATTCCTGTGTCCAAGTGTATGAAGAGGTAGGACATAGCTGCTTTTCTTCAGGAGACCGCTTTCTGCTGCCCAGCTATGATCTCTGAAGGCATGTGAGATCCTTGAGCGCTCTGTCCGTGTGTCAGGCTGGAAACTGATGAGCAGCTTCAAAGGCCACTGGGGGAAAAAGTTCTGAGGACAGACAGACTCTGTGACTGTGTATGCTTCATTTCCAAGGGAAGCCATGATAGCAAGTGTTTAAAAAAAAATATTTTTCATTGAACTCTCTCTCAAGGAAAAGTTCAGATGCAGCAACAAGAGAATTGTATGATATACAGTGTAAATTTTCAAAATACGTGGACAAATCAAGGGAAATTTTACACAAACTGATAGTGGTGGCCTCTTCGGCTAAGGCATTTCAGGACCAGATGACATAAAAAATCTTCATAAGACAACTCGTTATAAACAACTGCCCATTTGTAACTGTCCTGCTTGTTTCCATGTCATTTGAAATGAAAATCTGAATTCTTTTCCTTTCAAATATTGACAAACTTTAAAAAAAGGTTATAAGTCCATGGGTTCTTTGTAGTCAGTAATTCCCATGGCAGCTGTGATTTGAAAATGCAAACAGCACTCGCAGAATGTATCTTGGAGATAAAAACCTGGACAAAAGCTCCTTTTCTGCAGATATGCGTTTGGCGGGTGTGAACCACAAAAAACCTCGATGTTGGTTAAATAATTTTCCTTTCTTTGGAATGAAACAGAGAAAGAGCAGCTTTTAACACAAATATTCAGAAAATGTTGTGAAGGACCAGTAGGGGGCATTAGTATTCCATACAGAAAGGAGTATTGCAGTAGTCGTAAATTATTTTACACATTTACTTCAGTATTAAAGTTGAAAAAGCTGTAAACTGTATGCTTTTTCATGCTCTGTACATCAGAGTATTTGTCTATTTTCACCCTGAATGTATAGGTTCATTTAGCTATCTTCATTTAACTGGCAACAAGTAAAGCCTTTGAAAATGTTCATATTCCTCATCTGGATACTCGTCTGCAGCCCACTCAGTATTCAAATGCAGAACCATTTCCTCTTTCTGACAAACATGGAGTAATTAGGCTTTTCCATAGACAAGTGATTATCTAATAAATGACCTTCTGCAAAAGGCTGCATTAAAACAAAGCAAAAGGTATATTTAACACAAATGATGGTCAAGTAATAAGGTGCAGGAACAAAAGAGAAGCTTTGCATTGCCAATCTGCTTCAGCAGCTTCAGGAATAATGAAAATGTTTACTTGTGGTCTACACCAAATGTAATTATATGTCTGACACTATGTATAAATTCTTAAACAAAAAATGTGATGGGCTGCTTGTCATATCTGCCATTCATTCCTCAGAAATCATAGATACAACCAGAAGGAAGCATGATCACATTTCATAAGACACATAACACCTGTGTTTGTTTTACACACATGATGTAAACAGAAAGCAGATGACAGAAGATAACGGCTGAGTTGCATGTAGCTTCCTGTGTCTTTTTTTTGAATATACTTGCAGGGATATCAAACAAAGGAATTGCAAACAGAGTATCTTTCAACTATAGTTCTAACAGAATGTCCAATCTCAGTCTGCTCGGATTAAACAAATTTGAAAGTGCATCATGTGCAATCAAAGCTGCATGTGTGTGTATTCTGACATCCATTCACCACCTATCCCTTCACTCACTGTAACTAGAACTTTTGCTTGCTGCATCTTGTAGCAAAACACAACAAAACAAACCACTTACTGTTCCTTCAGAATCAATCATAGTGTTTGAAGTTAGAAAACCTTTCTTTTTATCTGGAAATGAAGCTAAACCTTCAAAAAGCTAGAACTTTTTTTTTTTTTTTCTCAGCACTGAAAAAAATGCAGTTGTGAGAAAATATTTCAGGCATATAGTCTTGCAAATACTTTAAAAGTTAATTTAGAACTTTTCAAGCTGTCGTAAGGAGAAAAAGGATTGTGAGAGCATTCTGGGCCCTGGGCATTTCCTGGGGCAAATAAATGGTTGTGGGTTAATAATCCTCAGACTAGCCTTGAACCTGACTACTTTTCTCACCATGTCAGCAGTCCCCAGAAAATGCCTTAGGCTCATCTACAACAGCTTGATCAGATGTGACACAAACTGGGATGGTTCTAGTGCTGGATTTTTACCCATCCTACAGCTCTGTTGATTCACCGTTTCTGGCTCTCTCCAGAATCTCCCTGATCACCATTCATTTAAAAGTGATAAAAGAACCCAGCCTTCACTTAAAAGATCATGGCCATTTCCACATGCACCTGTGCTTGTATCCAAAAGAGGAAGATGTCAGAAGCCAGTATTGTCATTGTTTAACTACCAGTTCCCACCTTAGCTAAATTAAGAGACAGTTTTCATTAAAGGGTTGGAGAAAAGAGGCTCCTCCTGAGGGTAATTCAGAATGAAGGACTATGTTAGACCCTCTGTCAGTGTAGCTTGACTTCTCCCATTATATTTCTCCACTAGCAACTGAGCATTTTTTAAAAATAGAATGATACGTGAAAAAAAAATCTCTTTTTTTTTTTTAAGGATTGCAGAGGTCACTTGCTAAATGAGTGCCTGGAATATTTCTCTTTCTCTCTAATACAAAGCACAGATTCAGGCTGCTGCAGAAGAAAAAGAACACTGTAAACTGAGATTTTAGGTATACTTTGTTTTCTCAAAGCATAAATAGAAGACAGCTGTTTGGATCTCTGGTCTGTAGTCTCCAAGACCTCTTCTTTGACCCCTTGGTATTGCAGGGCCTATAATGTGTCAGAGTAGCAAATAATTTTTAATACACTTTTGGTTCAAGGGTACCTTAGATATTGACAAAAGAACTTCCAACAGACTTCTAACCAGAGCACTGATAAACTTTTTTAGATGTCTTGAGCTGACAACACAGAGAAGTATGTTACGAAAAGCAAATAGAACATTGTCATGGAGGCACCCCAAATGTCAATTTAGGCAGGCAACAAGCTCCAAACAAACTCAATTCTAACCAGAGCTGTTTAACAGAAACCAACTAAAAATGACGTTTATCCAAAATTATTCAGTACTCCTATAACATTATACAACATAGGTTCAGATACCAGCTAGGAGTTCAATTATTAAACAAGCAACTCAAGGGTGAGTGTCAGGAGAGTGGAGCCAGGCTTTTCTTAATGACAACCAATGTTAAGACAAGGGGCAATGGGTACAAACTGGAACATAGGAGGTTCCACTTAAATATGAGAAGAAACTTCTTCACAGTGAGGGTGACAAAACACTGGAACAGGCTGCCCACGGAGGTTGTGGAGTCTCCTTTTCTGGAGACATTCAAAACTCGCCTGGACGCATTCCTGTGTAACCTGGTCTAGGTGTTCCTGCTCCGGCAGGGGGATTGGACTGGATGATCTTTTGAGGACCCTTCTAATCCCTAACATTCTGTGATTCTGTGATCCCAAAACACTAAAGTGATGATTCAAAAATGCATATCTTCCTACTCAGTGTCAAAGTGAGGACTCTCAAGGGTACCCAGATGATTGCTTACCAGGTTGACAAGGTGTCTCAGTCCCCTGGGAATGTTCCTTAGATGGCCAGCCTTCAACTGCAGACCTCCTGCTCTGAGGAAGACCAACTCAAAGGGGGTCTCCAGCAGGCTTCATTTATACCCCAGTTGAATCTGAGCTGTGCTCATTTATGTCAGTTGTCCAGAAAGTTCTCTCAGCCAAGGCGTCTCACTGGTCAAAGGCCATCTGTTGACCAAGGGGCATATGCATGACCACGGTGGTCCATCAGCCTACGAGTTTCTGTTGCTCTCAGAAGTGGTGAGAGAGAGTGCATCTGCCACAAACATGCAGAATATTTCAGTTCTCTAGGGATTTTTAACAAGATTTTGGTAACTATTAAGACAACAGACAGAATATTCCTATGTCAAAAAAATTTGTCCCCTCTTAAGTGTTGACATAACCAAGTAATTTAAGCCAAGGTGCTGATTTGCCAGAGGAGAGGGAAGGAAGAGGAACATGCCACATAATGTAACAGTGGTCAGATGACATCAGCATAATTCCTTTATTTCTGCTAATCTTATATGTTGTTTCTTTAATTTAAGAAGTCTTGTACGAATTTATATTTTTCTCTGGTATGTCTATACCATGATGTGACTGGCTGGCTCTTGGATGGCTATGAATGGCCTCTCTGAGGTTCACCACTCTCCTCTATCTCACTACAGATACACTAATTTAGAAATAAAGGACTGAGTTTTCCTTGCCAACCTCACAGCACTGATAAGTCCATATCACTATGTACTACAGCTGAAGCCTTACTGCAGCTATATTTTTACTGTTATCATAACATTCTTTGCATTTCAGATGGTCTTTTTTCATTGGTAAAATTAACCGCCTCAAGGTATCCTATAGCCATTAGTATCTTTTTAGAGTAAAAAGATAACTAATTATGATTTTGAACTTGCATTCTCCAAATGAAACCAAGACACGTAACAGAAGGCAGAAAACTCAAACTTTTAAGAATTCATGCAGGAGTGAATGTTTGTTGAGTCTCCTGGCAGCCTGTATTGCCATGTCCAAGATGATCCACTCCTCTAATCATGGCTCAAACGTTATCCATGGCACTGTGTAAATAAACAATAATGATGGGTAACTTCTTGCCCTGGGTGATTTTTTTCCATTTGTTTCTACATAGCAAGGATTGTGTCCTCAGCCTTTAGTGGGATTTGAGGGTATTTGGCGCTGCATCAGATTGGACTCTGCTTCCTTGGTTCTTTGACTGGGTCCCAGCATATAAAAAAATTTTTTTTTTAAACAAAAAGTAGCTGAAGTGGCCTGCTTTCCTTCTATTCTGCCCCAACCTGCAAACATAAGGATGGGTAAAAAGATGTTTCTCATATTGTTGTTCTATTTAATAGTATACACTGTTGTTATAGTAACTGGGGTAGGGAAATATATATATTTTTTTGCTTTATGTTGACAGTGCTCCTTTAAACAAGAAAGGGAAAAGTAGAAAATAACATTTCATAGAAAGTTAAAATATAGCTTAACAAAGCTCACCTTTCTTTTTAACAGCTGTGTTGTTTTTACATGTATAATCTATACATATACTACTTTTTTTCTTCACACTAAAGTTACTGTTTTGTGGGCACAGGACACAGTAGCAGCTGATATACACTGAGTGTAATTAGTTACAGGTATTTAAAGCTAATAAATATTACAATATTATTAGTAATATAAAACAATATCCAAATGCAAAATTTTAATGATGTTTATCGAAAATATGCATTATTCCCCAAACTGTTTCCTAACTTTTTTTGAATTCTCATTTTTGTTGTATTAAGAGCAACAGTATTAGTGTCACATAAATCAGTGATTTACGAGTTGATAAAGTTATGAAAAACTTGTGACAGATAAAAGAATATCTTCAACTTTGAAATTCCAGTTACTAATTTTATTCTGAACCTAACATAAAATACAACTTCTGTGTTTTTAGGGATCTGCATTCGGCTTCCTGTGGCTTCCAGTAAGATGCAAATATCATGTGTAACATTACCCTTTGGAACACTAGTTGAAAAATAAATTAACAAACATTAGTATGTCCAAGAATTAACTGTTTTTTGGAAAATGAAATTAATTTTATTTTTCTTATTTGAATGCTCTCACATTATCTGATATCTTCCTCAACTCTCTTTACAACAGATACTTTTGGTTCAGCTGTACAAGACATTTGTATGCTGCTATTTTAATGTCATCAATGGCATGAGACTATTATCTTCGATTTTCCTCTGAATATTTTACTTGAGATGTGAATCACTCCTAAAAGCTATTGGAATACTAAAGATTTCTTTTAAATAAGGCTGATGAATATTTGAAATAGAAGATGTGTGTACGCTTCAGGTGAAGACTGTGCACTAGACCTTAGAACTCAATTCAAAACAATTAAAATTACATTTAGCTTTAAGCTCATGACTAGCTGCCTTTGTTTTGTTGTTCCATTTAATAGTTCTTCCTGCTGTTATATAATTCATTCACAATGCAATTTGAAATCTGTATCATTTGCAGACAGCTCTCATATGGCAGTAGTATAAAGTCTTCCTTGAATTAGCATAACAAGTATTTTTTCTTTATGAAGAGCTGTACTCCTGCTTGATCTTTAATGAATTTTAAGCTGTATGGAAATGATATTCAAAACCATTCATCCATCCATTGATAGTAACAGGAAGATCCTCCTCATTAAATACAGAGTAGGTACTTTTTGGGGAAAACAGATATTATGAAATCAATTACATTGGACCTTCTATATCACCTTTTCATTTTGCAGTAGGTTACGAATGAAATCTTTGGAGCTTTAGCTGTCTTCCAAATTAGTGTTTCTTAGGCTTTCTTCTCAAAGTAAAAAGTGTGGCAACAGCATGGCAAAATATGACTGCACTGAAAAGCATTTTATTGCCCATTTTAATTATATTTCTTGTATTACTGGGAAACTTTCAGGGAACATATTTTTCCAATCTTTACTTTTAGAACTGGCTTTGGTGTCTTTCTTTTAAAAAAGAAACCTGGGATGGTAGGTTGCAAGTACTTAAAGCTTGCACACCAGGGGAAGAGGGGACCATGGGCATCAGAATGTGTGAAGAATTTGCCAGATAATGCTTTAGTGGAGGTTTCCTTTTTAGTACTTGCATGTCTTCTGAGCCACACTGCAAACTGACTGTTGGTCTGTCCTGGTTTAGTTAAAAACAAGACAAGTTTCTCTTTTAGTGAATTTTCCTTTCAGCTAAGTTCTTTTAAGTAACTGTACTTTTCTGAAGTTGGATACACGTTTTGGTAGACATAGCAAAGGAATGCAAGGTCACTGATAAGAATGCACATACTGTAAGTGAGAGGAGCAAGGAGGAGCAAACTGAACAGGTGACTAAAACTGACCAACTAAGTATTCCATCCCATCCACGTCATAACACCATATAAAATGGGAGATCACGAGGGTCTCGCCCTTCTTCAACTGAGGCCGACATTTGGGAAGGACCCTGCCTGCCATTGCTGCAGATCTGAGGACTAGTGACAGACCCTGCATCCCTGAATCCAGTTCCGCTTTGCTGCAGAGTCCAACCCAGGGCTTCTGGGTGCCTGCCCTGCAGTTACTGGAGCAGTGCTGAGCTTTGCCGGAGAATTCCAGATTGGTTTGGTATATTTTGTATTATTTTCTCTGTTTTATTAGTAGCATTAGTAAAATATTTTAAATTCTTTCCAACTTGCAAGTCCTCTCTCTTTTTGCCTCTCTTTGCCCTCCTATTGCCTTTACTTAGTGGGTGGGGCTGAGGGTGGGGGAAAGAAGAAGGGGTTCACAAAGCATCTGCCAAGGTTTGTTGTCGCCCTGCAATAAAACCTTGACATGGCTATAGCAGCCAAAATGTGTTTTTTGACAGAGGTCACCTGATCCAAAAGAGGTCAAAACAGTGTAACACCGGACTGTATTTTTAAACAGAAAACATGTGGGGATTCTGCACTTCTCTGCAGGATGCCTTTACTGTTGAAATACTTTAAGGATTGGCAAAAACCTTCTAAGTGTAAAAGCACTTGGAAGACCTAGTCCTATACCTGTAGCTGACTGATTTTTTTAAAGCTTTGTTGCACTCTTTTGCTGCCAGCAGCTGGGAAGTTACAACTGGGGAGTCACATTTTGGAAAGGTGGACAGACTTGTACGCAGTCAAGCTCAGTGTCTGAGGCATCTGAGGAAATGTCTGGCCAGTCTGCTTCCACAGTGATTCTTGCTGCTTCCACTTGACAATTAGGTCAATTTCTGTCAACTACCAGCTCTTGTCTTCTTTGCAAAGCATAAAAGTTTGCGAAAAAATTACTCCTTTTGCAGGCCTTGAGAAGGATATGATACAGGAGACACTGTTCTGAAACTTACTCTGCATGAGTCATGTCCCCTCTATACAGAGGGAGAGACTAGAGATGCTTGTGCAGAAATTGAATGGGATGGAAGATTGTACCACCAGTGCACAGCTGTTTTCTTTGCTGGGATCCTTCAATGCTCACTTGCTTTTCTGTTCTGGGACAACACAACGAAAGGCAAATTCACCCTTTACAGACCCTGAAACATGTTCCCAGAGAAAACAGCAACTCTCTCAAAGGGAGAATTAGAGCTGAGACTATTGTTGAAAATGTCGGACTTCTGCCAAGCAACATCTTCTCTTTATAAATTAGATCTGCAACAGTTCTTCTCACCTCAGTCCTATGGCACCATCCTGCTGCATCAAATATTCCATTATCTCAGTATTAGGAACAGACGGAATTATAGATTGAATAAATCTTGCAAAGATCACTTCTTGAAATATATTGATGGAAACTCTGCTAGGCCAGATCTGAGCAGGTCAAATTATTTGTGATGACTATTAATTAGCACTATAGTGGTAGTTAATTTTTTTATTGTATACTTGAACTGTGCCAACTGAAGTTCAAGAAAGCAAGGCACTTATCCAATTTTCCAGATGGCTTTGGTACAAATAAAATCAAACAGCTACTTTTTAATTGTGTTCCTTATGACTTAGTGCCATATATTCAGCTGAATTGAATGGTTGTGCAACACATTTAAAGTATGAAACCATTAACTGGTAATAACATTGCAATAAACAAGATGTCGATTTTTTCAGATTCACATTCAAATGTTTGCAGGTCAGGAGAGACCCCAGTGTCCATAGTTCTCCAAAGGCTTGCTCTGGCCCTTAGAGGGTCTTAGGCAGTGTGGGAGACTCGGCTCAGGCACTGTTGGAAGTTAGGGCAGGCAACCGAGGGACTCAGAGGCCAGGATTACAGTAACTAGAGCGGCAGACCAAGAGGAAAGGATGTATAGGGCTAAAATATGTATCAGTTCCAAACTGCAACTACATGGAAAGAGGCAACTGACCATTCAGCAGATGTGCCCACCTAGACACATACTTTCAGTCTACAGCTGCAAATAACTAATTAACTACACTTCAGTGATCATACTTCTGAGTAACCACCCATTCCCAAACAGCAAAAAGAATGTATCTTTCAAAAAACCCAGCTTGCTTTCAACATTTTCTCATAAATACAATGCAAGTACTTGGTGTAAAGCATTCTATTTATAAAGCCTTATTTATAAAAACAAATACCATGGTAAAAGATGCCCAGCATGGTATTAAATAATTTTATTGTTTTATGTATGTCATAACTGGTGTAACACAGATCTGTCTCTGACTGCCCACTGAGTACAATGCGGTGCTTAGAAGTGAAATGCTGCTGAAGCAACTGTGACCCCATTCAAAATACACCAGTTTATTTTAAGAACAAAACAAAATTCTAGTCTGTATCAAAGCAAAACAGTTACAGATGAGCAAGGCTGTCCAGGGAGGTAAATTATGTGGAAGTAAAGAATAAATGTATTATAGAGTATGCTGGCTGTGGACCAAGAAGTACATTTCATTATAATTGGTCTGTTGAAAGAATCGATCTGTGAATACAATCTCTCTATGTCAAACCAAAGTAAATGTTACAAATCAGTGAAGCTGTAACATTTGAATATCTGTAAGAAGAATGAAGCCACTCAAAATGAACACTGTTTATGCAGGATTTTTTTTTTAAACTGCAATGTTTGCCATGGAAAAAAAAGGAATTTGCGAGTCTATTCACTGAAGCATAACCAAACATCTCTTGCAAGTTAAGAAGCTGCACATCTCACCAGGGCAGGCAGTAATGTGTACATTACTCAGACTCAGTTCCAGCAGGCCAGGCTTCATTTCTTATCTATATGGTATATTCCATGTAGGGGCTCTTGCTTGTGGTCAAAGATCCTATCACTAAATATTTAAATATGAGTTGTATGAGAATTATTTAATCACAGGACAATTTAGGATGTCTCTGGGTTTGCAGCTACTTGATGACTCAAACCTATAACTTTTAAATGAGAAACAAACTGGTTGATCTTTCTGTAGAGGTCCAACAGGAAGGAGAAACAGCCATGTACTTTAGTCTTAAAAATGACACTTAGCCATGAAATCAGAAGTTTAGAAATGGGGACTACCCACTAGATATCCATACCTATACAACAAAACTACTTTTGCAGAACATTGGCTTTCGCACATCAGAAAAAATGAAATTGACCTCTTGTACCCAGCCTATGCTTATAGTTCATAGAATCATAGAATGTCCTGAGTTGGAAAGGACCCACAAGGATCATCGAGTCCAGCTCCTGTCCCTGCATATGACAACCCCACAGTTCACACCATGTGTCTGAGGGCCTTGTCCAGTCTCTTCTTGAACACTGTCAGGCTTGGGGCCGTGACACCTCCCTGGGGAGCCTGTTCCAGTGTCCACCACCCTCTGGGGGAAGAACCTTTTCCTCATGTCCAACCTAAACCTCCCCTGGCACATCTTCCTGCCATTCCCTCGGGTTCTGTCCCTGGTCACCAGAGAGAAGAGTTTGGTGCCTGTCCCTCCTCCTCCCCTTGTGGCTGTAGCCGCCATGAGGTCTCCCCTCAGTCTCCTCTTCTCCAGGCTGAACAAACCAAGTAACTTTAGCTGCTCCTCATACGGCTTCCCCTCTAAACCCTTCACCAATTTTGTAGCCCTCTTCTGGACACTGTTCAGTAGCTTAATATTCTTCTTATCCTGTGTTGCCCAGAACTGCACACAGTGCTCCAGGTGAGGCAACACCAGTGCAGAGCAGAGTGGGACAATCACCTCCCTCGCCCGGCTGGCCATGCTGTGCTTGATGCACCCCAGGACATGGGTGGCCCTTTTGGCTGCCAGGGGCACTGTTGGCTCATGTTCAACTTGCTGTTGACCAGAACCCCCAGAGCCCTCTCTGCAGAGCTGCTTTGCGTCATCTCATCCCCCAGTCTGTATGTACAGCCAGGGTTGCCATGTCCCAGATGCAAAATCCAGCACTTGCCCTTGTTAAACTTCATACAGATATCTGGCAAGTGTAACACAGGGAGCTTCCCTCCTTTCTACCCTGGTTTAGATGATTTGACAAAGCAATGCCCTGGGGATTGATCCTTTGGGATGCAAGAGGATGAGAAAGATATGGCAAGGAAATCCAAATCCAGTCCATCTACTACTCCAACTTGAAGGCCATTGCAATAAGCACTTCCCCTGAAGAGCAAGAGCATCAGAGCTTAAGTGGCATTTATAGCACCTGTTTCAAGGAATCAAAGCCTTTATGTCATCCTAAAGGCAATAGAGCAGCAAATAATACAAATTGAGATCCCTGTTGTTACATATTTATTGGCGTGAATTCTAGAAGTAGCAAACCAGAACATATATTGTTGTCTCAGACTTTTTACTCTGAAATGACCCTTAAAAAAAGAAAGCCTAGGTAACTTTTATTACTTGTGTATGGAAAAGCTGCAACACAGGTAGTGGGGTTTCATATGGAGTACCTTTGTTTGCATTCACCTCTAACATACACTATCAGCTGCCTTCCTATCCTTCCCACTAGTCCTGGTAACCTGGCTCCTCCCAGGAGGTGATCCTACATGCTGCCTCTTTTCCCAGCTGAGGAGGAAATTGCTGCCCAGCACATATCCTCAGCTCTTCAATCCCTCTTCAGCAAGGCAGTTTGTCTCCTTGCAGTTCATTCAAGATCACTTTAAAGCCAATTATCTTTGTCTTGCATGATGATACATGATAATTAATGGGAATGCGTAGAGATGGTTAAGAGCTCTTTATAGCTACTGTACCTGGAATATATTGTATAATAAAGCAGTGTTATAAAACTACACTAGATATGAGGATTTTACCCAATGTTCCTGAGTTTTGTGCTATACCATTACATTTTAAGCTCATTACACTTAATGCAAGTGATATATCCTGTTTTATTAACCAAAAGGCAGCAAAGATGGCCAAAAACCTCAGTCATGAGACAGGATGTACTGAAGTGCACTGGTGTACGTATTTAATCTGAGATTACAAAATCTTGCAACAGGATCTAAAGTATGGATTTTTCTTGTTCCCTCCTTAATATTTTTGTCATTCTTAATCTTTTTGCTTGTCTTCTGTGTCTCATTTCTGAGCCATATATTTTGAAACCACTCTTTCCTATATGGTTAAACCAGTGAAGTTATGTTTACACCCATAAACAAGAAGATACTTGGGCTCGAAGATATTTGGGCTCAAAAATACTACAATAAACTCTAGAATTTCAAATATAATTAATGGAGTACCTTCTAGATAGTCATACCTTCTATCACAGGATCCCAAAATGCCCTCTGATAGTATTTTCACTGTAAGATGCTGAAATGGAAGAACATGTCAATCCTCATGAATCATCTAATATTCCTAACAAATGTACCACAAAATACCTAGGTTTCTGGCTTTGTTGTTCTGCCCTATTTGCCATCAGTTTAAATGCAGTGTTAACCAGGTAATAACCGAGAATTGTCTTAGAGAGATAAAGCGAATTTAAATTTCTTTATTGATTTATATTATTTAAATGCATTTTTATGCTTTGGATACCTCTAATTAAAATAGTAACCACAACTTAGTTTAAACATGAGGGTCTGTTGAACACTCTATGTAATTCCAAGAAAGATCTATGTTAAGGTAGACTTATGTTTAACAATGCCTATTAATAATTCTGTGCTTTGAAACAAAGCAAAGAAGTACAATATTTAAAGAATGTTATAACTCTCCTGAGGCTAAACTTTTAAAATTCAGACTGTTCAGGTACACTTAAAGTATATCAAACAAGTTAAAGTTAATACATCAAACAGCTACACTAATTTTCATTCCATCCTAATATGGATTGACAATAACCCCATATTTAAAGATATTTGTGTACACTGTCTTAGGGAATGTAGAGCTGTTTTATTAATGTGATGGTTTGACTGAAATCAAGTTAATTTTCTTCTTGCAGTTAGAAAAAATTCTTAGTAGTAGTTAGCACAGTCTTTTGTTTTGGATTTAGTATAAAAACAACATGGTAACACTGCTTCTTCCCTGGGCTAGAGTTAAGTTTTTCTTCCAGTATCTTTCCAGAGTTTGGGATTTGGAACAAAAAGAATGTAAAGGCTCACTGATATCTTGGCTGTTGACAAAGGAATGAGTCAAATTCCTCTGTTTCCCATGTTTTGCAAGTAAGCAAGTGTATAATGTGGGGAGGAATGGGTCCAGGACAGCTGACCCAAGCTGGCCAACAGAAGTATTCCATACCATGAATGTCACACTCCATGTATAAGTGGGAAGTTGCTGGGGATTGCCCTCTTTCTTCAATGGCCACTTTCTGTGAGGGTTTCTGCCCCCTTTCGTACTCCAGCTCCTGCTCTGGGCAAAGCTCTGTCTCTGTGTTTTACTGGTCTCACTGTGCTCATGGCGTCCACCCTCTGGCATCCATTGCCAGGAGGGCGTGTTCCAGTGGCTAGGTATAGCTTTGTATATCTGTATAGCTTAGTATATTTCATAATATTCACATTATTGTTCACTCTTCTTTTGTTATTATTCTATTAAATCTGTTTCTGTTTCAACCCATGAGTCTTTCTCCTTTTCCCTTCCTTTCCTGTGGGAAAGGTGAGAGAGTGCGGCTGTTTACTGTTTTAGCTGCCACCCAGGGTTAAACAGTAACAATTAAATACATACTGTGATTTTCCTTGTTATACTTCTGATGCCATATTTTATCTTGGAGTGCAATTTTTCTGTGAACTTGTAAGAAAAGGCAGAAAAGCAATTGAAAATTAGAGTGCATCAAATTCTTCCATATTGTTACCTGTGGATTGCTTCCAAGTTCCTAGAGCTCATAATTTCTCAAAAAAGATAAATTTTATGAGTGGTGTTTTTTTTTTTTTTTTTTTTTTTTTGTGTCATCCTCTGTGAGGAGAACTATCTGTTTCCTTGTTATTTTCTTTGTATGCATTGGGAGTTGTGAAAGGCAGTTTTTGGAGGAGTTATAGAAACATAAAGAGCATGATCTTGCATTGCTCATGGCAGGTAGGCAGCTGAGGGGCTAATTAGGTGCCTGTTACAGTAGGGATGTAAACTGAAGCAGCGGAAGTCTCAGCAAAGGAATCTGAGAGAAACCACGTGTCTCACAGCATATGTCACTGAGTACATAGAATTTTCTCTCTTTATATGTAATGCTATGACAAGTTTAGCAAAGGTAAATATTACTCTAGCTGGCCTTGATTATGCTCCCATAGAAGTAATTGGTAAAGGTCTTACTGACTCCAGTGTATTGGGACCACAATTATGGGCAGCACGAGGAAAGACTCATGGATCCATCACAGGCAAAAAATTATCCTGTTAGGCTTGTCCCTGCCTATATCTTGTGTTCAGAAGTGAATTAATCTCATAGGCTTCCTCTAAAGTCTGAAAGGGTGGCTACATTTGACTTCTTTGTGCTCTGTGTTTTAACACTGGATAAAATAACTCTGTTCTTACATTCGAAATATACTTACTCTCTCCTTTACCCTTCTACAAGCAGCATATTGTGCATCTCAAGTGCTGCCAACTTTCTACTGTTTCAATATAATTTGTTAGGATTCCTGTAGCTTTAAAGATTTTTCAATCTAATAAAATCATAACAAATCAATTTTTCTAATGTAAAGATTTAAAACTGCAAACTGTTTGCTAAGAAATATTTTCAAGCTAAGATGCCTGCTGGACTGTGTAACAGACTATGTGATTGGCCTAATTCTGCACTCTCAACAATTTTTTGTCTTTATTGATGTTTTGTGCAGTGCTCAGGCTATGAAAAATTGTGCATCCTTCTCTCCAGTTTAGAGAAATATAAGCCATGGCTGCTAATGATTTCACCCTATCTATTTATTAGAAATAAATGAGCATGGACGGTTGGTGATATTTCATCTTGTACTGGTCTGGTAATATTTGTAAATAAGGTAATAACTTTTCTAATGCTTCCCCTCTCCCTCACTTGAGACTTGTTGCTGTCAAAACCAGGAAAGGCAAGTCAGGCTGATGAGCTAGAAAGTGCCATGAAAGGTACTGAAGCAACACAAGAGCCTGTCAAATCAAGTGGCTCCTCCTTTCAATCACATGAGGTTCCAGGCCTGAAAAATAAGAGCAACGTGATTTCTGATAGTTAATTGGAAACCTCCTTTTTTCTGCTGACTGTTGGCCTCGAGGACCTGCCAGGCTGTAAGGGATGACATCTAGTCTATCCTCCTGCTGAGGCCGGTATCAACTATAACTGTGTTATCCCTGGCAGATATTTCTCTAACCTGTTCTTAAAACCCTCTAGCAAGGGAAAGTCTGCAGCCTTCCAGGAAATTTATTTCAATGTACCACTATTTGTGTTCCTAAGAAGTTTGCTGTATAAGACAAGTCTTATTTTGTGGTGATCTAAGATTATTAGTTTATCTGTTTGCCATTAGACATGAACACAATGTTCTTTGGCTTTGGCTGCAGCTTTTTGTGCATGTCATTGTTACATCCCCTAAATCTTCTCATCTTTATATCAACCATTTTGAGTCATTCTGAAAATATAATTCACGTGTTTTACCTCTCAGGCTTCATTAACTACTCTCATCCAGATTTGCATCATTTGGCCCATGGTGTTCTTTGAAGTGTGTTGCCCAAACCTGGTAATTGTCTTGCCATTGCTCTCCAAAGCAGGACATAATTAATTTGGTTATTGATTATATTCACCTTTCTAGTTATATGAGATTGGCAGGCCATGCTGCTGTTCATAATCCCAGGGTGATATTTAGCTTTGGTGTACCAGCTAACATAAGAATAGATCCTGAAACAAAAGTTCTCTACAGTACCTGGTACCATCTACCATAAGACCATTTTTCTTTAGCTTTCTTGATAGAGGATCATAAAAGATTGAACCTCATTAGGTTTTCTGACCAATATTAGAATGAATATAAGGATTTGTAGTATCAAAACCATGCAATTTTTTCCTGAGAGCAAAATGCCTTGAGTAATAATTATGGTTTATCAAGGAAAACTCAATTTTTGGTAGGGATGGGGGTAGAAATGAAATGGTGTCCGAGTATGTGCTTGTGTCTTTAAATCTCTTTTGCCTTCATTGAAGTAGATAGGAGCTTTTTAAGAGGGTAGCCAGCAAATCAGACAGGGATTTTCTCAGGCAACCTATTCATGTGTTGATGCTTTTTGTCCTGATTTAAATTATTATTTTTCTTGCTATTTTCTGAAATAAACCCATACATTTTTAATATAAACCATTTTAGTTTTCCAATTAGGACATAATTTTGGGAATAAAAGTTTGCATATTAAAGCAAATCCTGGAATCGAAATTGTTGCTGGGAAAGAAAAAATTGTATTAAAATAGATTAAGTATGTAAGTTACCTGAATTATTTTATAGCACATGGCAGTCTTGGTCATGGATCCAAATTCTTTTTAGCAGTGGCATTGTCATAAAGATAGTACTTGCCTGAAAAAATGGTGAGGAACTACATTAAAAAGTTATTTAGATCAGAGCTTCATGCTTGCAAATAGAGGATGATAGATTCATACACATAAATGAGAAAATAAAAGGAAATAATAATCTTGGTAGAAATAAGTTAGGATCAGTACACTGTTCAAGTCTGAAGTGGGGAAAATAATAATAATAATAAAAATTAAAAAGATTCTGTGTGAATCTGCCCTTTTACATAAAGGAGGAGAAACAGGGATACTTCTGAAATTATAATTTCAAGTAAAAAGTGAGGTGAAGGACTAATTATTCAATAAAGTTTTACATATTTTAGATGAAATGGTTTACTGTACACTCAATTCATAGCAGATTATTTCTAAATAGAACCATTTTAATGATAAAATGTAAACCTTCAACTTCACTAAGCTTTAACTTTGATCCTAACAAGCAATATATATTGTAGGAAAGTCAATTAGAATCTACAGTAAGCCTTTGAGCATGACACCTTTGTGCTTGGATCAAAGTGAGGAATACCTGTGAAGCTAAGGGTGAATTCAAATCAAAGGCTTACAGTGAGGAAGAAAATGAATGTTAGCCAACATGGACAAAGCAATTCTTTCCAAAAAGCTTTTTGCTATTGTTAGTAAATATGATAATACTTCACAAAGCTTGATGCATTGTACAACTGAGTTTGTATATTGCTTTGAAGCTAAGTTTTCAGAATGTTGCAGCTGAAACTGGGCAAAACTGCTATAGCCCAGCAAAAAGCCCAAGTAATCTTATTTGGACACAATATTTGCTGAAGTTCAGTTTCAATTAAGTGTCTGAATCTCCTGGAGTTTCAGGTGATCTATTCTGTTTGAAATAAAGCAAGTATCATACATGGTGGAATGGCATTTCAGCCTGCAGTGGGACTTCTTCCTCACAGTGTGCCTCAGACCATCTTATTTGATGCAATTTATTATTTTTTCCTTAATTTTTAATAATGCCAGCACTTGTTTCCTCCATCCCCTTGGAATTTCCTAGAAGTTTATTTTCACATCTTGTGTTTTGTGGAGTAAAGGGGACAGCATTGCCTTCTTTCACTCCAGCATGCAGAATAAGTGAATTGCCAATGGGTAGCATTTGTCTTTTCTCCTGACTCGGCAGAAGGAGGAGCAAGAAATATTTTTCTGATATGGCTGCTATCACTTCCCAGTGGACTATAACTCATCCCAGAGTTAAAATCTGCAAATCTGCAATCTGCACTGAAAATAGTTTTGCTGTTGTGTGGGTTGATTGAGGTAATAAACAAAGCATAATATAGGAGAAAAGAATAGATGAACATAAAAATGAATGGCATATATAGAAGAAAGGGCAAATATTTTCACAAATATTGTTCAGCTGCTGTTGAATGCTTGGTTGTTAGCAGAAGCCAGAAAGCTGTTTCTTCTCTTTTTTTAAAATTTTATTTCAAGTTTTATATGGCTTGCTATAAAAATTCAAAATTGAAAAACACTATATTGATTATATATATAAGAAAAGTTATGATCTGAGTCCTTTCATGCAGAAGTGTAAGCATCAGCATAATCCTATAGAGGAGCTGTAATTAGGACTGCAAGTAGCTTGCCAGGCAGCTGTCAATCAGCTGTTTCTCTTTTCACTTCAGCTGTCAGTGGGTTGAAAGGAAACAGAAAAGACAGCTTTTTAGTGTAGGAAAAATCAAGCCTGTCTCCCTCACTTTCTAGCCTCCACAGGAATTTTTTTTCTTTAAATGGACAACAGCATACCTAAGAAATCATACCATCTTTAACTTGAACAACAGAAATTATAGGATTAATTTTATTACATTAGCAGACATGAATGGAGGTCTAACAGTTGGAAATGAAATGCTGCTAACAACATGATAATCAACTATTTTTATCTTCATTCTGCCTAGAAGTTGCATACAATTACTGTCTAATATGCTCTTATTTAATAAGACATGATGAACACTTTAAAAATGAAAGCTATTTCTTTGAGAACAAGATATACATTATGTACCACCTGTAGTGAACTACATTAAAACATAGAAATAACTGTGAAAATCAACAAGTGAGGGAAAAAGTTCACAAGACTGAAATACAGCTTCATACTTATTTTTTTCTCTTTAATGACTTGAAAAAAAACCCCAACACTTTAAAACATGCCAGAATAGAAACATTTCGGGAATGATGTTTAACTCAGACAAGAACGACTGGAAAGGTGTCTTTGGTTGAGGATCTGAATGAGTGAACGAGAGTGTTTGTGTGAGCCAAAAAGAACCTCTCCATGTCAGAGCAGCCTCCCAGCTGGCAAGCAATCTGAAGGTAGCATCAGCAATGGAGTGCTCTCCAAAGCAAAAAGACATTGTTGATTGTCTTGCTCTCCCTAACTTGAATTTTAGACAGTGGATTTTTGATGATACAATATGGTAAGGGTCTTATGGAACATTTCTTTATCAATTATGTCGATTACTCTTTTCTGTATAGGTCTATGATTTATGAAAGATTTCCTTATCAGTATGACAAGTATGCATGGAATTAAAAGCTTTATTTTGTAAGTGAAATGATATCTTGCAGATTTGGCCACAAAATATACCCTTTTCTGATATTTTTTCCTCTTTATTTAAAACCAGAAAAGGTTTCCTAAATGTTTATGTTCTCTTTTATTTATCAGCAGAACAACTGCATTTGTTCAAAGTCTCCCAGGAATGACATATAAGCAGTGGCTTCTGAGACATGGCAGGCCCTGAAAAGGTGTGAGGAATGCAGGTGCCCAGGGGCTGGCAGGGTCTGCAGGGCACCTCTGCGAGGAGTGGCCAGGGCTGCCCCGTGCCGGACACACCTGGTTCCAGCAGCTCCAACCCACCCACCGCAGGGCACGGCTGAGCCCCACAGCCACCATGACGGTGCCTCGGGGACAGTCTGTGTAAGGAAGGGAAAAATGCTGCCCAACAGTGAGGGGAAAATGTGAGAAACAGCCCTGTGAGCCCTGAGGAGGAGGAGGGGGTGTTCCAGGCAACTGAGCAGGGATCCCCTGCAGTCCCCCGACAGTCTATGCTGGAGCAGGTTTATCCTGAAGGACAGAAGTCCATGAAGAACTCAGGCTGGAGCAAGGGAAAAGTGTGAGGAGAAAGGAGTGACAAAGAGGAATTGTTTTGGACAGACTTCAATCCCCATTCCCCATCCCCCTGTGCCACTCAGGGTGGGGAGGCAGAGGAGCTGGGGATGAAGGAGTGAAGTCGAATCTGAGAGGAAAGTTCTAGAGGAAAGTGTTTTGGTGTTTGTTTCTCACCATCCAACTCTATTTTTAATTGGTAATACATTAAATTAATCTTCCCCAAATCAAGTCTGTTTTGCCCATGATGGTAATTGACAGAAGATCTCTGTGTCCTTACCTCCACCCACAAGCTTTTTAATCTTATTTTCTCATCCTGTCCTGTCAAGGAGGGGGAGTGAGAAAGCAGCTTGGTGGGCTTCTGCCAGCCAGCTCAGGTCAACCCAGAATGTCATTTTAGATAAACCATCACTTGCATCCAAGATTACCCAGAAGGCATAGTCACCTGCATCTGTGGAGCTGGTTAAGTAACAACCGCTCTGTAGAGGAAGATCTTGAGATTACAATGAATGGCTCAATATCATAAGTATGTGAAAGCCATGAGAAACAGTTCTCTGCCCTCCCAGGCACAGGGGAGTCTGTGCTGGACACTGTGAAAGTCTTAGGGTGAAGTGTACTAACTGGACAAGGTCCTGAGAAGTGCAACAAATGACTGAGGATGCAACAAACCTCAAACTTTCTGAACTGATGATGAGAAAACTGAAAGAACAGGATAATTTTTCTTAAGGGAGGAGGGCACCAACACCGCAGCCAGGCAGGTGAGCACCAGGCATTGCTGTTCAGTAGTGTTCAAGAACAGGTGCAACCAAGAGGGGAGGAGACACGTGAGGAAAGATGTCAAATGACATGTTCAGAGAAATGTGAGGATAAAGCAGAGGAGGAGAAATGGAGGAGACACATGAAATAGGGTGCTGTTGGGAATATGGCTCTAGTTGTGTTCTTGGAAGTAGTTGCTCAGTGCCAGAGAAGGTACATCTGACAGGCTGCATCAGCTGCCCAGGGCAGGGAGACTCCTAAGGGATTATGGCCCATGGGCAACCCTATCAGAGTAGGGACATCTCTGAGGGAGTGTGGTCCTTAGAGGACCCACAGCAGAGCACAGACACCCCTCAGAGGACTGCAGCCCATGGGCAACCCCTGCTGGGACAGGGACATCCCTGAGGACCCTGCTGGAACACAGGAGCAGTAAGAAATGTGGAGCAGTGGAGGAAAATGAGTAAGGAGCAAGGAACAGCAGAAAGAAATCATTACAGACACCTCACCAAAGGGACTGGGAGTGCAACGGAGTGTAATGCGTGGTGATAGTGGGGGAATTTGAGCCTAGGAAGGAAGGAGAAGAGGTGGCCTGAAGCTGAGTCTGGGGAAGTGGGCAGGTATTTCCCTAAAGGAAGCTCTAAATTGTTTGTCTCTTTTTTTTTTTTTTAAAAAAAGAAAAATTTAATTTAATTCCCTCCCCTCCCTCCCCACCCCCCCAAACCCAAATCAGTAATTACGTTTGTATTAGTTGACAGTAAAATGACTGAGTAAAATTGCCTAACACTGTTTTGCCAACAACAATGTGACAAGTATTGAGCTCAAATTAGACATTGTGACAAACTTTCTAATGGTAAGGGTGCTTAAGTTTAATAGCTGTACTAGATTCTGCCTTTGCAGATTTGGATGTTATCTTATTACAAATGCTAAGTAGGGGTAACCAAATTCACGGGACTGATTTTTTGATCTCATTGGCCATGCTTAGGGATCAGTGCCTTCCTCCATTTCCCTGCTATGCTTGCAACTCTCATTCCCTTGATTTGTAATTCTTAGAAGCCTCCAACTTTCAATTTCCAGTCCCCTTTTACATTCCCTTAAATGTTTTGCTCCTAGGGTCATTTTGGTCCCTGGTCTTGATTACACACAGACATTTTATTAACCATCAGCAGACCAATGGCAGTCTGATTCTCCTGTGCCCTTCTGGTTTCCCTCATATTAGCTGCAACCACCGAGTTCAGTATTTGCTCACCTTTATCAACAATTATATAGATAAATCCAAAGTGAGCCTTAACTAATGAAATACTGGGTGACTTGGTAATATCAATAATTTGATTTCTAGCCTGAGAATTAGGTTTGGGAGTACACTAAATGATTGGGTAAACCCTTTAGAATATTGTGTATTCCTAGCAGAGGGTAATTAATGCCATCCAATTAGAATTCAAAATTCTGCACACTTGGGACCTAATGGAGCAAATAATTATGCTGGAGGTGTGTAAAAATTCATCTACATTTACAAATGCTAAGCTCACATTAAAGACCATGGCTTTTCAAAGATCACATAAATACTCTCTTTTGAGATAGCAAACTGAATATTTTAAAGATTTCCTGTGGGCATATTTCATAATAAACTTTCATTTTTAGGAAGGATCGCATGGCAGTAATTCTTCTTTGTGTCTCAGATTTCCCAGTGGTAACACACAAAATATTTTACATTCAGTTTCTTGCAGCTTCGAGCTTTTCAATTCAAATAACAGAATATTAATTTTTAAAATGCAAATGCAATGATTCTGTCAGGTACTGCAGCAACCAGAATCCATACAGAAAATATGCAGAACTGTAGTTCAAGATTTCTTTCCAGAACCTGAATCTTATGAGTGGTTCTGCAAGAAAGGAGAAAATAATATTCTGTCCTCTTTGTACCTGAGTCTTCCCTGTTTGAGATTGTTCACAGCTTTTGGGAACAGATCACTTTTTGTTTGTGAGGAGGGGATTGGGAGTAATACTTTATAACCATTGAGCCCCAGAATATGTTTTCAGCAACAGTCTCAAATTACAACTATCTGGATTCTGCAGTCAAAAAATCACTCTCTGCTGCATGAAGCCTCCACCAGCAGCTAGATTTATATGGGGGTTGACAGTGTGTGTACACTGCAGTCTGACCACAGATGCTGGTGCTACCACATCCAGTTCTGAAATGCAGCCATCTCATCCATTCCATGGCATTTAACTCTTCCACCTGTACTTTTGGCTGTTGATTATTACTGATTTATGTTACCTGCCAGATAGCATCACTCCACAGCAAATTCAGAGCATCTAGGTAGAGAACTGAGAGCAAAGCAGAGTTGTAGGGCAGACCCCAGCCTCTGCAGGACAGTGTTCTGGGTCACGAAGATACACTAACCCCAGACCAAAGGATCCTAGCTACATGTCTGCCAATTTTTACACTATTTTTATGCCCTTTCACAAGCTGTGGCAATAGGTTGCTACTGTAAGTGTATGAAATCACAACAAAAACAAGCTATATATCCTCTCCACATTGATGTTGCCTGTCTTCACTCTGTGTGTGTCTGCCTAAAAGCACTCCAACATTTTTGCTTTGCTGTGGGTAGATGAATAGACTACGGGTAATGGGGTTGCAGTCTGAACTTAACAGTAACTGGCTCTAGTGCAGAACGTAAAACACACTGAGATGGAAAGCAGTATTTTTAATGCATTATAAATATCTCATACTTTATATAACAGCTATAATTGGAAATATTCCATTTAAATTGTGTAATTCAAATTGCATTTGTGTGAGACTGTTTGAAGTTCCATATCCTAGTAACTAGGGTTTTATCACATCACATTAATGATAGTTTATTCTCTCAGTACTGAGACACACAGCTTAAAATAAAAGAATCAATTTTAAATATATGTTTTTATAATGCTGTCTTCCTTTTCCATTGTGAATTACATGCCATTAGTACTGAAGAAACAACCACATCTCAACCAATAATAAACCCAACTTGCATTCCATTCACTCATAAATGTGTTGTTTATTTCGCATGCACAGTTTGAAGTTTGTGAATGAGGGATGATACATCTTAACTGAAAGAATACCTCTGGACACCGTAACTGTGAACTTTCATTACATTTTTGAGAAAGTTGTATATATGCAAAAAAACCAGTAAGGATGGAAATCTCAACATCTCTAGAGCTCTGTTTCTTCTATTGCTGGAACACACCTAATAAATCTAAGAACAACTCAAAAGGGAAGGTTTTCATAACAAGTCATAATTAAAAAACCCAAACTGCTCCAACTTTTTGTGTTTGTCACACTTGCTTACTATGTTTAAATAACAATTGACTTTCTTTAGTTTCATTTTAGATAGGTTTGCCCACTACAATTTCATAAAAATGTGTGGTAGAGAAATCAGGTCTTACTGTTTGACAGTAACAAACCCCAAATTATTTTATTCTTTTAATAGCACATTTTTCTTTTAAGTGAAGAACTTTATAGAATCTGGGATGTGTTAGAATAAAGGTCAAATAATCTACCATTATATATTTTCATTCTGCAATTATATAATAAAAATCTTACCCATCTTAATGTATATATTTAAAAAGTGAGAACAAGGATATTTCTGTGAAAATTGTAACCCTACAGTTTTCTAGTTCTTGTGTCTTTGAATCTCCAGCTTAACTTTACTGAGCACTGACTATACACTCCTTTGCACCTTTACAGGTTATTTTCATCACATTAAGTATTTAAATAATTTCAAATTTTGTTAGAGGAAGGCTAGAAAAGCAGAGAATTCAGAATGAGTGAAATTTTACCTAACATATTTGATTGCCTTTATTCCACTTCACTATATCTTAACTACTTCTCCATTTGGGTACTTAAATATGTGCTTCATATAATACACACTTGTTCTGTTGACAGAAATTGGATCAATTTCAGTGCTTAAAGGCGGTCTGTACATGAAGTTTACCTATAGCCATCTGAATTATTTATGACCTTCAAGCTGTCTAACAGCTTGATCAGAACCAAGATTTACTCCTTTAAATCAATGGCAGCTAGTGGGAAATAATTGACTTGTGTGGTGTGTGAGTGTGTATATAAGTAAGCTGCTTCATTTCCATTTTAAAGCTAAACCTGGAAAGACTTGGGGTGAACTTCTTTCTCTTATCAGACACAATATAACTCAGTCCTTAAAGACCTTTAAAAGTAATTAAGTATTGAGGAATGAGATGTGAAAACTCTGTTTTCTTTGTCATTCTATTACTTCCTTTACTCCCACTTTGTAGTTGTAATTTACCAAAACATTTCCAGTATGTGAAATCACACCCAGCACTTTTAAGAATAGTCAGATTTTCAGCTGGTGCAAATCAGAAGAGCTCCATTAAATAAATGAAAAATTAATAGCTTTTAATGATAGAATGTCAAGTTCTTGAAGTTGATAAGTGTCCATTTATATACAAAATGTATACTATATACTGTCTGCATTACTCCATGTGTTTTTCTGCTCTAGCAGTTTTCTTTAATTTTACTTTCTTGATATCCATAAGATAGTCAAACTGCAATCCTGGATCAAGAAAAATCAGGTGATTTAAATGGGTCATTTTATTTATACTTTGACTGCTCTGAGTCAATCAGTAATACAAAAGCACACTTAGGAAAGTTGCTACGTTTCTAGAACACTTACTTCATGATCTTCTGATCTTTCTGGTCTTCCTCCTGCTTGAATTGAGGTGTTACAGCTCCTGTTCATGTTATTTTTTGGTAACTGTCTCTACTCAGCTTTCAACTGTGAACCCTTAAAAATATTAGCTCTCTGACTACTGTGGCCTTTGGTTGAAACAGGCTGTTACTATGACAACGAGATTTGTATGGTAGCCATATTTTACCATTTTGTAGTTGGAACACATTGAAGTTTTGAATGAACTTTACTATTGTTAATCCAAAACCTTGAAATGAAAGAAAAAAGGGAAAAAAAAAAAAAAGAAAAACAAACCCTCAAAGTCACACACATACATATATACATAAAGGAAGATTATGTATTTAAAAAAATACAAAAAATCTGTCTTTTTTTTTAAAGCATTTTAGATGTAATTACTCTTATACTTTCTATCCTAAGGCTGGAAATAAACATTAAAATCCAACAACACCATAGTTTCCTTTTTCATTTTCTTGATTACAGCACCAGGAACATTATGGAAAATACTCATCTGAGTTAAAACTCCTAGTAAAATTGTCAGAAATTACAACATGGACTCTCACATCCAACTCCTTTAGAAGATGCAAAAGGAACAGTTGACTGCAGCGTATGGATAATGTAGGGAGAGGAAAAGTACTGCAATGCGTTCTGCACTAGCTCTTCCTGGGGGGCTGTTGATGTCAGCAGAAAGGTCCAGTGGCTTTACTTGTCTTCAGGATCATCCAGCTAATGAGAACAGAGCTTGCAGAACCCAGGCTGCAGTGGCATGGCAGCAGAGTAGCAACAAAAGGTAATTTACAATCAAACACTAGGATGAAGACTGGGATACAAGAATTAAAAAACTACAGGCAAAGTCCATTCTCAAAACCTATTTTTATCATCACTGGGATTTTGATGATTGGTCCTTAACATTTAATAAAAATCTCATTAATTTACAATACCCTGTTTTTCAAACATAGCTTTCACGGAAAAATCCAGGTCTTGTATTCAGATCTTCAGCGTAAAAGGTGTTATAAATAGTCCTAATTGTAAATATGTCGAATATTTTTTTTCAAAATTAATATTAAAGCATCTCAAAATGAATATTTTTTATTTTTATTTTATTATTTGGATTTAATTGTTTTTGTAGAAAAATTAACGTTGATCAGAACTCCACAGCGGATCCGCAGTCTGACACCTTTCTCTTTTTTTGCACCTTTCTGAATTAGTAATGAGTTAATGAAGAATTGTGTTGGTTCTACTAGGATTGAGTTAATTTTCTTCATAGTACTTAGAATCTTATCTTTTTAGTAGTTAGCATGGTGTTTTGTTTTGGATTTAGTATGAGAATAGCGTGATAACACACTGAACTTCTAGGCTGTGTTTTGGAGTTGATATGAAAAGAATGTGAGAACTCACTGATGTTTTGGCTGTTGCCAAGGAGACCAAGGACTTTTTCAACTTTCCAGCTGCAGATGCATAGCAACTAGGAGGGAATGTAACAGGGCAGCACCTAGATTGGCATCCAGGCTGGTCAATAAGATATTCCCTACCATTAATATCGTGCTCTGTATATAAATGGATGAAGATTTTCTGGCTTGTTAGTGTTCGGCCTTTTGCTGTTTTGTCTTTTGCCTTTGTCACTTATTTTTGGAGGGGATCAGCTGTTTAGGACCAGGGCTGTCCATTTGACATGATTGTGTTCAAACAAGCACTGTTGTCCAGATCTCTACTCTTCTGGGACCAGCTGTACGGGACTGGTGTTCATGAGCAATTGCTTGTGCGTTGCTTTCTTTTCTTTTCAATATATATGTAGCTTTATTTTTTTTCTTTTTTTGTTTTTCTTTTTTCTTATTAAACTGATATTGCAACCCACGATTTTCTCCCTTACCTTTCAATTCTCTCCCCCAACCCACGTGTGGGGGGAGGGGCTGAGCAAGTGACTGTCTAGTGTTTGGTTGCCAGCTGGGGTTAAGCCGTGACAAGAATAAAGTATATAGTAGTTAAAGGAAAGGCAGCTTGTCTCTGGCACACAATGCTGAACAGATTTCAACTGCAGATCTTAAATCAGTGCTCTGGACTGCAGAAATTAGCTTTTTAAAAATGAAACCCATCTCAAATTTATCCTAATTTAAAGATTACAGTGAAAAGAAATTGTGATGCGCTATCTAGCTATTAAAACTTGCTAGCAAAATGTAGAGAAAAAAACCCATCTGGATCGCAAGCTATTAAGGAATTCAAAGGAGTTTCATCAGCTTTTTTTTCTGACTGAGAGTTTCACAAAAGCAGTTGCTTTTGCTGAAATAATATTGGATTTCAGTACACATTCCTTTTAGACACAGTATAATGAAGAATATCTTACATTAGAGTCAGAGTCTCAAGATTTTTAGTCAAAAGGATGAGTTTAGCAATAAACAATGTCTGTCTCCTCATTTTTCATGGCTACATGATATATCAAAGCTTTTTAGTGTCTGCTGTTTGATATGTAACATAGCAGTCTGAAGCTAAGAAAGAAACATTGACGATGCAGTTCAGTGGAGATATTTGGAATATTTCTGTGAGAGATATAAAAAAGGTAATCCTACACAAGTAGTAAATCTAGTATACCCAAATGACTAGTCTGGTTAAGAGGGTAGATGGTCATTTTCTTGTGAAACAGAAAATAATAATAGTTGCTTTCTCTCTTGTTTTTTTGAATCCCACTTGCATTAACAAACATGTTCCAGACCCCTTTTTCAGCAATGGGAAATTTAATACAAAGTGAAACAGAGCAAGACCTGAACCACTGCTTGGGTTTGCAACACTGAATGTCTCAGTACTAAAATTTTGTATAAATGAGTCACCAAGAGGAATCTGAAACCCTTGTTTAGATGTATGGGAGTTTTGGGGGAATATTTGTTTGGTTAAACTCTCACATGCATCCAGCTCTGCCTGAAATTGGAGAGGAAGCACCTGAGGGAGTCATAGATGTGAAGAAATGAGGCTATTTTGAATAATAAGTTAGTGAACATGTCAACTGAGACACAGTATGCTTACTTTCTTTCACCTAGTACCAAGACAACTAGGAAAATCTTGTAGTACAATGGGTTTACAGGGTACTGCCAGGGAGGGCCCTAAAACTGCACAGTGCAACTTAGTATATCATAGCAAACACATTTGTGACTCTGAACATTTATTTTCAAACTGTGTATAGACATTCTCAGATAACTTCAAATTTGTCAAAGGTGCAATTTCTCTGTGTTTTTGCACTCTTGTTCTAATAAGCTAAGAAAATAAAAAAAGATCTCTACTGATCTGACCTTTCCTCACAAATTTTTGACTCATAAGAAGAATGCTCCAATTTGTAAATACATGCAGCAGGAAACGTGCTAGAATGCATGGCATTCTCTTTTTCTTTTTGGCTGCAAATCCACTCTGGTCATAAGGTCAAATATACTCCATTCAATAATCACGCTGTCTGGGAAATGAAATCCACTACTCCTGCCCTACTCCTGAGAGGGCTCCAGTGGCCTTGCTGTGGGTTTGAATAGCAGCTCTACAGTTGTTTAGTGTGGGCAGCTGGGGACAGAGCTGAGGCAAAATAACCAGGCTTGTCCTTTAGCCACCTCTGGCTGCTCCAACCAGTTGTCTTTGCTGATCTAAGAGGAGTAATGTGGAGACTGACTGGTGCGGGACACAGCTGGACTGACACAGTCACAGTATAAAGCAGACAGATAGGCAGTTTTGTGCTGCCCCCTGCCACTGGTGAACCTTATTTTATTTTCTAATTGATGAAAATCAGTCGTTGGCTACTCAGCTGTCAGAGTGGTTGTTCATGGCATTCTAGCTATTTTTTACTACTTCTATTTGGTCAGCTTGAATGGGAATAGCGGGAGAAAAGTAGCATTTCTCACTTAAGGAACTGAAAGCTGTTCAAAGATGGAATGATTTATGAGTCATAGAATGTTTAAGGATGGAAGGGACTTTTAAATGTCATCTAGTCCAACCCCCATGAAGAACTCAAACACAACAGGAAGGCATTTAATTGCTTGAAATTGTATAGTTGTTAAGTACAGTGTTGCCCTTGGAGTGTTTTTTTACTGTCTCTGGACACCACTGGGAATAGGCTGGCTCTGTACCTTGATAAGATCTGCCCCTGAAGCCTTCTTTTCTATGGGATAAACAGTCTCAGCTCTCTCAGCCTTTCCTCCTGCAGTCCCTTTGTCATAACATCTCAGCTCTTAGCTGGACTCTCCCAGTATGTCCATGTTTCTCTTTGTGCTGGTTTGACTGAAAATGAGTTAACTTTCCCTCACGCAGTTAGAAACCTTTCTTTTTGGTAGCTAGCATGGTCACTGTTTGGATTTAGTTTGAGAACAAGAAGATAACATCTTGGGACAGAGGCAAAGTCTTTAATTGTTATCTTCTGAGAGCCAAGGCCTCTGAGCTCTGCCCACAGATGTGAGGCAGCTGGAAGGGGGGCATATATGGGGCAGACCTTGACTGACATCCAGACTGATCAATAAGAATATTCCATGCCATTAGTGTCATACTTCATATTTAAGGAGAGTCAGGTTTTTCTGGCTGGGTTGGGAGTCAGGATGGAGTCTGGATGGAGACCAGTTGGGGGGAGTTCTGTTTGGGAGTTTTTTGGTTCGACCTTTTGCTATTCTGCTGTTTTGCAGAGGCCTCTGGGCCTTTCTGCCTTTTTGTCTCTTCTCTTTCTAGGACTGGCTGTTCTGGACCAGCACGCTGGTTCCTTGGACTGGCTGTTCATTGTGGATGGAGTTTATAAGGAATTGCATTTAGTATCCCTTATTTTATATTCTATTTCCATTATATATATATATAATTATTATTAGTAGTATATTAGTCTTATTTTGTTATTTTATTAAACTGTATTTATCTCAGTCCAAGAGTTTCTCACTTCCCTTTTGATTCTGTCCACTATTTGGGGGTAGGAGGAGGGAGTGATTGGCTATCGTGGTTATATTGCTAGCTTGGGTTAACCCATGATACTCTCACGCTGCGGAGCCCAGAACTGGACACAGTACTCCAGGTGTGGCCTCTGCAGTGCTGAGAAGAAGGGAAGGATCACCTTCCTCCACCTGCTGTCAGCACTCTGCCTAATGCAGCTCAGCATGCTAGCTGTGCTATGTGCAGGTCTTCAGGACCCACAGCCTGGCTGCAGGTCAAAAAGCTTGGACACTCCTGCCCTGGTGCTTGGAAGTGGGAAGCTGGGAGAGCATGAGGGAAACATCTTCTGTTGCAGAACTTAGATTAAGTGAAATCATCATGCACTCCAAGAAATTCTCCCCTTTGGCTGTTGAGACAGTGTTGGAAAGAATTCCCTACAGTGAGTTGTTCTTTGGTTTTGAACCACACACCCCCTAAAAAACATTTGGATGTTTACTGGATGTGATAAAGGCCAATACACAGGGGCTGCAGCACCACTGTGCCAACTCAAGACATAGGGTGCAGCAGTAGGGCTTGACAGGTGCTTCCCTGCCCTTGGCAGGTTCACTTCCAAGAAACAAGGGATGTGGGAGCCTGGTGGGAGGCAGCATTCGAGGGCCCCAGACCTGCAACCTGCCTCTATGCTTGGTCAGTCCCACAGGCCCCCTTCTCCCAGCTGAGAGATTGTAGTCAGTGGACTGCCTGCACAGGTGGTAGTGCCTCTGCAGAGATATTCTCAGGACCCTGGCCTCGTTCCTCCAGCAGTGGGTGGACAAACTGACCCCATACTTCTCCTAGTTGTCATTCACTCTCACCAAGTGCAGCATCTGCTCCAAAGGCTGCCTGCAGAGTGGGCAGGCACCTTTCCATCTGGCCCACTGCTGGAGGCAGGCAAAGCAGAAGCGGTGAAGGCAGAAGACCACACTTCTTGAAGAATTTAATATACGTATGTGGCTCCAAACGTTTTTTTTTAGAGTTTAAGAGCATTATTTGTTTTCAATGGAATCCATTCAAGCCTTGATGAAACCTTCCTGTGGTTTACAATAGAGGCACTTTCATTGCAGTGCAGTTACAGCAGAATTGCTCTGTAAGTTTCCTTTCAATACCTGCCTAGGACTAATTAACATTACTGGGTAATTCACTACATAACTGTATTATTCATTGTCTTTTCTCGTTATAATACTCTTACTGAGTGCAATAGTGTTGCAAATTAACTCTGTTGTAATTACACCAAAGTTAGGCACACAGTGATACAACCAGGGAATTAGTGATAACTGGTAGTAACAACAACTGTTAGTAGTCTACAATTGCACTTGTAATTACCAAATAACTGTGCTGTAGCTACATAATTTGATAGCATGCCAAAAAGAGGAACATTTCCACATATATCTGAAAGAGATTTTGTACACACACACACCTCTCTAATAAATATAGAATATATTAATGTTCAAATTTTTAATGCAACAGAAATAAGGCTAAATTTTTTCCTCACTGTAAATACAACTGTGATGTATCCCTGCTCGCTCAAGGACCATCCCTTATATATCTGCTATTTCCATGCAAATAATTTCTATTTCATTGGAAATGTTGGAATACCGTAATTGTTTATGTATTTTCCAGTACTGTAACAGTTGCTCTGCTTCTTTGTAGAACACAATTTTCACATACTTGATCTGTTTAAACTTTGGCCTGAGTTTTTAGTGGCATTTCCAACCGAGATTAGTTTGTTTCCTCTGTAGATACCAAATAAGTGATGGTGCTGTGAATGAAGAGATAAGCCAAAACTAGCATTTGCAAAATCTAGCCCCAGAACTGCAAACCATTTATACAATTCCATGTGATGCCATATTCTAGCTAATTAGGCTTGCTAACAGCTAGCATTCAGTATGCCATTGGTATGGCTATACTATTTTTGGGACACTTGTTAAAATATTCACTATGTGACAATCACACTGGACTCTGGAAATGTGCTACTTTGCCTGGAGCTGATCTGATGAATCCAAGTAGCTATCTAGATGAGCCCAAAGCTCCTGCCACAGCCTGACTGGATTCATAGTGGAAGGAATGGTAGGATTAGCTTTGACTCCGTGAGGCCCAGTTGCTGGCTGCAAACTCAAGGATGTTAGTTCTGTTCCCAACTTTGCTGATGATCCTGAATAGATTTTTAATTTACCACCTTTTCTAAAGCGTTTTGAAACCCATTAGTGGATGGAGCTCATCAATACTTGGATTTTATTTCAGAAATCCTGGGAGTTATACATGAAAGGAGAACACAGCTGAGAGCTTTCCATGCCACTTTCTGACTCTTTCCCAGATGTGTCACCAGCATCACAATAACATGGAGGAACTGAAAGCCAGGTTTGGTGTCTGGAGCAGAAGAAACTATGTGGACATCAAGGAAGAATCAGTTCAAACTCCCTTGCAGATTAAGTCCCGTGACTTTCATATACCAGGAAGCCCATTGTTTCACTGGGGATGAGAGTATGATGCTATAAACTGATTGCAAGAGTAGTATCTTGTCCTGCTTCCTCTGATGTCTGGGATACTCTGATAATATGAATGGTATTAGAAAGGGTGTTGTCCTAGAAATTAATGAATGGAAAACTAAACTTCACAAGCTTTGTTACTAGCAGTTCGGTGGAATTTGTGGGCTAGAGGTTATTTTGGTACAGAAAGGAATGTTTATTTTACTTATTGGAAAATACTTTTCAGTCTTCACACATCTGCCTCTTGAGTCTCATCAGTATGCATTTTGAAAAATACAATGAAAAGTACAGAATGATATGTTATATCCTGATTTCCTAGATTCTGCAACAGCAGCAGTGTTAGTGGAAGAAGGAAACAGTCACTGGTTATACACATCTCGTCAGAAATTTAAAAATACATATTGATTTAACATAAGATATAGCCAAGGAAATCTGAATCACTAACTAAATATTTGGCAAATCTAGTATTAGGCACAAACCACTTTGCTGTGAAAGACTGACACTGAATATTTTACTAACATTTTTTGTTAATTTAGACATTGCCTCTAGTCAGCTGGAGGACTTGCTCAACTTTTAAATATAGTAACTAATCCCTTTAGTAGCTACTATTTCTATTTTTACTAATATATGCATTTTTTTTAGCCAACACTGAATGTTTGGACAAAGGTAGATTTTGCATAGGGAAATCTTTTTTTTCATTGTGGAAGTTTCACTGATAGACTCGTATTTACCTATTTTCAGTTATACTTTAGTATCTTGCCTGGTATTTATTATCTTTTATTTCTGCAGAATCAAATTTGCATCTTTCATATATTTACACTTTTTATTACATTTCTGCTGTGAAGTACCTGAAAACATCTTTATTCTTCTATTAAAAATATAATCACTGGATATCAAACTGTAGTCTAGGATAAGAGTTTAAAAGTTTCCTTTTTTCGAACCAAACAATAAGGATGTCAGGCAAAATTTTCCCTGTAATAGAGCTGAGGCAAGGTCCTCTGACTTTAGTTGTAATTCAGCACATCTTTGGACAGAATATAAAGTTGTCAATCCTCCACTGCTAGTGTGAAATCTGTTGTTCTGGAGCATGGAAACTATTCAAAGATATTCCAACATAGTTCTGAGCCACAAAGTTCACTTTTTGCAACGGCAGCCTAATAGGTGATAGGGATGGGTTATATGTGCTCAGAATAAAGTGCTAGATAAAAGATGAAAAGTTATCATCCTCTAAATTTCTCTGAAAATATTGTCAGCAACCTAAGTGTACTTCATTGTTAATAAAGTATTTAGTTTCTGAGCATTATTTGCCCAGAACATTGCATGGTGTGTGCAATTTTTTTCTTTCTCTGTTTTTCTGCCGAACTCCAACTGAAACTATACTTTTAGCATTTTAGTAAGCCAACATGATTTCTGTAGTCAGAGCTGTCATATAAAGTAAATTCACAGAGGAAACAACTCATGTAGGCTACATGATACTCAGCATTTAGTAGTAAAATGCAGGTGTCTTGGGATTTTTCTAAAACAGTTAATTCTAAACCCCGCCAGGCAAACACTATGAAAAATATATTTATTTTATGATACAGCTCAGAACATAGCAAATAATTCTTCTATTGCCATAGGATGGATGCTGAAATGGGAATGTGCTGACAACACATGGTTGGAAGACATTGAATGATATAGATAGAAACGGATGATCCCGATGATGCAGTTACGGGTTTATAATAAGGACTAATAGCAAGAATTTCTGTAGAAACTGGGGTGCTTTTTGAAGAAATGTTAAAGATGAGGGCTTATTTAATGTTACAAGATAAGTATAGGTTATTGGTGTGATGTGACATAGAAAAAAAACCACAAATGCAAAAGAGACAAGTACAGAAAAGAAGGACAAATGCAAAATCTTTATGGCTGAAATTTGGAAAATGGTAATTCTTTTTAAAAAGGTGCTGCTAGTTTCATCTAGAATGCTGTGGACAATTCTGTCCATCCATGTTCAAGAACAAAGTACTTGAACTACAAGTGCAAAGAGTGGGTGTGAGGATTTGGGAAACAGAGACCCCATTCAACATGAGGATGCTATGTGACTTTGGCAAAATGAAAGCTGAAAGGAGATGTTTGTCTTTTAAAGGTACTTGAAGGCAGGCAAAGATTACTGAAGTAGAAGGGCTGTTTAACTAAAGATCAATGTTAGTGGAAGAAGTGGGTGAAACTGGCTACAACTAAACCCCACATTTGGAATTCGACAAAAGTTTGTAACTCTCAGAGGAATTCTGTTTTGAAATAGCCTCTCTGTATTGGGAGAAGGCAGCTGAATTAGACTTAGTACCTTTGTACCTGATGTATTTATGGATGGAACTGCAATAAGGTGACCTCTGTAACATCAGAGAATGACACAGAGTGGCTTGGGAAATTGTTCCAGTTCCAAGTCCTGTCTGCACAAGCAGTGTCAGTTAACTCAGCTTAGACTAACTCTTCATATAGACTTTCCTGTCTGTCCTGACATACATGGTCAAACACCAAAACATGGTTTGTTCATTTGCTGACTTTGATGCTTTGAATAATACGCTGTCTAGTAGCTCAGCATCTCATAGAAATTTCTGGTGGGTATTTACTTTTGAAGGCAGCCACTGCAAAACCTGAAATACTGCAATTGCCAAATGTATATTTAATTTTGATAGATTTCCCAAGGTTAACCAGAAATGATTTTGAGGTTTGTGGCTGACGATGCTGTGACGAATATTAATGACAAATGGCAGTAATACAGTTCTTGCAAGCAATTTTCAGGCCAGGCACAGTGCACAAAGGCTTAGCAGAAGATTTGACAGCAGGTGATGGGTTTACATTACAAACTTGAGGTTAAACTTAATGGTTTTGACATAGGTTGGGGAATAATAACGGAAGACAAGTACAGCCTTGCATTGTGGGGAAATTCTGCCTTTTGGAGAAGCTTAGAGTAGACAAAGACATGGATAAGCAGGGAAATCCTGACTGAGATCAAATTAAAAAAAAAAAAAATAGTACACAGAAGGTAGAAGCAGGGATGAACTTCCCAGAAGGAAAACGAAGACATTGTTCCAGTGTATTGGAATGCAGTCAAGAAAGTCAAAGTTCAGCTAGTGTTCACATCAATGATGGATGTGAAGGGCAACAAGATGGACTACTGTAACAAGAGAAAGCATGAAGAAGACTGAGGCACCCAGTGCTTTTTGTGCTTGATGTTAGGGCCTGCCAGTTCTCTGGGCTGGCGTAGAACCTGTGGGAAGGCAGCATTGCACCTGATGGAGGAAGAAAGACTTAGGGAATACGTAAGTCAGTATATTGGGTTAAGTGGCCAGGTTTTGGTAGCTGAGGGTCTGCAGGGCACCTCTGTGAGGAGTGGCCAGGGCTGCCCTGTGCTGGACACAGCCGGTTCCAGTGGCTCCAACCCACCCACTGCAGGGCACGGCTGAGCCCCACAGCCACCATGGCGGCGCCTCGGTGAGAGACTGTGTAAGGAAGGGCAGAAAATGCCAGAGAGAGGGAAGAGGGAACAAAAACAGTGAGAAGCAGCACAGGGGACACCAAGATGAGAGAAAGAGAAGGGGATGCTCCATGGTGGTGTAGCAGATATTCACTGTGGCCTATGGGAAACCCATGCTAGAAGAGACAGATATTCTTGAAGGAACTGCAGCTCCTGTCAAGACACCACACTGGTGCAGGGGAAACGTGTGAGAAGGAACAATAGAGAGAGACATCTTTGTACCGATGGTAACCAGTTCCCACAACCCCCACCCAGATTCTTCTGGCCTTACTGAGGAGTCTGAGTGTAACCTGTGGTGATAACGAGGGGTGAGGAGAGGAATCTGAAGGAAAGGAGTAGAGCCTGGGAAAAGGTGGGGGAAAGGTGCTTTCCCTTAGTGTCTGTAAAAGCCAGGTTTCCTTTACCAGGCTGCAAAACAAGCCCTAATGTGTTCCTGTTGGAGAAGAGTTCATAAGAGTGGTGAGCCCCCTGGAGTACAACCCACAGCTATGGACCTCCCCCAGGAGACCACCAGAGATGTACTGAGAAACGTAGTGGCCGTATCACAGTGGGCAGCAGGTCAGCGGTGGCTATGTCACAATGGGGTTCTGACGTGGCTGGCAAAGGTATGTTGGGCTGCAGAGGTTGGGAAGCAGCACTTTCGGGCTGGTGAGCACAGGGGAAGGCAGGGGAGGGAAGGGCAGGGCAGGACAGAGGAAAGGAGGGCAGGGAAGGGCAGGGGAGGGCAGAGGGTAGCACTGCTCTCTTTAGGACTGTCTCTGAGTACTGCTCCAGCCCTGCTGAGCTCTAGGTCTGTCAGGCAGTCCCCACTGCCTCTGGCCCTGCCTCTCTCATGGCTTTGAAGGGGATGTGGAGGCCGGCAGCCTTTCCTGGGGACTGGCAGAGCACTGGGCAGGGAGCGCGGAGCTTGCCCGGGGCTGCCAAGAGAGAAGTGGGTCCCTATGTCTCAGGGGCTGGGTCTGTGCTGGAAACTCATCTTCTCCTGCTTCGCCTTCAGAGCTGGCAGAGGTGAGTCTGGAGGAGAAGTCCCAGTGCTGCTGCAGCTCGCTGTTGACCCATGCTGTTTCAGCCATGAAGCGGAAGGCATCCAACGTCAGTGAGGAGCGTGGGAGCGAAGTGATGCCAGAGCTCTGGAGGTCAGGTAAAGGGGTTGTCAGGGTTTCTGTGTATGGCTATGTGAAGGGGGAAGCAGGAGCCCCCCAGCTGCCTGGTGCAGGGCCTGGCCTCTCCTCAGCGAGGGGCCTGGGCTGAGGACAGAGAAGGTGCTGCCCAGGGCCCCCTAGGAACAAGGGGGTCCAAGCTCAAGGGGTAAAGGGAATTTCAGCAGAAACAGGATAAGCTGTGGGGCAACTGGGGACTGGCTGTGAAGGCAGTGTCCCAGGCCACAGGGGGAGGCTGGAGGCCTCTGAAATTAAAACCCACAGCAGAAGGAGTTAGAAACCTGTGTTCGATCAGGAGATTATGATCTGGTGGCGATCACAGAGACATGGTGGGACAGCTCACATGACTGGAATGTGGTCATGGATGGCTATGGCCTTTTCAGGAAGGACAGGCCAGCCAGGCGTGGTGGTGGAGTTGCTCTTTACATGAAAGAACAACTACAATGTACTGAGTAGTGTCCAGGGGTGGACAAGGAGTGAGTTGAGAGTCTGTGGGTGAGAATTAAGGGGAGGCTGGCAAGGGTGATACTGTTGTGGGTGTCTATTACAGGCAACCAGATCAGGGTGAGGAAGTTGATGTGGCCTTCTACAGGCAGCTGAGAGTGGCCTCTCAATTACAGGCCCTGGTTGTCATGGGGGATTTTAACTACCCTGATGTTTGCTGGAAGGACTACTCAGCCAGCCATCCACAGTCTAGGAGGTTCCTCCAGTGCACTGATGATAACTTTCTGATGAAAATGGTGGAGGAGCCAACTAGAAGAGGAGCACTGCTGGATCTCGTCCTCACTAACAAGGAGGGTCTGGTTGAAGCAGTAAAGGTGGAGGGCTGCCTTGATTGCAGTGACCATGAAATGGTGGAGTTCAGGATCTCGTGTGGCAGGAACAGAATAGCAAGCAGAATTGCAACCCTGGACTTCAGCAGGGCAAACTTTGACCATTTCAAACAATTGCTGGGGGAAATCCCATGGGCAAGGCTGCTTGAAGGTAAAGGGGCCCAAGATAGTCAGTTAGCATTCAGAGACTGCTTCTACCAAGCTCAAGATGAGAGCATCCTGACACATAGGAAGTCAAGGAAGGGAGCCAGGAGACCTGCTTGGTTAAACAGGGAACTGCTGGGTAAGCTCAAGTGGAAGAGGAGAGTTTACAGATCATGGAAGGAGGGGCTGGTCACTTGGGAAGAATATAAGGCTGTTGTCAGAGGATGCAGGGAGGCAACTAGGAAAGCTAAGGCCTCCTTAGAGTTAAACCTGGCGAGAGGGGTCAAGGACAACAGAAAGAGCTTCTTCAAATACATGGCAGATAAAACTAATACCAGAGGCAATGTAGGCCCACTGATGAATGGGGTGGGTGCCCTGGTGACAGAAGATACAAAGAAGGCAGAGTTACTGTATGCCTTCTTTGTCTCTGTCTACTCTGCTGGAGGCTGTCCTGAGGAGCCCCGTACCCCTGAGGCCCCAGAGGAAGTGAGGACAATGGAGGAGTTTGCCTCAGTTGATGAGGACTGGGTTAGGGACCAGTTAAGCAATCTGGACATCCATAAATCCATGGGTCCAGATGGGGTGCACCCGCGGGTACTGAGGGAGCTGGCTGAAGTCATTGCTGGACCACTCTCCATCATCTTTGCGAAGTCTGGGGAAACGGGAGAGGTACCTGAGGACTGGAGCAAAGCAAATGTCACTCCGGTCTTCAAAAAGGGCAAGAAGGAGGACCCGGGCAACTATAGACTGGTCAGCCTCACCTCCATCCCTGGGAAAGTGATGGAACAACTTTGTGCCATCTCAAGGCATATCAAGGATAAGAGGGTCATTAGGGGCAGTCAACATGGCTTCACCAAGGGGAAGTCATGCTTGACCAACCTCATAGCCTTTTATGAAGACATAACAAGGTGGATAGCTGATGGCAAAGCAGTGGATGTGGTCTACCCTGACTTCAGTAAAGCATTTGACACCGTCTCCCACAGCATCCTCATAGCTAAACTGAGGAAGCGTGGACTGGACGATCGGGCAGTGAAGTGGGCTGCAAAATGGCTGAAGGAAAGAAGCCAGAGAGTCGTGGTCAATGGGGTGGAGTCTGGTTGGAGGCCTGTATCTAGTGGAGTGCCTCAAGGGTCAGTTCTGGGACCAGTATTATTCAATACATTCATCAACGACTTGGATGAGGGAACAGAGTGCACTGTCAGCCAGTTTGCTAATGACACCAAGCTGGGAGGAGTGGCTGACACTCCGGAAGGCTGTGCTGCCATCCAGCGAGATCTGGACAGGCTGGAGAGTTGGGCGGGGAAAAATTTAATGAAATATAACAAGGGAAAATGTAGAGTCTTACATCTGGGCAGGAACAACCCCAGGTTCCAGTATAGGTTGGGGAATGACCTATTAGAGAGCAGTGTAGGGGAAAGGGACCTGGGGGTCCTGGTGGACAGCAGGACGACCATGAGCCAGCACTGTGCCCTTGTGGGCAAGAAGGCCAATGGCATCCTGGGGTGTATTAGAACGGGGGTTGTTAGTAGGTTGAGAGGTTTTTCTTCCCCTCTACTCTGCCCTGGTGAGGCTGCATCTAGAATATTGTGTCCAGTTCTGGGCTCCTCAGTTCAAGAAGGAGAGGGAACTGCTGGAGAGAATCCAGCGCAGAGCCACAAAGATGATTAAGGGAGTGGAGCATCTCCCTTATGAGGAAAGGCTGAGGGAGCTGAGTCTCTTTAGTTTGGAGAAGAGGAGACTGAGGGGTGATCTCATTAATGTTTATAAATATAGAAAGGGTGAGTGTCATGAGAATGGAGCCAGGCTCTTCTTGGTGACAACCAGCCGTAAGACAAGGGGTAATGGGTTCAAACTGGAACACAAGAGGTTCCACTTAAATATGAGAAGAAACTTCTTCTCAGTGAGGGTGACAGAAGACTGCAACAGGCTTCCCAGGGAGGTTATGGAGTCTCCTTCTCTGGAGACATTCAAAACCCGCCTGGACACCTTCCTGTGTAACCTCATCTAGGTGTTCTTGCTCCGGCAGGAGGATTGGACTAGATGATCTTTCAAGGTCCCTTCCAATCCCTAACATTCTGTGATTCTGTGATTCTGTGAAGGCTGCAGTACATAAGAGACACACAACCTTCTCCAAGTATCTGGTACTTTCCATCTTGCATGCTTTGCTGTCAGCGTGAAATGCGATTTATGATGATGCAATGGCAATGTTTCTGGAGTGGAGCATGATCAGTCCCAGCTGGGGAGTGACTCTGTACTCTGCTGAATGATGCGTCTCTTCCCCATGCTCAGCAATGCTCAGCATTGACTTTATTCCAGAAAAAAAATGCACTTGTCTTGAAACATATGAGTAGTCTTTTTTAATTCAGGGAGGCTTAACCTACTCCAGAAAACCATATGATCATACACATAAAGCTGAAGAATGCAGCACCCTACACATCCTATGACATTTCAGAATATTTAGTAATCAAAAATAGAGCTAATTTAAAAATTATTAGACTTATGAACAATCTGAGGTTTTGGGAGTAGAACCAGATGGGACACACAAGAAAAATGTTCATTTCTGGGTCTGCTGGTGTGCTTTCACTTCTCTACCCACTCTACAAGGTCTTTTCTCAATGTTAGTGTGGTCCTAATTCACAGCTTTGCTGATGCCATAGTTTCACCAAGTTTGTTCTGAGCAGAAATTGAGTAAGAGCTTAGTGAAAAACTTAGTAGTTTTGAAATAAGCTGAATAAGAAAAGATGTTTTAAAACAGAGAAACTAAGCTTTCTGCATAATATCTGTAGTTTTTGCCTTCCTGGGAAAATTATATTAGTTTTTTCCACTTTTCATCACCTTGACAAATGTCAAAAGTTTTTACTGGAAAACAGCTTTTTGCAATATTGAAAATTTGAATGGATGTGATAATGGAGAAAATTTCCCTTTTCTGGCTTTATTTAAAAAGTTGTATTTTGTATCAGTGGGCAAAATGAAACTGCTATTTTTTCTATCCGTTTTCAATCCTTTACTGTTGATTATTATGCATATTGCTGTGGGTTTGTTTTTTTTGTTTGCCTCTGTTGGAGAGAGGAGGATTTAGAAAAAGAAAAGCAGGCTTCCTCCAAACAAAGAAGACACTTTTTTCTGGAAAAAAAAAATGTCAGCAGAACAAAATTTAAGAAAGCTTCTTAGAAGTTTGAGTGAAATGATTTTGGAAAAAAACCCCTTGGAAACCACATATCTTTTACTATATCTTGCTTATAAATAACTGACCTACTTCTGACCAGTGCCAACCTACCTACCTCCTACTGAACTTCAACGCAAGTCAGACAAATTCAGTGTTCTGTGTAGAACTGGACATCAGCACACTGCATCACTTTTCCCTTCTTGATCGTTTTTAGAGGAAGATAAACAAATGTTTTTTTTTTTTTTTTACAACTGAATAGAAAACTAAAAAGTCTCTGGCCGTTCTGGCCTAGCTGTTAGATGAGTAGGTTGTTTTACCCCTCTGAAGCACAAAATGCTATATAGCAATCTTTTATTTTGACACAAAACAGCTAAGATAGTGGCTTTCTTGGCTCTGATGATTTTTATTGTAACATTTTGCTAAATATTAGGTCCTACCTATGTTATTTTTTGGGCTATAATGTAACATTTTGAGCTATAAGTATAGTACAACTTTCTGAGTTTTATCATCTTAGAAATACTTGGGAAGTCAGATTTTTTATTCTTGGATTTCTTTATCAGGTGTCTCTATTAAAACTGTGATTAAGTATCAATTATTAAGATTTCTTTTGTATATAAATCTAGTTATTGGTGTGAGTGCTAGCTAAAAAGACAACCACATCTTCTCAGAACTAATCCTCTCTTACCTTGGTAAAATTCTTATATCTTCACAAATGTTTAGCTTGCATTCTCCTAAAGTCAGTCTTAATTAGAATTATCTTGGATGTTTACCCACTTTAACCCTTAGATTATCAGCTTTCACCTTTTCTCTAATACATGCTTGCATGTTTTTAAATTTATAAGATTTCTTTCTTGATTTGAAAAAAATATTGCATTGCTTTATGATTATTTGCTTGTCAAATAAATACTGGCAGTTTATGGAGAACTGTGGATTTATATTAGAAGATTGTTGGATGTATCCTCATGGCCAGCTTGGTATCTACCTAAGTGGAAATCTCACTTGCTCTTTGGAGCATGGGAAAGGCCTGGTAGCTCAAACTGCAATTGCAACTAATACATAACCTGCAGTTTTTAAGGATAATAGCAGAAATCCCAATTAATTCTTTGTGAGAGCATGAATATGCTTATTACTTCCTTTCATGTCATTGCTATAATTCTCCAGTTATCATGGAATTCTTATGTTTAGTCAAGTCCTACATTTCTAAAGCAAAGACTGAGGCAAGCAAAAGATTAAAACAGAAAAAAAAAAGGAAAGGAGACTTAGTCAAAAGTGAAATTCCTCCTCCCCCTTCCCAAAGCCTGAGAGCCTTTTTCCTTTGAAGGCTGCATTGAAAATAGCTCAGTCGGTATTGTTAAAAAATGCAGCAACTGATCAGATTTTATTTCAGATATAATTTTTGAGTCTGTTTGTGTTGCATTTGATTTCCCTTTCTTTGTTACTTTGCTCTCCTTCCTTTTAAGAAAAAGAAAAGAGTAAAACTAGGAAATGGCTGACGAAGGAATGTTTTATAGACACTGCAGAAGGCTGTAGTGTAAATGAAAGCAGCAGATGCTGATTTTTCTATAGTTAAAGGTTTAAGTAATTTCTTTTCCAGTTCATTATGTGATGCTTCAAAGTTAGTCAGTCTTAAAAATTGGCACGAGTTGCTGGTCTGTAGGCAAGTTCTTTTAGTCAAAACAATCTGCATACTATATATTCTATTTTATTATCTTTGTTACAGAATGGCAAAACTATCAGAGCTTAGACATGACTGCAAATTCCTTTTTCTGCATTTTGGGACCTTTTGATTCTGATTTTCCCTTCTGTTTTTATCTCTTTCTCCCTCTCCCTTCTACCTTTGGTATTATAGGTTTTAATTGAATCCTTAATGTTACTTTCATGCAATTTGTACTTAATAGATTTAGGATTCAGTTAAATACCTCTCGGTTATCAGAACTTAGTGACTTGAAGAAGTGCTGTGGTAGAGCTTTTGGTACTGAACGCTTAGAGAAAGCTGCTCCATGGCTCAACAGCTCTGAAATGACGGTGCTCAGTGAGGAAAATGGCAGCTTGCTTTCCATTATCAGAAAAATGCCTCCTCAATTTGAATAATTATATGCGCTTTGTCTTAAAGCAATTGTGTTTCATGTAGGATAACACTTGGAAAAGGCCAGGTCATTACTCTGACTCGATTGCTCATTTGAACTAGATACTCCCAAAAAGCATTAGGAAGAAAGTTGTGTCTGGGGAGGGAAAGTAGCAACTGAGGAACAATTTGTTTCTTTCCCAGATCTGCTTTGCATCCTCCTCCTTCTCATATTAACAACACTCGGTTTCCTCTACAGTCAGCTACTGCATTTTTTGATAGACAAGGGGACTACTCCAGAGTTTGTGAAACAAAACGATCGATCACTGATTTAGAAAGCTCGGGGTACAGCTTATGATAAGAATTTGTGCTATCTCTTTGGATAAAATGGTTTTTGTCAGAAACACTGTCTCAACACTTTCTGAGAGTGTCAGATACTCTATGTTGATGCAACTGCACCTTTTAGTAAAGATGAAGAAGCAATGGTCAGTCATTCTGTATTTACCACCAATAGTAAACACTTGGGCATGTCAGTTCACTCTGTCTGACTTTGCAATACTTTTTAACTGTCCTCCTGCCCCAGAGTCCCAACCAGGTTCTGTGGTGTGGGAGCCTTGGGTCAGCAGTAAATATGCTGAAAGGTTGCAAAGAGTTTGTCAGCAAAAAATCCTGAAACAAAAGAAGCAGAGGGAATATGAGAGCTAAACTGAGTGTAAAATGGAAGGTGCAGTGAAGAAAGAATACCTGATAATTATCACACATTCATCTCTTGGTTGGTAGTTCTCCTGAAAGACTGAGGTTGCTAGAGCGTTTTCATTACCTTTCTTTATTTTCTGCTGCCTAACTTTGTCTGCCCATGTGGACATTTTTCTACATTGGATATACACTTAGGCTGAATATTTTGGGACAATTTCAGCAAAAATGGCTCAACCATTTCAGAGGAATGAAATTATGGGAAAAACACATTGCATGCCAACATTTTTACAGCCCTTTAATTGCAAAGTTCTAGCAGACCTATGGGCTAAAGCAGAGATGCAACATTTGGGATGCAGGTTGGTTTTATGACAAAGATGTGCCTTTTCCCAATTTTTAAAAACAAGCTGTCCCAGTTTGGAGAAATTACACAGCTTTGGAAAAATATTAGTTTGCCCATGTTCTGTAGGGACTAGTGTGCACGTGGTGGGTAAATACATTAGAATTCATATGCAGTGATCTTTCTCTGTAACAAGGATGGTGGGTCTAAAAATTTCCTAGAGAGTTAATTTTCCTTATTTCCAAAACTTCATTGTGAAAACAGAAATACAAAGCAGTGAAATTTCTTCCTTTTTTCTTGGTTTCTTTCTTTTTTTTTCCGCTTTCAATTCATGGGAATGCAGAGGATATAGTCCTGGTATAGGTATAAGGACATTTTTTTGTTTTAGGGTAGAACAAGAGCCTGTAATATATAGGAGGGAAGAGCAGGAACCACTTTATGCAGGCTTTATTTGGAAAAATGTGGGAATTAAAGAAACTGAGGGTAAGTTTGCTGTTCTGTGAGAGTGGAAGTCTGGAGGCCCCTGTGATGGTACAGAGAAACTGAGTTTGAGTATAAATTGGAGGGCAGCAGAAGGGTGTGGGGGAGTTTAAAGCCTTTGGAGAGTAGCTAAGAATTTGAGTCAATTTTTTAAGACAGACTAGGATGCAGATCCCAAAAGAGTGGTGTGATTGAGGATAAAATAAGGAACTAGATGGGTAGAGAGAGGAAACAGGTGAATTCAAGTACAGACAATTTGGGAATGGGGAGCAAGTACAGCAGGTGTTGCGTGCGTGGCTCCTTCACAGCTTGGGAAGGTGAGGGAAGAAAGGGAGGAAAACAGTGTGTGTGTGAGTGTGCAAGCCCTACAGACAGCTTTGCTCATCTTATTGATGGGACTGTGAAGAGTGGTGCTATTACTTGTTGTCTTTGGAAGAGATTTTCTCTCTCTGCTGCCATATATTTTCTCCCCACCTCTGCAGCAGCTAGTTAGGATTTTGAAGCACTCACAAAGGCAGAGGAGATAGAAGTTCTATCACTGCTGTGTCATGCTGGGTAATGTCCTGGGCCAGCCTGATGAGTATGATAAGTGTTCTTTCCTAATTCTGTGCACTAATAAGATCTTATATTGATATTTCCCCAATGTGGAAATAGAGGTAATACACCCAGTGATTGAGCGAGGTATTATTAAATATACAAATGTATTATCTGTGGAGCTGGTTTTATTACATATTACATTATTACATTTCTATTACCTATTACATTATTACATTTTTATTACATACATGCATGGGACTCAACAAATTAGAATAAATCTTGGAAGCCACCTGTAAGTGCCTCTGCTTCTTGGCTTTTGATGGGACAAACGTAATAACTGTTTACCTCAACTATACTTAAAACTGAAAATGTGCTCAAAACACTTTGGGCTTTTATTTTAAATGTGCTGTCCTGTTTTCTGGAAAAAAAATCTATTGAAGGTAGGGATCTAAAGTGTTCATCAAACCCATCAATCCTTATGTACGCAGCACTGTCTTTGATGAAGTTTGCTCAAGTTTTTCTCAATAGCAGAGAGATATAACTACTCTGCTGACTAGCTATTATCTCCAATTTTGAAAGAAGCAGCTTGATTTCCTGCAATTGTAATTTAAAGACAGGTGGGAAATTCCTCCCATTTCTCATTCTTCTTGTTTGAAACTTATTCTCAAATTACAACATTTTTACATCATTTAAAAACCCCCAAACAACTACTTGTGAAGACTTTTCTTTTATACTCCATGTGCCCTTTAAGAATATTTATGGGGCTATTCCCCCTTAGGTGTGCATGTAACTCCCATTAACTTTAATAGAGCTTTAGGTGCATGCATGAAAGAACGAATATAGAGTTACTGTATTTGGAGGAAAGAGGACCAGTACCTTATTCAGCTGAGATTTCATTAGAATTTCAGATGGCAGTTTTTAAGAGGAGGGTGGTGCTCAGGGGACCTGCATTTCATAAAGTGCCTAGGGCAAAATAAGTACTTAATCTGGATGGTGCTATTTCTTATTGTTGATGGTGATGTTCAAAATTGAAGTTGTACTCCTACTAGTAGTGCATTGAATATGTCTCTTTTACTTTCTGGTAACTGGGGAAAAAACCTATTTTGTTCTTGGCTTTTTTGTCTGCTAAAGTCATTATAAAATGTAAATGAATACATTGTAAGCCAAATCTGAATTACAAATATTCTGTCTGGAGTTTTGTGTGAATGCTATGCAAATTTTGTTCATCTTTAACAGCTATGGGCATGGACAGGATTTTGAAATAAGGCATCTGCTAAAGTCTCCTGGTTTTCTTAGACTGAAAAGCTTCCACAGTTCAAATTTGGAAAAGTTCTATGTATACACACGTACATGTATATATATGTTTGTATATCTGTATACATACTACATATAAGTATATGAGCATGTAAAATACTTTAGGATAGCTGTTGTTTTATTCCAAAGTCATCAAAGTTTGAGCACTAAACTTACACATTTGTGAGGGTGAAGATTTTTCAATACACTACATCGTCAGAGAACTGTAGGGTACCCCAATGTAGGTTTGCCAAGAGTCCAGCTAAACCTCAGTTGTGAGGTTTTTCTTATAGTTCCTGTTTAGTATACAGTAGTTCGTTAGTTTCGTATGTGTATACATAGACCCTCCTTTTGGGGAGGACACTTTATAGTTGACAAATTCTGTGATTCCTGAATTGTGACTATAACAACTATGAAAAGCCCAAGAGTGAGCCTGTCCTGCTCTCTGACAGAATGGAGGGAGGGTAGCAAAAATATAGAACTTGCTCTTCTTCCCACAGTAGTATGGACTTCAGCTGCCTCAGCCAGCACGAGGCTACTTTACTACTTAACAGCTAATTACATTCTGTGCCAAGGGTTTAAAGCCAAGTGGTGAATGTGTTTTGTTAATCACCTTCTTTCACTCGGTTACTGTTCAGCTTGTCCTGAATAGAAAAAAAAAGAATCGATCAAAACTTGTAGCTCTCAATATGGAAGGGTGATTTAGTTTCAGCACCACAGTATCTTGGAAAGGGCATCAGGAAACAGATCTGTCAGTCATGATTTTGAAGTCAGTGAAGCTTGGTGATTCACAGTCTTCATAAGACAGTCAAGTGATAAGTACACTTGGCAACTGTACAATTACAAACTTTTAGTTATCTGGTTACCTCAGCACTGAGTAACTAGAATACCTATTAATACCTCAGCAGTTTACCTCATGAAGGTTCTGGTAGTGGTAGATTTTTGTTTTCTTGTTTGTTTATTTTTTTAAATCCACTTTGTACCTTGAGTATATTCATTTATGTTTATATGGTCTCCTAATTACACACTGCTTTGGTAGTTGATACAATCCTCTAGAATAACTTATGCTGCCCTCATGGCTGCTTACAACAACCTAGACCACTTTTACTGTGTGCAGAGACTCTGCTAGTAGGATATACAAATCTTAGAAATTTAACACAACTTTCTAATACCAGACATCACAAATAGTAATAAGCAATGAGCAACTATGCTAAGCATCATCATTTCTGATTAGGCACCCGAAAAGCCTCTGCTGACAAGGAGTTTTGGCAGCTTTTAGTCAGGTAGGGGGGAATAGACTTCCTCTGCTTCCAGAAATAATTTGATCCTCAAGGTTACTGAGTTGCTGTCAGTTCCCTCTTTTTCCCTTTAAGGTCCTATACCTTTCAGATTGGTGTCTTTCTCCTTGAATCTTTAAGCTACTACTTATCTTCATCTCAGCAGTCTTACCTCTGCAATTTTATCTTTCTTATCTTGCATGGCTCTGCTATACAGATTTTCTCACGTCAGGCAATCTCATCAGAAGCTTGGGCTAAGGTCTCAGAGCTGGGCCCAGGATCATAGGCAGCTGATCCTCTGAGTTGTTGTAATACAGTGAACCTGCCCTTCTCTCATTCGTCCCTCACTTTTTTGCCCTCTTGGGTTCTAAATGGCCCCAAAAGGCTCTAAAATCAGCCAAGCAAAGGTCAGTTTCAGTGCTGATGTTCAGACAAAACTTATTCGCCTTTTAGGATGAGGAACAAACAAGCTGAAACATGCAGAAACAGCTTTTAATAGTGCATGTCTGTTGTAACTCACCTAGTCTTTCATTCCAGTGGTGGAGTAGAAGATGTAAAAGATTTACTGCTGGGCTATGGCAAATAGAAGAAAGGACAATGCTTTAAGACAGAGCTAGGATTCAGATTTACGTATAAACTTAGCATGAATGAACGAGTTCTTTATTGGTAGCATTATCACTTGGTTTAAACCAAACTGGATTATGTTGGTCATACTGAACTTGAACAGGACCTCACATTTTACTTGTTTGCTTCCATAGCTAAGTACAAAAAGTTTGACGGTAGGAAGATATATTTCAGTAATGGATGCACCAGTAATGAGAAGGATCTAGGAGAGATGAATAGTTGTTAATATTCAGAACAAATACAGAATGGGAACAGAATTAGTCCAGAAGAGAAGATGAAGAAAATGAAAGAGTTGATAGGAAAATCAACTTCATAAATTAAACTGCGGTGAGAAAGAGAACAGTAATGAATATAGGGTTACAAACTCAGTGGTAAGGGAGTACTTTAAAATCACACAGTACCTTGATTTTAATTTGGTGCAAGGTTGACAGATAAGAGAAATATAACTCTTGCTAACATATCAACTCTCCCAGCCCCTCAAATACTATTGACTACTAGTAGAAATGATATTCTGAACTCCTGTTGTTACGAATGCAGTATGAAGCTCTGTTTGCTATAGTTATCTGATCATCCCTACATTTCTAAGTATGAAATTACTGCATGGACCTTTTCAATGTATTACTAGATGATCTGGACTGAAACTAATGCAGGGAAAGAAAGCTATACAAATTATATTGGTCTGTGTAAATGATTTGTACTAAAATCTCATTTTCCTTAAGAGTGAGTGTCTCTAGCTACTATTATGTTTCTCTTGCACTTTCTCCTCTTTTAAAGACATGGCACATTCCTCTGGAAACCGATACATGAAGACAGCTGTTAATCAAAAGATGACGCATATTGTAAATTGGTCTATGCATGAAATTTAGAGTGCATACTGTGATAAAAATAGCACATAGGTATTATGTCTGTCTGTATGATCATGCATGGAAATTCCTGAGTTAAGCTAGTAAGTGCAATAATGCAGAGCATTTGAAAACACTTTAACTTTTAATTTTTGTATTTTACTCCAAAAATATAGTTTACTACCTCTAGAATGAGTGAAGTATTTTCTCAGTGGTAAGATCAGGTTACAACACTGCAGTGACATTGTCCTAAGACCTCTTTTCCCCATTGGCAGGGGTCTATGCTTCTTCGGAAGAAGGAGGTTTCTTCTGACTTAGTGGGGGAATGTGAGTTATTGCCTCCAGTAAGGGAGAAAAGATTTCGTATTGGCAATGGAATAGTACCTTCTGCATATTTTAAATTACAGGGGAAATTGGCTGTTCTCAGAATAAATCCTCACTCATTTTGTTTGTACTTTCCTGACTGTTCTCAGGGATCCAAATTAAGAAGATGCCATGCTAAAATACTCACTTCGCTTTTGTTCAAGCTACTTAAGCTAATCATTGACTAAAAATCTTTTAGCAGTGTAGGCACATTTTTCATGATGCTTTTCCATTTTGCCTTCTGTTATTCTGGCAAAGGTTTGGAGTAGTATATCTCTGTTAAACAGAGGGTCTGTTGGTCTCTGTAGTTTTGCCATTTTATTGCCTCAGCATCACAACCCCATCTGGTCAGAGGGTGAAGGAGAAAAGTGATTGTGAAAGGGCTTACAGCCTTGCAGGACTATAAAATTGTATGTGCTTAAGACGCAAAACTTTCCAGCCATTTCTGACCAGCTTTCCTCTCCATTGCTGTAAAACAAATTTTCCCCCAAAGGAAACACTGGAGTTTTCTCCTTGAACAATTCCGTGTTTGACTGAGACTAAGCAGTAACTCGAAAACCTGAGAAAAGTCAGGTCTATACAGATCTCTCCATCTTTTTGTGGATTAATAGGAACTGCCTTCCCCTTTTCCTTCCCCTTTCCCTACAGAAGAAAGACCTTGATAACCTAATTTGCTTTTTAACCTTAAAAGCAGTAATAATATGAATGTTATAATGGTTATTTTTCCTGGAGGATTCTGCAAGGAGCCTAATGAGTTTTCCTTGGAGCAGAGCTGAGGTGTTGAACTTTTTCACAGAGAGTTATTATCACACCATTTGTCATGCTTTTAAGCTAAACAGCTGTTGGTAAAAGCATAGTTTTGAACAAAGTTTAGATTATTTCTCCCTTTTCACAGATGGCATTAAAGTTCCACCGTCTGTGTGTCTGTTCTATAGGAATGTGCCTATCCAAGTCCTGGGGGCCAAATTCTTTGAGTATCTATCTATCTATCTATCTATCTATCTATCTATCTATCTATCTATCTATCTATCTATATATCTATGCTGAAGTGGTCTGGGTCCTGGATATTCCAGGGCAGATTGCCCAAGTTACTGCATACCAAGGCCACTGACTCTTATTGCATCCTTCAGCATACACTCTGCCTGACAACATGTATTTCCCAAGGATGCGCAGGTGCTCTTGCAACATTTCCTAGGGACTACACACATAGCATAACTCCTAAAAGGGCTCTGTGGGAGACCTCATTCCTTTAGTGGTACCACACTAGAAATAGGTGCCTTCTAGAGGGGTTGGCCCTTGTCCCTTGCAGAGATAACCCTGTGTCAAACTATCCCTGAAGAAAGATGAGAATTACAGTGAGAACCTGCTTCACCCCGACAGTGAAAATGAGAAATCTGCTACAGCATCTGCAAGCCTCTGGCTTAATACCTGTCACAGAAAGCCTTTTTGCCCACCTAGGATTCCTGCTCTGATATTCCTGGCCGTGCTCCAAGACCAGGGTTGATAGATGTCCTGAATCTGCATAGCAACCATCTGTTTAGAGCCTGGGATACTATCACCAAGCACAGAGGTAGTGTGGTGCAGGCCTAATATGCACAGCAGATGCCATTTTGTCCTTCAGCAGCTGCTATGTACATTAACCGTAGTTTCTGTCAGCTTGGCCACCCTCTTGCCAACACAAATCATACCTTTCTAAGCTATCTCCAGTGCTGACCACGGCCAGGCTATGTGAACATGTAAAGAGAAAAAGAAATGGTTTTTTACTTAGTGACAAAATGATGTCTAATGAAGACCAGACTGAACAAGGCTGCCCTTCCTACCCTTTCTCTGACGGCCTTGCCTTTTTGTTGCAATGCATAAAGAAAGTGATTTTTGGCTAACATAATTCACAAAAGCTGTTTCATTTTTCCAAAAGAATGACTCTAAGGGTCATGGGATGTAACGTAATCAGGAGAGAATTGGCCTTGGTCCATCAAAGCTGGTCCTGAGAAATATTCTTCCTATGTGGAATTGCTGGAACTTAGTGTGAATATCTCTGAACAAACAAATTAAACACTTTTTAAATTGTATTCAGCATAGATTTATACGAGAGATGGCCTTTGTAGGAAGAGACCATGCACAGCAGAGAGAAGGTCTTGGGAAGTCCTGGAGTTGCTGCAACAGCCTAAGTGTGCTAGAAGGGACTGGACATAGCTGTTTTGTAAAGCCCTCTGTCTCCAGCAGTTCAGGTGGTCTCTAGGTAGCTGTGCTGAGGTCCAAGGAGAGCTGTTCTGGAAGGGCTGAATCTTTCTGTGCAAGTGAAGAAAGTGGTATCTTTTCATGGACAAGAATGATACTTTTCATGTCTTGCCAGAAATGAGGCATGAGGTGCTTGAAAATTGTGTCTCTGACTGTCTGGGGCAGAGGAGCCTTGACTCTCAGTCACCTCCACGTGTCCACATGCCAGGAAGAGTTCTGCCTTCTTCCTTTCTCTTTGTGACCTCGAACTTGATCCTAGACCCAGGGATGGTAATACACCTTGGCCTCAGAGTCCTCTACAGGGGTTCATCGTCTCCATATCAGGCAGGTTACTTTCCCTTCTGTCATGCAGACAGACGCTGGGAAAGCTGTGTGAAAAGCTGTGAGGCGGGGTGGGCGACAACACGAACTGGGCAGAGCACATCACGTAGCACCATATGGTAGTGGTATGGGATATAGATAGCGTGGATGAATAAGAAGCCAGACTATAGAGGCATCACACCTCAAAGTTACAATCTTAAGCTGGGCTGTGCGTGCTCCAAGAGTTTGCATTGTGAATGCCAACAGAATATTCTAGCCTGCTTACTTATACTCAGGTGGCTTTTGGGTGTGATCCAGGAAAGCAAAGAGGCATAGCTTATCTTTCTGGTCATCTATGAAGGAAAGAATAAATAATTAAAAAAAAAATCAAAACAAATTTAGGGCTCGATTCACATGTAATACATTAACACTACGCAGAGCTCCCACAGCCTTTAAGTCAGCTTGTTTGTAATATGTTGCAGAAGAATCTGACAAGATTCAGCAGAGAAAAAAATATGCCCTTTGGAAATACCAGCTTTCAGCTGCCTTTTTACATTATAAGATTAAAAAAAAAAAATGAGAAGTGGGCATTTATTTTCTACTGCAATTTATTTGATGGAAAATTCTCTCCTGTTTGGTAGGAGATAGATGTGAAAATGTGAATAAAATATCAGAGTGAAAAGTAAAAATAAAACTAAATAAATACCTGAATGCATACACTTTTTTTTCTATCACAGAGCCTCTGGAAAGGCTACTTAAATACGGAATATGCAAATAGCAAATTACTTCCAAAAGAAAAAAGCTTTGTATTTTTGTATTTTTTTTCTTTTTTTCCTATCATTTTGCAGGGGGAAAGTTGGGAGGAAGATTAAAGAGAAGTGCTGGACTATGACCAGAGAAGTGATGGTGTTTTGAATTTATGCATGTTTTTCTCCCTATAACAGAAGAGGAACCTTTGAAAAGTTAATGCAAATTATTATTTTTTTCTCCCAAAGGCTCCCATCCCAGAGAGGTCTTTTGCTTGTAATGTAGGTTTTGAGAAATCGCCCACACAGTAAAGCTGAACTCTACCGCATACTGTTCAGCTGTTAACAAATGGGGTTTATATGCAGGCAGGGAAGTTCTTTTAGCCTCCACAGAATTTGGAACTGATGTGGTTATCATGCTCTACATTTATATCTTGACAACGTCATAAATCAATGACAAATATCCCAGCCTTTTGGATATGTTCAGCAGAAGGCAATCTTCACTGCTTTTTGAAAGCTTGGGAGTCATATGCAACTTAAACACACAGATACTTATGCATTACTCTCAAAAGGAAATATTTTAGTGTGTGGGGGTTTTGTGTGTGTGTGTATATTTCATAATAAGGGTTACTTATTGTGGCAGTTGCACATCCCCCTGAGACCCGGAGCCTTCAATAGGGCAGTTGATGGCTCCTTAGCCCCTTTTGTGCCCCACTGTGCCTGTCCCCACCTAGACATCGAGGGTGGTGCCAAGGTGCTGACAGTCACATCCTCCCCACTAGGAGCTGGGTGACTTCACGTCCACTCAGCTGGGGGGGCAGGAGGGGTGGGACCCTCAGTTGATTGTTAGGGTCTTCAACAAACGAGGTGCCCACAGAAGCTGAGAAACTTCTGGACCACGTTGTAATGCCCACAGCCAGATCTGACCGGGCTATAAAACGAGGTCCTCGCCAAAGTCCTCCTTTGAGTGGTCTTCTAGGACCAGTGGGTCTGTGAACTGGAGCCCTCCCCTTAGACTGGGACACCGTCTAAGTAGACTTCCTGGGATTGAGAGCGCCTCACCTCCTCCTGCGGTGAGTGGTTATTTACTGGATATATCCTTGAGTGAGTCCTTGCCTAACCCAGGCAAGTGATTATTTCTTGTGGGTACCCTGGAGTGAGAGGCCTCTGTTTTTTCTTTCTTGTGAGTGTATGAGTGCACGTTGTGGATCCTCATTATTCTTATGTTGTCGTTTCCCAATAACTTCCTCAACTGATATCCAAACCTGTATTGTTGGAGTGCGAAATAATTGTATAAACTCTGTTTCTAGTTGGTTTATTTGCTACAGTTTTTCAGCTAGGATAAAGTCTGTTTTGGAACTTATTGTCTGTCTAAAACTAACTTTGGGGTGCCTCTGTGATGCTTATCTTTGCTTTCTTCTTTATAATCCCCTATTGTGTTGTGTTATGAACATCTAAGGATGTTATATTACTATTTATCTTGGGAAAAATAATTTAAAAGATTATATCTTGGGCTTCCTAAAGTGAGGTTGGAATACCAGGGTCAATAATTTCAAAAACTTACACCTGACACACTGAAGAGTCAAATGAAGGCAGCTACTTAAATATATATATTATGAAGATGCTGGCTGTACTTTAACACAAAGGAAATTAAGAGTTCATCTGAAGTTTCACATTGATAAAGCTTTCTGTAATTGCAGAGGCAGATTGCATGGTGTTATCACAGGTATCTAGTATCTTCATCAATAGTATATGCTAGACACATGTTATTTGTAGTTATCTAACTTATTTCTTCAAGGACAACTTCAGACCGTAACAACTTAGACACTCAGAGTTTATTCTATTTCCTTGGTTACACTTAATATGAAAAGCTTCTAAGTGAAATAAAATAGATTCCTGGACATCAAAATGTTTCTATGTCATATGCTCATTTCAGTATTATTGACAGTCAGCCATTTTGTAGAAAAATAAAGTGTCTGTTTAACAGCCATTTGAGAATGGAAACTTACAGGGGAATGGTCACTGTTTCTACAGTCATGTTTTCACTGGGATACAAAAATGTTGGATTAGCAGTAATTTATAACAACATTATGTTTCGGATAGTGGGAAAAAAATTCCGGGAATTCTCATCCTTTCTGAATGTTAATATTTCTGCCACTCGGGATATAGTTCGTGAGATATAGAATGGAAGAGTTTAAGCCAACGTTATTTTTCTAATGGGACTGTATTCTAAAATGCTGGACAATAAACCTCCTCTCCTTCCAATGGTAATTTACAATGTCACTATCTTCATGCAAGTAGTTCCAATTAAGTGAAAATACTTGCAAGATCAGGCTTGGGTATCTTGATACACATTCCATTATCTTATTTATCTTCCATTTTTCTTGGCAGTGAAGGAAATGAGGCATACTAAATTACTGTTTTCATGTCTGCTTTCTCTCTCCCTCAGTAACTTCTGAATCTATTGGCCAGTTTGAAAGTGGGTGGGGAAGGTAACAGAGATAATTACTTTTCTACTTGCTTTATGAAAATCAGCAGCTGAATAGATGAGAGATCCAAATTAATGTCCTTGTTGAGAGGAAGGCAGGGGAAGAGCTGAGCTGTGATACATTCTTTGGCTGCAGCAGTCTGACCAGTTGTGCCCTCAGTTACATGCAATTGCAACATCTGTTTTCTTTTGCCAGGTTTCATAGGGCAAATGACCATATGCTGAGCTTATAAGCAGAGAGACAGAAAGCTTAGTGGACAAAGGGCATAAAGCTAGGGAAATGCAAATGGCATAAAGCTAGCAATCAATGGAACCGCTTGCTTGATTCTTGTATGGGGCTATTTCATTGCTTATGTGTTGACAACAGTAATTTTTTATATTAAACACATCGAAGTCAAAAGGCCTGAAAGTCAATAGGATTTGGGCATGAAACGCATGTTAGTAAATCACATTTTTAATCACGCTTATGAAATTATTATTCGCTTTAACACTCTGCATTATTTGGATGCTTATCTTTGAGAATATCTAGCTTTCAGAGGACGAGATGGTATGTCTTGCTGTGACTTAACCATATTTTTGTTACACTAGACAGTTACAAATATTTAATGTTTGTGGCTAGAATATTACTCTCAGGTATTGTTATTGTGAAAATTTATTATTGGTTTTCAGCTCACTGCCTTTCTGTAGTATTTCCCACTGGTACAAACTGCTGCATTCAAAGACTTTTCTTCAGTGCCAGGCATCACACAGAATGCAAATGGTGCACGTTCAGTATGGTTGGCTTCCCTCAAAATCAGTGATATTTCCTGCATTTGAACAAGCAAAATAAGTACAGGTATTTCTCGAGGAATTTCATATCTGTATCTTGTTGTGTTCCAGGAAAATGCCTTGTAGATAGATACTTATCTGTGCAGAGTCCTGTTCAGACTGGGTAGCTCCTTGAAGATTAGTGGGAGATACTTTACCAGATATGGCTTTCCATTCAAGCTCCACAGTCCATCTCTTCTCTTTGATCCAGAGCGGCATAATTAGTGTCTTTACAGAGGGTTTAGCAGTCCATGGGTAAATGGAGTCCATGAGTTTTCATTTTTATCTGGTGTTTTTTGCATTTCCTGGGCAAGAATAGCTGCTTCTAAAGATAACATACAAGTCCTTGTTTCATGCCATGTGACATTATAGTGATTGAGATAAACAACTTTTTCAACTTTGTTTTGCTCAGAACTATCTAGAATATATATAATCATCATCATATATATGACATATGTATGATTGTCTCTATATGTAATCTATCAGGATAGCATGAGATTAAAAATATAAACGAGTTTTAATTAAGAAGAGAGTATCTTCTCAGCACAGAGAATGACAGAAATTGTATCACCTATACCTAAGGAAAAATTTGTGTAAATTATCTAATACAATTTGTACCCTTATGGAAAAATATGTGTAAATTATCTGATACAATGTTTTGTTAATATTAATTTTGATTATGTTTCTGGTATAAATGTTCAAATGAAAAACAAATCTGAAAGCTTAATTTAGGAAAATCAACAAAAGTGTGTGTTTATGAAAGAAAAAAATGAAATTAGTGTTCAGATACAAGAAAAGATTGTACCTGTGTATTTCACAAATGACAAGTAATTTCTGAAGAACTGTCATTTTTTGCTTGGAAATGAGATAATATGGATTTATGTATGATGTGTGGCCTTCTGGTTCAGGATATCTCCAAAAGATTTACTGAACTTCCTGTTGCAGTTGTAGAGAGGGCTGTTTCAGCCAAGAGCTCTGATTGGAAATAGAAAAAAGCCATGTAGTTTCGACTCTCATGACTAAATCTGTTGATGAACAGCATCATGTGTTTTTAGCTGCATTACATCTATCACCAGAGGAAGCAGTAGAATGCCAGCTATCCTTGATTAAATCTGAACTCTAAAGCGGCAGTGGTCTGATTTTTGAGATGATAGTCTCAACACCCAAAAGTGTGGTAAGCAGATTCTTTAAACAACTTAAAAGTAGTGTAAAATATGCCATCACAACAGAACAGTGGTACTTCAGGAAATTCCTCTGTGGGGAATGGAAGCTGAAAAAATTAACTTGTTTGACTAAAGTTTCTGGTTTAAAAATCTTCTATTTGAGTATTTGAAGCTGGAAATGGACTTCTGTCAATTGCATTAGTAGAAACTGTACAAGCATTGACATCAAAAGAAAATATGTGGTATTTCAAGGACTGTATATTTCAGAATTGCATTATGACTTCCATAATGCTGTATTTTAATAGAAATGGCCCAACTTTGTCAACCAAATTGCAGTATTTCAATATGCCACAGATGTAGTCGTCCTGTTGAATTTGTATTATGTTGAAGCAAATGCTTATTTTGTTACTGTTGTGTTGACTGGAGCAACATCAGTCTAAGTGTGTTGATTTTTACCTGTCTACTTTTATTACTAAGCAGTACTTTCCTTTGAAATCACCAAACTCACTCTACTATTCATCTTAATATTCATTGAAGGTTTTCTTCAGAGATTGTTGATATATGATGAGCTAAGTCAGTATATTTTCCAAAACATTTTCAAAGCTTTTTAACACTAGGTGGATAAAAAATGTAGAAGGGATTTAACTAGTCACTGCCAGTAACTCTTTTATTCTAATAATATTTTTTTTTTCCTGAAACTAGATGACTACCATGACTTCAAATTTCTATAGTGTTGCCCACGTTACTGTGAGGGGTGCATGTGCTGTATGGGCATTACCTAGTAACCTTTCAAGTTTTGCAGAGCACAAGCTTGTATTAAGAAAAGGAGACAGGGAAAGAAGAGGCCAATAGCCTGTCTGTAGACAAAGGCTTGCTTCAAAATATGAGTTGTTGCCAGCACATCTGCAGACAGGCCGAAACTGTAGCTTCAAGAGGTATGAAATGCTTCCTTTAATTAAGAGGATATAATTCTGAAATGTGATTTCTGACAATTCAGGTGCTAAACATATTTTCCTTTATTTGCTATTTTATTAGAAAAAATGAACATATTGGAGATGAACCAGAGAAAAGATGAAGAGTGTACCACCTATATTTCTTTCTAATGTGAACTCTAGAGAGAATTTAATTCACTATAAGGAAAGAAAGTCTCTCTGAGAGTACTGCATTTTTACAAAGAAGTGGTAGTAAAAAGTACTTTATAAAAATATTCACAAATATTCAATCAGTTAAGTGCTGAATTGTGTTCAGTGATATTCACCGTTGTTTTATATTCACTTCCACGAATGAATATAAATTAATTCAGATTAATTCAGCCCCTGAAGTAACACTGGAATGCAAACTCTCTTAAGCCACCTTGCAGGTTCATGTGAGTGCTGATGCAGAAACCATTCGTATGGATATTTTGGTCATTCTTGGTAGTCCTTTAGGAAGCAGAAAAAATTAGCCTATCAGTCAAAATCTTCAAATGCAGTGACATGCAGAAATGGAGTCAGGCTGATATCTGTGATCAATAGCTTGCATCCTCTAGACCTGATCCTGCAATCAGGCCGCTTGTGTGGGATAATGAAAACACAGAATCACACTGACTTTAACAGGGTATATTGGTTCATGGGACTATCACTAATATTGAATTGCAGGATCAAAGTATATGGGTTGAAATAGTCATTTCTATAAAAATTACTTCAGGAAAAAGCAAGGATTATGACAGTTCCAATAGGATGGGCTTTGTTTCATAAACAATGTATGAACAGAAAGAGGTGATGGAAATCTGCATTATGCCTTTTTGGTTAGCAGCTCTAAGTTAAAGGTAACCAGTTAGGATGCTGCTAATGCATTTAAAATAAAGAAAAAAGTAATTAAATGAAGACAGTCTATAATGGTAAGAACTGCCTAATATACAGTGTTAGATTACAGTATATCTATAATGGAAAATGCTCTTTGAACTATAGTGGAGCAACATTAATTCTGTCTAAGTTTGTAATTTCTGTGGCATGTAGAAAACCATAAATGAACCTAAAAGCATTTTGGCAGTATGCTGTGGCAGGATTGTCTGCTTTCAGGAGAAGGCCAGTTGTTCAGGCTGGTATTCTGAACATCACAGTTATGCAGTGTATGAAATGACCGCCTGAGCTCGCCGGGTTCCACTTCTGCATTTAAAGAGAGTGTGCTTGAAGAATAAAAAATGGGGAACTGCTGGCTGTTTCTGCAATAAATATTGGAAGGGTTTCCAGCTTAAACTAATAATATGTAAGAGAAACACCTCTGGCTTAAGTTTTCTCATAAATATTTCAAACCTATCCCTCACTGTTTGTAGTAGTTTTTTGAGGCACGGAGCTCATTCTCTGCATGCTAAGCTTAGTTAGCAGTAAGTCTTTCCTTCAGAAAATAACCCCTCCAGAAGGTGTGCAGAATTAAATTATCACCATTGCTGCAGAGCTTAGAAAAAAAAAATGCTTGTATAAAGCAATACAGGTAGAACCTCAAACCAATTTCTGTGATGTTTTGCAAGACAGAGCTTTTCACCCTTGGATGAATATTAAAAGGAAATGTGGAGTTTTACTTCTGTTTGTTTGTGCTTTTAAATGAAAACTACTGGTTCTAATTCTCTTGTACGTTCCACAGTTTTTACATCTGTATTTTGGTATTAAATTCAAAAGAGACTGGAGTAAGAACATAGCATGTTATCTATCTTTGGCTCACTTTTTTGTCTTGCTGTCGGAGTTGATGAACATGTTTTGATGAGTGTGTTACCAGAACACTAACAACTGCTTGAGAAAATAAGAATTTCATTTAGCACTGGATGTTTGTATTACTAATAAGAAAACAATATGCAAGACTGAAAACTTACTTAGTGTGAGTGGATGTATGAAAGTGAGGGAGAGGTGTTCCACCTATTTTCAGGAAGCTTTACTCTGGATTCTTTTGCATTTACAGTAAGGATGTGTCTTTAATTATACTAGACAAAATGAGTATTCAAGGCATTTCTGCTGAAGATAGAACACTATTGAGCGCTGTTGATCAACAAGGTCTGGCACACAGCCTAGCTGCTCTTTGCAGTAAAAAAGGGCTACAGAGTCCAACAGCAGAAAATCAGAGCTCTAAATAATCTTGTTGAAAATTATCTTAGAATAGCATGTTCTTCTCTATTGAGAATGTAACAGTGAAACCAAAGGTTGTATTGCTGTTTGTTCTTAGAATCCAAATACATATCTGATTGTTGGACTTTTTATGAACAGGTATCTGGGTATTAAATTGAGATGATTTAGCAATTTTACCAACAAAGCCTATGCATTACTTAAATGAAGACCACCACTCTATCGCTAGTTTATTTCATTGCTTCACTTGAATGGCAAATGTATTTATCTTTTATTGTCGTTGTAAAATCCCTTCCAACACAAAGCTGCAAACACCACAAGGGAACTATCTCCTTTCTGGTAACAACGCTTTTATTATTTTTACTTCAGCTATCATGGTATATAAGAAGGAGGCTTTATAATAAAGGCCTTGTGTCTAGAAAAATTATGACCTCTTGTATTATATATATTATGAGAATTATAACATTCGTTTATTGTTGCTAGTAAAAGAAAATGATCTGTTCAACTACATTTAATCAACTAAAATGAGTTCATTTTCCAATGCATAATGCTGAGATCCTACTTTCAGCAGATTACAGATGGTTTTATGCAGTATTTTCTTTTATTGCAAAAAGAATAGAGATGACTACTCTTAAAGTTCTGACGAAGGGAGGGCTCATATCTACCTTGCAGCCTCATAAATATGATTATATCTATGAAGCTCCACATGATGACTGTATGATACTATTTAAAGTATATAAAGGCTTTTTTTTTGTGGGGAGGAGGGGGGAAGGGGTGTGTGTTAAAGTTATATTAGTAGGAAAGTTGCTTATGAAGTGGCTTTTTCTTTCTATAATAACGTTTGTTTCTTTCATCCAAAATAGCAGAACTAAAAATGTCTGCTGTAAAATTTGCCTGCTTTGCATCTTTTTTTTTTTGTAATGATTGCGAACATGATGCATTACAAACTCAAATAGTGCTATGTTCAAAATAGGCTGGAGGGAAAGAATACCATACCAATGTAAAAAAAAAAAAAAAAAAGTGGCAGAGATTCAATCAGTTCAGCACCCTCCCAGCCAAACCTTAGGCTGAGATTTGTTACAATGTTGAAAGGAAATGTAGCCGTTTATATTTATGAATTCCGGTACGTAGCTGGGGCTGGCTGGCAGCCCTGCTGGATGATGGGCTTTGGGGAGCCACGGCTGCAAGAGAACCCGCAGCCCCACCACCACCCGTTCTGGAGGTTGTGGACATCACCTGGAGGCCCATGCAACCTCTGCCAATCACCAGGCCCCGAGGGGATTTGAACAGACCAGTCAGCATGGGGTATCCCCTACTGGTCCTGTAAATGACTCCTGTGTGCAGGTGGCTGGGAGAGAGATACCAAGGGCACTTAAGGGGTGGCCCAAGAGACAGGAGGAGGAATACAAGCTGTGGGGTGAGACGTTGGGACCATGACCCACCCTGTGCCCACTTTGGGGCAGGGAGGTCTCATCATAATTTGAAAAAACGGCTCGTACCTGTGATTACAGTGGTTTTGTATCTCTGCACTGTCAGCTTGCTCTCAAACTGTGACACCTGCTTTTCTAACTTTCCTCACACTGCTGAATGCTTTAAAGTGTCCATTACACCTGTGATGTCCTCCCACCTTCCCAGAGTGTCATATGTGGATTTTGAGAAGAATAGCATAAAGAATGAATTTGAATTTTGTTTGTTATCATCATTAACTGAAAAGATTTTTTAAATAACAGAAACACAGATGGTTGCTGAGGTATCAGGGTGCTGTCTTTCTTACAGTAGAAATGAACAATAATCAGAAATTAATCACATTGGTACATTTTTTTTCTGTTTCTTTACAGAAAGCCGATTAGAGGCTGTTACACTCCTGTGACGTTTTAATTCAGTTTTCAGGAATTAGATGTGTATGATGACATTATCTTTTTCTTTTACCATAAATAGTTTTTGAACTGGTTTCTTAATTGCAAGGAAATTTGACAGATAGGTGAAAGTTTAGATGTGATCAGGTTATTATGACAATAATATACTGAGTAAAAGAGAGAGACCTAAATAGGTGCCCCACAAAGTATAAGACAGCTGCGATACTATGAACCAGAACATGACGGTACACGTCCCTCAATCATGAGAAAGCTCCAGTGAGGAGAACTTTGTGTTTCACACAGAGTGACCCAAACATGAGACAAAGCCATGGGAGCTGAGGCTTCATTGCCTCTGCTGTTCGTGGATCTGTTTATTCTGTTGATAGAATTTCCTACTTTTCTTGTCTCTGTTTTGTAAAATGTAGACCACTTGTACGTACTTTTATGAATAATGATCAACTGTAAAACTTGTAAAGAAAGTCATTTTTCCACCAATTTGATTCTTGATGTAGCTGACCTCATGATTAATAAATAAATAAACTTTCACTGTGCTAATGAGTCAGCTGAGAACTCCTAGGCATTTGAAATTTCTCTTTTGGCAGGAACAGTTTATAATTTGTCATAATTTAAGGTATCTGTTTTGTCAGTTGTTTATATTTCTGGCTTGAACTAGCTCTGTCTTTGCCTTATCCAGAGCAGTGTTTGCCAGCTCAGTGTTTGCAGTCTCTCGTGTGCAAGTCAAGTGTTCTGAGCATCATGGACTCATTTTTCAGTCAAAACACAGAAAACTCATAAAAAAATCGTTTTTGTGAATACTTTCAATGCAGGTCTTTTCACCATCATGCTGGATGAACACAAGTGTCAAAATCTTGTATGCTTCCTCAAAAGACATGTAGATGAGGTTCTTAAGGACACGGTTTAGAGGTGGACTTGCCAGCGCTAGGTTAATGATTGGACTCTATGATCTTAAAGGTCTTTTCCAACAAAAATGATTCTATGATTCTATGAATACCAAATTGTTGTCGTATTCAGTATGACACAGAAGTAAGGTCTTATTCAGTTCAGCACAGAACAACATTTTCAGGAGAAGCAGCAAGCATAATCTAATGGGAATCTCTAATCCAATTGCATTTCCTGTGAAGACTGACTAACATTTTAGTATCCAGGAAAATGTTCACTGTTAAGAGACTAAAGCATTTGTGCCCAACAATTTCAATACTGGTTTAAAAAAAAAAAAACAACAAAACAAACCAAAGCAAAACAAAAACAGCAAAAAAACCCCCCAAAGAATGGAATTACAAAGCCAGTTCTTGTGTCTGTTTTGTCTTTGACCCAAACTCTACATCACAGAGAATTGTGACATAGTTGTCTATTATATCAAGAGAAATCTCTGAGGGGAGGAAGAAGAAACGGACATTTACTCAAGTAATGTGTATGTCTACAAAATGCTTGTGTTTTAAGTTAAATTTTTCAGATTCTGGTCCTAAATGAGCAGAGATCATGGTTATATTTCCACTTCTGTGAAGGTATTCTTGCTGACACTTTTTCTCAATCCATGTTGACCTTGATATTTCAGGTGTGATCTTGTTGAAAGATAAAGCGGCAAGCTGATAAGTATTAACTGTAACACGAGTGGTCAGATCAGAAAATAAAGTGCATTCAGTACTGTGGGAGTTGATGGTTTTCAAATACTGTGTGCTTCCATGTTCAAAAAAGTGTGCCAAATTATGCTGATTTGGAGGATGTGTTGCCACACACCAAATATAAATTAAGCTTCTTGTTTTAGTCTAAGAGAAGAAAAAGAAGCCTTCTCTGTTGCCAAGACTGTTACAGATTTTTCTTAACATACTGTCCATTGGCAATTTAGTATGAGTATTACAAATGGTTGTGCAACCAACACCTCAGAGTTTGTTTCAGTAGGGCCCTTCTCAGTTTTCTTATTCTGAAAAGCCAGAATTGCAGTTCTAAAGTAGTGGTCAACTTCATCTCACTCTGTAAAACCTCGATTAGACTTAGACTGGAAGCAGGGAAAGTAGGGGAGGAAAGATTCTCGTTGGACTACCATCACCATCCTCTCACTTTCTTCATGAAACTTAACTGTACAAACTTTCTCCATCCATTTTGAGATCCTTTGTAATCTTCCCGTATAAATGAGTTTTTTAAATTAAACAGTGTGCAAACTGTAGGAAAATCAGATAGAAACTGAGCAGAACTGAGTATAGAGAAGAAAAAATAGACTCATTAAAAAGCTAAGGACACCTTGTTGATAAAAGGTGGAAAGAAAATGGAGCCCGATGGTACCATGCAATTAAGTGATCACAGATAGACCACTTTAATTTCCAGTAAATTAACTAATGCTGATCATAAATTTCTATTAGAAAGTAATCATAAATAAGCCCATTACTTTCATCTGAAAGCCAGAAAAAGCATGCATAATGAAGTGTTAGGTCAACACTACTAAAAATGGCTATTTGTCTTCAAAGTAGAATTTGAAATGTTTCTAGGTATTTTGAGGCTATGTGCTTTATAGAAGGAAAGTGCTCAGCACTTTCTCAAAATTAGGTCCTTTGTTGAGGAATCTCAAGCTGAGGGGTCAAGCAATAGTGTTTTCAGAAGCATTGGTTTTGAGTGACAATAGTTACACTGAAACAGCTGTGAAGTTTTGGCATGTTCTTTAGCAGAACAGGTGAGGCTCTATATCATTATCTGGAAAATACTTTCAGGGGTGCATTTTGATCTTTGCTCTTGTTTCTATTACTTTGCATTCATCAAAGGATCAGGGCTGTATTGTATGCATGTACCACAGTGACAATAACCACTGATTTTTATTTTCCTGTTGTGATGGATGAATAAAAAAAAGGCTTTAGTTTGTCTTTGGAAAGTCAGACAAGATAGTTCATCATCAATCTGATGTACATGTAGTGCTTCTACATGCTGTGGAACTTCAGATGTTTTCCTAGAATAGTGAAAAATTATTTTCTTAATAGCTTTGGGAAATAATGATTTGCAAAAATTAATAAGACTTCAACAATTCACCATGTTTTCATACATTTGCATGGATTCATATGAGAATGAATCTCTGAAGTAATAATAAAATAACTTCTGGTTTCTGTTAATAAATGTACTTCTATTGGATTTTCTGCTTTTTCATAATTTCAAAGTATTGGTCTGACTTTTTCAGGCTCATTGTCTAGATATCCTAGCAAGCCTGACTATTGTTTAGACTACTGGATCACAAGCAGAGTTTGAACCTGCATCTTCATGGCTTGGCCAAAATTTTTGCTGCTCTGAAAGACAAATAGAATCTCAGTTTTGTGGTTATTTCCACACACAGAGACTTTAAATTGGCATTACTGCAATTCTAATAATGATTGGTTTGTTCCAGAATGATGTTACTGCAAATGTCTTTTACAGGTAACATTCTCAAAACCCATAGGCAGCCTAAAATGACAAACATTTCCTAAGACAGTATTTGGAGAAAATGCCGTACATGTTTCAGTGAAGGATTCAGCTGAGGATTTCTTTTGGTTTTTTTCCCAGGCATCATCCTGTCTTTCTTTTTTTTTTTTTCCTTTTTTCTTCTTTCCCCCAAGGCAAAAAGTTTTAGGCTGCCAAAGGAAGCAGAAATCCTCCACGTAGTAAAGTCTTACTCATTTAATGAAGATGAGTCCCATTTATTTCCTGGTATGATTATTCACAACTCAAGTTTTATTACTTTATATGTATTTAATCTCTGAAACAAGAGATACCTAACAGAGTATTCAGCCATAAATCTATACAAGTCTATGGCATCATATAGCTTTCCTGCTTGTGTCTCTATTTATGGTGCATTAAAGCTGAGTCACAAGAAAATCATGGGCTTAGGAATATTTTTTCATAAACCAGAAAATGTAAAGTTTTATTGCTATTTAGGCACAGATTATTAATGCTGTAATGACATTAAAGAGTATTAAATGCAAATTTGCAAAGCTCCAAAGAGCTTTATTAGAATAAGCAACATTTTTATTGAGTCACTGTTTTAATGAAAATCTGGCAAAATAAATCTAAGCGAAGGCCACCACAGATGTTCTGCTATGCTCCATCAAGGAGTAAGCTGCTGAGTGCTTAGGGGTAGAGAAGAAAACTTGAATGCACCCAGTTGTTACATACATTTACCCTAGTTGATTTATAGTGTGTGCTGCGTATAAAATGCAGGGGAGCATTCAGTAATGAAATAGAAAAAGGAAGGATCCGAATCTGTATAATACTGTAATGCACATGCCAGATAAAGCAAATGAAAGAGATTCTAGTCTACCAGGTGCATTAATCGAGTATGGAGCTTTTCTAGGCTGTGGGGAGAAATGGAGCTCTTGAGTTTGTAGATGATGCTCAATCACTGTGAATTTTGAAAAGAAATAAATCTAATTGTACATTAGTTCTTCTAATGGTGATAGAATTATGATAGAAATATGATTGTATTGTTCACTAAAAATTACAGGCTTGTAGAAGTGGACATGTCATATCATATATCATACTTATATAATTTTTACTTAGACTAGAATCTAGAACTGTCTCACAGATTACACACTGTGGTGCCTGCGAAGTATAATATGCTATTTTGGAGGTGTGACAGAAGATATTTAATATCACTTGAGAAGGCTAGAAACAATGTGAAATCCTGTTTCCTGTGTAATTATTTAAGTATATAATATGTAGATAATATTGAATTAATTTTTAAACATAGAGGTTGTCTGGTTTTGACAATTATTGCTTGACTGTGTCATACATTGTTAATACATGAGGCTTTCACAGGGGCCAGGTTTTCATATAAAATTTCTGTAACTACACGATTGGGACCACCTCTGCTACTATAGCCCACACTCTCGCAGTTTTCATATTGTAAACTCTCTGTCTAAAGTTTTCATAACTTGTTCAGGAAATATACTTCTTTCTAAAATCAGAGCTGAGTCATAGTACCTGGTCCATCACCTTTTTGTACATAAGTGAAGAGTTGAAAAACTGGTGTGAAAGTGTCTGTGACCAAATCCTGCAAAACAGACTAAAATCTTGAAGTCCAATGATGAGGGACACTTGTAGTGTAAAAAGGGTCTGCTTGTGACTGTCCATATGTAGAAAAGGAAAGGAAACAATCTTCGGACCACTTCTGCTGTACAAGAAACTAGATGAGAAAGTGTTTTACTCCTCTATTGTATAGTGTCCCCACATTGCTTGTATCTTTTTTCAGGTGGTGAATAGGGTCACTGAGATGGTGTATTTAATCTGCCTGTTGATAAAATAACCTGTTTTATGTCTTGCTTTTTTTCGGGGGGGAAGTGAATTGAAGCACAACTGTAGCTCTTGGATTTTGGTGAAAATAACAGTGTTTCACTGGTTTAGTTTTTTCTTGTAATCTTTCACAAGAAGAAAATTTTAGATGTGGGTGAGTGGTGTGTGTGTGGTACCTTTGAAAGGATTTATGTGATTTAGTGCAAGCCTTAATTTTCAGTCTAACTTGTTCTCCATTTATTTCACAAGACTTTTTTTTTTCCATACACACTAGTTAATACATGTTAGAGAATAAGATGTAGAAGAAAGACTGATGAAATGGCTTGGGACTATTACCTTACTCTCATCAAAATAATTCTGGTTGAGCATTTATTAGATTAAAAGCCATTTAGATTTATGCTTCAAAGTAACCAAAGTGGCTTTTAAAATGTGGACAGTATCTTTAGAACAGAGTAAACGCATCTATCCAATCAAATAAAGATCCCGCAGTAACAGTCAGATGTAATTTGACTGATGATAACATAATGGCTCCACAGAATTTGCTAATAGATTCTATAATTTTGAAATGCAACATATAATTAATACCAGGAAATAGCTGTAGCAACTCAGCCATTCCTGTTAATTTCAGCTGTGGAAGAACCGTGGTGTTCCCATTATACATATGTACACTGTATTGTATCAAAAATTACTTCTTTTATATAGGCTAAAGTTATGCTGCTGACCTTTAAAAGGATGTCTGTTTCCCTAGAGTCCAGGAAAACATGAAAGGTCTTACACTGTTGTTTCAGACTCAGGATGATAGGCTCCTTCTTTGCATAAGAGCTTTCCCATGTGAATTTTTAATATGATACTTACATTTATGCCCTCCTGTTATGACTTAGAAAACAGAAATGGTGTTGGCTCTATTTCCAGTCTTTAAAAGTATGACCATTAATTCAGTAATCACCTTGAGTTAGAAAATGTCTAGTGTGGATGTAACTGGTCTTGAGAATTAATCTCATCCATATTCCCACATGAACAGCCTCTAAGTAACTCACTTTTCACTGCAAATTCCTTACTGAAATCTGGACTCTCTTGACTTCAAGCCTAAACCATGAAAAAAACACTCATGACACTAAAAAGCACCTAGATCTTGAAACATTGCCACTTCTTTATGATATGATTAATACATTTTCATAACTGTATCTTGATATTTTATGTAAAACAAAAGTATGTTTGTGAACAAGATGCATATCAAAGCTGTTATGAGAAGCTAAGACCAAAATATACATATGAAACTATCAGAATCTTCTGAAAAAGAACTATGGCAAGTCAGGAAAAACCCACAAACCCAAAAGAACAAAACCAAAGTGACATAGGTGTTAGCTCAAAAGGTAACTGTAAACCTCAGTTGTTTTAGGTTCCATCATAGCATTCTATGATGCACCCTTGCTTTATTTTGAAAAGTGGCAAACTGAAATCCAGTTGTCATGGAGAGTACTCACAATGACTAACTTCAGGTATCTAATTAAGATGTTTACATTAGGAAACCAGGCTTTCCCTGTGGAGAATACATAAAATCAATTGGAAATCCAGAGCGTTGTCAGAATGCCTAAACTGTGTGCTTGAGCACTTTAACTCTGCTTTTACTATGTAGGCAGCATTGGCTTCTAACTCCTAAATTAGACTCCCATGTTTAAGAGTAAGAATTTTCTCTTTTTGATATTCTAAATTATATACATTTACCAGGAAAAAAACCCCACCACAAAATAAATAACAAACAAACACCAAACCAAACAAAAAACTCACACAAAACCCGACCAAGCCTCTAGAATTCTAAGTGCCTTTTTTTTTTTTTTCCTACATCTGTATTCCTGTCAAACTACATGGCCTTAAAGAATGAACTGGTCTCCATTCTTTTTTTGTTTTCCTTCAAGCACTCTGAAATGAAACAGCACTATGATACTAGTATTTAAATTACAGTTGGTAATTTGACAAATAACCCCTGCTGGATGGATTAGGTGCTGCTAGAGAAGAGGGTATTATTTAGACCTCAGATATATTAGTACATATCATACTTGTACAGTGCAGCAACGGTACCTGTGAAATATTAGGCAAACAATAAATGTAGTGGATCTGCATAGCTGAAAGCCTGTCTGCAAATCTTCAGCGTTTATTTGCACTTCATATAAGAAATGGTAAGTTGCCTTCTGTTGCAGACTAACAATGGTTTGTTTGTAAAGGACACCTAAGAAACACAGCAGCTATGGGGAAAATATGCTAGAAAACATGGCTTTGTCTTTAAAAGCAACATTTATATTTTAGATTGTTGGTTTTTATGCATATTAACTAAATTTTTATAATGCTAGTGAAGACAATTTGTTACTAAATTTAACTAGTCAGGATTGTCTGTCATTCATTCCTTGCCTGAACTGCCTAATGTAGTCTAAAACTATCGTTACTTTACTGGCTCTTAACATTTGCTAGTATGCGTGTATATATTTCTATCTTCCAAAACATTGTTTAAAGAAAATTGACAAACAACTGAGAAAGCACCAGCTGCTTGCATTACTAGTCCATGTTACATGAACTGAAATCGTTAGAGCTCTGTGATGGTGATAGTTGCAAGAGTAAGTTATATGTACTTTAAAAAAAATAAAGAGGAAGAAATAGACCTCTACAGAGTCCAAAAGTTATTTCTAAACTATACTCTAAAGAGACCTAACCAGCTATCTAGGCAAACAGAATAACCTAGAAAATTGACAAAGAATCTTGGTCTGACTTGACCAAACGTGAACTGCAACAAAACAGGTTGAATCAATCTGAAGACATCTCATTTTCCAGGAGGTCTTTTCTAAGGTCAAGATAGAAAATCAGGGCAAATTCTGAATTTTGATTCTTCACAGTTGATAAATAGCTTATTGACCTCTTAGAAATCTGTGTTGCTCTTTAAGTATTTGGATGAAGGGTAACAGTTGGAACTGGGACCTCGATTTCAGTATTGCTTTACTGTATTTCCTCCAGTCTTTTAGTGTGCGTCAAGTGTCGCATTGAATTAAACTGGATATAGTTAACAGCTTTCAAGAGTGGAGCTTGTTTATGCTGATATAGCAAACTATTTTTCTCCTCTGTGTCTCTTGTACCCTCTCCCCCCTTACATTTATTGCTGATATACAGGGTGTCTCAAAAAGATGGACCCAATTTCAAAGCACCTGAGATTTCATATTAGGTCCATCTTTTTGAAACACCCTGTATATTTTCTTTGTTATCAGTTGATGTAAAAATAAACACTGAATGTTGTACTATTTGATCATTACTTGTTTAGCCCCGATGGTGAAGCAGTGCATCAAGTCAGGTAATGGAGCATGTTCTGAGAAGTCCCTCTGGTTTCAGAAATGCTTGTCACTGCACCACAAAGCGAAAAGCTTTAGAAGAGGTGACCATTAACAAATGAAGGTTTGCATTTAGTGCTGGATCAAGCATGTGTACAAATGCATAAATGACTGCAGCTGTCCCTTTTCAGTCTGTTCTCTTGTTCTCTGGCTAACAGAGATATGGTAATAAGCATCAAGCAGCCAAATATTTTGCACTGTTGAGTGAATGAAAATCCATGGTAATAAGAAAGTATAGTTATAATTTGAATTTCTGGGGATCAGGCACTGTCCTTGCTATCTTCCTACACACCATCCCCCTACCTGGGGCATATTTTCCAAACTATTTCCTGCAATACCAGCTCCAAGCCCTGTGGATCACTGGCTACTCACACTCTAAATGCCCTCACATCTCTTACTGAGTAGGATGATTTGACTGAGGACTGGCACTCTCTTGAGAATGGCGTGCTTATGGCTTTAACAGCTTTCCTTGAAATAATTTTTAATAACTCCCAAATCTCTGAATAAAATCAACATGAATTTATTATACTAAAATGAAATATTTCAGGTAATTACTGTATTCAGAAAGATGTATGTGACCATAAATGACATCTGTGCATAATAACTAATTTTAATTGTATTTAGCACCAGATGACTTTTTCACTCAATCAACAAGCTGACAGAATGCTTACATAACTGTGTCAGCCAAGACCTAGTCCTTTCACAAACATTGCCCTCAGGCTTCCCTTCTCTGAAATAGATGGTAACCAAGGGCAAACTTGTTAGGTTCTCAGTGTCCTCCTATTCAGACAAGGATTTCCTTTGAAGGGTTTGCTGTAAGTTATAAACCTGACAGTTAATCAACAGGTCATTTTAAAAACTTCTCCCAGAGAACACCTAATTTGCAGATGACTCTTGCAACATCTTATGTCTCTTGGAGTTGTCACTTGCCCAGGTAACACAAAAACACCAACCCACTCACCAAAGGTGAAGACAACAATGGCTTCGATACTTGACATGAGATAAACAAATTGTTTATCTCCTTGGATTAACTTCTACTTTTCCCTGTGGTCTGGTAGGACATATTCTAGGCTTAGTATGTAAACCTTTGCAACCTACATATTGAAAACTCATATTTTATGGTGAGATTAAGAAATGGATTTCATCTTAATTTCTGATGGATACGATAGAAAACAAATACCTAAACTTGCATGGGTAGTGTCACAGGATTGCTGGTTTGGATTGGGTTGACATCTATCCCTGGTTTCCTTGGACTGGGAACACTATTGCAAAGCTTTTTGCTGTTTACCTGCATGAAATTCAGACTATTGCCTATGCAGAATTTAGTAAAATGTTTATTATTGGGCTATTTTTGATTAAATTAGGATTTAGTTACTTATTTTAGTTGAGGCTGGGAATGTGGAGTGGGAAGGAAACATAATCTAAGATAAGTTGTTTTGGTGGAGAAATTTAAATGGGCTGATAGGGTCATTTATTTATAGGATTCTGCACAACATTAATATTGGCTGCCTTGAGCAAATTTAAAAATCACTGCAGATGGTTTCCAACAGGCAAGTGCTGTGTGATGTTTCAACAGGGAGCATTTAGTTTGTGGTAGCCAATGGAGTAAAAAGGTTTTAAAAATAACTATAGCGTGCATAATTACTACTATATTGATGTGTAGAAATTTTCAAAATGTTTTTGTATACTGAATAGGAAGTAAAATGTACTAAATTAAATTTCTGACCCTTCAGGTTTCTAGCATAGCCACATATAAAGGAGAGACACAGTAGTTCTGAGGATATAAAATATTTAGTCTCTTTCTGCTTTTGAATATCTTTTCCTGTCTTGTGGATACTGGCTAAAATGAATTATTGGTGCAAATGACACAAAAATTTACAAAAAGAACAACAAAAAGAAACAAATTACAACAACTTCTAATGAAACACAAAATTTAATACTGCAGCTACAAAAAATATAATACAATCACACAGATTCTGTTTCTAATTGTATTAGTACACATTCACTGTGCAATAGTTAGACTCATTATAAATTCATGTTGGTGGAGATTGTACAAGAATCCAACCTAACAACCCATGCGAAACAATAGTATTACCTAATTCTCATTCCAACTTTTTGAAATTAAATTTAATTATTTAGATAGTGATTGCCCCTAAACACTACCTTTTTGTGCAGTAATTGTAGAGTATCTGGAATGAAGAGGTGAGATTTCAGAAATAAGGCTTAGGACAACTAAAAATACTCTCTGGGAGAGTTCAAAAAATGTATGACGAAGTTCTATGAACATGAAATATCGCTTTCACTGAAATATAGATTAAAAATGGTTTTTTTAATAGGTATTCATTTTTCTTTATCTGATTTTTAATGCATAGTTCCTTTCATACAAATTCTGTTATCTATTATCCTAAGTGTGCTGTCTTATGTTCTCATACATTTATAATAACTGATCTTATCTCATATTGTAGCAGATTAAAATGTCACTCCTATTATTGGAAAGATAACAAATGTGGAATACTAAGACATAGGTGAAAATAATTTTTCTGGTCTTCAAAATATAAGCACATGAAAAACTTAATTATTTGATTGTGGAAATTTGAAATTCACAGTTCAGTAATATATTTAATCATGTAATTAGTTTTAAGCATGCTGAGTTCTTATCTGTTTAAGGGTTAGTTCTTAAGTACCTCGGTGACTATGAACTGTACATCTCTGCAAACTGACACCTACTGACTGTCCTCAGATTAATCTTCACTCTTGATTTGCTTCCTGCTTTTAGCTGATATCGTTAACAAGAATGAACATTATTGCTCCTTATAATGGCAATCAGAGAAACTCTGAGAAACCATAACTCTACACCATTCAGTATGGATCAAAGTCACAAGAGAGGTGAATATACTGCAGGGTTGATTATAAAGCTGTACCTGCACTGATAAATACCAAAAGACAATTTCTTAACAATGGTTACTAAGAGCGTTTTTCTATTTGTACTATACTGCCCTACATAGTTCTTCTCATTAAATGATTTTAAATTTATCACAGTATTCTATGATTATACTATAATACAATTATACTATCATGCTACAATATGTTAGGCTATGAGTAGTGTAAATCAAAAAGATTTAGTGAATATTTTTGTAGATTCAAGATCTACGTGAGATCACCTTCATGATCTTATTGAAATCATCTTTGTGATCTTACTGAAATTGCATTTTTTTAGCAGAGGAAGTAATATTTAGTACTTTTTGAGCCTTACAGAAAATATTTTTATATAGGTTGTGTATGTTCCTATAAAAAACTATTATATGTTGAATAGTAAAAGTGCTGAAGTTATTAGATGGCTGCTACTCTGTTGCATAATTGAAAGCATGTGCTGCACATTGACCGTTTTTGCTTTCCTCTGTACTTTTAAAATGCATGAGGTCAGGAAAAGACAGAGAATTTTTCCACATGAGACACAACAAATGCAATCGGGAGCATTTCTGAAGATGTAAAATTGTCAAATATTTGAATGCAAAACAAACCTGTGGAGATACAGGAAAGCAAATTAACCGGTCCTTTATTCTACTATAACAACAACTGGTGGGATTATGAAATTGGATTTCTGAACCAGTGAATGAAGTCTATGAGAGACAATTACATAATGATTCAGAACTGTTTTAAGTTTCATCTTAAACTCTATTATTAGATTTTTACTATACTTTAACTTACCAAAAGAACATTTTTGTTCCAGAGATTTACGCTACTAATAGCTAGAAGCCTTAATCTAATTTTCATCCTGTATTTAACATGAACAGTTTTCATATTTGCTTTTGTGTTCTAATATTTGCTGTATTCATTCATAAAAGACTTAGTTCCCCTCAAACTAGGACCAGATCGAATTACATCATCAAAGTCAGTGCTAGAATGTAAATGACACTAAACATGGGGCATTCAGCCAAATGAAGACTGCTTAAAATAAAATTTTGACTTTTCATTATGTATTAGACTGCCTGGAAATGTGTCTGGTCTGATCAACTTGTCAGTATTAGATTATCTATAAAGTGTTGACATGAATAGGGAGTAAAATCTATTGCTCTGAGGAAAACAGTATAATGTGTGCTAGGAGAACAAGAAAAAATGAGAATTAAAAGTCTTAGAATGAAGAGATAGGTACCTTATAAAGACATTCAGATATCTCTGACAGACATAAAGGTAAAATATTGCTATTAGTACTGTTTTTCTCTAAATGACTGTAGAACTAGTAAATATAGAGACTTGAATGGAAAGATCATGCTGGCAGAAGGTAACAAGTAAGCATTAATTCTTTAATATTTTCTTGTCTAATCTCAGTTTTCATTCATGTAGGCCCAGAGCCACCAAGAATGCCTCTTGATTATATTCTCTCTCACTCTGCTCTGAAAATGTAGTATTTTAAGATACATTATGTTACATATACCAAATGCTTTACTGAAGAAAAGAAGGAAAACTGGTTATAAGCATGTGGGAAGCAAGAATAAGTTTTTACAAGTGTACGGGGATATGTAAGTGAAGCTTGGGTACTTGAAGGACCTTGAATGCCTGTGACAAGTATAAAATTGCTGTAGACAGTGTATCAAAGAGGAAGAATTATTCTAAGGGCATAAATACCTGTCTAGGAAAACTACATCTGGAAACGTAGCCCATGTATTTTATCTGTCACAGTAAAGCAAGAAACTTATGTTCTTCCTTTAAAAATGTACTGAAAGACCTATTTGGCTACCCACAGAAACCTGCCAAATCCAACAATAAAGAAGCTCGATAAGGAACCTGAAAAAGAGGGAAGGAAAAAGAGAGATGAAATACAGCACCTTCTTTGTTGAATGGAAAATACTACCTGCATCAATCAGTTTGATTTCCATAAGAATTAGGAAGCTGAATACTTTGGAAGAACTAGACCAGGAGTTTCAACTAGCACACGTGAAGAGGTGAAACAGTCAATCAGTTCTATACAACTTCGCAGAAAAATTCTGTTTTCTAGGGCAATGTGGTAATATTTCTTAATTGACAATGTGTTGCTATTTAAGAATAGATGACCGCTTAGGTAGCATAACTCTTCAATGCCAGCATAATGAGAGGGTTGAATAAACATCTAGCTATTGCATTTCTTTATATGGAAGTAGAGATGATTTTTTTTGGCACTTCGGGAATGGTAGTTCTACAAAAAACTGAAACCTCGGATAGGCAAGTAAAGGGAGACCTAATCTATAGCTGCCTGTGAAGGACCTGCTTAAGGATTTGATTTATGATCCTAATTTAGTTCCCCACTTGTTCAAACTGGGGTTTTTAAATGGTTTAAGAGAAGTAGGTACTAGCTCCCACTGAAAGCCCAAACCTCTTTGCGACAGCTGATTTAAATTTGTCTTTATGGTGTTACAAGTACCTATTCCTAAGTTTAGTGTTGGTAGAATGTTTTCCACCTTTTAAAGCTATCAAATTTACCCTAGTAGATTAATCCTTCTATTGTAACTATTGAAATCTTCATTAAAAAGAGATGAAATTAATGAAGTTTGCAACCTGATCTTTTTAAGATCACAGGATGAAATCCTGCTCCCACAGAAAATAGGACGAATTTTATGACTGATTTCAATGGGATCCACAGTTGTTATCCATGTGATAGAATTATTGACAGATTTCACCTACCTGTCTCTTGGTAGTGATTTAATTCATGACAACAGTGCTTACAAGATCAATACTTATGGCAATTATAATTGTCATACTGTTGCCCATTTTAATAACGTCTGCTGAATGCCTGACAAGAATTTGATAACGTTTATATCTGTCAATTGCCTGAAGACATTTATAGAATCTACTAAATGCTTCACTGTGTTTATAATTACTGTCAAGGACCTCAAAGTGTTTTAATGCTCCTGTAAAGCCACACAAAACTTCAACAATGTGGAATTTTAATAAGTTCAAGATTTTTAATATAAATATAATAAATAGGACTGTTTTAAGATTTTGTTTAAATCTAGCTTACTAATACACAATGAGGTTTGTAGACCACACCAGTTTTGAGTTATGGGTGAGCTAAAAATAACTAAATTCAACCCCCAAAACTTTATTTTTTCTGATTCTCTGATTTGAGATTAATTACAAAACATTCTTTGCCATAAGACATGTTTATAAACATTGGAAGCATTAGAGGTGGGCATGTGAATCCATTCTGCTTGGAACTGTGTCGCAACTTTGGAGTTACTGTATTTGTGTCTTGAAAACTGCTTGTTTAAACAGGAGGTAATTAAATTATTCATCAATGAAAATACCGAGCGTAGGGTTGAGACAGCAAAGAGTATGTGAATGGTTGATATCACCGGCACATCCTCCTAACTGCCATGTATAGGCTGTGGCGCTCAGGATCAAGCTCTGTGGAAGTGTGCTCAGTTAGAAGAGGTTTTTTTCCCACATTAATGTGAGTGGAATTTTTCATGGTGCTACTTGCCCTCATACAGTATCTCCTCTGAGGCTACTAAATAGTTATTGTATTATTTATAAAAACTAGATCTGGTTCATAGGGGCTCAAAAAGGAAAACTGATATGAGCTGTGCGACATTTTGCTTGATAGTAAAACAGTCTTTAAATACTTAAATTTCCAAAAAGCACTAATCAGGCAGGGGAAAAACACTTGAATTATTTAAGCTAATTTATCTAACAGAAAAAATAACTCCACTGCAGGACTTCCATCTGTCTGCAATGGTAAACAGCTACCACCTGCTTCCTGTAAATGGCGGTATGAGATTATTACTCAGTAAATGTCACAATTTCCATTTCAAAACCCCTTTTCAGCTGTCTGTTCCTGCAGCAACAAAATAATAAATCACCTGCTACCATGGTCAGAATAAATCCCCTATTTCTGTAATAATGACTGAGGGAAAGAGAGCCAGAAAAATGTTCTTTTTTGCTTTTTGCTTTCAGTTATGTAGAATTGTACCTAGATGATGATGTGAGAGAGATATATTCCACTGCATACTTCAGCAAATAAGACATTTTTTAGCCGTAATACTGTGCAAACATAAAAGGGCAAAAGTTTATATATGCAATGACATCCATCAGTGACCTCTAAATCTGTGCAAATATGTTGTAAAATATTGCTGTTAGTACAAGGAAGAAAAATATGCTTTAGGAAGAAACATTTCTTTTCTAGAATTACCCTTCCTGTATTAAATAGTCCTGAGGTCAGGATACTGTTCCAGTTCTGCAGTAACTGTAAGGATACGTATTCACCATGCTTTACTTTGAGGGGCTGTAAGTTAACAGACAAGCTGAAGTGGATGTGGGTGGAAGAATGTTTTAGTGCCTGGGTAGCCAGGTCCTGTAATTTCAAGTCAATGATCTGGCAATAATCAGCAATCAAACAGAGCAAAGTCCGATATTACATGCTCTATTGACATTTCGGTTTCTGACCAAAAAGCAGTGGGCTTTTAGTATCATAAAAGAATCACTCAGTGGACTACGGTCATACTGTCACTTGTGCGGTTGTTGGCACAGGCTAACACTTCTTCATGTATGTGTCTTAATACAACACATATCTTTCTGTATTTTTTGCATTATTGTTAAAATACCCAGTACAGTTCAACCTTGTTTATAGGGAGCACTTGATACCTGTGAGTTGCCCTTTGTAGCCCCCATTTTTATTAAAATTCAGCATGGTTACTATATGGCCCAGGCATGCTTAAGGTGGGGATCATAAGGGAACCAGCCGAAGTCATTGCTAGGCCACCCTCCATCATCTTTGCTAAGTTGTGGGAAATGGGAGAGGTGCCTGAGGACTGGAGGAAAGCAAATGTCACTCCGGTCTTCAAAAAGGGCAAGAAGGAGGACCCAGGCAACTATAGACCGGTCAGCCTCACCTCCATCCCTGGGAAAGTGATGGAACACCTTATCCTTGGTGCCATCTTAAGACATATCAAGGATAAGAGGGTCATTAGGGGCAGTCAACATGGCTTCACCAAGGGGAAGTCGTGCTTGACCAACCTCATAGCCTTTTATGAAGACATAACGAGGTGGATAGCTGATGGCAGAGCAGTGGATGTGGTCTACCCTGACTTCAGTAAAGCATTTGACACAGTCTCCCACAGCATCCTCACAGCTAAACTGAGGCAGTGTGGACTGGATGATCAGGTAGTGAAGTGGACTGCAAACTGGCTGAAGGAAAGAAGCCAGAGAGTCGTGGTCAATGGGGTGGAGTCTAGTTGGAGGCCTGTATCTAGTGGAGTGCCTCAAGGGTCAGTACTGGGACCAGCATTATTCAATATATTCACCAATGACTTGAATGAGGGAATAGAGTGCACTGTCAGCCAGTTTGCTGATGACACCAAACTGGGAGGAGTGGCTGACACGCCAGAAGGCTGTGCTGCCATCCAGCAAGACCTAGACAGGCTGGAGAGTTGGGCGGGGAAAAATTTAAGGAAATATAACAAAGACAAGTGTAGAGAAACAACCCCAGGTTCCAGTATAGGTTGGGGAATGACCTATTAGAGAGCAGTGTAGGGGAAAGGGACCTGGGGGTCCTGGTGGACAGCAGGATGACCATGAGCCAGCACTGTGCCCTTGTGGCCAAGAAGGCCAATGGCATCCTGGGGTGTATTAGGAGGGGTGTGGTTAGTAGGTCGAGAGAGGTTCTCCTCCCTCTCTACCCTGCCCTGGTGAGACTGCATCTGGAATATTGTGCCCAGTTCTGGGCCCCTCAGTTCAAGAAGGACAGGGAACTGCTGGAGAGAGTCCAGCGCAGAGCCACAAAGATGATGAAGGGAGTGGAGCACCTCCCTTATGAGGAAAGGCTGAGGGAGCTGAGTCTCTTTAGTTTGGAGAAGAAGAGACTGAGGGGTGACCTCGTTAATGTTTATATATATGTGAAGGGTGAGTGTCACGAGGATGGAGCCAGGCTCTTCTCGGTGACAACCAATGATAAGACAAGGGACAATGGGTACAAACTGGAACACAAGAGGTTCCACTTAAATATGAGAAGAAACTTCTTCTCAGTGAAGGTGACAGAACACTGGAACAGGCTGCCCAGGGGGGTTGTGAAGTCTCCTTCTCTGGAGACATTCAAAACCTGCCTGGACACCTTCCTATGTAACCTCATCTAGGTGTTCCTGCTCCAGCAGGGGTACTGGACTAGATGATCTTTTGAGGTCCCTTCCAACCCCTAACATTCTGTGATTCTGTGTGAAAGTATCTTAATATGACAGCAGTTTCCTTCTTTCAGCTTTCAGACTTGGATGCAACTCTTTGTGTCTTCTTCCTCCCCTCCATTTCAGAATCTGTCTAGGGACTTTTCTGGTCCATTTCTGCACACCTCATCTCTGTCTCTGAAGATCCCATTTTGCTGCATTTTACTTGCTTAGAGAAATTTTGATTTTGGGATATGTACATGGATGCCACGTGTTCTAATGATGCAGGATACAGGCAACAGATTATTTTGTCTTCTGGGTAAAAGCCTGCACTGTTTGATTTGAGTGTATCTAAACGTATTTTTACTAAATAAAAGAAAGTGAAGAAGCAAAACCAGCTAATTATTTTACTGTAAAATTAAGATTTTCTAAGCCTGTGCTTTTCTCAGAAAACCCTGGTCCTTTGAAAAGGTACTTTACTTCAGACTTGCTGCTTCTGTGACAAAGATAGGAATTTCCAGACTGTGAGTCAGATGTTGGTCGATGGATCTCCTTTAGAGATAACTATTCTTTTCTACTGATTGTAGTTAAGAGCTGAGAGCAGCTTTGCTTTTAGCTTAGGTGCTTCTGTTTGATCCCTGAATTGAGATAGGATGAACCAGGGCTGTTCCCTCATAGTTCTGTGCTTCTTTGCTCCTTAGGAAAAGGTGTATTTCCTTTATAGGAGCAGAGTGAATATTTGATGCATCACATGAACAATTTCTACAGAATATGATTACAGATCATATCAGAGAATTAAAGCACTGTTTAGGTTTGTCTTTCTATCAATGAATCATTCCCAGTGTTCCAAACATAATGATGGGAAATGATCACAAACTTTTCAATTAAATCTCTGCCAAACATTCTGCAATTATAGTCCTCTGTTTTTAGTGTCCCCTCAGAACAAGGGAGATATTGATGAATGAGTTTCAGTACATGGGGGAGCCACCAAAGCAGTTAGGTGCCTGAATCATACATCATATGAGAAAATAATGAGGAGATGAGAATGCTACAGGGTGATGTAATAGTATTTTTCAACTATCTAGTGGAGGTTAAAAAGAAGACGGAGCATGGCTTTTCTCAGAGGTGCACTCGTGATGAGGATGCACTCAAGGATGAGAGGCAGCAGATGCAGGTTGCAACAAGGAAAATTTGAAATAGACCTAAAGAATAAAAATATTCACAATACAAATGGTGAATCATTGAGAAAGGCGACCCTAGCAGGCTCTTAGGAAGAGCCTCTTAGGGCAAAGTTCTGAGCAACGCAATCTAACAGAAGTTAACTTTGTTTTGACCAGGGGATTGTATTAGATCAGGGGTGTCAAACTCATTTTCACTGGAGGCCACATCAGCCTCACGGTTCCCTTTAAAGGGCTGAATGTAATTTTAGCACCGTATAAATGTAACTATTATTAGATGATACCTGTATTAGATGGTATCTGTAGGTCTCTTCAAACCTAATTTTTCTGCCATTCTCTTTGCTCTTTCCCCTAAATTTACAGAACAACTTTTCTAGTAGCAACAAAGAAGGAACTCATGGCATGTTTCCTCCTAGTAGTAATCACATGGTATATGATGACTTGTCCCATTAGCATCCTTGCTAGCCGCTTATGTGGCTTATCACCCAAGATTAGTTTGCTTTTATGGGGATATTACTGCATAATGTTAAGGTGTGGTAAGACAGAGGTGGTTGAAAAGATTGACTTTTGTTGAATTGACTTTTGTTGTTCTCTCGCTTTTCCTGACAAGTGCTACTGGTACAACTAGCAATGTGAGGGAAGGGGTCAGATCTTATAGTCTGACTAACCCGGAACACCAGAGAATGGGAAACTTTGTAGCCCCAGGGCTTGTATTCCTGCATAATCTTTGCTACATGGAAGTAAACTTAACTGTATCCCTCTAATTTCACAAATGTTCTTGTGGAAAGACATGACAAACCTAATTAAACAACAAATATGAAATGAATCTAATGGATACAGGAAGACAGTTTCTAGGTCACATGTGTTTTTGGTTCATTATTTATAAACAACAAATAGTTATGGTTGGTTTTGTACTTTACCATTCTACTTGTATTTGATATGAAGTGTTGTAACTTTTCTGTAGCACCGTCATAATTAAAATGAACCCTAGTGGTAACATAATTACATGATGGTAGAAAATGACTTAATCTATTTCTAAAACTGGCTTTATCAAGTATGTTTCATCATTTTAATTTCATAAGGATAAATCATGAATTTTAATAATTGAAGTACAAACCAAATTAACTAAACGATACAATGTAATTAGGGATGCAATACATGGGGTTATATTACAATCTGATTAAATATGTCTCAGAAGACTCTTTTCTAACAAACTAATTTATTAAAGATTTGTAATATCATCACCCACAAATTAACTGTTTCTTCCACAGTTTCATTCTAAGGTCATTTGAATTAGTTTCTTTAAAATAAATATGCAAGAAGTAAGTTTGTGTTGCAATTTTTGATAAAGATGAAGGAGGCAACACTGAAGTGAAAGCTGGTGATATTAGAATAGAATTAGAGTAAATTTACAGTGCAAAATCTGTATTTTTTAGGGAAAAGTGTTAGAAAAAAAGAGTAAAGCCATCTTACACAGACCATCACAAATTGTAAGTTATTGGTAATCCTAATTCCCTCAAGAAGCTCTCTTACGGCTAAAGTTGTAAATGCCAAAATCCTAGGGCTGAAATTAATATGCTCAAATTAATATTTTTATTGCTGCCATTATTTTCTAAATCTTTTATAGGCATTCTCCTTCTGTTTTATAGCCAAACTCCTTCTTAAATGTTTTTTAAAAAAGCTACAGGGAGTCTTCTCTTGCAATCCTTTCCCTCTGCAACATATTGGGTTGAAAATATTTGTCAGTAAAAGATTTACAGAGGAAGAAGAATCTCCTGCTGTCAGTCTGTTATCCTCGTCCGCATTTCAGAGTACAGGATCTTGAAGCAAGACAAGCCAAGCCAAGTGGAAGGGCTTAGGGAGCTCTGTAGTGGCTCTTGAAGTGTTTTATGGAAAGCATTCAGATTTGCCATTGCATTCACAGATGATGGCATAAATTATCATAGTGGCACTGAAATGAATGGTTGATATTCAGCATTTTGATTTGTATTACCTGCTTCATCAGGATCTGTCCTGATCATGGCATTAGTGCTTATTGTGGGGTGTGTGACTTGGTGCCTTTTGATGCTGTGGTAATATGACTAGACCTGGCTCTGTGGAGGTAACTTATCTAACAGCTTAGGAAGGCATTCTTTGTTTTTTCTCAGTCTCAGAATACATAATATGTCATGCAACATAAGCATCAACAAGAGAGTTTGGAGTTACAATGTCTGATAATCTGGCAAAGGCACTCTGGCAGGATAGAAGATGTCGGTACTTAACTCTTTCAGGTAGAAGAGAAAAGTGCAAATGAATCACATGAATACATGAATGATTTGCTAATGGTCCATATTCTAGCAGAAGGAAATTTTGTGGGGTTTGTAGTGAAAGTTTTTTAAAGTAGAAATGAAGAACAATAAGTGGAATTGATAAATGAGTTGTGATGGAAATTACTATTAATTCATGAAAAAAATCCTAACTGACAACCAGTGCTGAAAACTGATTACTTATATATATACATTACAGGTAAGCTATGTGTAGCTTGTCAGAACGCTGTTATAGGACCATTTACCGACTGTAAAAGGCAACAGTTAAAAAACCCCAAACGTGTTACTCACACATGCAACGGACTCCCCTGTTGTGAATGGGGGTGAGGGAACAGAGTCAAAATAACTCTCTGTGATGTATAGATGTACAGTAATTTTTCAGTTTATTTTGTTTTATATTCTATGCTGTAGCAGACATCATTATACAAAATATGACATGCCCACTGTTCACAGCAGCTGCATTACATTAGCCTAATGGATTGGAATTATGGGTTGCCTTAGGAATTGTCTATTTCATGCCAAATTCAAATGTAAATCCTACTGTGAAAAGTCTTGATACTGTTAAATGTGATAAAAAATGGTATCTTTGGAAAGAAAAAACCTCAAAACCTAGAAGAATGATAGGGAGGAATAATAAAGATATGGCTGAAAGTTCAAAAACAGTAGTTGGTCAAATGAAGAGATGTGACCAAATAAAAATGACATATAATTTTTTATTAAATGTATGGCATTTCTTAAAAGCCTTTTGACCTTATGACTCGTAATTCATAAGACAGGAATGTGAAAAAGTCAGTACTAGCTAGATACTGGGAAAATAGCTCTTTATGTTTAACTGCCATTTCTTAGCACCAGTTCAGAGCCTGTGAAACATCTTTGTACAAACCTGGATGTTAACAAAATGCACTGCAGTGCTGTAGAATGATACTGAAATAACTGTTATAAACTTAACTGATATTGACAAAGCAACTATTTTTTTTTATTTTTATTTTTTTTCTCTAAGACAGTTTTGGTACCAGCTTGGAGAATTATCTGCACGCTTTGTACTGCATAGTATGGGTACAGTGGAAAGACTTGATGCAAAGCAGGAGACAAAGAAGGCACTAAAGTACTTACAAATTGGGTGTGCTCTAATTTTGGGGATAAATTATGACCTCAATGTTGCATATGTATGCTGAGCAAATGGCTGGCTTTGAAGTGTGGATGAAGGAGAGTCATGGATCTCCATTTGGAGAAAAGAAAGATAATTTCTACCAGTTGTGTGGAGCACTAGATCATAATTTGAAAAGGTTAAAGGGTAACTCAAACTTTGCTAATTCACATCCTACTTTCCAATAAAAATAAAACATTTAGAATTTCACATGTGTGGGGGTTTTTTCATACATTGTTGGGCTAAAAAGAAAGAAAAGTACACTAAAATTATTCAGTTAAATCTTAACCCATACCACTACTCAGTGATTTTTACATATGTTCTATCAAGATATCCTGTCTCGCCTGAAAGATAATTCACTATGTTCCTGGATAGGTAGTAGTTTTATTTAAAAAGCGAAACAAAACAACAACAACAAAACAGTCTTACCACAATGAATTTTGCTAGCTTTACTTTCCAGATCTGAAATGCATTACAATGCTGTTCAACAGATCAGAGTCCCCTGGTGTCTGCTGTTGTTCAGTATTAATATATATGATGAAATCTTGTCTCTACTGCTGCCAGTAGGAATTTTACTTCAGCAGGACAAGGGAGGCTGAAAAGTACCGACTAGGATTACACTGATTTGAAAGGCTGTTGTCAGTATTATGGCTTGATCCTCATTGAAGTTATGTCCTTACAGCTACTTCACAGGTGATCATAAGGATTCGCTTATGCATATCTGCCTGGAGGCAAAAGCACTGCATGTTTTGAAGTTATGCTGATGTATGAGGGAGACAGACGGCTCTGGAGCTTCTTTTAATGAGGCAGAAAGACTTTTTTATTTCCCCATTGTAAGGTGTTTTTTGCACAACCCTGGTCTTATAGTTGGTCTTTTCTGAGTCTTTCAGTTTCTTGACTGCAGAACTTCATTCTTAATTCACATCCCAAATAATTTTGGTTATCTTGTAGACACTGTGAAGGTGTAGGATCAGTTAATGGACCTCTAAGTATTTATTCTTAAAGTATTCTACTTAGAGATTATATGTTTCAGTATACCTCTGAATTTGTATGTATTACTCATATCTTTCCCGTTCATGTGCCTATATGTTAAACAAGGAATAACGTCTGAGATGAAGATCATCATTTGGTCACTAAGATTCAGGCTTATAATAACCAATTTTTTAATTTATATATTTACAAAGATGTGAAATATTTTCCATCTAGACTTCTGTGTCAGATTACAAGTTGCTGTCGGGTTTGTAATTTGGCTCATTCTGGTATTTCTTTACAGCAGTGGAATTACGGAAGTTTTGATTAGGTGATTTTTGATTTAGTAATTTTAATGATGAGCTCCTCATCACAAGCTATCAGCACTTCTATGATGATTTAATAGTCATTTGCAGTCTTTCCATGTCATAATGTTCCCCCTCTCACCTTTTTTTTTGTGATAGAACAAATTATGATGTCTGCCTCTTTACACTACTGTTCTTGGGGAAGATCGGTTGTAATCAGTTGACCTTCACAAATAACACCAATGACAAACCAGCAAGAACTCAGCCTTGGAATAAGGATATTTAGATATGATGTTTTGAAATCCCCAGGATTAAATGAATGGCATGCTATTAAATGGAAAGATCTATCTGATTCAATTACAGAGCCATTACTTGTTGCCTTTCAAAACTTGTGTAGATCTGGTGAAGCAGAAAAAGCACAGAAAAGGATAAATATACAGCTTACCTTTGAAAAAGGTGAAAAAGAAGGAACTAGTGTCTTATAGACTTAATAAAACTACAGGAAAATTCTGTATTTCTGCATGAAAGTTACTAAGAAAATGATTAAGACAAATAAGACTTAACAGAGTATTTCAAGAGCAAATCCCATAAAACAAATCTTCTGTGTGACAACATAGAGTGGAGGAAAAGTTGTAGAATCACAGAATCAGACAGAATCACCGAATGTTAGGGATTGGAAGGGACCTCAAAAGATCATCTAGTTGAATCTCCCTGATGGAGGTAGAGGTGACACATCCCAAGCTTTGACATGCTTAAAAGCAACTTAGGAAAGCAAGACAGTTTTGAAAATACTAGATCAAACCTAGTAGGAAAATCGTATCTAGAAAGCAAGATACAATGGCTTGCAATGAAATCAAAGAGAAATATTGATTTATGGATCCTGGGTCAGGTATTATTCACTGTTTTCAAGAATGAGAGGGATGATATTCATTACATAGGCTGATGACAGGAGAGAATGTAAATACATTGTACAACAGGATGTGAATTCAGTACAATTTTACCTGAAGAAGCCATCCGAAAAAATAAGATGTTTTTCAAAGGAACAAATACAGAGTATTCCTAGTTAGGAAAGGCTTATCTTACAGGACTGAGGAGTCACTGTATAGAACAGTTAGTTCAAAAAAACCTGAGGAGAGTTATGGGCTACAGAGCCATAACTGAAGTACTTAGTCATCAGTTCTATAAACTGATTTAAGAAGGGGAGGTTTCTTAAAAATAGATAAAAAGAGTATAAACAGTGAGATGGAAGTAATCCTCCTGCTTTACTGAAACTCAGATGGGATACTTGGTCCAGATTCAGCTGTTATGTGAGCCTGTTAGTGCATATGTAAGAGCAAGAGTAAAGAGGGGTCTACTGAGCATAACCTGAAGAACTCTGAAAAAAACTGAGACTTTTTCTCAGAAAAGGCAAGTGAGGGCCATCTTTTTTCCAGTCTTGTATGACAGACTTACAATATATAAATGCATTGCATACAAGAAAGAATATTGCCTTTATGGCACTAATGATATGTTTAAACTGCAGCCAAGATGACTGAGAACAGATATTATCTTTTTTCCTGCTAAAGATAGACAAGAATAGATAGTCTGTGGAGGTAGTAGAGTGCTAAGGATTGGTAGTGTTTAACAGCTGGTTAGAAAAATACCTACACTGAGATGGATTTGAGTGTGCCTTGGGCACAAGAATTAGATAAGACCTATGATCGATTGTTTGATTTCTAATTCTGGGTATTTAATTAAATTTATATGTTGAAGTCAAGTTTCTTCTGCACATGCTCCACCTTCATGTCTTGAAGAGGAGCATAAAGAATACAAAACTCTTGAATCATGATTTTTACCTTTTTATTTAAAAAACTCCACTAAGTTAGCTTTGTTGCATACTACTGGGAACTGGAGAGTAAAAAGTACTAAACCAAACTTATATGAACAATATGTAGCAATTCTGATATCTAATTATTTTTCTTTTAATGGAAAAGATTATTCATTTTCATTGAATGCTAAAATATACTTACACTATAACTCTATTAATATTGAAGAGTCTTGAATAAAGAGTAGCTTTCTCTTTTTAATCTGGAAAAAAGTGTATTAACTCCTACTAAAATGTTATCTGTATAGAAGACAAATGTTTAACTTTTATCTTACATAACATCCACTTTGGAAAACAAGTTACAGAAAAAAAGAAATAAGACACAATTTTAGACCCTCTTTCCTTGATATGATCTTCTTGTTTATTATTTGAGATACAGAGTACTATGATTATATCTGTTTAATTTAGAAAAAAAATGAAATTTATGATCCATTGTTTATTCTGTTTTTGATATCATTAAGGAAACTTTTTAACTGCTGGGGAATCAAATATAACTAATTGATTAAATGCGCTTTGAATTTATGAATCTGATTAGGCGACATATGTTTTGCATACAAATCACTTTGCACTGTTTGCATTCATTTAAGGAATCTCAATGTGGTTCATAAATGAACACTGACATTTCAATATTGCAGCACTTTGCTGGAACATTATCTGGTTAAGAGCACAAATAAACAAATGGTATTAAAACTCTGCACTTCAGTATCGAAACTGTGAGCATCACTGTGCGGTTTGAAGTGGTTTGCTCTTTACAACAGTGGTTCGCAATGGTATGAAGAAAGGTGCTTTTCTAGCAGTAAGGCAGTGTAATGATGGCCAGGGCAGTGATTGTAGACAGAAACAAAAAACTGGTTACCATTGTCCAGAATGAATAACAGGAATGCAGGTCCCTTGAAAGGCGCTTACAAAATCAAGAGGCAAAAGCATCTGAAGAATAAGAATCAGGCATTGCAGCCAAATTTAATTCAATTCAAATTGCCACCCTCTTCAAGTAATTTTCCTTTGCCACCTTCTTCGCAGCCCTTCCATCAACTGCATTACTGCTGGCCCTGAATACCAGTGCTCCCTGCAGACAGGAGCAAGAATATGTTTCATGTCTTTAAAGCCAACTGAAACCACAATGACTTCTTGTGATCTAACAATCTCTATAAATCCCAATGGAGGTGCATTTTGCCAATTCTACATAGGACATGAAGCAGCAGGAGGAACGCAAAATGCTTGTATTAACCACACGTACCCTCTCACTACCATCTTCAGGCTGTTCTGTATGATGTACACATTTTTTATTATATCTAGTACTTCACAGAGTGAAGAAAATGTCTTTCCCTTATATTATTCGGCCTATGCACCTGCATTATGGAACTTAACCCAAAGAGAGTATGAGGCACCAAATATTAACTGTATATTCTGAAGGATGCCAGTGCCAGTTAACAGCAAAAGAGAGAGAACTGGTGGCTCTTATTTAGGCCTAGATAGCTTCGAAAAATCAGGCTGTTTCAAGTGGAAACTGCATTTGACAGATATGTTCAGGTATGAAGTTCAGAACATCAAATAACAGGAGAAAGGAGTGTAAGATGGGAAAGGATGGGAAAAAAAAAAAGAAAAAGCAAAAAGGGGAACTACAGAGGCTTGAATTACTGCATAGCAGGAAGAAATAAGAATTTAAGTGTTGACAAACAACATCGGATGACCAGAATACCCATGTATGTAGAGGCCATCGCAGCAGAAAGGGTCCAGCTAAGGTCAAGGTGGCAAATGGGTAGAGGAACAGAGACAAATTAGTGGCGTTACAGAGCTATGATCTCCTATCTGTCATCCGTGGCGAGAGGGCCATGCTCAGTAGACCTCAGGTTAGTCAAAGGGAGTAGTGACTTCAGCTGAAGGATTAATGAAGAAGATATTTGATAAGTCATGGAATTTTCTGAGTTGGAAGTGGACTGTTTGTCTGTCTTTAGAATATGTATTCTCAACCCACTCAGGTCAGACTTTAGGAGACGAATAAATAACATTACTTATTCACACTTATGTAGAGAGAAATTTGGATTAGTAGAAGACCATAAAGAAATGGCTTGTCCTTGAATTCTTAATTAGATTTTAATATCTGTCAGTCCTGAAAAGCAGAGTAACTGACATTTCCCCCCCCCCCAAGAATGGCTAAGAGTATCATCTGAATCTGGAAAGGCTGACTTCCAATCAGCCAACTTTGCCTTCCCTCTACTCTCATCCCCTTTTCTTTTTAAAGCAAAAGCAAACGTAGCAAGTTGAGATATAATAAATAAGAAGTTACATTAGGAAATAAATAAGTAAACCAAAGTTTTTGAATAATGGAATCTGAAAACCATGGGAATGTCAAGTGTGCTCTTTAAGAAGCACTGTTCATTGTCTTGCCTTTGAATCTGTCTCCCATTCAAAAAGTTGTTAATTTTGCATTAAAGTCTATCAAGGTTTATAGATATAGTGCTCCTATCCTGTGGATATATGTAATGTACATTACAAATGCATTTTCTAGTAGGCAATGAAGCTTGACTTGCAGGAACATTTTCATGGCCTATTATAGGGCCTATTTTATAGTCCCTGTGAACTGCTTGCCAAGGCAATATAAACTACGTAATACAATCAATAAAACTAACAAGCATTTACATGGTAAGACAAACTGGAAGATACTTAATTTTAATCTGGTTTACAGTTATGGTTGAGAAGTTATAAAAGATTGGAGAAATGAGCAATACAAAAATGTCTTCAATACAGAGAGTTCCACAAAATGAATGGAAAGTGTTTCATATTTGAGTTCAATGGAAAGTAAAAGTCCGGTCTGCAAGATTACAAATGACCACTTTCTCTCCTAGTGCTTTTAATCCTATCTGTATACTCTTCCCCTCCAAATCAAAGTCAAGATTCAGATTTCTGAATAGCACTCAATGGCGTGGTTTAAAAAGCAACCATGTTTTCTAAAGGCAATAACAGCATGTAACTGCCAGCTTCGCTTCGCTTCTCTTCTCCTCTTCTCTTCACATTTTTATGGAAAAAGTCAAGTTTAGAAGGTTAAGTGTCTTACAGGCCATTGAAAAGCAATCAAAAAGGCATCAGAAGGATTTGTTTTATGAAATAAGAAGTAATCAAAATATTCATCAGGAAGGCTGAAATGAGGCATTAGAAATGAAAGGTAAAATCCTCAAGTGTTAAGGGTCTCAAAGCTTCACAGATGATCTGGGCTTCTTTAAAATATCAGATTTCTTCCCATGAAGTAGGACAGTTTTCTCAATACTCTCCTTATAATGGGCTATAACTGGCTTTCCTGATCTTTTTGAATGACACTACAAATGAAAATCCTAAAAACTAAGGAGGCGCCAATGAATATGCTTACTTCTTTAGCTTGCTTTCTGAAAGAACAAAAAGTCAGGCTATACAGCGATAGTGTAATTATACTTATTTTATTTCAAGAAAATATTAAAAGGAAAGTATAAAGTGGGCTAACTAATATTAATTGAATTAGAAAATAATGCAGTAGCATTTTATAGATTGGTACAGTCTTTGATAGATTCATTCTTGTTGCCAAGCAAAAATGATGATGGTAAAGCATTTAGCCTTGATACTATAGATGAAGTGTGTCCTCACTAAAACATACTGCTATGAGGGAGCAAGGAAAGGTGAAAGCTGACCCAAGCTCAAAAGTTTGGATGTAGACAAAGATAGGAGAGAAAGAAGGAAGTTTGCAAAAAAAAGTGGGAAATACTTTTGTTAATGTTTATATAGATAGCCATGATGGACAAGTTTCTCACCAGGATTAAAAGCAGTTCGAGTTAGCTTTTGGATTGAAGGCACTTCATTAGTGCCCAAAGGAGATTTTAATGCCTATTGATCAACTAATGTAATTCTGATTTGGCTACTGAGAGACTACAGCAAGCATCTTATTGAGAAATGTGCAATCAGTCTGTCCTGCATGCAGGAACTTGGGCAGGCAAAGAAATTTTAAAATCCTAAGCACATGGTCTTTTCAATGGATAACAGTTACTGATTTTCACCAGTGCTAAAAATTAGATAAAGAGTTTAAGGCATGTTCCCTTTAGAGCTGTGCATCCAGATGAAATAGACAGGGGATGTAAGCTAATAAATGGGCAGATTTTTGCTGCTTTAACCCTAATCTCTCTATCTTTTGATCCTTCTAATGATGATACATTATACCTGGCTTGATAAAAACTCTGCAAATCTCCCTTTTCCTGCTTCTCAGATGCTTCTGAAGAGAGATCCTAATCAGTTGTTACTGCTAAGTGTTGATGTTGGGGACCTAACTGCACTAATAAGCCTTAATGGCCCTGACCAGCATCACCTGAAGCCACCACTCACACTCATGGGTCAGGAGCACTATTTAAGATCAACTCTGAGGTTTTTAGTCTCTGTCAGACCTATGTGGGAAAGCTGTTGGTTTTCAGCTTAGCTACAGCTGCAGCATTGTCTGGCCTTGCTGAGTTGGACTTTAGCATGTGGGCTGAATTACTGGGATCGATACTGCCTCATGTGCATGGTACTGCTTTATGATCTGGAATCTTGGTTCTCTTGGTTGGACCTGTCTGCCATCTCCTGCTTACCTTGGTTGAGTACAGTAAGATATACTTTGCCAGGCCTAGGATCCCCCTTGACTCTTGCTTCACCTTCTCTTGGGGAGCAGCTGGACCTTGCTGCATGCTGGTATCAAGCACCTATACTGTCTCAAGACTGTCAGCAGTCCTGAAATGCAGCCTGCAACACAAAAGTTTGTCACACACAGCAGTGTGTATAAAAATAATGTGAGCTGCTGTCTCTGGTACAGGTTTCACATAGGATGGTGGAATGGGAGCAGTTTTTTGCTCCTCGTTTTCTACAAACTCTGAGACAACTCTCTCATATTTCTTTATGTGCTGTGCTTGTGCTTGTTTGCAATTCCTGGTGAGTTACAAGGAATGGCAGGCTGTCTCTGTCCCCAAAACCAGACAGATTATTTCTACCAGCCATGCAGAAACTCAGCAGGAATTGCCACCTTGTTCAGATGTGAGATGCTGTTAATCAGCTTGCTGACAGTAGCCTCCCCTGCTGCTGCATGCTCACTTCTCTACTTCTTTCACAGTAACTGAAATAATTTAGCAAGAGTTGGCACCTGAGTTGTCTGGGTAAGGAAGGGAGAAGGGAGCTAAAGCAGATGAGGTTTTGAGGTAAACTACAGGATGACTAGGGGAGTTGAGGCTTATGAAGACCTACAGTGTCCTTCTGTAGGAAGCTAGAAGATATAATAGGTAGCTGGTTTGGGGTTATGGAAGGAGTCTAGAGCTGAAGCCTGGGTAAAGTCGTGGAAGGGAGAAATAAATTTTTCCTAAGCTGTCCATGTTTGCCATTTGTGAATTAGAAGCATAAACAATCTAGCAGTGTTGGAAAATATTCTAGCAGTAGAGAGGAAGCATTGCACTTTCAAGGTCCTCCCTAAAACTGGTGTGATCTACAGCTCTTAAAGAAAGCAAAGGTGAGTGTCTTGGGGAAGATACCTACAAGAGAACTACTATATGTGCTAGGCTCTTAAAAAAGTTTGCCTTCCCTTTCACTTCCCTACAGCTGTAAGTCCCGCTGCTCTCATCCTCTTTGCAGATTCTTAGCTACTAGCTGAGTTTGCTAGACATAAAATATTTGTGGCTGCTTTTCCTGTTAGTTGTTTCACCTCCCTGGGATACCGCTCAGCAATATACACCTGCTGTAGAACAGTGTGTGGAAGTCAGTGGTGCCTGTTAAAAATAGCACAGTGCCCATCAGAAAAATATCTTCCAATCCTCCTTTTTTCCACTTTGCTTCTTTCCAGCATCTGAAGTGCTAATAACCAAAAAGAAACACTGTCTGTATGTCATCAGAGATGATGATATACTTGTGTTTTAATTTGTTCAAGTCCAGTTTAAACAGCTTTCAAGTTACATTGAATGATCTGGTAGAATATTGCTGCTCACAAATGCTGATGTGATTAATATGTGAAGTTCTACTGTAATATGGATGTCTAACCTCTGAAGGTAGATTTTTTTTTTTTAAGAAAGTGAGGATTATTTTCTTGCTTACTCGTTTCTTTCGTACAATGCGAACACTTAGAAGAGATGTAATGCTTGCTCTCCATACTTCAAAGGCAGGTAAGTGTTAGGCAGTTTCACCAGGTTGTGAGGGGGATGGAATGTGAAACAGGACAACAATACTTGTCCAAATTAATGCAGTGGACTGATAGAAGAAATTGGAGTAAAATGGAAATCCGGAAAGGGCAGCATTTTAGTGTGAGCTGAACTAAATTAGTGGTTTCTGAAAAATCTTCAAAATATTGTCCCTAACCCCAAAAACTTATCATTTGTGTATTTGACCAATTCTGAAAAGAATTGCACATAAGTGAAGTTATTCATCACATTGTGGGTTTGTTGTATCTGTCCATATACTTTTGTAGTTAATCTGTTATTCATACACCACTGAAATGGTTTCCGTATGAAACATGAACACATATGCCCACTTAAAATATATTATTTCTCATGAAACATCTGTCTGATATACCAGCCTATGCATGTCATGAGGGAATGAAAGTAAAGATTCTGTGTAGCCCACTAGAGCTCTAGAAATCTTCAACTCTTAAAATAGTGTTATTGTCACAACCTAACAGAAAAACATAGGTGATGTTAGTCTGTGGCTCAGAGACTACAGAAGGTTTTTGTAAGGGTTCTTTTTGCTCCTGCTGCCCTGCTTCAGTCTTCAATGTCTATTTTTCAGTAAAACACAATAGCCCTTTCAGGATAGCACTTCTGCTCTCATTGAATGCCATGACAACTCCACATAGAATAGTTTTATTGCTAGGGAAAAAAATGCTGCATATTAAAAATGTAAACTTTAATTATTTTGTCAGTTTATACCACACTTTATTTTTGAAAAATGAAGCTTTTATTTTCCTTGGTGCTCACTTAGACATTAAATGGCTCAAGTGTCCTGACTACTATGATGGCATAACAGAAACTGCATCCATTTCATACTGTAATTGCAGTCTCGGATAAAGTGATATTACTCAGTGAATTATTCCACGCAAATATATTTCTGAATATGAAGCTACAAAAGCTATGTAACCTCCAGTACAGGGTAAACCAAAATTAAAAAAAAAAAAATCCATTCCCCAATCTTTTTATGGAACCTAATTATTCTTATACATAAATGGAAATTTAATTTTTGCTATACTGCTTAGTGCAGTCAACTGTTTTGTTATTAATTATAGAACTGTTACTAATGCCCAAGAATGATATTTTAATAAGGTTTAATCTTCTTTTTGCACATTCTAGGTTGTTTTATAATTATGTTTCTGTCCCCTTACCTCGCCTTTGTAGTATTTATTTACAAACTAAAGTAAGCCCTATTTCCAATAAGTTAGGCATTTATAGTGGGTCTGGACAAAGAAAAGTTATTACATATATTGGTACTGTGTGGATGTTTAGCTAGTTAATACAACAAAAAAAAGCACCACTTAGTCTCTGATCAAGTCTAGAACCTTTCTGAAATACTCTGTTTCTTTGTCAGACCCCAGTTTTACCTGAAATCATCCTTGTAGCTTTCAAAATACTCACGTGCCCTCCTAATGCCCTTTGTCTTATGAGAAAAACAGTTTTAAAGCCAGAAGGAAGGACTACTCATGACTTGGTTGCTCTTACTCAAGGTTTATGCTCTTTAGATTTAGTTCAATATAAACAGAAACTAGCAAAATATCAATGAAAAGAAAATGTCTATAACAGCTGTTCAAACACTGTAGTTTAGCTACTGCTGCATGTTGGGGCAGTACACTGCTCCTGAGTCAGTACAATCGAGGAGTGATCTTGAGTCAGAGGTGACAAGTTGCTTCCCAAGCTTTCTCTGTACTTAAAAGAAACTGTATCTTGTTTATTTGGAGGAACTTACGTCTAAAGCTCGCATAGATTTGCAGGCTGGTGCAGTGAGATAACAGATGTAATTCCATGGCAAAGCTAGTGACGTCTTTCCAGAAGCTGTTTTCTATATTAAGGATGTGGGCAGTAAAAGGATACTTTATGCTTTCTTGATTCATGTTAAAACAAACATGAAAATGGCCTTTGCATGGATTATGCCTAGATTTATGGATTTCCTGCTATGAATATTTAATGTTTTTATTTTAAGCAATGTCATTTATTGATGTCTTTCTCTTTAAATATCCAGTCAAAAGGAAGACCTAGTCAGAGAAATGTGTTGCTGCTATCCGCTAATTCCCCACCAGACAAGGAAGGAAAAGTAATTATCTGCTTTTGTCTCAGATCCTTTATGTAGTCATTAGGTAGCAAAACAATCCCAGGAGAAGGTAACTGGGGTAAGGTTTAACCTGCTCAAGTTTTTATTTGTTAATAGTTTTTATAATGAGATCTAAGATTAGAGATTCTGTGAACCAGCCTCTTCAAGTTTGCTTTCAAAGGCTTGTGTTTTATCTGACTTTTAAAAAAAATTTTATTTTATTTTATTTTATTTTATTTTTTTTTTTTTAGAAACTGCCAGTGGAACTGGGCTGAAAGCCACCAGTTAGAATAACTGCTGCAAAAGAGAAGAACAAGGGCTCTCTTGTACTGCTAGGAAAGTGTTGTAAGGAACCGAACCCAATGCCTTCCTGTTTGCTGCCTGTATGTTATGGCTGCCTGTAGAACAGGAGGGACTGCAAAGTAGCCACTGACCCCGCTCTCCCTGTTGCCCATAGGCCACCGCTGGGCAGACTGCAGACCCTCGCCCGTGCAGGTGCTTCTGGCAGCAGCTGCTGCAAGGGGACAGATGGTGGGAACTGATTAGGCTGCCCTTTGCCAAATACTAACAATCTCTTACCCACATTCAGGCAGCAGACATTAGTAATTTTAATTTTGGCATTACATTATATACTATTTACAGATACCTGAAAACCTTTGTCATAATCACCACTTAACTGCTGTAGAGTGATTTTGTCATATCTTCGCTCATGTTGAATTAATAGGAAAAAAATCAAGTAGGTAAAAGGTCTGAGAAATTTGAAATTTCCCATTTGAGGAACATGGACTTAGAGCTGCAAATGCAGAGAGAGCAACATTTTGTGAACAGGAAGGACCAGCAGCTGGTGGCTGCTCTGCGACCAACCCATGGTCTCAGGGTACTTCCTAATGGACAGATGTGTTTGTAAAATAAGCATGGGCACAATTAGCAGGCATGTTGGTAGTCTGGTGAAATAGAGAATATTTGTGTGGTTAGGTGATAAATTCAGATCATTAATGGTTTTATTCCTTAATAATGTAGAGTTTAAGCTGAAAGTAGCAGAAACACATTGACAAGCACAGAGGATTGTAACTGCCACTGGTGTTGCAGGGCTGGCTTTGTGCAGAAAATAAGGACTTAATTCTTCATAACTACTTAATCAATGTAATGCAAAGAAGGGAAAATCTTAAGTATAGCAAGATAGCAGTTAACCCTAGTAAAAATCAGACCTCAGAAATTCCATTTGTAAAAATTAAAGAATTGTCAATATTTCCTAACCAGGATGTAAATAACACTTTCAAATAAGACTAATAGCAAGTATTTAATATCTTGTAACTCAGGGTTTACATTTTATTAGTAAACATCTCTAGCTGTTTTATTTATTGGTCTCAGTTTTTTTCTTCTCTATGCCCCTGTTCCCCTGGTATAGATTTATCTTCTGTAACAAGAGAAAAACCATAAATAAATTTAGTCATAAGAGAATAAATGGAAAGTAATTCGAACTTCCAGGAATACACTACAGATTAGGTTCTGCATTTTAGGAATAGTTACAAGTGTTATATACTTTGCTGTATAAGAATTTTTGTACTAGGAAGGGAAATTCTCCTAGATTGTTGCATTTGCATATTTTGTATATTAATTTGTGAGTCTTCTTTATTCTGGATGGGATTTTACTTTTGTTTCTCAAATCAAATCCACTTTAGTGACAGGACTAATGCGCCCAGGATACTGAAACAGATGTGTTACTAAAAGGGGAAATATTCTCTCAGCTTTCTGTTCAGACTTTGGTGTTTCAGGCTCTGTTTTGCTACAACCATTGCCACAGCGTTGTGGTCCCTCTGCCACAGTGGAGACAGCAGAGGTGATTGCTGTCATCATGGCAGCTGGTTTTGATCCGAGTCAGCATGAGATGAGCCTGTCTTGCCCTGCCTTAGCTATAACTCTCATTATCTAGGTCATTTTCCTGCATAAGAACACAGGCATAGTGGGCTTTCTGTCCTGAAGGACACTAGCTGAAGGTGTTGGAAAGGAACTGTGGGCTCCAGTGTGTGAAGGAGAGCCAGTGCCTCACTGAATGTACCTATAGCTCTCCAGAAAATGCACGAATGTACATCACGAGGAAACTCAAGTGAATTTCAGAGTATTGTCATGCCTCACCTGCTTCTGGCTTGATATGAAGTCCTAAAGCTGGTCACAATAAAAATTTGCTGTTTTCAGCCTTCATAAGATCACCAGTTTGTGAACGCTGCTGTGTGCTGTCATGAAAAGTGTATGTGTTCCTACCTTTAATGGGTTGAGCCCTTAAAGTGCACTCTTAAGTGTGGGTGGTAACTGTGTTGCTGGTCCACAATGGACTCATAGAGGAACTTCCCAGATTGTCTGCCTCTGCTATTAATCAAGCCCAGAGACAGTTTGTAAATTTTCTTGATCAAAAGAGTAGATTAATGTCAGGCAGAAAAACTTAATGTGCATTTTATATTCCTGTAGCAGCTCTCATGACACTGTCAGTTCTTGTAAGCCACACTAAAACTGTCAAGCATAATCCAGCTGTCAATAAGCAAGTTCCAGCTGCTTGATCACAAATTATATTTTCCTTTGAAATACTTTCTCTGAAACCCAAAGCTGTTTTCATTATCCAAATACATTTGGGTGTTAGTAGGGGGAGGGGAAAAAAAAAAAAAGATTTCATAATGTAATACCAGCAAAGTTGACTTGACCAAGTAGTAGTTTTTTAAATTCTATAGATATTTTCAAAATTAAATGAAAAACATGTTAATCCTGCTTGTACAAACCTAGATGAAGCGACAGTGTCAACAAAGCTGAGCAAAGGTTCAGCTCTGGAAGTGCTCACTTTACTCTTGCATAAGCATATAGGACAGATCCTCAGCAACCTGATTAAAACCGATAGGTGTAAATAACCAGAATGGTAAAGCTTTCTGCAGACAAAAGGCTTAGTTCCACAGTTTCTGAGTAACCAATGGCGCAAATAGGAGCCCTGTTAGAAATTTGCATCTTACAAAAATTACTAAGGTTACTGGTTATGAAACTAAAAATTTATTTCAGAGAAGGATTATAATCTCATTCAAATATAAAGGGGGAAGCAAAAAAATCGTTAAGCAAAACTTGGCAGCTAAATCATGTAACTTTGAGTTAGAATATATACATGACATCTTATAATTTAGCTTTTATTTGTTGTAAGTGTGAGCACTAGAGAACATACCAAAATAAATGCTTCATATCTTGATGTCTCCAGTAAAGACAGGGTGCCTTTCAGACTAGCAATAGAAGTCTTGGCTCTTTCTTGGAAATCACACGGTATTTGTTTCAGTTCACAGACAATTGTAATAATGAACTGTCATTTGCAGGGCACCATGATTTAATTTAACTGTTTCAACCTTAAAAATTTATAAATATATGTACAAAACCCCCACCAACAAACAGGAAAATAAACAAAATTACAAGGGTTGCTCTTTATCTGAAATTGTCTATAAAAGGAACAAGCTTTTACTCTTACATTAATGATTTGTGGCAATTAGGTGTTTAAAAATACCTGTTTTCTCCTGCCTGAAGGATAAATAAAATTTGGAGGTTTTTTTCCTGTATAATACAAAACTTGATCATTTAAAAATATGTAGTTTAATCAAAACTGTACAAATAATTTTCATTATATAGCTATGATGTTCAAAATGTCCACTGGATTTTTCATTAAGCAATCAGAAGTAATTAAATTAAATTATGCATTATGTATATACATGGTGATGATTGAATCACTGAAAGCATGATTCTAAATGAATCTGACAAATTGTGCATTATATATGCAACTTAAGTTCCTTCATGAAAATTTACTCTTAATGAAAGTATTTTTACGTTCATAACACAGTGCAACAATGAAAGTCATATACTGTAATGAAATGGCAACACCAGGCAGTCTTGAAGGGACTGAACTCTTGGAATATTTATGTGACTAGAATGTATAACTGTTTAACACTGAATATTAACTTTTAATATGGACTTCCTTGATTAGTGAGAGTAGCACTATCTCTTATTTGTGCATTTCTTTTGGGACCAGATCCGCAATAAGTTCTGAATGTGTTATGGAGCTTGTGTCAGAGGCTGATTCAGCCCATGGAGACAAAAATGTCATCTGCATCCTTCAAGGAGGGAAAAAAATTTGAACTAAAAGTAGTAGGTTGAGCTGGTTAGATGTCTTATCAAGATGGTACAAGAGAAGGCTGTCTGTGCTCTTGACTCCTTACAATAATCCTGCTTAAAAATTCAAAGAATGAGCACTGACTCAGCCTATTGACATGACCAGTCTGAAAATCTTGCCTTAATGTGAGGATGTGCTTTCCCAGGTTTGCAGTAGAGAGATCTTATAAAAAAAGATGAAGTTTATTGAAGAATAATTTATTTTATTGTGGCTTTATTTGGTATCTTGTGTGGTCAATTTTAAGATGAGAATCAGTAAAATTAAATAAAAACTATTTTCTCACTGATAGTCCTGTTTTTTCAAAAAGTGAGTGATACTTCTACTGTCTACCACTTATTTTGCCATGACACTTGTAAATTCATGCAAGGAACATACATAATTTTGTTTACAAACGTAAATCTTCCTTGTTTTTTCTGGCAAGTTTAACTTAAGAACTGATAAAAACAGTATGGTTTCCATTTTTTTGGAGATGGCAAACATACTGTGGGTTTTATTTCTGCTCTGCTTCATTTGGCTGTGTCACAGGTTGAAAACTTTTGGGGTCTGAAACACTACTGCTGTTGCAGCTGGGAAATTATTACCTTCTTTGTTTTGCATAATGAAATGGATTAACAAATTCTGATGCCGGTGTCAGCCATTAGGATTCTTAAAGGTCTGTGTCTCTCAGTAATATCTCCACAGCCAGCACACAGATTGCTGCTGCCACTTCTTCTGATGTTTCTCTAGAAAGTTATAGGGTAAAATATTTGGATTGTGGAAGTATTACCTGATCATTTTTAAACAAATCCTTATTGTAATCAAGATCTGAAGCAGGATTTCTCCTTCACTGTTTCATGTAATGGAAACTTGAGAAGTTCGTAGCAAACACTTTCAAATTTAGAAGGAAGAATTTTACCAAAACTTAAATTTCAGATTTCATCAGGGAGTTTTCCTCTTAGGTCAATGACACAGGATTGCCACATTTCAAAAGAAGTCATGAAAGATTGCTAAATGCTAGGTCTGCTGTTAATAAACTTATTGGTCACGTAAATAAGTAAGGCCTCTGGTTAAAATGAATTAACTTCGTTTTTACTTTGCTCATTACATATTTTGATATTTATTAGAAAGTAAGAGTTTAACATTAGGTTTTAGCTTTATGAGACTATTATTCACAGGAAGAAAGATATTTCAGTAAAAAAAATAAAGTCTGCAAACAGTTCGTATAGGTCACTGGTTAGGATATATTTGACAGTAACTTTTAAAAACATTTTACTTTTAGAAAGAAAATGTGTAAATGCCTTAAAGTCTCAACAAGATGATGCTCATTGAAAAAAAGATATGGGAGTTTGAGGTCCATCTTAGACTTGTAGGGAAATAGAAATGTTTCATGTATTTCAAGTACGTTACACACATTCAGTACACTGTGTGAGCCCAGTCAAAGAATGCAAAACCATATAACTCTCACTCCTGTGTAATTTCTGTCACCAATATTTTTAAATTATCATGTGCAACCCACATTTGCAAAGTTTTCATGTGTGTATGAGTCTCTTAGGAGATATTTGTAATGAATATATGAGAAATTAATATATACCAAGAGTTTTTACTAACATTGATTTCACAAAGGGATTGCACTCCTTTGTAAATGGTCAGTCAACATCTTTAGTCCTCTTAGGGTATTGGAACTGGAACACTGAAACTGATTCAGCATCTAGAGTGTATTATGACTTATAGCAAATAATATGTGATGACTTTGGTCAGAATTGGGGAAACAAGCAGAGAGCATGGTTGTACACATGAACCATCAATGGAATATTTAACAGGATAAAACTAGAAATTAATGTAACAATTACAATTGTGGAGCATCTAAAAAAACCCAACAAAATGGGTATTTTAAGCTGTTACAATAAAAATAAATAAGTTCTTTATTTAAGAAGTGCAACATGGAACAACTCTGTTCCTATGCAATTCCAGAAGGAGTTCAAGTGCATAAAACAAAAAATAGAAATTCAGGCTTGCAATTTGAGTGAGTAAATGTTCACAAGCATGTCCCAATAGTAATCGAAAAGTCTACTTTCATACTGCATTTTGTTGCTGTTTTCTGTTGTTGCAAAATATTGCAATCTTGTATTAGCACAGAAATTCCAGCAACACTGGAGATTTTTCCTCTTTAAAAAAAAAAAAAGTTGTTTTCTTAAACAAAAATATGTGTAAACATGCTTGTTATAGTGGTTGTTCAAAAAAAGGGAAACACAAGGCAGTATATATATGTTATGTGCTCTGAACTTTTGCTAATGCCTTTGAAGCCCTGCTCTTTTCCTTTCATTGTGGATGGTACAAGGAGACTCCATAGTGTTTGGTAAACTTGGCTGTCATTCTGTCGGTCTCATTAAAATCCAGTCCGTCTACAGAAATGATGCTTTTCTTTAAGCCTTGGTTGTCTCATTTATCAGCTAATCTAAATCCCAGCTTGTTGCTCTCATGTCTGCAGACACAGACTCGTCAGTTTATTAAAAATACTGCGTTTGTTAGACAGTATCTTGGTTCGTCCTGATTTTTAAATTGCACTCAGCACTCTTATTGCTTTCAGAGGCAACACAGTAACGGGAGAGGAGAAAAAATGGTCTGCTGTATATATTTCATAGTCTTTGTGAATACCCAGATCAATGGATTAATAAGATTGTCCCAGGTTTTCTTTGAAGGAGAGGCATAGCCCATCTTGACAGTGATCAGAATACCTTTGAGAGGTCCCTCATTTGGCAGAACTTTTTCCAAGACAGGATATAATTTGAAGCTGTTTATTGAATATTTCTACCTGTGAAGCATATTCGAGGACAGAATGTATCTGTGTTTTTCATATTGTACTTAGTGTTTTGAAATAAATACTATCTGTTTGAAATTAATTAAAAAAAACTTTTGAGAAAAAGGTAGGTGAACTGTACTATAAATCCTCATTTAAACTACTACGACTAAGATAGTCATATTATGTTTTTAGGGATTCCCCCTTTGAGAAGAAACACAGTGACATTGCTGTCCAGGATTAGTTGCTGATGTAAGAGTGAAATGATTATTTTTACAACAACAAACAAGAACATTGATCTCACTAATGTTCTACCCAATTGAAAGACAAGAGGTTGCATGTTTTCAGATCTTCTGTAGTGACTTAACACCTTTACCAGACCTCATTGTGGCTTGCTACTCTATAAAAAGAGAAGCTCAGGGTAGAGACTGACAAGAGATATTTCATTCTGTACAAATTCCTGGTTGCTTCTAGCAAAAGAGTTGAAGAATTCAAAATTAAGAGTCTTTTTTGTTAAACTTGGGAGTACTCTGAGGTTTTTTGCAAAAAGATTCTACATTCATACGGTACTGTTTATCTGAAATAATCATAAGTTGGCCTATTCTCTGATGAAATTGCATAACAATTATTTAACTTGCTACATCTAAATACAGATCATGTAATGACTGAACTCTCATTAATTGAAGGTTTAACTTCATTATCCATCAAATGTTTGCAGGAGCTCTTATTCTGACGTAGTGGCTTCTCTGCTAACACTTGTTATGGTTTTGTCTTCCTGGTACATTGACAGGAGGAAATTAAAAAAGGGCTTTTCTAAAGGTTAGTTAATTAAAGATTATAAATTTTGTTTTGCAGCTGTAGACTCCCAGATGATTTAATTTTCCAACAAAGAGTATTGAGCTAGTAAATTAAAGCTTACCTTTTATGTGTAGTGTTAAATTTCCAACCAAATTAAAGGTGACAGAATAAGAAGGAGGCCCTTTGCATTTCTCAGTGTGCTTCATCTTCCATGATAACTTATAACAGATCAGTAGCACATTTACCATTCAACTTACACTACACAGTCATTTGAATAGCATTAAACACTATTGGGAAGTAAATGTATCTCAGTTAGACAGAGTACTAAAATTAAGAGAATCTAACATCTGTTTTCTTGTTGGCTGCAGTCTGTTTTCAGGCCTTGAGCCTGTCACTTTACCGTTCTATAACTCTGTTTTCTCAATAGGTGAAGTAGGGATAATGAACATCTTAGGAAGTGCTATGAGATACAAGGGTGAACACAGGCACTGCAGAAGTGAGGAATTTTAGTTAAGAAATCTCCTCTTGATTCTACTTGTGTGTTGGTTTAGCTAATAGTGAGTTAATCTTCTTCATGCATTTAGAATTTTTTCCTTTTAGTAGCTAGCATGGTCTTTTATTTTTGATTTAGTGTGAAAACAATGTGATAACACTGCTTTTTCCATGGGATAGATTTAATGGTTTCTTTGTAGTAGCTAGACTGTTTTGCAGTTGGTATGAAAAGAATGTGAGAACTTACTGATATTTTGGCTATTGCTAAGGAGATGAAGGACTTTTTCAGCTTTCCAGCTGCAGGTGCACAGCAGCTGGGAGGGGTACACAGACAGAACAGCACCTGGATTGACATCCAGGCTGGCCAATGAAATATTCCCTGCCATTAGCATCATGCTCCATATATAGCTGGATTCAGCTTTTCTGGCTTATTAGCTCAGTTTGGAGTTCTTTTTGGGAGTTTGTTTTTTCTGACTCATTAGTTCAGCCTTTTTTGCTGTTCTGACATTTTGCAGTTAGTCTTTGGCTAACTACGTATATAGTAGCAGAAGTAGTAGTATAACATATTATAGTTATTACTATTTTCTTGTCTTATTAAACTGTTATTTTCTCAGCCCATGAGCTTCTTCCTTCCCTTTTGATTGTTTCCTGCATTCCACTTGGGGAAGGGAGAGGATGAGCGAGTAATTGCCATTGTTCTAGTTGCTGTCTGGGATTAGACCAGGGCAACTCGATTAACAAGCTGTTTTAGCGCTGCTAGAGTGGGATATATAAGAACAGAAGAATCACTCCTGCTGAAGCATTGCAGTAGAGATCTTGCAGGTGGGTGATTTCCTTAAAATCAAGCAAATGTTCTCAATTATTTGAATATGGGAGAAGTGTGTAAATATTTGTAAAGGTTCCTGCAGGTTCTTTTAGGGAGTTTCAAATGCACACGGATTTTCTTCTTTTTTTCTTTTTCTCCTCACTCTTGAAGAGAGGAGTGTTATTTTCTCTTTATTCTTTGAGTATGTCTTTTCCTAGACTCAATTAATTACTTGCTCAATTCACGACAAAGCCTAATTTACTCCACCTAACCTCAGACATTTACCCACTGAAGGTGCCTAGCACCTTCCATTGCCCATGGAAATCTCCTAGAACAACTAGGTTTCTAGCTGACAGGAGAAGCTGGGAATAGATCTCACTGAGCCCCCCAGCTTAATTGCTTATTTTTCTAACTGGCTGCACTACTCAAAAACGTTACTTAGTGAGACTTGCTGCCCAAGTGAATCTGAGACTGCAGTACTCAAACTCATGAGCTACATCCGCGTTGGCTGACAACTGTGTGAATAAGGACAAGAACACTTTGGTAGCATCTCCAGGGTTGGGGTTGAGAGCTGTTTTCTCTGGAATTGCATATAATTACATAAATTAAAGGCTTGCTTGCTTATAATTTTGAGTGTCTTGACAATAGCTGTATCATTCCAGGCATTATTAATGAGCTTTAGTTCCTGGTAACTATTCAATAATTTTTGATAAAATTCACTATATTAAATACTAAAGAAAGCTAATAGAAAGTTGCAAATAATTTTTAATTACTTTTTGGTGATACACATAGAGCAACACTTCTCTACTTCTTACTATCCTCTTCAAATAGGACAAAATGGAGTTGTCTATAGCTGCTAGGCTATCTGTACAGCAAAAACAAAACAGCAGTTGGAAACTACTTTTACACGCACTTTTTATTAGATCCAGTGAAAAGTGTTCTAGGTGTGTACTATCTTTATAGCATTTCCTCTTGCATCTGACATACCTAATTTATATGGTGTCATGGCCTCAATTTTCTGTCTCTAAACATTTTTCTTCTTTGGGCATAGGCAATAAATTTAGACTATAAAGGGAATGCATCACAGTTAATGATGAAAAATTGGATTTATTAAAAGCTTAATTAGATTTAAATGACACAATCTTTTCCCTGTATTTCTCATCTTTGTTTTAACAATGTCTGCCAGGTAAGTATGACACATTCCTGTAATGTCAGGAAACAAAGTATCATTCAATATTTTGTTACAACACTTGGTGCTGTTTTCACATCCCTGAATAGTTTAATAAGAATCAAGGTGCTGCCTTTATTAATACTTACAGACAATTTTCTTACCAATAGGGTGGAAATGACTCAAACTGATGCTGGGTGAATGTTTTTACTTGCTCTGGGATGTTTTATGCTCTGTTTTCTTTCTGTTCCTTCAAAAGGATAAAAGCAGAAGGAATCTGGCAGGGAATCCTGTTAGTGCTTATGCTGCCTGCCCATTTGTAAACAAACAGCTCATGCTTCACAGCCAAGGAAAAGCTAGAGGCTGGCATACCAGGTGAGACAGACCTAACAAAACCATGTAATTCTGAGACTTCAGACAACGGAAGTCTAAGCAAGTGAAGGTAACATATATAGAAGGGACGATGATGCTGACAGCAGTTGCTGTATGGCCAGTGCAAGGTTGCAGTTCAGGAAAAGGCATCTAGGAAAGGGTAATGACAGACTGAGAGACTTATGTATAAGTGCAGTTCTGTGAAGCAGCTTTCTGGCGTTGCATGTAGCAGCTCAGGAAAACAAAACAAAAGAGAGCACTCATACATGCTGATAAAACTATCAAATGCAAAAAAAGGTAAAAGCTTCCTGAAAAGTACAACAATAGATTTGCGTACTTCATTAAAAGATAAGAACTTCCTTGCTGAAATAATAATAATAATAATAAAATCTTTATTTCAAATAGGAACCTCGTAGTTCTTTATGGTAAAGGGCCCTTGTATAATACCAATGGCCAGATCTGCTACAGACTATGTGAGCAGAAGGTGGATAAATGCTAAAGTTAAGTAGCTGATACAGATTTTTTTTGATGACTGCTCTTCCAGCAGTATCTGTAGTGTATTCAATTGTTTTGATATATCATTACATTAAAAGAGAAAAGCATGTTGATGTAAAAAAAGTGGTATCAGTTTTAAAACTTGAAAGAAATACATTTTAAGTTACTAAATAATGAATTACTCTCATTTTCATGTGGAATATTGACTTTAAGCCCGGTTTGGTTCTGGCACCTTGAAGGCTTACCAGTACATAGCTTGCAATTTGAGTGTGTGTATACCTTTTCTCTCTGCTTTAAAAGCTGTAAGGTAACAAAGCTGCTAGCAGCTTTCCTGAGGAATTCAGATTATCCTCATCATCTTCCCTCTTAGTATTTTATTTGTTACCCTTAAAGTTATAATATTTTACTTACGTATATGTGCATATATTCCTCACTAATATTTTATTAAATTGAACTCTTTTTTTTTTCTGCTTTTCTTATATACTTTGAATCATGTAGGAATACAATAGAAATTATAGGGGCTTGAATTTCTGAGGAATTACTTGTTTTTTTCTAGCTACGTCATTGGATACCTGTATGATAAAATAAAATGTTACTTCTCTTTATAAACTGTATCAGTTTTCAGTCTCCCATGGCTATAATAATTCTTATTGCCATGGATGTATTAATCAACAATTAGGTCTACTGGATGGTCCATGAACATCTTAGTTTTGTCATTCCCTTCATTCATAAAGGATTGGCATGTGTGTGTGGTGTTTGCCATCAGACAGGTTACAATCTTTCCTATGTAACTACTATTTAGGATGGCATAACGTATGGTTTAAACACTTAAGTACATAAGAGATATCAAGTGCTGGCAAAGGCAGCTTATTGTAATGCCTGTATGATGAAACCTGGAGTTTCAGAAACAAATTTTTTTTGATATTTGACTTGAAATTTTAATGAATAAACAGCATTTCAGTACGCATAGCTGCTCTTGCTTAACATGGTCACAAAGACAATGAAAGGATATATCACAGTGGTTTGGTTCTGCAGAATCTCCCATTTTAAGCTGCAGCCCTCATCAGATACTGTGGCTGTCAGAGAAGGATGTGAATATTGCTGGTACCAGCCCTGCACTTCCACTGTCGTACCTTGCAGAACACTGCAGCAGTTGGGACTCTTTGACCTCTTGCTTTCCCCAAGGCACAGCCTTAATTTAAACCTAAACTATACACTACCTCGGACTTGGTGTAAGCATAGATACCATTAATATCTAGATTTCTGCAGCTCCCCAAAGAGGATATATGAGTTGCTAATGCCATCCCTCAGTTCATTCCTCTGGAACTCGTGAAATACTAGGTTGCTGAGGTGTTGCTTTCCCTGCTGTATGAAACCCTATGCTGACCCCAAATATTTCCTAGGAGATAGGTATGCACTGGAATCTGCTGACACCAGGTGAAAACATTACTTTTCTGTTGCTTGCCAAATACTGAAGGTGTTGGGGCTTTCCAGTTCAGGTTTTTACTCATACTGTGTTAAGGAAGTTTCTTTTCCTTCTCGGTACCTGATGCAGAGACTCAGGCATGGATTTCAGAAGTTATTCCAAAATAAATAATTTATTCACAAGGTACAGCATAGAACAGGTCAAGCTGGGTGCCTCCTGAAGAGGGAGCCCCAGCCAAAAAAAAAATACTTGGACAATTATACCCCCACAATCCAAGCCCTTTCCCCCATATATCACTCTGGGCCAATTGCAAATTAGAGTTTGGGGTCTCCCTGTTTTTCATTGGATCTCGTCATTTTCATCAGGCAGGCTGTCAGTGAAAGTCCTGACCTTCAGTTGCTATTTTGCACCTGCAGCTGGAGAAAAATAAGTTCTTGGCAATAATGAAAACATTATTCCGTTTAGTCTTCTTTTAGACACCGTTCTGTTCCTTTACTTATCTCTAGGGGTCCAGCTCTCTGGTAGCTTGAAGACTCTGAGGACTTTTTTCCTTAACACAGCAGAAAGTTCAAGAGTTCACAGCTTGCAGAAGTTATGCGAAGCAAACTGAGTTATGCTAAGTGAATTCTATAGAAGCAGTTTCTAAGCAAGTTCTATAAGAAGGAGTATACCAAATAATACAATAAGCAAAGGCAGTCTGTTCCCTAACACTAGTTTGAAATCTTCCCTGGAGAAGGAATAAGATGATAAACTTGCTGTGCCAAAGAAAAGCATTTGGAAGGAGAGCTGGCCAAGGCCAGGTCAAAGTGTCTACTGGGGAACTTGCAAGTTCCTACCATGTGCCAGGCTGCGTAGGTTGGTCTATGCCTGTAAAGTTGACTCTTGTCTCAGGAGTAGGTTTCAGAGAAATTGTTCCTGCAGAGCATGGAACACAGAGGCTTTTTGCTCCTCTGCTCACACCTATGCCCTCTGCCAGGGGTCAAGCACAGCACAGTATTTGGATGGCTTGCCTTGCCTACTGAAGATTATTCCCCTGTGCAGATGAAACAGTGACGATTGGGAAGATACGACAGGGAGCAAGCTGCTGCCAAGACAACTCCTTGCACTGAGGGGACCTGACCAAGCTCTCAGGTTGGCAAGCACTGCCTATGCAGGCTGCAGCAGGAGCTGCTACTTGCAGGACTGGTGTGAAAGAGCCCTGCTCAGAAGGGACTGCCATTCTGCCATTCTGAAAAAGGGCTGTGGAGTGGGAGGCATGAAACGGTTTTTAGGTATTCTGGTTGGACTTCCCACCTACCAGCCCAGGCCTGGCACTGTGGTTGGAGGGGCTTCCCTTGCAGGCTAAAGGTTTCTACTTTCTCTGAAAACCTTTCTGTGTAGGTGCCATGGTACAGGTTCTCCCCATTGAGAATAAACTGCTGAAACGTCTGTTTGTAGCAGGAAGAGCTGAGCAAACTTCAGGGTAGGCACATGCTGTTTCATGGAGTGTTGCATTCAGGGCTCATGAAATGGGAGTCTGGAGGAGAATGGCACAAAGGAAGCGGCTGACAAAGCTGTTTGCTGGCGTCCATCTCGCAATCCTTTCTGCCAGGCTGAGCCATGTTTGGCACAGTGGTCAGGATGCCTACCTTGCGTGTAAAAGGTGGCTCTGTTAAAAGTCCCCCAGCAACATTTTTGACAAATAGCTTGGGGTAGTTCACTCTGCCTAGCTGCGTTACTCTCTTCTCACAGAGTATAAGGATCTGGCCACTCCATTATTTTTACCAGGAGTAGCTGAAAAAGTCACAGACGGAGCAGAAGGTACATGGGAGGAGTGTGGCTGAAATTATTGTTGGGGGACTGGTGGGGAAGTGTCCCACTCTGGAGGAATGCGTCTGCTGAAAGGGACTCATCTTTCTGTTTTCAATTAAAAGTTAAAGACGGCCAGAGTCTCATTTTACAGAATTCCAAGAGCTAAATCAGGGACTGACATTTGTAATGCCATGGCATTGGCTCCTTTGACAGAGCCCTGAGTGTTTATGTAAATCCCAGTCATGGCATAGTTTATGTTGGGAGGGACCTCTGGAGCTTGCTTCATCTGACCACCCCAAATTGTAGTGTTATATGTGTGGTTTTGTTTGAACAAGGAGAAATCGACATCAGATAGTCTGAATATCTGTGGTTATTTGAAAGCTCCCTAGGACTGGAAGACTGGTACAAGTAGAATACCATTTGTCACTGAATTTTGGGAGTTGTTTAGTTGAAGTACGACTAATGGTAGGGTTATTTTTTGGATTAGGAATAATATGTACTGCAGATAATGAAGAGGGGGTTCTTTGCAGAATTTTATTAATTCTCAGACGCTGGTTTCACTAGAAAGAATAACTTATCTGAAAGTTTAAGAGTGCCTCAAGAGAGGTAATTTTATGAAACTTTTTATTTTTTCTTTATAGGACTTAATGACTCTCTACCATAAAAGTGTTGCATATACATAACTAAGCTTATTTTTTTGTTTAAAAGGTTTGTGTTATTTTGGGTGGTCATGCAAAGAGAAGGTCTAAGGAGAGCCATGCCAAGCTTTTGACTGACTATGACCCTGTCACAAGTTCTTCTGTTTGTTGAAATTGAGTATCACTGATTTAGCACAATATCCTAAAGTTTAGATGTCCTTTGTGAAAGGAAACAGAACTTTGGCCCACAAAGACCTGAAAAAAAGAAAGCTGTGCTACTTAGGAGTTCAAAAGGATGGGCAAACTGGCAAAATTCAAATCACTTGTCAAAGTAATCCTGTCCATCTGGAGGATTTAAGAATTTTCCAAACCCCGACGGTCTCTGCCAAACCTAAGTATTCTGATGAATTAGCAATTTTGGAAAAAAACATTTGATTTCTCCATTTTATGTGATACTGATATTTAATTTGTGAGATTTATAGGCATCTGAGGATGTAATCATTATTATTTTGACACTTGTAGCAATTAGGTTTGGTCATGTTACTCTACTAACAGTTGCATTATTCTTCAGTCTAACCCTGCTCAAGAGCACAACTATTTGCTAATTGAGTGCTGCAAATTATTTCATTTTCTAATGGAGATTGAGGGTGAGATCTGATCAACAAAATAGAAGCAGAGACAATTTGGTTTATCACTGGAAAGCTGACTTTCTGAGTGACAAGTATTATAGATTTTCTTGCAGGCAGGAAGAAATCTGTTATAAAAAGGTGAAAAGAAAAAATTATTGGGTACAAGAATTTAATGAAGTTGGAAATCAGTGTAGTCATGGCAAAGCAAAGAATTAGTTTTAAAAATGTCTTGTTATTTCAGTATGCAACACTTCAAATATTTGCTTTTGATTAATATAAAAACTAGAATAAGCACTTTTTTGATTACTAGCAGTCAGGATTCAGGACAATACTTTTCTCTGTATTTAGTGATTCTGAATGAGAATTCTTGTTAAATTATCTAATGATGTTTGTCCCTTGAGGCCAAATTAAATCCATGACCAGGAAAGTAGAATGCAGATTTGAGGTTCTGAAGGAAAATTGCTTTAGAACATCAAAAGGGAGAAAGTATTTATTTGCTTTGAAATTAAAATCAAAACAACAACAGCAAAACAAAGAGCTACATATTTAGTGAGATTGTTTACTTGCATATAATTTGTCATTATATTTGTCATTAACACTCATAGTGAAGGCATATGATTTTGTCCTGTGTTAAGCTTATTTGAAACAGAACAGTACTTGTCAGAATGACTATTACACAGTAAATGGACAAATGCAACTAAAATGGAAGACTTACTGCATGTAAAACTTGTGTAACTTACTGGGTAATGAGATGATAAATGCAAGTATTTACTGTGTTTTCTAGACCTGTTTGATGTTAAGAATTTCTCTATTTTGAAGTCACAGGAGAGATATTATTTGAAAGATGTCTTTAAGCACAATGTTTGCACTAAATTAACTTGCATTGCTGCACTTGCTTATTTGTTTCTGTGATATATGGAGCACAGCAGATAAGTCAGTGGAATTTCTGATTTCTGAAACTGTAAGGAATGTGATTTAGACATGAAGTCTTACGTATATGTGCTTATTTTTACATAAATCAATACAGTCACAGCTATTGTATGCAGTGCTTTTGATCTGTTTATTTAAGCAGATTTTATAAAAGTAGTATCATGACCCATGGCATACAGATAGGTACACAGTGCTGCAGAGTGCTTCATAGGATTAGTGAGCCTGTGCGGCTCTGCAGTGACACACATACATGGTCCGATATCTGACCTGGCTTTCAGTTGCCTGGCAGCACAGAGTTCTTTGAATCATAATGCCTAAAGAAGGGGATATTTCATATTGAAGAAGACCTGTTAAATGGATATACAGTAAAGATGGCATTGTTATATCCTTTCCTACATGCTATATGAAACTGAACATCAAATTATACCATTTTTGATTGAAAGATAGTGGGCCCTTTCTTACTCTCCGGGCCTATAGGAATATCTCAGCTGAAGTTGTACTTTACCTGATTTAGAGTAAAAAGGCAAGTTTTGTCTAAATGGTCAGCAAAATGGGTAGAAACTGAAAATTTACTTGGATTAAATCTTTATAACAGACCCTGATTTTCATGGAGAATATTAACCTTCCTGATAAAAAAGGCAACACAGTAGGACACAAACAGTCAAGAATGTTTCTGGGGAGTGCCAGGGGTACTTGATACAGGTACTGCATGGGCTAAGCAGGTGATGCACAGCTGGATCTCATAATCACTAACAAGGTAGAACTACCTGGGGCTGCGGTAGCCGGTGGCAGCCTTGACTGTTGGTTACCATGAAATAGGGGAGTTGATGCTGCAGAGAGTGAAGGAGCTGAGAACTGCACTGACCTGGGCTTTAGGAGAGCAGGCTGTGGGTTATGCAGGGAACTGGCAGAGGGGTTCCTATATGAGGAAGTTTGAAAGGGCAAAGGAGCTCAAGAAAACTGGCAGGTCTTAAAGGACAATCTCCTCCAACTGCATGAACAGTCCATCTTGATACTTAAGAAATTGGCAGGTGTTACAGAAGATGAGCTTGGCTAAATAGGGAACTTGTGACTGAAATCCAATATAAAAAGAAATATACAAGAGGTGAAATCAGGAACAAGCCTCAGTATGAATTCAGAAATGCTACTTGTATATGCAGGGATGATGGTAGGAAAGCCAAAACTCACCTAGAGTTGATGCTTGCAAAGAACTTGAATGGCAACAAGAACTTCTACTGCTGTGTTATTAAAACACTGAAAAAGAAAAACGTGGGCCTAGGTTAATACAGCCCAGGATACTGTTGGTTGTCTTTGCTGTCTGAGCACACTGTAGGCTTATGCTCTGTTTGCTGTCCGCCCAGATCCCCAAGTCCTCTTCAGCAGATCTGCTTCCCAGCCAGGCAGTTCCAGCCTGGATTATTGTGAGATAACCTGCTCATCTGAGGTACTGGACTTTGCATTTGACTTGGTTGGACTTCAGGAAGTTCCTGTCAGCCCATTTTTACAGTCTGTATAGGTCTTTCTGGATGACAACTCTACCCTCAGGTGTACTGACTGGTCCTGCCAGTTTGGAGTCATCTATGAACCTGATGAACAAGCCTTTTATCTAGGTCATTGGTAAAGATGCTAAACAGGACATGTTTCAAGACAGATCCTTGCAGTATTCCTTCTCATTGGCCTCCAGGTAGAGTATGACCTGATGATGATTACTTTAAGCCCAACTATCCAGCCTTTTTTTTTTTTTACTTTTTAGGTGTATTCTTATCCAGAACATAACGTCTAAGCTTGGATATGGATGACTATAGGAGACAGTGTTGAAAGTCTTGCTAGAATCTACGTAAATGACATCCACTGCTTTTTTCCACAAATCCATTTACTTCACAGAATCACATAATGTTAGGGATTGGAAGTGACCTCAAAAGATCATCTAGTCCAATCCCCCTGCCAGGGCAGGAACATCTAGGTGAGGTTACACAGGAAGGCATCCAGGTGGGTTTTGAATGTCTCCAGAGAAGGGGAATCCACAACCTCCCTGGGCAGCCTGTTCCAGTGTTCCGTCACCCTCACTGAGAAGAAGTTTCTTCTCACATTTAAGTGGAACCTCTTGTGTTCCAGCTTGAACCCGTTACCCCTTGTCTTCCTGTTGGTCGTCATCGAGAAGAGCCTGGCTCCATCCTTGTGACACCCACCCTTTATATATTTATAAACATTGATGAGGTCACCCCTCAGTCTCCTCTTCTCCAAGCTAAAGAGACCCAGCTCCCTCAGCCTTTCCTCATACGAGAGATGCTCCACTCCCTTCATCATCTTTGTGGCCCTGTGCTGGACTCTCTCCAGCAGTTCCCTGTCCTTCTTGATCTGAGGGGCCCAGAACTGGACACAATATTCCAGATGAGGTCTCACCAGATCAAAGTAGAGGGGAAGGAGAACCTCTCTCGACCTACTAACCACCCCGCTTCTAATGCACCCCAGGATGCCATTGGCCTTCTTGGCCACAAGGGCACAGTGCTGGCTCATGGTCATCCTGCTGTCCACCAGGACCCCCAGGTCCCTTTCCCCTACACTGCTCTCTAATAGGTCATTCCCCAACCTATACTGGAACCTGGGGTTGTTCCTGCCCAGATGTAAGACTCTACATTTACCCTCATTATATTTCATTAAATTTTTCCCTGCCCAACTCTCCAGCCTGTCCAGATCTCGCTGGATGGCAGCACAGCCTTCTGGTGTGTCAGCCACTCCTCCCAGCTTGGTGTCATCTGCAAACTCGCTGATAGTACACTCAATTCCCTCATCTAAGTCGTTGATGAATATATTGAATAGTATTGGTCCCGGAACTGACCCTTGAGGCACTCCACTAGATACAGGCCTCCAACTAGACTCTGCCCCATTGACCACGACTTGCTGGGTGCGGTGGCGCACGCCTGTTGTCCCAGCTGTGTCAGGAGGTAGAGTCCGTTGAATCGCTTGAGTCCAGGAGTTCAAGACCACACTGTGGCGCTGAGCTGGCCAGCGTTCTCTATGGTGCGTGAATCCCCAAGGCGTGGGGCCGGGGGCACCGGTATGTAAATGAAGACTTGGATCAAAACAAAATTTACTTCATCCTAGAAGACAATCAGGCTAGTCAGGCATGATTTACCATGCCGAATGACAGACATAATCTTCTTTATTTGCTCAGAGTTGTGGCCCAAGAGGTCCTTGCTCCATAATTAATTGAATCTTAACCAGTACTTTAGCCTTACGTAGTTTGATCCATATTTAGTGTTGCTGTTCTTTTGATACAGCCTTACTAATCTGACCTATTTTTCTGTGACCTATTTTTCTGTGACTGAGGTCAATAGAGAGCTGTGCTTGTATCTGTGCAAATTTCTCACTGCATTTACTCCTCCTTCTGAGCTGGGGTAGTTATGAGTGTTCCTGGTGTCAGTTCTCAGATGTACTGCCAGGTACATCTCCCTTTCCTTGATTACCAGGAGGTTTTAGATAACTGCCTCTGAGCATGTAGAAGACTTTTCCCTTGAATTCACTTTTTTCTCATGCCACTTCCTCCTCTCTTCATTAGGATTATGAAAGCTTCACATCACTCTCACCCAAGTTACCTTTCACATGCCAAGCCGAATTTTTTCCTTAGTGTGATGTCACATGATAGAGCTAAATGGATAAACTATAGGAAACAAGTCCAGTGATGCCTGTTCGGACTTTCTGAAAGCATTTTTACTCTTCAAAATTAATTTGCTTCAATAGTAGAATGTAAACCAAGCCACTCTGTATAAAAATGATACAATTCCATGTTTTTACCCTTGTTTCTCTTTCTGTGCTTGAGTATTAAGAATTGTCCTTAATATCATCTACAGATAAAAACTCCTTAAGCTTCTGCCTTTCATATTGAACTGCCTTTCCTGCAGCAAGCAAATGTAAGACTATTAGATTATTTGTTTTCCAAATACCCCCTTCGTAAAAGCATTTAGGGAAAAAGTAGTAATTCATGTCTGCTAGTTCCACATATTTTGTACAGCTTAAGAAACCACTTTGTGTACAGTAGAAATGAAAAACCAAATTCTAAGAAACACTGTTTCAGTACATTATTCACAAAAGGTTTTGCTCGTGAAATGCTTTTATGTTGCTTAAACCATACACGGGATTTTTTTTCCCCATGTCTCTTTAGCTAAATCAATGCCTTCTCTACACTTATGCTCAAGTTCAGTCTGTTGTTAATCAAGCAGCTTCTGAATGTCACAATTTTTAAATTACTGACACAGCAATTTTAGCTACTTAATGTGTTTGTGAAATGTTGATGTTACACTTATATGGTGACATTTTCTCGGGACACAGTTTGAGATCACGGCACCATATTTTTTAGGCAGTAGTCTGCTATAGGTGAGATTAATCAGGAAAATACACTTAGTTCGTAACTGTGGGCTGTAGCTCAGATCTGATAATGCTCTAAAAGCAGCTGTGTCTGGAATCTCTATCTCCTGATCAACGTGGCTCAAACCACCCTAATTTTTAAAATATGGATCCGTCCAGAAACTATTTGTCAGTTCATGACCAAGTCTTTGTTATCTTAACTTCACAGAAGGACAATCTTTGCTATTGCTTCATTTTTATTGTAGTTGGAGTAACTTCTACAAGGTTAGCACTAAAAGTTAACTTGCAGTATGCATAATATTTGTGACCTTATATGTGACCTCCTATTTGCCACAGAGACACACATCTGGATAAAAAATACCAGAAATGAAACAAATACAATTAAAACAATTTAAGACAAAAAAGAAAAGCTACTTTAAAAATTAGTGTTGTGCATCATCTTACAGCATAGCAAATCAGAACAGTTTTTACAAAACCTCCTAGACTAAAAGCCCTTAATTAAAATTTCAATTAAAGGAATAAGTCTTTGTAATAGTCAACTTGAAAGACTCTTTTTGCACTTTACTGCATGCTGTAATATATTTGTCAAGATGAGTTATTTGGCTTTCTGAATGTTAATGATTTTCGTGATTGTCAGTGATGTTTGATTGTAAAAGCTATTGTTAAACACAGAAATTCAGAAGTACTGCTTTATGAAGTTGCGTTTACTCTGAGGGAAATTGAAGTTTTTTTTACCCATCAACATTTTCTTCCAATGAAAGGACTTGAAAACAATGATTATGATTTGTTTGTTACAGCTAGGCCATTACACATTTTACAAAATGAGTTGACAATGAGTTGGTTATAATTTCATACAACTGTTTGCTTCCTTATGTAAAAAGAGTTCAATCTGCTTGACTACTTCTCTTTTCTGTAAAATGCCTTCCAAATATTTATGTTATTGTCTTTCAACTTTTTTTTTTTTAACCCTTTAAAGGTCTGATGCATAACTGGGAAATAACTAAGAATTACCTGTCTGTTATACTCATTAGATAGCCTGGAAAATGAGAATCTATGTCTTAGGATCTTCTCTGCTAAAATGCACTTTTTTTTCAAATTCCAAGCCTACACAAAACCAAATTGTTATTTATATTCATATTAGAGGTTCAAAGTTGTTCTCCTTTGCCTTGCTGCACAGGAATCAGTGCTAAGTGTGTTGTGCAATCATTGTTATTTGATGAGAAATGTAATATTCTTTTCATCTTATCAGCCCCAACTTCCTTGCAATTTTCTTTCCTTTTATTTGAGCCTGCATTTTTAAAATTTTTTTTTTAATTTACTTATGCACAGAAAGAGAGTAGCTATATCATGAACTAATCATGCATTTTTGCAAATAACTCCCTCTTGCCTCTTTTGTCTTTCAACACTCGCGATCTCCATCTTCTTTCTTGTATTTTCTTAATCCTTGGCATTCTGTTGTTTAAATGATATTATAAATACCTACCAGTGGGATCTCATTTTCATAGTACAGATCTCTGTACAGATCTCTGTACACATTCTGCACAGAATTTTTGCATGCTGCATCCTATAAAAATATTTGATTAATATATTCTGAATAACCACTACAGAGCTTGACCAATACTGTTGTATAGTAGTAACCTGGTCTACACTAACCACTGATTGTTGTTGTAGCTATTTTGGTTTGGACAGCAGACTAAAAAAACTGAAGAGATCTGTTTTAAGAGTTTTTTTCTTTCTTTGTTTTAATCTACACTTATGTATTTTAACAATTATCAGAATAGTTTCAAGAAAAACAAAAAACAAAACCATACTCAAACACACAAAAAAATTTACAATTTTCATCTCCTTGACAAGTTTGGTCAAGTAATTTGACAAATTGTCTCCAGTTACCCACAGATTTGGAACTCCACATATGTGGTTTGGCACTGAAATACTCAAAAAGTTGCCCTGTCATGTAAGTAACATACTGACATACAGCTAATCATAGAATAACCCAGGTTGGAAGGGACCTCGAATAATCATATTATCCAGCCTTTTTCAGGAAAGGGAACCCAGATGAGCTTATCTAGTACTCTTCAAAGCATCCCATGATGGGGACTCTAGATGTCCCTGGGGAGGCTTTTTCAGTGAACAATTGTTCTCACTGTAAAAAAAAAAAATATTGTATTGAGATAAAACCTCTTATGGTGCAACTTGTACACATTGCCCCTTGTTTTCATCTGAATCCTTGTAAAAAGATTCTTGTGAAAAGAAGGTGCACATTCTTCCAGTGGAGCAACTAAGGAAATGACAATAGAAGTGTAACATCTATCACTTTTCAAAAAGTGTTTTGTATTCTTTCTATAACCGAAAATATAATCATGTGAAAGATGTAAATGCTGCCAGTTCTCAGCTTTAATGCATTTCTCACTGCTTCTATATGACTGTGTGAAAATTACACTTGTAGGCCTTGTAATTGAAAATCTGAAAGATAGTTCTCAGAACTAGGATATAAGGATATAAAATGATCCTTGAATTTACCATTTTAAAATGTCCTGTGACTTTTTGCTTTCTGAATTGTTGAGCCCGCAGGCAGTTTTTTCAGTTGTGATCACTTAGAGAAGTACTTCTTGTTATCTAATGGACTGTGACAGGAATAATTAGACCTATTTTACCATAGTAAACCATAACAGGTTTATTTCAGGTTTTATAAAATACTAAAGTCTAAAGAAAAAAGTACACATTTTATGCATTTCTATTCCTGAGGGTGAATCCCTTAAAACTAAAAAAAAATGAGCAGACCCTTTGAGTGAATCTCAGCTGGTGACAATTTTCTGTAATTGGTAGCATAGAGCATACCAGTTTAAAAGAAGTGAAGATGTGCTTCTGGATGATTCTATTGGCACTGCTGGGCAGCTCTTCAAAAATACACTGTTATGGAGAAATGAGAGAATTGTTACCCGAGTGTCTGGCAATAATGTTCTCATAGTAAACTCCTTTAAAATTGTACATGTAGATGAAGTTATACATTATTGATAAAGAGCAGTTTGAGTTTCAAAATATTTTGTGTTCAAATGAAATTACTTAGTCTGGCTACTTTACCCTAAATTAGTCCTACATAGTCATGTACTAAACTTCAGTGACAAATAGAATGATCTATACTGATGATGTGCTTATATACAAAGAACTGTTTATCTAAATTCAAGAATCTTTGTGAAGTAAATAATAGCTAGGTTTCCAATTTTGCTAACATAAATGTATTTGTAAATTTCCAAATCAATTTGTTCCCTAAGCTGTCAAAAATAGCAGAGGTTTTGTTAACATTTCTGCATCTGCTTAACTTTGAGAGCTTGAACGGTTCCACTAGAAGAAAATAGAAGTATTGCTGAGCTTAAAAGTCTTTGGATTCATGTACATTTAATAGATTGTGGCTGCAATACTCCATCTGGAAAAATCTTGCTCTTGGAAGCTGCCTTCACACAGAAAATGGTATTCTACAGCTTTCTTTGGAGTTGGGGGGTGAGCAATGGGAAGTGGTGCTGGTATCAACTGATAGTTGTGATGTAAATATATATATATATATCTTCCTTAAGGATTAAAAAAAGATTTTTCATACTCATTTGGCATGTGGTTCAGTTTCTGGAAATTGTTTCTTATGATATATGAATAAATATTCACTGAAGTGAATAAAATGTGAGGTATTTTCTTCAATTTTTTCTCGCTATATTTTAAGTGATAAAACTTCAATTCCTTCATTCATCATAAATTGAAAAATAGAAATGTAGAACAACTTAATTTTTAAACTTTGATCAGGATGGCCAGTAACTTTGAATGATCTCTGATTTGTAAAGTATTATTTCATCAAAGTCACATGAGAGGAACTCAAATTTGTTTTTGAAGAAGGTTTTTGAGTTTACCTCTGTTATTTTGAAACAGATCTTATCGTCCTTATTCAGTTTTTCAACAGCAATTTTTCCTGTGGAATTGACATTTTGGCAAACTGTAGTCCGTGATATAGAGAAAGAGGATTATATTTGTGTGTTTTTAAGTGCAAATGACTAGCTGAATGTATATGGAGACGTGTTTAAATCAAAGCTTTATGGAGTGAAAAATATAATTTCAATAGAACTTTGAATACTTAGGGCTCTTAATTTTAAAGCAGATAAGCAGCTTTCCAGTGAGTGCTTAAAGGGAGCACAAAAAGGATCAGAGGAGATAAGTGGTGGTGAAAATCTTCTGGATTTATTTCTTGCGCTCCAGACTTAAACATTATTGTGACTAGTCATGGGAAGAAAAGCATGCCCCTTTCCAGGCTGATGTATTTTGGAGATAGAATCATGGTACTTCTGTCTCTGCTTGCCATTCTGAGAGTAAGGAAGGAGAGGTCTGTCAAATTCTATAGACACAGGCAATTCATTAGCCCCATTTTATAGAAGAAAATAAAGCATGGAGAGAGGAGTAATGTGCTAAGTCAGGTGGGTAACGCTTGAGGTAGGAATCTCCTTTCGTCTAGTCTAGCACTTTAACTACTGTCTGCAGCTCTTTCTGCGGTGGCTAAACAGTATTCTTTTTGGCAGAAGAAGTTATTTCAGTCAATATCAGAAAGTAATAATTTCCAAGTTTAAGGGCATTTACCTGATTTAATTTTAAGAGGTATTATCATGGGAAAAGCCTTCCTAGTATTAAAATATATATATATCTTAAAATGATAGAAGTTTTTTTGAAAGCAATGAAAATGATTTCCTGCTTTTAATTAAAGTAATGATATGTTTTAGAAATATTCCTAGAACCTGCAAACAACAAATTCTTTTCATTTAAAATGTACTATATTTTAAGCATTTTCTATTGAAACTACTGATCTCTTTCAAAAGTTCATACATTTCCAGATCTTGGAGGAAGCTGCCATTTGATAGCTGTTCACAGTGTATTCAACTGTGAATATTATGAGAATATTGGTAGGCTTGTGTGGTGCATGTTCTTTGTCAAGTGGCAATGAGTATTCAATAACTCCATCTGAAATACAGGAGTGACATTTATTTGGAAGATTTTTTTGAGAACTGCCAACTCCATTTCTACTCATCTCTGTTGCAAATAAATGGAATAACACTTCAGAGCCTGAAAAAAATAGGATGATTTCATCAAGGGAGTCTTTTTTTTTAAAAAAAAAAAAAAAAAAAAAATGTATGCCTTGGCCTGTCCTCTGGAAGGGGTACCTCAAAACTGCTGAGGGCTCTTGGGGGAAGCCATATCAGAGGATCAGATGTGGCAGAAAGTGTCATGAGAAGTGTGATGGCAGTCCCAGGTGCACACTACCTCTGTGGTAGGAAAACCAAAATGAATTCACCAACACAGCCCCAGCTTGAAGACCAGTATAACTGGAGAGGTCTGTCCAATTGATAGTAAACTGAAGCTGCTTCTGGAAGTGAAGGAAAATTAATGTATTGACAAAAGCAAAGACTGGGGAGGAATAATACAGAAAAAGAGACTCTCCACTCCATTTAAATATGGAGTGATGCATAAGTGATGAACTGTGATGAAGGTGTCTTGTTAGCATAATTCATTCCTGACATTAGCCTTAATATAATTTTGTTTTTTGAGGTTGTTAGACACACATTAAAGGAAACACAGGGTTTATAACACATAAAGAATATTCCCATTATTTTTCAGGGGGTCAAGAAGGTGGTAAGGCATACAAAGTTTCAGTAGGACTCTTTCGATATAACTTTGCAAATAGTTTTTGTAAGTGAAAATAGCATTGACATAGATACAAATTTCTGGTGCAACCTCATGAACACACATTAAATACAAGAAAACCACAAGTTGAAGGACTGGCTACTTGAGGAATTTTTGTGGTTTTATATGAAAATGAGAATGAGTCTTGAGTGGGATGTACATTCTATAATGTGGCAGGAAAAACGTTGTCTTAAATACTCCTGACTCAGCCTCTCCTGAACAGTGGCCTACTTAATGTCAGCACACTCTCCAAGGTGGACTATTTGATTTGTGTTAGTCAGATAAGTCATGACTTACTCATCTGAGTGAAACATCTGTTGTTAAATTTTGTATGATATATGGCATGATAAAACAGTTTAGATCCTTTTTTTTGCCTATTGTATTCTATAATGTATTTTTTAAATGTCAAAGACCTTGTTAGCTGAGATGGATATGAAACACAGAATGATCCAATGTACAAAATCTGTAATTGAGTAAAATGCAGTAGGCATGCAATAAGCATAGATAGCAAAAGAATCTTTTGAGTGATAGTAGGCTGCTGAAATAAGCATGAATTATGTGAACTTTCATCATTTGTTAAATTTAAAGCTGGCACAGATGAATTCTAAAACTGCAATTTACACATATGTAACATGTATATTAAAAATAGATGGTAGAAGAAGTGGGAAAATATATTAATTCAGCTCAATAAAGAAAAGCAAGAATTGGTTACTGAATTTGATTTAATGGTGGATCATTCCTCAATTTTAGCATTTCTTTCAAGCACTACAAGTCTGCCAAATTCAAGCAGCTAGGACAAAACTAATCTTTGGGTTATTTGTGGCTTGCTATTTTCCTTTGAAGTCACGGATGGATAAATTATAGTCACAATATCCTATCAGCCGAGGTATTGCTCTCTCAGAAATTTCCATTGGATATTTATAGTAACTCACAGTGTCTGGGATATACTTTACTGATGAGTGCTATACAATATTTTGTCGCAAGAAGCAGCTAGTTCAAAATAGTTTAGTGTAATATTTTATTTAGTGAAGGACTTACAAAAGGTCAAATATCATCTAGTATGTTACTTTTGTACATGAATATATTGGCATTTAAAAATTCCATCTGAATTAAATTACCTACTTTGTCTTAAACAACAAATAAGAAATGGGTACAATTCACATTCAACACTATAGGTCAGCATCACGTGGTAAAAACAGAAGTTCTGCCAGTTAGAGATTATTCTCTGTTTATAGAATCAAAAAAAGCAAAAGGCCTAAGTTAAACCTCTGGAACGGAGAGCATTTTATGAAAACCTCATATCACGGTTCTTACTTTTCTCAAGAAGCTGATATTCTTTTCTTGTGCTAACAAGACAGGTATTTTGCCTGACATATTGATACGTAAGAAGTACAAATACAAGCCAATCACTTCTAAAAGCTAGAGATAAGAAGAGGAAAGGACTGAAGTGACACCTTTCCAGCTCCAAGTCCATTGCAACTGTCTTCCATGTATTTGTAAGAAAATTCTTGGTTTCCCAGTTCAGTAATTTTTTCTTGTATCAACTAGTTTTGCTGAACACATTTCTCCTATTTTTCCCCTTATGTTTTCATTTGTTAGCTAAATATCTCTATGTAGATGAATCATGTTAAATAGCTTGCTTAGTGCTTTTCCATAGTTTTCTTTTAATATTTGTTCTGATTTTGATCTTAAAAGAACAAAAAAGCACCCCTAAATTTTCTGGTAAGAACTTCTTGATCTTATCTTCTTTAGAGTTGGATGTTTAATTGTCCAGCTGGCCTACAACTACAGAAACATGAGAATCGGCCTTATGATGTAGGTTACGTGCTGCTGCAGCTGCAAATGTCCTGCATGCAGGGGCAGAGGTTTTGCTGTCATGCAGGGGCTTTAAGTTTGAGAACAACTTTACAGTCAAGGTTGTTCAGGCTACTAGAGATCAGAGACAGAGAAATGATACGGTGGGTCTACAGAATGAAACAAGATGACGAAGTTTAGTTCTAGGCAAGTTGTTGTTTTAAGATAATATTTTGTCCATGAAGTGATAACCTCAAACACTTTGCAATTTCCAAGTCATCAGGTGCCTCTACCTGAAAAATATTTTTAAGCTATAATTATGAACCAGAAGTGGCTAGAGTTGATGATCATCTTTCTTTATAAATGGGAAGGATAAAAGAGACATTTGCAATGTCTCCTTTTCTGTTTGAGACATAAGCCACTGCTGCTCTAGGGCAGGTAATCTGTCTCACTTCCCGGGAGAATATCCTAATCATCGGGATATGCATATGGGATACGCTGCCACGCTGGCTGTGCCGTTCCCCTGAGTGGCACATCTGTCACATCTCATGCAGCTAAATGAGTTTAAAGCCATTTCTCCTACCTTCCAAGTGACTTCCTTCCTCAGCGGTAGGTCACTGTGTAAAAGAGGCCACTGGCTTCTGTTTCTCTTCTTTCTAGTTAAAATGCTAGGAAACTAAGAAAGAGTGTTCTTTCTTTCAATTTAAAGGAAAAAAAGAAACAGCAGTCAAGATTGTGGTGTGAACGTAGATTTACAGGTGGTACTTAGTAAGAAAAAATGAAGATTACATTTGGATTTTTTCTGGAAGGGAAGAATTTAGTTGCTTCTGAGTCACTGAGTTATCCATACAACCCAAGTTAGTATTATAGATATGATCTTATTCCAGATTTACGTGCCTTTATGGCAGGTGGATGTTTTCAGTGACAGACATTAACAAGGGATCTCTGTGCTGTTAGAGATGCATGAAATTGTTTCCACCATGCTCCACATACTTGTAAATTACTCCAGCCTTCTGTATTTGTCTCTTTCTATTTATAGCATCCCTCCTTTCCTGCCTACAATAGCCCTCATCTGTCTGCTCTGAAAAGATTAAGTTAAAAGAGTAAGTGTTTTTCTGCATCCAAGAATTCTAGTTTCAGATTTTCTGATGCAGTTGAAGATCTTTGTTGGGCCAATGTGACTGCCGTAAAGAATCATTACAATGTTTTTCTTCCTGTTCAGAGATGGATATCCATGAAACCATTAAAGTTGATAATGAAAAAGATTAATCAGGAATAAATGTTATTTTATTTGACTCTTTTTCCTATGTCTTTGCTACATTTAATTATCTTTTAGATTTTGCAGACTCGTACAGTGTAGTTTGTAAAATAAACCAGCCCATACATTTGTAGGAACTTTATAATCTTTACTGATTGTTCATTCTCCGATGATGCCTTCTAGGAACAGAATGGGCCCCATTCCTTTGCCCTGCCAAAGTCCAAATCAGAAGAAGTCTCATACTTGGAATACCTACAGAATCCAATCCAAACAGAAGAATAATCTAATTAAAAGAATCACATTCTTAATATGTGAAAACAGATTTGTTTTGCCTAAAATGTAAGGGAAAAAAGTTTAACTTTGTCAAGGCTTCTAATAATCCTTTATATTGTCATTCCTCATTCCTCTCAGTGGACCAAGAGAAGCTGGAATTGAACAGGCTTCTCATACCTTTTTTGCTTTGAGATTCATTACACTGGAGCCTTTTTATGATGAAGTGGCATCCCTTAAAGTTAATCCTCACAATAACGTTATTATGGATTGTCTACATCAGTCTTTCCTATGGTCTTTAATTTGCTTTTTTTTTTTTCATTTCTTCTTTCTCCTACCAATGAAAGCATATATGAATAAGAGGTGTCCCTCATGCAGCACTTCTTTTTCTCCCAAAGAGTATTGTGGTTGTATGGGGCTGAGAGATTTAGATCACATTTCAGGATATGGGAGTGTGTTTGCCCTTGAGTGAAAAAGCAGATCTGTAGAAGTGTGCTATAAGAAGCTGAAAAGGCATTCACTGTGAATGGAATAAAGATGTTGTTTAAATGAATAACTGCCCACTGGTGGGTTCACTGACGTAGCTGAAGTAGAGCAGGTCTAAATGTTTCTCTCTAAACTACCATTTATGAAAAGTAAATGAGAACATTGTGTGCATTAAATGTATCTAGTAACACTGGGAGACCACAGGATTTCTGTACATGGATATAATCAATATTTTAAAAAGAAAAAAGTTCTAGATTTCAGATGAAAAACCACAAAAATGTAGATTTAAAATACATTTGCAGTACTTCTAGGAAATACTATGTCCCTATTATCCCTCTGGGCTAAGTTCATCATCACATCCAGGAACGCATGCCGCCAGAAGCTTCAGCTTAGCGAGGGAAAAGATCTGTACTACAGATGATATTAGCAAATCAAGAATCCTGACCTTAGGAAGGAGATAGAATCATGCAGCACCAGCAGGGTATTTCTACATTACCAAATGAAATTCTGCATACTTAATATTTTAGTTTTTTACTCTCATAAAAAATCCAGCACTTTCCATGGGAGAGAAATATTTTTAAGACTAGTATTTTTTTATGGTGCAAAATCAACTTTTAATTGGGAAATTGAAATTGCCCATAGCCCTGTAGAAATTCTTCCGGGTTCATTACAAACTATTTGTTCTGTAATGATGTTCAGGCAATAGAAATTCAGAGGATTTGAAATGGATTTTCATACTAATTCTAGGTAATCATAGATGTACTCATTCTGTTTATAGTTCAGTAAAGGTCTTATAACTGGTTAATTGAATAGCTTGGAGTTTTAAGCGTAATAGCTTTGTACATAAACCTTGCATTTGTGGTCTTTTAATTTCTTTGTTATAAAACATATAATAATTAAAAGGATAGAGAAATGACCATAGATAGCAACAGAAGGTTTGAACATTTGGAAGAAATATAGCCAAGTGATTATGCAATTATTTGCATATGTGACTGATAGCTGTGGTTGAAAAAATGTAGGAAGTAATATGCTTAAATATTTTTGTGTTCACATGGAATGAACCCTATCTTGTCTTCGTAAATTTTATTTCGATTTCTAGATTCTTCAGTCCTTCTAGATAATATTTTTAAGTGTAATTACAAAGACTGAATATGAAATAGGAAAATTATTAAAATCTGTTTTCTTGAGTGCACAGTCTTCTCTAGTTGCTAGTGAATTGAGTTTCTTCAGCATGAAAACAGAGATGTGTATTTTTCTGTGAAGCTGGAACGATCAGCATTCTTGACATTTTATGTCAGTCAGTAATGATGTGCATTCCGTTTTGTTAATTGCCGTAACCTTTTCAACAAAACAAAGTCAGCTGTGTCTCTGGTAGAACGTTCTTTAGATTTCAGGGAAGAAGTTAAGATCATGTCTGATGTAATGTTTTCCTCATGGTAGAAAAGTATTAATTAGGAGACAGTTTACAACTGCTACATACACTGTCCAGGCTATTGCCTCTAACTCTCTAACCACAGTACTGCTGTGGTCTGACAGTCATGTTACTGCACACAGTAGAGCCACTGACTCAGCAGGTTAACTCTGATAACAAAATTTAGTAGTGTTCGCAAAAGCCAAAAGGGAAAAAATATCTTATATATGCCTGAACAAGACACCATGAAGTTAAAAATCTCGTATAATGGCTGTATACAATCTAATGCTCAAGTGAAATTCATCTTTGCATTACTTTTGAGACTCCTGGGGAGTAAGGCTGAAGAATTTATCTTTGGTAAGTGGAAAGGCAAGAGCTATTGAAAACCATTCCTGAAGTAGCTCATAAACAATGACAGTTCCAGGTCTTTGTGACCATCAGGAGTTGTACATTTAGGGTGTCTTCTCTGCGATAGAAAGACTAAAGAGAAGCATCCTGCAAGGTGGACATGTGCTGTGAGGTATCAGATGGGCCACCTGCTCCGAGACAGTGGATTGTATATTTGTGTATGTATATTTGCAATTCAAGGAGAAGAAAAAGAAGAAAACCTATTTACATTCCAAAGCAAACTCCTTGAACTCCGAGGGCTAGTACTTTATCCTCATTTCTATAGGAAGTATGCTGAGCTAAATCATTGGCTCCTACTGGCGGGATTCAGTTTTTAAATGCCAAATGGAAATCTCAGGAAAATCAGATGTAACTTTAAAATTTGCTTTGTGACATGTTAAACCCACCCCAAACCCAACAAACTCCCCCAGTATTAAATGAAGCAGTATGCTTCCATACTCTGAAGGATCTCCTGGTAAATAATGTTGTGGGGTTTTTGGTTTCTTTGGGGATTTTTTGGGTTTTTTTTGTGTTTGTTTGTTTGTTTGGGTTTTTGTGTGTGTGTGTGTGTGTGTGTGCTTTTTTTTCTCTTCCTAGTCTTTATTTCTGAAGATTTAATTGATAAAGGGCCACAAATTTAAAACTTCTTCAAAATAACTAACAACATGGCAGTTCATTTGTAAAAGGGGGAAGTGTGGTTTTATGATACCTTCAATTAGTTCATAATATTCAAGGTGGCAGAGCTAACTGCTCTTATTTCAATTTTGAAAATTCTCTTTTATATGATGTGAACCCTATGCTGACCATCTATGATCAATGCTATATTGACCATCATTTCTCATTATTGTCTTTATGACTGAGCTCATAAGCCACCATGACCACTATTTCACCACAGTATTTTCCGTTAAAAGAGAGGTTGGCTTTGGTGCAACAATTGCATTGTGTCTTGCATTGTTTTCAGTAATATTGATATCGCCTTTTGGGAAAGATGCTGGCCACTTAGTCATAAGTAACCTAGACAGGCTGGAGAGTTGGGTGGGGAAAAATGTAATGAAATATAACAAGGGCAAGTGTAGAGTCTTGCATCTGGGTAGGAACAACCCCAGGTTCCAGTATAAGTTGGAGAATGACCTGTTAGAGAGCAGTGTAGGGGAATGGGACCTGGGGGTCCTGGTGGACAGCGGGATGACCATGAGCCAGCACTGTGCCCTTGTGGCCAAGAAGGCCAATGGCATCCTTGGGTGTATTAGAAGGGGGTGGTTAGTAGGTTGAGAGAGGTTCTCCTCCCCCTCTACTCTGCCCTGGTGACACCCTATCTGGATTATCGTGTCCAGTTCTGGGCCCCTCAGTTCAAGAAGGACAGGGAACTGCTGGAGAGAGTCCAGTGCAGAGCCGCAAAGATGATTAAGGGAGTGGAGCATCTCCCTTATGAGAAAAGGCTGAGGGAGCTGAGTCTCTTTAGCTTGGAAAAGACTGAGGGGTGACCTCATTAATGTTTATAAATATATAAAGGGTGAGTGTCACGAGGGTGGAGCCAGGCTCTTCTTGGTGACAACCAATGATAGGACAAGGGACAATGGGTTCAAACTGGAACACAGGACATTCCACTTAAATGTGAGAAGAAACTTCTTCTCAGTGAGGGTGACAGAAGACTGGAACAGGCTTCCCAGGGAGGTTGTGGAGTCTCCTTCACTGGAGACATTCAAAACCCGCCTGGACACATTTCTGTGCAGCCTCATCTGGGTGTTCCATCTGGGTGTTCATCTGGGTGTTGATAACCCTGATGTAAAGATTGTCTCCGGTACCTTATGGGATTAGGTCTGAGCTGTAGCATTGTATTTGCCCTCCTTTACTTCTCTCAGTCATGTTGATTAAGGTGACCTTAGTCATAGTCTTTTGTGAGAATTTCACTACAGTGACATTTTCTATAGACTTCTTGCATTTCTCAGTCATACTGCTGAATGGTAAATGAGGCTGGTGAATAAACAAGTCACAGTTATGGAGTGGCCTAACCCTGTAGCTTGTTTTTGCCCTTTTTGCTGCCTTGCAGGCCTGGCTTCCTGTTCCTGATCATTTGTGGGAATGGGAACCACAAGGTTCAATCGGTCTTGCATTATGGTTACTGATTTCTGCTTCTCTCATGCTCTGTTAATACGACACATCCAGCTGGCTGATTGGTTGTTTTCCTCTGAAAACCTGCTAAACTGACAAAAGTGATTTAATACAGTTTCTTTGAAGTAAAATAACATTTTGTTGCCAAAAGAGTGGCTAGGAAAATGGGTTAACATAAAAAACCCCCACAACCTAACACCACAATCCCCAGACTCTTTCTTTATCAACAATAGTCTTTCTGCCTATGCCTACATTATTCTCCCATCTGCAGTGGAAGAACTGCTTTTTTATTCTGGTCCCTTGCTCTCCATGATTACATCATGCGGTACTTCAAAACTGCAGCCAACAAGCGTTCCCTGGCACTAAATGGTGTTCAAACCTTGACACTTGCAATTTAGAGCAGTTGCTGGCATGGTTTTAGCTCAGGACTACTGATAATTCCACTCTGAATTTAGGGATTGGGAGAATTAACAGTATGGATGTGGTCCTTTCTGTGCCAGACAGCCTTAGAGGCAGCAAATGGTCTCATGCACTTTTAATTTTATAGTATAGAGATAGCTTTCAGGTCACAAAGTGTGTTTGCATCTCTGCCAGCTTTCTGACAAGCATCAGTTACTACTCTTCTTTCTAAGGCGGTTACTTTAGGCTATTAGAATTGTGCAGAATTTTGGCTTTTAAAAGTTAAGATCAGTCCAAAACATTAATTCTTTTTCTTATCCTTAAAAAAAAAGTAATTCAAGTGTGACATCAAAATGGGGTCACAAAATGAAGAAATATATTGAAGTAAGACATAAACATCTCAATCTCAATTTTTTAAGGAATTTTATTGTTTTTCTCTTGCCAAAACTGTCATTCAAGCTTCACCCGAATCATGATTGATATTTTTTTTGTCATTTCCTTTGAATTATTTTGCATATTCAATGAAACACTAGTGAATGTCTTATTCACCTTGACACCCTCTCCTCTCCCTTCACTACAATCCCAACTGAAAAACCTCCCAGTTTCACAGCTCTTTTTAGGTTTTTCTGTAAGTCCACATTCTGGTGGCAGAAGAATAAACCATTCTAGTATGGATATGGACTAGCTAGCTATTTGTGAATCGATAGCTGTTGTTATCTTAACTCTTCAAATATTTTACAAAGCAAGCCTTATCTTTCTTGCTGTTTCATTTTCAGTTTTAGCCTTTCCCTCCAAACAACAGTTCGCTTTAACTCCTAGAAGTTTAGCACACAGATAACCTGATAGGCATATGACAGTTGTAAAAAATAGTCCCTTATTTTCAACAGAAGACATTAGAGTTGACATGACTAGATTATTTCCCGTTTATTGCCAGTATCACTTTCTAGACCCTGTCTGTCGCTGGCTTTCTAGACATGCAAGCACTTTGTAGATATCAATTTCAACTATTCAAGCCAGGCTTGCAAGATTTTCTATGGGCAATGACAGAGAAATTAAGTCTCATTTCATATTTCTTGTTTTTATTGTTAAGGCATGAGATCAGTGCAACTCTTGCAAAATCAGCTTTTAGGCAGAAAGCAGACATTTCTCCAAGAAATTAGTTTTTTCTAAGAGCAAAGAAAACTGTGAGGAATAAATAGCAACACAAATTTCATCTGCCCTGGCTATCATAGTGATGGTTCCCATTTAAGAACATGCTTCAGGCCCAGTGACTAATGGGCCAAAATACTTACATACATGAAATATATGCTTACGTACTTTGCTCTATGGCAGCTGATTATATCAAGATAACTAGAGCTATGTTGACTGTCATGTTTTTTTGATAATAATCAATACCTTGATGAAGTATACTTGTGGTTTCTGAACAGGAACCATCCTTTTGTTCTGACTCAGAATTTCTTTATCAGGCATTGCCATGACAGAAGTGATCAATAATAATGATTTGAATCAAACATACAGGACTCATCAAGTTGCATCAAGAGATAAAATGTAGGCAATACTATACAAAGGAATGTGAACACTTAAGAGCTTTTGGGGGCACGTGGCTGCAATGGAAACTGATATTAAGATTTCTTTTCTTCTCTAGGTGCATATTTAGCAATAGAAACTAATGCTTTCATCTCAGTACTGTCACACAAACACAAGCACGAGGCACCTTTGTTCTCACTGTAAGCTGTCTTGCTGCTTACTGAAGACTGAGGGTTGTGCCAGCACCTTCTCCTCATTCCTCTCTGACTAAATGTGTGTGCATTGAATAGTGCTCTGTATTCTTATTATTATCCTTGACTTTTCCTCTCTGCTCCATTCATTGCCTTCATTAGTTTTTGTGTCGGGAAATATTTTCCTGAATCTATAAGGATGTAAAGAACTTAATGCAGTTTTACCATTTCCTGGAACAGGAGCTATCAGCACTTTGGCTAAGGATAAGCTACTTTTGCCACCTAGAAATGCCTCAACTACAGGGTGTTGGAAGCTGAGAGAGTACACAAGAGGAAGGACAATTCTCTACGTGCCCTGTTTCTTACATTATTTCCTTAAGCATTTGATATCAGTCCCTTTGGAGACAGCGTGCTGAAACTATCGTCTGACCCAATAGAGCTTGTTTTTATGTAACTGGCTTTGTACTGACTCTGTCTCCTGTGGCTCCTTTCAAGCCTCTCAAGCATTTCTAGCTTTATGTGTTAAAAGTGGGCTGCAGCATTTCTCTATTCTTTTAAACTGCCTCTCCCATTCTATCCCTACAGTTCTGAGAAACAAATTAGTCTTTTATTGCTACTTGACTTGAAATCCCTACTCTGATTTTATACTGGTAGATCTGCTGCAACTATGGTGACCATTTTGGAATGGTTACTTGAAAAACAGGAGCTTCCAAGAGAGTGTCATTCCATGGCACAAATTCACAAAAACTTCAGTTCTCACTGTATCATAACTGTCTGTAAATACATAAGAATATACATATTTTATAGTGTCTTTTCCAAACAAGATGTAAAATTAGTATTGAAATTGTAGGCATGCAGTATGCTTGCAGTTATTCCGACTGTTTAATTATGTCAACAGTATTAAGCAGGATTTAGAGATTAAATCAAGAGTAAATTTTCTTCCTGAGTAGTTTGACAATAAACTGCATGCATTTATGTTGTATCTAATGATTGCATACTGAATAATAATAATTAAATAATAGTATTAATACTTTGTACTTTTACACAGAAAGTTGACATTCAATGAAATCAGAGCATTTCAACCTTTGATATACTCCAAATTCTCCTCAGATGAAGTTGAGGACAAACTCTAAAAGCCTGGATTCTTAAGAACAAGAAATACAAACATGACTGATAAATCAGGTCCTTCAATGGAGATATTTAATATAATCACCTTAGTTCTTAGGTCCAAGTTTGTACACTAACTCAAGTATTCTGATTCTTTTCAGTCAAGAATCAGCTAAATGGAATAAGAAACTTTGAAAACTATGTCACCGAGCACAGAGATGGATATCAACCATTAGTTAACTTTGGCTTTGGTCAAATAATTGCTACAATTTTTTTCCAGACAATTTAAATCAAGTAGATGGAATCACACTGTTTATGTGTTTATAGGTTTGCATCTTTAATTAATGGAGTTTTCTCTTCAGTTTTAAATCATTAATGAGGCTGCTGTTTTTAAAGCTAAAAAGTAAGTATGCTTTTATTCACGAAGCATATAAATGGTTAACTCAGAGCAATTAATTGTATAATAAAGATTGGCTAGAGAGTTTCAGTCTAATAGCTTTTGACTGGAAAATTCATTTTTCTTAAAATTACATGCTTCAGAGAACATGTTGACTTTGAGGATACTTTCATTATGAATATTACTCAATGAACAGTTCTGGTGTCTTTAATAAATAGTTTCAACTTTCTTCTTTCTTTTTGCTATAGCAAAATATTTCTCTGACTCTGATTCGGTTTTAATTTGGGTTTTAAATCTTAATTTAATTTTATATATATGAATAGTATAGGCTACAACTTACAATTTTCTATATTTTCAGAAGAAAACTATTAAGCTTCTGAATGCTTAAAAAATGTCAGGGAATGCTGACCTTTGATCTAACTGCTTCTGATCTAAATACCACTAATCTACAGAGAAAGCAAAACCTAAAAATCCCCAAATTTCTCACTGAGTAAGAAATTCCCCCTAGCCTAATGGGATAAAGAGACATATCAGGAGTACTGAAATGAGAGTCTGGGAGGAGGCTGTAGATTGAATGACTCCTCTTTCTCCACCCGTGTAAGCATTAGAATTAGGACCCCTCTACTTCTTCTCTGACTGTTCCTGGCCTGAAGCTGAAGGTTTCTTATAGGAGGTTTTAACTCTGTAATGAACGATGAAGTCAATGGTTACTAAAACATTAGAAATTTGTGATAAGTTCGCTTCCATCTCACTGAACCATGAAGCCAAGAAACCTCTGCTGTTCTGATTCATGGCAAGGAAAATTTGATGAAGTAACAAATATATTAACTACAGAGAAACTTCAATTGTTGTAGAAAATGTTACTATCATGGTTGTCTAAAAGTATGGAGGAATCAAATCCCCTTTTTCCATTCTGTAGTTTTCTGCAATGTGTCAATAAGAGTCTTTGCTGTGTCATTAATGAGATGATCCTTTTTCAAAAGCAGACATTGGAATATTTGCAGTTTTGAATTTGCATTTGGATATGAGGTTTCTGCTAGAAACCAGCAAAATAGTATCAGTTCGAGTAAAATCTAAGTTATTTGTGTTTGGCTCTACTGTTATGTATTTTTATCACAGCAACCATTAGCTGCCATAAAGTAGCAACGTACCTACAATGCCAATGCTTTACTGTTTTCATTCTATTTTAAACATAACTGTAATGATTACATTTAGTTCCCAAAAGTGTGCCTTTAGGATACATGTTGACCCAAACAAGCAGCTGTTAAGAACTTTTTTTAAAGAATTGGTATTGTTCTCTTGAGGTCAGGTTTCTTTATCTGGAAAGATAGGTATTAAGAAAATATCTACATCTTTCTTTATCTTATATGGGAACATTATGGCACCCAGTTACATTTTAAACTGTTCTCTGACTCACAATTTACCGACCAAGCAAATAAAACCTCTGTCTGATATACAGTCTTTAGGCAGGGATTACTTTCATTTCACTGAAAGCTAAGACCTCGGTTCTCTAAAATTTACTTTCCTTTTCCTATAGCTTTTCAGTTAGTTACAGTCAGTGAGAAGGCACTAGCTATGTTTTGTTTAACAAACAGAGCAAATGACCAAAATGTTTATTTCAATTTTTTTAAAAACTTGCGTTTTTAAAACTTTTAAAACTTTCACCCTTTGACACATTGTATTGAGCATGAAATTTTATCACTGTAATCACTGGTACAGTCACAGGCAGAATGGCAAAATGGACAGTTTAGGGGCACTATCTTTAGTATTCTTTACTTTTCTAGCTTGAAACAGTAATGACAAGCCATAAATGCCTTTTTTTTTTTCTGTCGAGGATTTATTAGCACTGTGGAAGAATCTGGCAGTCATGTTAAGAGCTACACGTACCTGTAAGGAAAAAACTTTCTTCTCAAAAATGAGAAGTTTTGGTTGTTTCCCTGAAGGCAGCTTGATGTTTGTAAGGTTTCTACATAATATTTTTAATAGGAAAGAACAGCTGTTATTTTTCAAGACTTTCAAGATCTCCATGTGCATAATTATTCATGCAAAGTGGAATAGAATCCTTTGTTAAGTTAAGCAGAGTGTTTGTATTTCACTTATTAAATATTGGAATAAATACAGAAATATAGCTGGCATCTTTTCTGTGGAAAAGGCAAATCATGCTCGAAAGCATTTTAGGATTATTGAATCTCAAGACAATGAAATAATGTTTATTAACACTGGTCTAAGATAAGAATGCATCAGACTTTATTGAGAATTGAATCATTAAAATATAACATACATTCATTTTCTTCTTCCTTTCTTTCTGCCATGTACGGGTAACTCAGGATGTGCCAAGCATTATACTTCAGCTTTGCATTGTGCTTTGTTTTACCTTCTAGCACTTAAGTTCTTGATGCACAGTTTGTTTCCATTACCCATCCCTTTTGCCCATAATGTCTCATGGTTCTCTGTCCTCTTTCCAGCCTGTCCTGATTCTGGCTAAAACAGGACCAATTGTCTTTTAGTAATTTTTCCTTTCAGTTCAGTTTCTTCTAAGTCACTGCATTTTCTGAAGTTGGTTACATGTTTTTCAGACACGGACTGCTTCCAGAACTGATGGCGCCTGCTGTTAACAGTCTTACTGAGCTAACGGCAGAAATAGTGTGCAAAAGAGGCCCACATTTGTACTTGGTACGGTAGCAGTCGAGGTCACTGACGGATCTCTTGTGTTCCACAGTGAAGGGAAGTCGTACCTGTGAGAGAAGACGACACAACAGGTGATTCAAATTTGACCAATGAAGTATTCTATCCCATACATGTCATACTCAGTTTAAAACTGAAGGATCACAAGGGTCTCACCAGCATCTGAGGAGGACCCTATCCATTGCTCTCTTGACTCTGATTCTGATCTGTGCACTCCTGAATCCAGCTCCTGTCTGCTGCTGGATCCAGACCAGGACTTCCTGGTGTCTGCCCTGCAGCAGCTGGCGTGGCGCCAACCACCACAGCATGCAATGCACGATTGTCCAGGAGACTCAGTATTGGTTTTGTATATTTTGCATTATTTCTCTTATTATTCGTCTTATTAGTAAAGCCGATTTAATTTTCCAACCCGTAAGTCACTCTTCCTTTTCCTCCTTTAGCTTTCTCTGGCAAGAAGGGCAGGGGGTTAAAAGAGAGCATCTATGTTTATTGCTGCCTTGCCTTAAACAGTGACACAATCACAAAGTGGTTTCTTAAGAAAAGATTGTAACATCTCACTCTTGAGGAAGTTCCTGTTCCCTAGATTTCCCAAAGCAGAGACTCAGGCATGGATTCCAGGTATTCTTCTTAAACAAATAAATTATTTGTAAAGCACAAAGTAGAGAGCAGCTCAGGCTGGGTGCCTCCAGAAGAGGGACCCCGAGCAAAGAAAACTCTGGGCAATTATACCCTTACAATCCAAGCTTCCCACCCCTCGCATGTCAGTTTGGGCCAATTGTAAAATTAGAGTCTGGAGTCTTCCCGTTCTTCATTGGATCTCTTCATGTTCATCAGGTGGGCCGTTTCTTATCTCTGTGGGTAGGTTTTTGTCTTCTACTGACCAGACTGTACATCAGTTCTAGGTCCTGTCTATCAGTTGCTATTTTGCACCTACAGCTGGGGAGAAAAATAAGTCCTTGGCAATAACGAAAACATTCCTCTGTTTCTCATCTTCTTTTAGACACACTGTTCTGTTCCTTTACCTATCTCTAGGGTTGCAGCCTCTGCTGACAGTCAAAAGCTCCCTTATCTTCTTTCTTGAACAGACTCTAAGGCCCTTCTTTGCTTAACAAGGCAGAAAGTTCAAAAGTTCACAGCTTGCAACCTTAGCAAACATAGTTACTTATGCTAATCGAGTTATGCTAAACAAGTTCGACGTAAGCAGTTTCTAAAGAAGTTCTATAACAAGCAGTACACCAAATAATTCAATAAGCTAAGGCAGTCTATTCCCTAAAATCACCCCGCAGATTCCTTTTCATGGGGAACGGATATATCTTCCATGTTTATTGACATGGTCTGATTAGTCAGGATAAATCCACCCTGCTCACTGCTACATGTGTGTCTCTCTTTGGTATTTTTTTCTGCTCATTTTGCTTCTGGCATGTTCCTGTCAGCTGAAGGTATTCAGGTATAAAATTTTATGTCATTGGTCTTCATGTGGCAGACCTGGAAGGTCAGAACTCCATGACTGAGGAAACATCCACTGTCAGTTTGGCTTTGAAATTTTTAATTAATTGCATCCGACAGATTGGGTTGTCGATCACACTTAATCTCACATATACTTCCATAGTTATACTTAGCTCTGTCTATTGTCTTTCATGGTAAAGCAGAAAAATGCTTGGAGGTCACTTCACTCTGTCTGATGCCAGTCATAATTTTGAGGTTATATATGCAGTCTTTAACTAATAATAGACTGTGTGACGAAATCTCAGTACTACATTTTATAGCATATACAGAGATCGCTATACCCACATGAAATTCAGAGTCAAAGAAACTCAAAGTGCCACTCCCAGTCATGGCCTGAGGCTTGAGTTTTCCAGTAACATTCAGAGAAGCTGGGTTCTTTGGGGATCACTAAAGCTTTCATGCCATTCTTCTTATGTTGTATTTCTTAGCAGAAAGGGTCACAAGCAGTTCAAATGATCACACAAGTAATGACAATTTTCCCTTTGGAAAGCTCTTGAAAAATACAGGTCTGCTTTTATCTTGGTTTAGCAAATAAGAGATTCTGGTAAGTTTTGGTTTCTCTATGAAGCAGTGAGTGCAATCTGAAGGAGCCTACCAGTAGGAAATTTTACAGTTAGATTGCCAGATGTTGTCTTCATCTAACCTGGTGTCTTTCTGATCTCTATCCCTGATATCCACTCAAATGGATTTTGTCAGTTGTGTAGCAAAAAATGAAATTCTTAGAAGCTTCTAACAGCAAAACATTTATTTTTGCTTTTTCTGAAGAAAAAGTTTTCTGTGTGCAACATGGATTTTTCAAACACAAACGATTTTTTTCTAGCAGAAATTCACTCTTATTGGGTAGACCTATCATCTGTATATACATATTTACTGAAAGAAACATCTCTCCCTAAACAAACAACAGTAAGAATATTTGGTTTTGTAAAGAAATATTGGGAGTATAAAGTATATGTCCCTTAATACATAGGGTGGTGTACATTTATTAACCTTAAAAAGTGAATATATTTTGCTTGAGCTAGTGCTAATGTGTTAAGATGCTTGCAGCAACTAAAAACACAGATGTGTTTGTTGTAAAAATGACAAGGGCTTGTGCAAGTTCGTTTTGCAATGTGTTGCTATCTTTCACTATTATGTATGTAATAAAAAAGAATTCTATGTAGGAATTCTATCTATACAGAGGTGGCATGGCATCATTTTATTTGTATCGCTTTATGTCCTTCCCTTTTAAAAAATATTTTTCAAATAAAAGGAGAGATTGGCTTAGCTGCCAGATTTCTTGCTCAGTTGCTTCAAGAATAGAAAGTTATCCTTGGACAGTGTCATTTTTTTCATAAAGAGAACAAAATATAAATTAAAAATACTATGTGAAGTAATTCAAGCCTTCAAAGAAATAAAAGTATATATCTTCTTGCACTTGCAAGAGGGAGCTATCATTTTATAATTCTGCACATCATGTCATCATTTCCTATAATACCCCATAATGACCAGCTGGCACACTGAAATAATGAAATGTTGACTCTGCTGAATATTTAAAGAGAGTTATTCTTATTATGGGTTACAAAGGCTATTATTAGTTCATATCGAAGCTCTTCCCACTGAAATGAAGATGCAAATCATTGTTGCTTTTTTACATCCTGGTTTAGGATGTAAAAATTAAAGGAATATAGTACAGATTTGTTGTTGTCATTTCACAACGTCTGCATACTTGATTTCTTACCCTTTACAATATTCTTTTAATGTAAGTTTTCAGTGCCATTTCTTTTAAATTTTTGCATTTGAAATTATTGATTGTAGTCAAGCCCAGTCTTCTCTCCTTTATTTCCCCATCCCCTTCTCAAGAGAAAACCCATCAAACTCTGGGACTGCACCATGCTAAAAGCTATGTGAGCATTTAACAACCATATCTTGTTCCAGACATGTAATGGACTTTGTAAATGAAGTTTTACTCAGGATTGCTTAGGACACCTTTGGC